>NC_140624.1:3469231-4669231 GCF_057382275.1 Copadichromis virginalis | reverse complement strand
CCTACGTCTTATTAAGATGAGCCAAGTCCCACTCTGTAGTCTCCTTCCTGGCTTTGGCATGAAAGGCAGGTCTGGTGTTGGCTCACTGTATGCATTTATCTTGTGCACACAAATTAATCAAACAGTGGAAAGGAATTCATCGAAACTTGCATGCAGATGAATCAGCATGTGTGTGAGATCATTCATTTCCATATAACATTTTAATTTCGGTAAATTGTGGACTAAAAAAAATATTTTTTAAAAATCTGTGGTTACACGAAGAAACAAAAACAAATGAAAAAGCCTTAATCAACAGGAAAACTCAAGTAGAACAATTTATGTCTCCTGTACCTGGAAGAAATTACATTCATTTATTTGTTTTATAATAACTTTACTTTGTATTAAATTTACTGATAAATGAAACCCGTCCAAGGAATTTTCAAAATCTCATTAATTTAATTTTAGCACATGAAGTTTGTGCTTATCGTGCTTATTGTTACCAGTTAATGTAATTAGTATGTTGGCTTGGTTCATTATATGTTATATATTATTTTTAGAATATGTAAGAACAGGTAAAATAAAAAAAACTAACTAACAAATATAATCAGGTATAATCAGTTCAAAGAAAACATCTCCAAATGTATACATTTGGAGCTTTTTACAGTGTGTGTGTGTGTGTGTGTGTGTGTGTGTGTGTGTGTGTGTGTGTGTGTGTGTGTGTGTGTGTGTGTGTGTGTGTTCGATAGATCAAGCAAACAATTTAAAACTGCAGGTGTGAACATAAAATGACATTTACGAATCGCATCTGCGCCAGAGCGCATGTGGGCTTTGACACACGTAAATAGGACTGAGCTGAATTGGCATCACAGAGAGAATATAAAAGAAATATTCCAGTTGTGTGCTGCAAATATCTCTGTAGCTGTTTTGTTTCTGTATATAGGCAAGTACTCCATTAGCACTGTCTCTAGCTGTTATAATGGAGCCGGTGAAGGCTTTTGGCAGGCCCATTACAGGATCCCCAGCCCCATTCCACCCCACCCACCCCTCAAATATCTCTTCTCATTACCTGATCGACCTGTTAGCATTCGTTACCAAAAGCTGTGGCCGCTCCCCGCAGAGTACTTCAGATAGATTTCCCATTTTAGATCAGAGCAAAGTGGAGTCGGCTTCGATTGGAGCCGACATCGGAGGAGTTCTTCAGGGCAAACCAGCTGTGACTGGGCTGATGTGTAGCTGTCACTGTGTCGTGACATGATATAATATGAAATGATATTGAACAACGCTGGTTTGGCACTAAATTGTTAGCAGGGCTTCAGGTCTGACAGCAGCCAGTTTATGGCTTTAATCCCAAGGTCCTTTAAACCTTGTTTGACATAAATTGAGTTTGGCTTCTTGACAGGGAAAAAAGAGCAATGACATAGAAAACAGTTTCTGTTCTTCTGTCTTGTTTGGCTCAAACGGAAAGTTTTTTTCTGTCTGTGTAGTTTCATGAGCATCAGTAAATGTAGATGTTAATGTCAAAGCCACTCAGCGGAGTGAATTCGGCATCCTTACTCCAGAAAAGCACGACATGCGATTTTACTCCATATGTGCAGGTCGATTTACACGTACTGTATGCTTGCACTAAACAGATCGCTGTCCACACTGCATCAACAGGCCTTAAATTAAAGTACTAAAGCCAAACGGCTTTGGACGGTCATCTCTCTCAATGTTGGGACGTTGACATCAGCCAGTGATCTGTGATAAATCTGCTATGTAAAGCTCAATGAAAACCCCGAACACAGGTCTGAGGAACCCGTTACCATGACAAATGCTCCGACTGACAACAAAAGATAAGACTCATCCTTCACCTCAGCTCAGCCTATTTCTCAGCAATAATGTTCATAATAGAGTGCCCCGGTGTCGTTATTGTGTGAATAATTTAAATAGTGATTTAGGTTACTGGGCACTGAGGTCACAGCCACAACATCTACATCCAGTACAGCTTTACTGTACACGTATGAGAGGGACTTTCCTACCCAGAGGGAAAATGGTTGGAGATGACCGAGCTGCAATGATTTGGTGTGTGGCTTAATTAGATGTTCCGCAGACATCTGTTTTTAAGGGAAAACTGCAACTCTGGCATATTAATTCACTTTGTAATGAATGACTGAATGTCAGTGCAGGCCATGAAATCACCAAGAGAGAAGTATGTGTGTATGAGTGTGTGCAACACAGTGATGCTTTTCCATCTGTTTGGCAAAAACATTCTCCCAACACTGGCACCATCATTGTGCAGTAGCCAGAACAAGGAGGGATTCAAGATGGCTTAAAGCTGATTGGAATGCCATTTCAATGGAGGAGGGGAAAAAAATGAAACAAAGATGGAGTGGACATTATGCTGCTGAATCTTAGTTAAGGACGCTTCACAAGTGTGTGACAGTGTCATTAATCTCATGAAATTACAGAAAGAGAAACCAATACAACAGAATCACGAGCTGCTAACAGAAAATGTGTTCACTTTTGGTGTGGAGGAATCCTGCAGATACCCACATACAAACATAAGGATGTTATTCTGGATATAGAAATATCACAGGACTGGAGGCATAAAAGCAGCTTGCACTAAAATCTGGTTTATTTATTAAAGTAAATATCTTTTCTGTCCTTTAAATGGAATTAATGAATCTACACATGTATTTTTTTTCTCCGGCAGGATAAAAACAGGCAGCAGCTTCTTCCCTGTGACTGACTGACTGCAGTCCAAGGAGACCACTTGGCACCTGGAGTGACAGGCTGCCATCAGCGTGTAAAGATGCTAATATGAATTCTGATCACTCACTCATATAGGCAAGGGAATTACTGCCCATCACCAGCATCTAGTGATTCTCCACACATGGCAAAGTCAAGGGGCACGGTGTAAAACCCAGGCAAATGGAGTTGGCACGACAATCAAAGCCAGATTCTGCTTGACACTTCCTTCCTAAGTGATAGTGCTGCAAGATGTGCTCTGTAATGTAATAAATTGGGAGCTCTGCCCTCAAGATTTCAGACTGATGAGAAATTTCTATGACAAATCCATCGCTTAAACTATCTCTGTCCTTCAGTCTTCACGCCTGCTTGAGCCCAGGGGGGTCAAAGGCTAATTACCAAACAGGATAAGAGGCAGAGGAGGAGAAAGACAGCACATTCATATTTTTAAAAGGTGTAAATTTATGCAGATTATTGCTAAGAGTGAAATGTCTTTTAACTCTAATTTAAGAGGAAGAAGCTTGACGTGAATCCATGGACGGGAGCTAGCAAACTTTAACAGCATGTCACTGTTGATACTTAACTTTGGTTTGTTTCATCTAAGGGATGAATAAAACGAGGACAGATTGTTTTTCCAAAGAGGTTTTACTTTCTCATACTCACCTACCTCACCTGTTTTGCAATAGTAATAAATCTTGAAGCTATAGCTATAGTTGACCTACCCGTTCACTAAGACCTTGTACAGACCATATTTTTTTGCTACCAAAAGTGCACATAAGATTTCACTGTCATCGAGGAAAATAGGTTTTGAGTCTAGTGTGGGACCATTAGCCTTTCACTTTGTTTTGTAACGTTTTTTGAATTTCAGAGACTGTTTGATTAGGTTAAGACAGTAAAGCTTATGTTTAGAAAACGTCACATTTTTGGCTTAAAATTTGAAATGCAATCCAAATGTTTTGACACCATGCATAAAAATATTAAGATAAGTCAAAAAATATCTTAATTGACACCTCTATATAGACTGCAAAAGCAAAGGTCCAAGTTTACCAGGGCCCCGTCTCGTAAGGATTATAAACCAAAAGAACCAAAAGAATAAAACTGTTGATACAAGTGATAAAAATAAGACGCAGCGTGTCTTCAGTCTCCTTTAGATATAAAGCACTGTACAAAAGTCGTTGGCCGACTCTCATTTTTTAATATTTTGTTTCCAAGGAGTTCAGCTAATTCTTTTAGTCCTTATACCCGTCCATTTTCAGAGGATTGATTTTTTTTTTGTTGGGCCACTAAACCCTGAGCTATGAATAATTCAGGCACAAAAAAGGCACCTAATGGGATTAACCAGTGTTGTGTCTACACAAAACACACAACTTTTTACCAAGACACACGCTGGAAGGCAATCAGTCTTCCACACATTCTGGACCTCAGCAATATTGAAGCAGTGTGGGATCAACTTGACAGAGAACAGAACAAATCACATCCAACATCCAAGAAAAACTATGGAATCTGCTTCAAGACGCCCGGAGAACTTTTCCTGAAGACTGTTAAAAGAAATTGCAAGAAAGTTTGTGTAAAGGAGTTCACAGTACATGTTGAAGAATAAAGGTGGTCCAACCAAATATAATTAACATTTGTTAGAAATGTAAAAACTCTATTTGGTTTACATATTGTATACATTGTGTTTGCATGTTTCAAAAAGTCACTGTGCCTATTTTCCATTTTCCTAGCATAAAAACAAAAAGACAAACCAAAAAAAAAAAAAAAACCCAAAGAAAACAAGAGCTTGCTAAAGTGTTTTGTATTGTATACTGAAGAACTCATTCACACAGGAGGGGTTCAGATATAGAGCATCTACTCCTCCACAGTGAAAGGAGCCAGCTGAAGTGGGTACCTCTTAACTAGGATGGCTCCTGGTCACCTCCTGGGTGAGGTGTTTCGGGAATGTCCTACTTGGAGGAAGCCCCGGGACATGTGGAGAGATTGAATCTTTCAGCTGACTTGCAAAAGCCTTGGTGTTCACTCCAGGAGAGATGGAGGAGATGGCTGAAAAGAGAGGGAGGTCGTGCCTTTGCTAGACTGCTGCTCCTGTGACTAGGACCTAGATAAGCAACAGAAAATGGATGGATTAATGGATTTAAATGGGAATGATATCCTCTTCAAGGTAGTCTCATTGTGCAATTCTGGACTTTTTCCAGTGACCCTGTTCGTTTGTTCTGCCTAACTGCCCTTTTGCAGTCTAACCCATGAGGAGAAATTCACATGTAGGAAAAAAAGATGAGCACATTTTTATGCTTCTCAATTAATGTGCCGTGCAGGAAAACGAATAGCAAAGCGATGACACGGTACATGTTGATTACAAATTTGTGACACATCACAAACAAATGTAATCTGAGAGAAAACATGTTTGTGTTTAAATGTCAGTGAGAAGCCAGCTGTGTGAGAACATCATTTTAGAAAAGAGGATGAACATAAAGACTGGAATGGGTTTGTCTGTCTGTCTTTTGAATATAGTCACGCCCTTAAGTCCTCACTGGGTGTAGTGGTTATGTATGGTGTCACTAAAGGTATATCTCTTCATTTTACTATCAAATAATCTTCGCTAAGATTTGAAAAGCCATATATTGTGTTATTTTGTGAGTTTTCACAGATAATAGTCAGTGGTTTTGTCACTTTTATTCATATTTTATATTATACTAAGCTAATGCTAACTATTCACTGGCTATAGCTTATGTTTTGCAAACAGACATGAGAGTAATGTCAGAGGTCTTTCTTCCCTCTTTCAGAGAGTGTCCCTGACAGACTGTGTGTAAACTATGAATGCAGCTTGCAGGTCAAGTTTAGCCAATGAAAGCATTTTAAATCTTCATTAATTGGAGTGGACAGCAGGGGGCACTCCACTGGTTGCAGTTATAAAGTCTACAAAGAAGAAGATCAAACTGCTGATTAGATAAAGGGTTCAGTAAACATTGATGAGCATATGTTGTCACTCACTAGTTTCAAGTCACCTTCAACACAAAATGCAAATGACTTTAGAAGTTATAGTAAAACCTGACAATAAGGCTTCTTTAAATTATGGCTCCCTTTCAATTTAAAAGTCTTTGCTGTGTGGCCACGCTGAGTTTCAGAGCCGTACCTCGTTTGTCGCTGCTGTTTTTAAAACACCAAGCTATGATGGCCAAAATGACAAACCCTGGTCTTAAAAATGACACATTCACAAACCAGTGTATAACTTCACACCATCTTACATACATAAAATCCATGATATCACTTTGACTTTAACTGTTTAACTTTCAAAGGACTTCATGGAAGGAAGAAAGAAAGAAAGAAAGAAAGAAAGAAAGAAAGAAAGAAAGAAAGAAAGAAAGAAAGAAAGAAAGAAAGAAAGAGACACTTTATGAACTTGGCCCTATTTAACTTGAGCACCCTCAAGATGAAGTGCAGCCAATTTTGGCTTGATAGGATTATTAGAGATTGAGCACGCTTCCAGTAGAATGGCTGTGAACAATTTTTCTTATTTTTACAGCTTCTTTTAATGGATTTTTTAAATAAAACATATCATGTGATTAACACAACAAAGTCGATGCAAACCTGCATCTCCAACGCTTTAAGTGAGCAAGGTAAGCAAGGAGGGAAAAACCCAAGCTGACACAAAAGTCAGGCCAACGGTGCCCAATCTGCACCGCTGTCCCTCCACTTCTCTTCTCCCCTGTGAATTCTTGCTTCACTCTGGAGAGTGATGATACTGTCTACTCTGCTAAGACTCCCCCTGCTTGACATCTCGACACGAGGAGAAGGATGTTCCTGTCTGTCTCGTCACATCACAGACGTCCTGATTCGGATCCCTCCCATCCAACACCCTGTGATGCTTCTCTTTAAAAAGCTGCCCGTCCATCATAAACATCCTCCCTTTTATGTTCCCCGCCTGAGAAGGAACAGGAAAGAGAGAAATCAGCCCTCTCTCAAACACATGCTGACAGCTCTAAGCAGACTGACGTGACATCAGAGGAGCGATGTGCCAGACATAGCTTTGAATTTCCATAACAAGGTAACACCACAATTATTAGTCACTCAGTGAGACCATAGCTCCTAAAACTTATTGAAATATTTCTGAATTTGTTCAGAGTACTTCAAGCAGAGAAAAATCCCAGCAAATCCATATTAGAGTTACAACTGTGTTATACTTTTTTTCTCTGAAAAGTGTTAATCATATACATCATTTTCCTTTAATCAGTCTTTTTCTAAATGTTCTGAGCTGTTCAGCAAGAGTCCTAAATTAAATCCCTCACCTTGACTTCATATAAATGTAATACTGTCAATAAAGGAGATATAAATAGATAGGGGTGTAACAATTCATAATCTACCTGAATATTTTAAAAGGGTCTTTTGGGCAATGAAGCACGGGAAGAAGAGAAGGGAGAGAGAGGGAGAGACTTGATCAATCACCAGAGTTCTGCCTTTACAATCAGAAGTGCACTAATTGAAATGGTGTGGAGTCGTCTACCACCCCTAAAGGATGAACCCTATCAAATTAACAATTTTTCCTAATAATTTCCCCCAAAATATAAATCCTACTTTTGTCTCCCATATGCTTCAATTTTCCCGTCTGGACAATGACTGAGAGAGAGTTGGTTGTCGGCTGTCTGGAGCGAAGCACAAAGAAATGTTAAGGAGACCTTTTCAATGCCTGACCCATTCAGTTTGTGAATGTTAATGTTTATTAATGAGGACATGAAGGGAAAACCAAACTAAATGGCTTAATAACAAGGGAAAAGAGAATGACAACATTAAAGTTTCTTTATTAAGTCATCCATGCCTCAAGAATGTAAAAAAAAATCTCTCCATCAAAGGTTTAAAGCAAGATCAAGAGTGTTTAAGGTGGTTCATGGGATATATTACAAAAAGTGCTTACTTTGAGCCATCATCACATGTCCACCTTTTCCTGAGCTTTTCTATTTTCAGTGTGAAGCTAATGAATTGGGATCTGGAAAAGGTTTTTCTGCAGGCTTACAATGAGAAATGATAAGAGATTATTTTAGAATGAAGATCAATGACAAAGTCCAAACGGTATGAGGAGGAGCAGCAGGAGGAGGAGGAGGAGGAGGAGAGCAGGAGAATCATGTGCCCTAATGTAAGATGAGTGTAATGCGCAACCCAAGGCCAAAGGCAAGAGCTTCATCTCACCAATTTTCTTTACAGGAGTGGAAATTACTCTGTGCCGTACATAGCTGATTTATACAAATTAATGACCTGGCTTATTAATAGGAAGAGGTGCATATATTAAACACTATGAGTAAAGGTAGCTTTAATTATGCATCCTTTATAAAACCTGTTTGACTTCAGCACGTGGTGCATAGGTGTGTTTTCGAGATTAATCAGAATGTTGAAAAATTAGTTCATATAGCACTTGTGCCTCTTTTCCTGTTCCTGTAGCGACAGTGAGAAAAGAAAACAGAAGGAGTCACACGGCTGTTTACTTTTACATCTTAATTTAGCTCCACCCTCAGTCATTTCACTCACGTTTTTATATTAAAGTTGTTGTTTTTTAACCTTTCCTATGGATACACTATATTTACACAAAGGGTATTCGCATTTCACTGGACACTTCGGGGTCGCTGTATGAGCAAGTGTCCCTGCCCTGCCCCTTTTGTTGTCCGAGGGGACTGCTGCGCTGACAATGGTGTCACCTCTCCCTTGGGGGGACACCTCCGAGTGATTTGTGGTTGGGGAAGACTGATGAACTGCTATTGCCACCCTGTTTCTTTGCTAGATCAATTCTACATGTAGGAGTGCGCTTTATGAATGATGGAGACCTCCTCAAGCCATCCATACAGCTGCCCAAAGACACTGCCCTGGCCCCCATTGCACCTACAAGGCAGGAATAAAGCAATCATTCTTCTCAACATGGCCATGCATTATGCACCCGTGAACATAGCCACATGAATACACAGACAAAGCAAGTGCACAGACAAACACTAGTGTCTGTTTGCAAGAAATCAATAAAAAATACCCCATCTATCGCAAATTTGTTGGCTTTTAAGTTTTATTCCTAAGCGTTTTTGAGAATAGCATAAAAACTTTGCAATATTATAAAAGATTGGTCCTTTTCTTGCACAAAGCGCTGCTGACGGGGACTTCTCATGAGAACAGAACTGTCAGATTGCGCTGTGGCTCTGCACTGTGCTGCCCATAACGGTGCAGGCCAATAAGAGCGATTTGATGGTATTGAGGGATCACTTGCAGCACATATCGGAAGGCTGAATAGCATTGTGAATAGGAGCGGCATACATAGATGTCATGAGTCCTGCCTCCCGCAGAGAGGTTGAAAGCAAAAAGTAGAGCGCAATGAATACTTGAGTGTTCTGGAGGCTATGAAATTGAAAGGCCTCTCTCTTTTTTCCAAAAGATTTCTGTAGAAAAATAGAAGCAGCTCATGCCTTTTAATCACAACTTTGAGATTGATTGGGCGAACTTGTGTGCAAATCAATGCAGGCTTGACAGACGTTCCTCTTTTATGATAATCCTGGTGTCGAGAGCAAGAAGAGAGGAATAATGCAGCAGGGCTACCTGACATAAGAAGGAATCACACATATGCCTTAAAAAGAAAGTATCTGAGTATTATTAAAATATCCAAATTTCCTGTATAAAATCGCATACCTTAAAGCAAGTGAGTAATTGAGCTTGTGAAATTGTGTGCTGTTGTTTTCTTTAATAAAACCCTGCACAATGAGTTTCAAACTTTCATCAGTACAATATTGTTAAAATGCTGGAAGCATACCAGATACCATTTGCATCACTCTAATTATACCCATAATGTCCTCTTTTTCTGAATGTGCTAAACACCCGGCTAGATTAAAGCATCTCCGTTTCAAAGCTTTAACACACACAGGAAAGTAAGACAGATGCACAGCTGAGATAACCTCCATTTACAGTGTAAGCCTGGGAGAGCCACAGTGTAGAGGCCATATACTATTTATGGGTTAATCGATACAGTAGCTGGATGACACCATGTCCCCGCTACTTTCTGTCATGATGATGGCTCACTAATTTTGGAGTGACTGCTTTCTCCTCCTGCCTTCAGCAGGCTCCAAGACGGTTTAATTTGGCTGTAAAAACGCCAATCACCAGGTTACTTCTTGTTCCTGGGGGAGGTCACAGTGGGGCCAAGTCCATAGGAGAGAATATATTCGCATAGTTCTCTAGCAGACACTGCTAACCCTTGACATCCCATTTGGGTTGTAATTTCATGTTGTTAAAGTGACAGGAACCCAGCTTATGTGCTCTTAGAGATGCAGAGACAGAGGCCAGTCCTCATCAGAGAGGGCTTTAACTCTTGTTCTCTGAATGAGGATGCTTACGTGCGTGTGTGTGTGTGTGTGTGTGTGTGTGTGTGTGTGTGTGTGTGTGTGTGTGTGTGTGTGTGTGTGTGTGTGTGTGTGTGTGTGTGTGTGTGAGAGAGAGACACTGAGCACACTGCATACAGTATGTTTTGGTATTTGTATGTGCCGTTTTTGCTGGCAGGGGTCAACGCACATCAGAGACACAGAGGGAGACCTGGGACCGTCCCACTCTGCAGAGATGCTGCTGGCTCGAGAAAAAAAGAAAGATATAAGTGGTGTAAAAAAAGAACTCATTACCTTGGCTCTTAAGACATGACGCTGTTCCCTCGAACTGGCTTTGATCTCTACCTAATGCAGATATATGGGAGAAGTGATTCTTTTTTTACTGTGATGAAAGCTAACATTTTTAACTGTTCACATCAAAATATCGTGGCTGAGGCATCGGGCATGTTTGCATTTTCAGGCGGTGTGGAGCGGGGTTGTTTTACAAATTTTGTTCATCAGTTATAAAATATTTTGACTATGTGAGCTTGCAATGAAAATGACTTACAATATGCAGTATAAAGGCCTCCGAGAGCCATTGTCCTCTCTGTTTGCATCTCCTGCTATATATATAATTGATTGTATGTCTTTAACATATTACATAAATACATTGCATATACATACTGTACATATTGTCTTCGTTGACAATGTACATACAATTGTACTTATTGTACTGCGTTATTAATTCGTCCCCACCCATATTTTATACACTGTAAGTTTTTTTTATTTATTCTGTGGCAAAATAAAAAGGTTTAACTACATTGAATATAAACCATGGAATCAAAACTTTTATATACTAGTAATTTTGGTTTTCTCCAGCTGTGATCCATAAGTATGAAAAAGTACAAGATTGAATTGTGGGAGATTATTTACACACACACACACACACACACACACACACACACACACACACACACACACACACACATACTGGTGAATCAAAAAGAAAATCATAAGAACTTGATCAAAAGTTAAAATGTCATATAGATTAATGATTTACAATGTAACAGACACATTGCATCTACGTGGCAAGAAAATTATAGTTACGTAAGTAAACAACGGGGGAAATGTGTTATTTTAATAAATAAAGCAAAGTCACAACGTGTGATAAACGTTACATTCTATGATTATTCGTTAGACTGACGTGCCTAGTGGTATTACTGGAATCATTATGATAGCTGTGGTTTTGTGGCTTGTAATAATCAGCCGCCTGCGTGTAATAACCTCTGACTTGCCTGAAAACCAGAGGTAGGAGGACACTCGTGTGTGGTGTCCGCCCCTCTCTGAGAAGTAAAGAGTTAACGGAGCGGTGGGTTTGCCCATTCTCCTGCTGTGAGTGACGCGATCATCTCTCTTATCCCTCAACTTTGCCTGTTGCCAGACCAGGCAGCCGAGGTGGACGCTGGCTATCACCGCTGACATTCTTAACGCGATCACACCAAAACAAAAATATGCTCCCTCACCTTGTTTATGTATTTTCCCGCTGACTTCTCAGTGCATGCCCTTATTCCAGTGACGATGGTTTTTAGTTTTTCTTTTCATCGGACTCCCCGATGTTGTGCAGTCTACTACACGAAGGCGTGAATCTTTTTTGAGTAGAGGTGGATCTTCCCGGATACGGCGAGGGGGCAGCTATATGAAATAAAAAGAAGACTTCTCACGGAAATCCCCACAGATTAAAAAACACAATGCCACGGAGGAAACAAGAAGCGCCGAAGCGCGCAGCAGGTATGTGGAGCCAAATACTATATGCGTAAAATAAGGCTCACGGTGGCAAAGCTGCGGTTCATTTGTTTTGTAAAGCTCACTTTCCAGTCACCGCATTTCCGTTTTCACTTCGGGGTTTTTTCCCCTCTCTCCAACGATGCGCTTTGTCACTCTTGGCTACTCTTGTGAGACCTAATAAAAACTATTACCAATATAAAGCTGATGTATAGTTTATATACAACATTCTGCGTTTTCGCTCTCGCTTAGAGTGGCTGGTGTGCCCCGGTCGGATGAGTCGGCTGCTGTAAACTTTCGCTTCCTATTTTTCCAAACTTGAATCCATGATAGTTTACCGCATCGAGATGTAATATAAACTGGATCTTTAAGCGTAAAACCTCTGGAAATAAGCGGCGTTTTCTTAACGAGTGCCCGAGGCGTGCCATAAGAGCGTAAGGGCTTTGTGCGCATTTGATCACAGCGCTTAACTTATTTGCACAAGCGAAAAAAAACTCTACCTCTGAGGTATTTCTTTTCTTGGGATAAGATAAACAATTTGAGAGCACACAATGGGGTTTCGTGGGCTGGAAGGAGCCATAATCGACAGTTGCCATGTCTGATTTGACGGTTGATTGATTGGCTGTCATGCGGCTTTGATCTGATCCTTCCCGATTTGCATCAGAAAATCACTTCCCACCATGTGCTGCAGGCCCCTGACGTCACGTTTAAACCACTTTGAAAGGCCCTGTGTACTTTTTTACACTGGCTCTCACTCTCTCTCTCTCTCTCTCTCTCTCTCTCTCTCTCTCACACACACACACACACACACACACACACACACACACACACACACACACACACACACACACAGTTTCTATTACCGTGATGGTCAAGTGACTCACGAAAAAGTGAAGGAAGGGGGGGACAAAGTGGTTTCACAGTGAGACATCACACACACACAAGCAGACACATACTTCCAGCAGAGAACATCACACTTCCATGTGCACATGCTCACTTCTTCACTTTGAACACACATAGGCAGACACAGTTACACACATACAGTGGGTGAAGGAGGCGGGAGGAGTGGGTTAGGGGTTGTAAAAGGAGCCGTGTGCTATGTAATGGAGGGGAGGAATGGGTTTGCTCTGTCAGACCGGGCCGTCACAACGGCTTTGTTTCATGTTTGATTTAATTGTCTCTCCCCTGACAGGCCCATTCATCAATGGCTTTAATGGTCAATCAGAGACAAGCTGAGTGAGTGCTCCCATTCTGTTTAGCCATAAGCTGGCCTGGGCTTTTATTTCATCAAAATGCCCCAGCCTAATGTACATGCTCACTGGCTCTGAGTGGCCGCGGGGAGCACATAAAGAATGACTGAAAGCTTTCTGATTTCAGATCAGTGAGAAGGATGTTTTTCTTTTTTCATCTCCTCCTCTCCTCTCCTCTCTCTTCCCTGCTACACTGCTGTTTCTCTGTTGACGAAAGGGAATAAAAGGCTGTAATATAGATCGTTTTGTGTTTTTAGAAAACAACTTTTTCTCCCTGAAACCAGGCTTCTTTGTTCATTCATTCATCTATTCATTTCTTCATTTTTTCATGCTCCCCTTCCACCCCTGTCAGTCAACCCGTGCAGCTGCAAGTTATAAAGTTGTCAACTGTTCAGTGGCACACAAAGGGTGATGATGAATTGATTGCAGCACAGAGCATGGTGATAGAGAGAGCAAAGAAAAGGATGACAGATGATGGGCCTTGATTAGGGACTTAGGGGGAGAGTCAGCCCACTGCAACCTTGAGACTTGCATGAAAAATCTACCCCCCCACTCCACCTCACACACACATATACACGCACACACCACCCTGCTTTGCTCTCTCTCATTGTCTCTCAAACACACTCTCGGCTTCTCCCTCTCTTTCTTTCCTGTCTGAGAGGGTTTCTCTCTCCACAGTAGAAAACTTGTTTTGCCTGCTTCATTAGCGTTGGTCCAATTAGCCGTGAGGCTGATGGAGTCCTGACAGGCCCTGTGATTGGAGATGACAAGCTCGGGGTGCCCAGCCCAATGAGGTTTGCCACCACTTTGATGTAATCAACTTGATATTACACAGAGCCGCTCGCCTTTGGTTGTGCTGTAACTCAATTTTCTGCTGCAGGTGACAAATGGGCCTGCGTACCTGGGTCAGGTCTGAGTGCTCTTAACAGCCAAGGGCAGCTGGCCACATAAACAGGCGAGCAAACATGAGAGAGCGAGACTTTCCCGGCTGTGGAAATGTAGAGCCCTTCGTGAATTTGCCACCAGCTCGGGGTCCCGAAGCTGTTGAAATGGCTTCAGAAAGTTGAAATACTCCGTCGACTTAACAGGAAGTCGACATAGGCTTTACAACATGAGGGCGAAGACGCAGCTGTTTGCAGCTCGTGTCAGTGCATTGTCACACCACCACAGCGAAATCCATCCTGCCCTTTTCATTCTCAAAACGCTGTGCTTTGCTCGTTTGTGTAAGAGTTAGTCTGAGAGAGGGTGTGATGTAGATGGAGAAGGGTGGGGAAGTCGGTCTGATTTGGACAGGACTCCACAGCAACAGTTTCTTCTTTCTGCAGGGTCAGGAGTACAGCTGCCAAACTGGCAGCCATCACTTATGTTTGTCTACGAGCGGGTGAGTGAGTATACACTTAAATAAGTGGGCATCTACCTTTGAATTTGTTGGGTTTGAATGTGTACGTGGTTTGACTTACTGATACTATGGACGGGAATGATAATTACAAACCACCTGCTGCGGTCAGGTTGTAATTCTCTGAACCCTTCAGGCCTAAGAAGTCTCCACTTTTTCTTCTCTTCCCACCTCTTTCTTAGCAAATCAGTTGCGTGTGTGCCAGCTAAGAAACAACAAACACAGAGTGTTGACACCAGTAAAGATACAAGCGTTTACAGCACACATTGCAGACGCACACCCATATGTTCTGAATGGGTTGTAAAAGCACCAAGTGAAATTAAGTACGCTTTTATATCTGTCTGCCTTCCTGTTGTTTATGTGTGAAAAGCACGCCCTTTTGGAAGCAGCAGGGGACCGCAAGTTTGGACTTAATTGTCCAACCGACAAACGCAGTGACAGCGCTAGCGAGGTTCAACAACAACAATACGTCTCCTCAGCTGCTGTTGTCTGCAGGTGTGAGCAAGGCAAGTGTTTTGGCCTTGCTGGGCCCGTTGCTAATGAAAGTCCTGTGGCTGGATTCCGGTGAGGTTGAGTCACGTCTGTGATCTATGTGTCTGATAAGTGCATACCTAATGAGGCTGTGAGCACCAGGGAAAGGAGGAGGAGGAAGGCTGACAGAATGTTTCCCACAGGTATTGACAGACGCCTTTTTGTTTTTGCCATAGGCCTTGACTCCATAAATCCTGCCTGTGTAATGATAACAGTGCCACCCTGCCAGCAAGTGACTGAAAGAGATAGTGTAAGAGAAGAGAACGAGGGCAGAAGGGGGAGGAAGGGGAGGAGGAGCTGGTGGTGGTGATGGGGGTGGGTGGTGGAGGGGTAGGGGGGGGCGGGATGACGAGAAGAAGAGCGAGGGCGCTGAAATGGGCCTTCTCTCCTTTTTAACACGCACTTGGCAGACGTCAACCCATTGGGTTGGGCTCTGAGAGCAAAAGAAGAGTGTAAGTGCTGTAGTAGTGTCACAAATAGAAAACCGTTAGCCATACACTCTTCCCTTTCAGCTTTCAGTGTGCTTTCAGCCGAGGTTTTCAGCTGAGACTGCTGTCTGGGCACCGAGTCGGAGGCTTTGTAAAAATAGTCCCACTGCTGTTGTGATAGATGCAGCTGCACTGTGGCGACAATTGGGACAGGCTGGATCCTTCCAAACCCACCACCCTCCCACCCCTCCCAGAGGTAGAGAGCGTTAGAGAGTGTTAGAGCCTGGTGGGATGTGTGCTGTTTTCAGGGAAACTGAGCAGCTCCGGTCTTCAGGGGTCCTGAAACCCAATCCAGGAGGAGAATAGCCAAGCCATGCCAGAGAGCCGATTTCCTTTTCAACAGAGTCATTTATCACTGACCCACCCTTCGCTTCTGACACGCTGACGTGTGTCATTTATCAAACGGGCTTTACCAGACACACAGAGAAGGGAGGTGGATAGGGGGCAGAGAGAAAGAGAGAGTGAAAGAGGGGAAAACAAGACAGAGATTGCACTGAGAGAAACAAAGAGACGTAGTATGAGGTGTAAAGTCAGCAGAGTTTCACACAAAAAACAGTTGTTTGTGTATGAGTTTGGGAGAGTTTTTCCAGGGGCGAGTGAGATTTCCTGAAACCCTTAAGGAGAAGCGTTTGGGAGGGGAGATTTTTTCGAGATGACAGAGAGGATTGAGTTACACCGAGTTGTGTTTTGATGAGTGACAGAATGTTCTTCCATGACACATCTCTGGATGTCGAATGAAGGGGAGAAATATGCTTTGTGAGTATACAAGTCCGACAAGTGTGTTAGCGTTGTTTACTCATAATATATGCACAACGAGGACGCTTGGAGGCATTGTAGAGGTGTGTGTGTCTGTGCGCAGATGTGGCCATATGGCGCCAGTGTTTAATGCTGCGTGAGTGTGTGTGCTGCTCCCTGATGAACAGGGCTGACAGGTATCACTCATGCAGCAGCCTGGCCTTTAAATGAACCCGAGCTGCTCTGCTCTCCCGTGGCCCTAACAGGCTCTCTCCAAGATGGATGCTTCTTTAAAAATCAGATTAATGATGGATACCAGGCTTATAGTGCCATTTATCATGAAGAATATTATTTAGGCCGGCCGTGTATGGCTGTAACTGGAGAGCCAGGACGAGAAGAAGCAGGGTGGAAAGCCTTAGACAGACACTCACTGTGTGATGGATGGCTGAGCGCTCTCTCTGAGTGTTACTAGACACCAGTGCCGCTGCAGTAAGCCATAATCAGATAGCCCAGGGATGTTTATCCCGCAACTACACTACCCAGATTGCCTTGCCTGAAGGGTTGCTTTATGAAAGGTATAGTCTGTCATTTTTATCATCTTTAAAAAAGTTAGTTGAATCGCAAAAAACTCTCCAGACGTAAAAGGGCAGGTAGAAGCCACTATAGAGTTTATTGCAATTATGCCTTATACAGCAATCCATTGGATCCTTTATAACCCAGTGTAATGATTACCCAGAAATTTCCATTTAGTTTTGCCCAGAAGAGTCCCCAGACCCACATCATTCCCCAACAATCGTGAAAAGTGGAGCCAGCTCTGCTGGTGCTGCTGCGGCAGAAAACTGGAAAACACATTTTTGTTTTTGTCCTCTTCATGTTGCCTTCTCTCTGTGTCCTACCTCCTCCTCCTACACACTCCTGTGATTTATGGTGGCCATCCATCTTCGGGCTGCGTCCATCACCTCCTCGTTGCTAGGCGATCACGGCAGCAGCTGTGTGTTTTGAGAGGGGTTCGGTCATCCCACTCCCCAGTCCTGATTTTTTACCCTTCACCTTGTGCTCTGACCCAAAGTTTCGACTTTTAACATCAAAAACAAAAAAAAAGGCAACCCCAGAGGCTGTCCTTTGGTTTAGGCTCGCACTCTTTGGGTCTTCATTTTGACTAAAATAACTGGATCTCAGTCAGTCAGTTTTTTTTTCTGTCCAGTCGTGTAAATATTTTACTCAAGCTACTTGTAATGAGAAAAAAAACCCTACATACTTGTCTCCCTTGCTGTGGCACCGCCACGATATCACTTTGAGAGTGACAACTTACTTCACGTAGCACAGAAAATGAGGGCAGATTGGACCAGTCCAGTTTAATCCAGTTATGAAAACACTAGGAGCTGAAAATAAATATGAACATCAAAATGATTAACTAAGCTAGCCATTGCAAACTGTTACGGCTTTGATCTACTGTACTAATGCGGTTTTACTGCATGCTGTCTTGCAATGCAACGACATGAATGACTTATAGGCACGAGTCCTGGTGCATGGAATTACATTTACAGATAATTGTGTTTATGTTTGCTACAGGTTCAGGTGCACATATGCATGCCCCCACTAGAAAGTATTTCAGATTGCGCAAACTAGAATGTCAGAAAGTCTAAACTAAAATAGTCCCAGTATTTGAAGCTGGCTTCATATCCTTAGTTTAGCTTTAGTCCGGCTTTCAGGCTGCTGTCTTTCTGTTTTGCCCCATTCACACAGCCCAGTGACTTTTTAACAACATTGTTATATGAGGCCTAAACAGTTCAAGGAATGTAGGACTGAGCAGCAGTTCTGCTTCACGAAACTTTGCTTGAGAGCTGCTCAAGTAAGGCGTATATAAAAAATGATGGAAAGAATGAGGGAAGATGTGGAATAGTTGAAGGAAGTTTGACTGACTACGTATCATCAGACGAGACAGGCTTGATGTGCACATCAGACTGGAACATCACCTTCCTCTGGAGCCTCAGTCCTTATTACTGCCTTTTATTTCCGTGCCTGTGGAAGTAGTTTGTGTGTATTTTTTTTTCTTCTGTAAAATTTTATCACCTATTGCTCTGAAATAGGACTTTATGGCTTCGGTTAACTTATAGTGTTCAATATTAGATGGAGGTTATAGTAAGAAACAGGAGGACTTTGTGTGCTTGTGGTTTGTCTTATTCTAGATAAACTAGATGAAGTTTCGGGTCTTGTAGGTCTGTATTTGCAGCTGGCAGCTTTGAAGTCCAGTTATAACACAACAAGCAGCTGAGGGTTGACTCTATTCACTTTCTCTCTCCCTCCTCTTACCATGTGCATTGACAAGGTTCAGCCCTAAGCTTTGCCTGGGGCCAGAATGATCTCTCTGTTTTTCCCATCTCCCATATCACACATCCTCCACTACAATCGGCGGACACAATGTATTCACAATGCCATCAGGGGGTAGAGAACACACACAAATAAAAAATGACAAAGACATCCACGATTGTCTGTAACACGATAGCTTGTATAAGCACAATGAGGCAGCAAAGCAATGTATTAAAAACCTACAAAAAGAGAGCAGCACAAGACAGTCTTCTGCGGTCATATCTGAAAAAGCGACTTATGTCAGAGCTTGTTAATTTTTAAAATAATCACACATCACCTGTTTCATTTTTTTCTCATGGGACTTTCAGCCAGCTTGTGAGGATCAAAGGGAAAAGAGTAAGAGAACTAAGTTTGATTGAGTGTGTTACTTTGACAAATGTGTACAAGAGAAAGGCATTTTAGGTATGTTCCTGATCTGCTGCTATTTTGACAGAATGGGGCTGTTTTAGGCTAAATTATTCTAATCTATTAGAGAGGTTTAGATCGCTGCAAAACTTGAGTAAGAAGCAGTGGTTTGTAGGGGTTTTTTGAAGGTTACTTCCTGTTCTTTAATGTGCTGGAGGTTTTTCCTGTTGGTAAGAGCCCCCCGCTGAGGGCTCGTGTTGGTTTAAGGATGTCAAGTTCCAGCTAAAATATTGTACACATGTCGAGACACACACGCCATGTTTTCATACAGATTAACCCTCTCCTTGCAGAGCTTCACTTTCTTGTGCTGGAAGCTACTTTTAGCCTTTTGTTGTAGCCTTTTGATTACCACTGCAGAACTTTTCTTTTACAGTAAACTATTAGAGACCACTCGTGCTTCCTGCTCCCTCCCTGGATCCCGGTTGTGTCTTTGTGCACTGAAGGTGATCTAACCATAAAACCCACACAGACAATGCTCCTTCGGCAGTATTAATTTCCATTTTATTTTCCTGTCTAAGTAATTCTATATAATGTACACGCTGGATTTACACTCTGCAATACATTAGTTTGTGGCGTAGCTAAAAACATTTTACAGATTGTTACTAATAGCAGTAGTTTTGCACAATAATTTTAGGAAAAGAAATGAAGATGCGGTGCTTTTGTTCTGCAATTTACAGCCATCTGTTATACAGGCGGTGTCCTGTTTTAGTGCGGAAAAACCCGACAAATAAAATATTGTGCTCATGATGACCGCGTAAAGGACTTTCCTACGATGCCTCTAGCAAGGTTGTGTTCTTGACGAGGCAGTCATTTGAGTATAAGGGTCAGACGCAGGTAGAGATTTTAATGACACATCCTGTTTACCCTGCTTGTGTTGGGTGTGATCCGGCTCCCAGACTGTTTCCCCAGCTGTGAAAACCAGACCACAGACACTCCCTTTGGTCATCAAGGGGGTAACTTAAGAAAGGGGTCTAGAAGAATTTGTAGTTCGATGGAAACCTATTTGTGCGTTCCGCAAATTTACATTTGCTAATAAATACGTAATTATGCAGGCTACTGAGTGTTTCTCCTTTTTGCAAATGTAAAATTACATAGTTTTTGGTTTTCAGGAACATACGCCGTGTTTTCCTTATGCATACAAAAACTGTTTAAAGCGTAGCATCAAAAACAATGTTTTCAACTGCACTTGAGGAGAAAAAACCCAAAGGACAGAAGGAAAGAGACAGACAGAAAGCGACACTTAAAGCCTCAGCTTTAGAGGCAGCCACAGCACCTTCCTGCTTAATCACCCCCCTGTCCCTGCCCTCTCTGTTGTTCCTGATCGTCAGAGCAGCACTGCAGTATTTCTATCAGATGATCTCTCCCTCCTCGTCTGCGGCCCTTATGTTTATGAAAATGATACTCCACAGGAATGCCTCCTGCATGCCAAGATGTCACTGTCTTTCCTCATCGCTTGCATCTACATGCGTGTACAAGTGTGTGTTTGTGTTTGTTGAGGGGGGGGTGGGGGGTGTCATAACCGACTGAGTAGTTGTGTTTGCAATTATGCGAGAGCGTATTTGAGGTCGTGTATTTTTACATTAGGTGAAACGTGTGTTTCGGCTTGCGAGAGTTCGATTTTCTGCAGTTTGTGTGTTTGTGTGAAGTCGTTATTGCTATTTCTGTGTGAGCTGTGACTGAGATGTTGAGTGTGTGAATGTGCACCTCCTACCCCTCTTAACCCCTCCACCCCATTTCCCCTCCCTAAAGGAATCATTCATAGAACCTAATGATTCTTGTCTTTCCCCCACATGGCTTCAGCTCAGTTTATCATTACATGAACACACACGCAATCTCCTTTTTTTTTTTTCTCTGCTTCTCACACCAACGCACACACTAGGAAAATTCATACATTGGTCTTACACCATATGCTCAGATATTAGTTAAGACTGCATCCAGGAGTATTGTTGTATTCATAATATTCATAATTTATTCTAAGGGAGCCTCTATACTCCCATCACCTTTTATTAGCTTGATAAATCACCTCTGTTGTCAGTCAAGGCAGGGAGAATAATTGGATGTGGTTGTCGCCCTGTGTGATGGATTATCAGTCATTGGGGATTAAATTAACAGATAGTGCTCAGACATAATGGTTTTTGTTTTGCATTTTAAATTGCCTGGGAGCATGGTTTGACTCTATAGGTTTTTATAGCCGGTCCTTTTGGACTTCACTCCCCCTTTCAGTGCTTTCTAGGCTTAATGACAAATGAACAATAAACCATAGGACTGGAGCTCTGTTAGTACAAAATGTAAAACATTTACTACCAGGTTAAGAAATGGACAGGGACCTGGCAAGGCTTACAAATGCAATGGCGTGATGTAGATGTAGAATTTATTCAAGCAACAGTTTGTTGAAATATCGAGACAATGCGAAGAAATGCTCGGAATGCTTTTGTGTTGAAGGCTGAGAAAGGCGACATGACGATTCAGTCAAGAGATGTAGCTAGTCGATACACAAATGTGGTAACTACCTCATTCTGGCTGGTTTTAGTCGTTTAAATTAGAATCAGACATGACCTTCCAAAAGCAAAAGAAAAGAAGGATGTGGAAATCACTTCAGCACTGGTTGTACAGAGATATCTCTCTTGCATGTTTTCCTGAGGGTGAGCAATTTACCTCCTCACCCACTTCGCCAGCCTCCCAGACCCCTCCCTCCCCTTCAACGTCCACATTATCATAATTGTGTCCAGAACATGAGGGGCCGGGGAAGTGATCATGTCATTTTATTTACACCCTGCTTGGCCCTTTTTACAAACGACATGCCACTGACTGCCAAGCGGACTGGGGCCCAACGACATCTTTTGATCAGGGCTGTCGGGGCCTATCAGCGGAGAATGGCAGGTAATGGATACCCAGTGACAAACCAAATCTCCGGGAGGACGAAGAGTGGGCCGCACCTGCCAGGTCTCCATTAGGCTGGCCTCTCAGTTGGGCTGCCTGCTGACTGTGCCCCCAGGGCCCAAATCAGACCAGCGCCAGCCGCATGGCTGCCTAGAGATTGGCTGTTAGCACTGGAAATGAGAGTTATTTCAGCTATGACATTTTTGTTTAGACTGGATGTGAGTGCATGGGGAGGTGGGGGGGAATGAAGGATTTAGTCACAGCGTGTGTGTGTGTGTGTGTGTGTGTGTGTGTGTGTGTGTGTGTGTGTGTGTGTGTGTGTGTGTGTGTGTGTATCTGTTTGTGTCCACACACATAGACTCGACTGTGCGTGAGTGCTCAAACCGTTTAGCCTATACCTAAAGGTTCTTGCCGTAGTATTTGTCTTGGTTTACAACATTGTCCAAATGGCCTCAGACCTGTCCACAGGCCATCCACTATTTTCTGAGAGTATTTGTTTTTCCTTAAGTTGAGTGGTTTTGTGAGTGAGGTGGTCAGGAAGCGAGGGAGCAGGGGCTCGGTGACACTGCGGAAAAGGGGGCGTGTGCTGGGCCAGTCGGTGCTAGGTGGGTAGGCTCATCATCACGACAGACATAGTGGTTGTGTGTGTGGAGGGATGGGGGATGCAGTGCACACACACCAACGCACATAGACTCATCGGTCTCTGTGTGAGCTGTAGACGCCACCATGCAAAGTGACAGGTCACTTATGCATCGCCGTCGTGTCAGCCGTCCTCAGTCTCGCCTCGTTCTCTTTATCCCCGCTTCCTTTGATTTTAATTATAGAATTCTTTGTCTGTTTAAAAATGTCTTATATGTGATATTTAACACTCTTTGGGTCTTTAGGTGTATAGTTTGAACAAGGAGTACTGATTATCTGTCGTATCAAAAAAAACTAGTGAACTTACTTCAGTGCAGATGAAACTGTGTGGTGTCTATTCAACATATCTGCATTTCATCAACAAAATTTTGACATCCCTTTCTTGAAATTCTTGAAGACATGCTCTTTGCCTGTGTGCGTGTGTGTCAGTATGTATGTGTGTGTAATCAGAGAAGAGGCAGATGAAGAGGCGTCAGACATATTAACTGACAGATGGAGGTTGATCCAACTCATTTATTACCCCAGAGGAGAATGCCACAGTGAGATTGGGCTTCATTAATTTCAGATTTAGTTTTCATTTCAAGCTGTTGTGCCCTGAGATAAATAAAATGGTGCATTATGTTTTTGCCAAGATATTTCTTTTTTGTTTTCCTCCAATAGAAGGAGTGAAAAGAGGGGAGGCATAAGTTCCGTGTGGCTGGGGTAGTATATAAATACAGGCTCGCCTAGAGGAAAATAACACCTCAACGGTTGATGAGGTGAAATGGGATGACTGTAATTTCTCAGCTCAGCTTTAAAGGCTCCCACACAGATGGCTCATTTATCCCTGGGAGTCCTCGGGCACACATAGCAGGGAAACTTTTTCTCCAGTTATTCTAACATAGCGTGTTCACTCCCTGCAATTTAACTCATCTCTTTCCTTCTCTCTTTGTCTTGGTTCTCCTTGCAGCTTATTCTCCCGACGAGCTGACAGAGCACCATGTGGAGGATGAGGAAGCAGAAGCGGACGACCTGCCCTCAACCCCTCAGGACGACCTTCCCATGAAAGATGAGTTTGTGGAGCAAAGTGTAGAGACTGCCAAGGAGCAGCCATGTGACCAGGAATCAGCTGAGACCACAGAGCTCTCAGGACAAGAGATGGACAGTGAGTCACATGTGAGTGAGACTAGTGACCGTCTTTCAGACTTCGAGAGCCCCTCCAGAAAAGTTGAGGGGAGCGTTGTCACAGCATCTATAAATGCTGACAGCAAGACGCCTCCCATAGGCATGGACACGTTAGAACAAATGAAGGCTATCTACTCCAGCTTTCTCACCAGCCCCTTGTGGTCACCACTAAATTTTAATTCCACACCTCTACCGGCGCAGTCTTCGACTTCTGCAGAGAAGCCAGCTCGCAGTAACAGCACCAGTAGCAGTAGTAGCTGTAGCAGTGGTAGCTATGACTGGCACCAAACTGCAGTGGCAAAGACACTACAGCAGCATCCTCCACAGAGCCGTCACCCCGCTCAGTCAGAGCCCAGTCTCTTTAGTACAGTCCAACTCCACAGGCAAAACCCAAAGCTGTTTGGCTCAATCTTTACTGGGGCCAGTAAATTCCGTTGTAAGGGCTGTAGCGCTGCTTATGACACTCTGGTGGAGCTGACAGTTCACATGAATGATACAGGCCACTACCGTGATGACAACCAGGACAAGGCAGGCAGTGGCGCAAAGCGCTGGTCTAAACCACGTAAGCGGTCCCTGTTGGAGATGGAGGGAAAAGAGGATGCCCAGAAAGTTTTGAAATGCATGTATTGTGGCCATTCCTTTGAATCCCTCCAGGACCTCAGTGTCCACATGATCAAGACCAAACACTACCAGAAAGTGCCTTTGAAGGAGCCCATGGCCCCTGTGGCAGCCAAAATCATGTCTTCAAAGAAGCGGGGACTTGTGGGGTTAGACCTCAGTGCTACACCGCGCTCTAGAGAAGGAACCCCTAAAGCTAAACACCTACAAGGAGAACTTAGTGAATCCTCACAGAAACCTTCCTCCAGCCCATACACTCCCCAAAATAACCGCTATGGACACCAGAATGGTGCTAGCTATGCTTGGCAATTTGAATCCAACAAATTTCAGATCCTCAAGTGCATGGAGTGTGGGAGTTCCCATAATACACTCCAAGAGCTGAGGACCCACATGATGGTGACAGGACACTTCCTGAGGGTGACCAGCTCTGTGGGAAAGAGAATCAAAATACTTCCCGAGGCTACCTCCCCCAATCCCGGGAGAGTTACCACACCTACAGAACAGAGGGTCCAGTCTGTACCTCTTGCACCCTCTACCTTCTCTCCTCCGCCTCTTCAAACTCAACTTACCACAACTCCCCCGGCCACCTCCCCTCCCCTCAAAGAGATCAAGAAAGAGGAGGTTGAGGAGGAATGCACTAAGCAGGAGGCAATAGGAAATGAAAAGCAAGTTACAGTTACTGTTAGTAAGGAGGAAGATACTGAGAGGGAGGAAAAATACGACATTTCGAAATATAACTACCTTACCGAAGAGGACCTGAAGGAAAGCCCTAAAGGGGGATTGGATATTCTGAAATCACTGGAAAACACTGTGACATCAGCCATCAATAAGGCACAGAGTGGCAATCCAAGCTGGGGAGGCTATCCTAGCATCCATGCTGCCTACCAGTTCCCCAGTGCCCTTAAGCAAGGAAACATGGAAAAGAATTCACAAATGAAGTTCTTGTTCAATGGAGGCGATGGAGTGCCGTCCTGCCTTGCCAAGAACCAGCCCCTCATTTCCCCACCACTTAGTCAGTCATCACTTTTTCCCAGCAACAACTTTCAGGCAATGGAAGACTTAGTGAAAAAAGTGACTGAGAAAGTAGCAAAAGTAGAACAAAGAGTTAAGCAGTTATCTCCAAAGAGGGAGAACCAATTCTCCCCCTGCAGCAGTGAGGCTGGAGAATCCCACAAGGGAGGGGAGGCAGACTCGCCTCGGGAATGGAGGGAAGTTACCCCAACCAATAGCGACAGGGGAAGCCATGGTGACAGAACATCTCCAGCAACCGAACCCAAGAGAGAAGCAGCAGTGAAATCCCCGCTTGCCTCTGCACTGAGATGCAGCACCGCCATTATCACTGGTCACACTCCTCCAGAGCAGCCCTTTGTCAACCCTCTAAGTGCTCTTCAGTCAGTAATGAACATTCACTTGGGGAAAGCAGCCAAGCCCTCTTTGCCAAACCAAGATCCCTTGAGTCTCCTCTCTAGGCTCAGCCAGAGCATGGCTGAGAAGGCCGCTGTGGCTGCTCCTCCATCACAGACCAAAAAGCAAAGTGTAGCTAATAACAATAGCTTTTGCCAGCCAAATGATGACCAACCCATGGACCTTACAAAAGGGAAAAGCGATCGAGGGGACTCTGTAAACTCAGCTCCTCTAACGCCCTCATCCACAGCCTCCTCAGTCTCTCCCATCTCTCTTGTTACTCCTGCAAAGCTAACA
This sequence comes from Copadichromis virginalis, assembly GCF_057382275.1. Lineage (NCBI taxonomy): Eukaryota > Metazoa > Chordata > Actinopteri > Cichliformes > Cichlidae > Copadichromis > Copadichromis virginalis. The sequence goes on along the minus strand of NC_140624.1, from coordinate 4,643,250 downwards.
GTGGTCTCTCCATACACATCCAGCAGCCCTCTACACGAAAATGCATTGTCGGATATCTCAGACATGCTGAGAAACCTTACACAGTCCCACCATGTCACAAAGTCGGCGTCACGCCCACGTGTGACGGATAAAACTGAAGTTGTGGGCTCTACCCACGACGATGATGACGTGTCCCTGCATGGCCACAAACGAAAGGGTCGTCACTCCAACTGGAACCCACAGCACCTCCTTCTTCTGCAGGCCCAGTTTGCCTCGAGCTTGAGGCAGACGTCAGAGGGGAAATATATCATTAATGACCTCAGCCCACAAGAAAGAATGCACATATCTCGTTTCACGGGTCTCTCCATGACCACCATCAGCCACTGGCTGGCCAACGTGAAGTACCAGCTACGGAGAACGGGCAGAACGAAGTTCCTGAAGAACCTAGATTCCGGTCAACCTATATTCTTCTGCAGTGACTGTGCCTCGCAGATTCGAACCCCAGCAGCTTACGTATGCCACCTGGAAGCCCACTTGGGGTTCAGAATCAGGGACCTGGCCAAACTGTCTCCCAAACAGACTGTCAGGGACTCTCAGACTCTCACTGAGAAAGTAGTGCCCCTGGAGTCCTTTCTTCCTCCACAGTCGCAAGATGACTGCAGTAGTAATGGGGGAGTTTATCGCTGCCAGCTCTGTGTCCGTAAGTTTGCCACTAAGCATGCCATCAAGCTTCACCTCAGCAAGAGCCATGGGAAGTCTCCAGAGGACCATCTGCTATACGTGTGTGAGACGGAGAAATGTTAAATCCCTCTGAGCAGTAGAAATACTGTAAAACATATGTAGAATGACAGACTGTTAAAAAAGATAAAATGAAAAACAAAATATTCGAAAAGTGTGGTAATGCACAAAGTTGCCATGAACTACTGTTAAAAATTTCAGCACAAGGTGTTTACATCTATTCAGCCTATACACATTTCTGATTTCTCTGTATTTCAAAAGACATTTATTTCACTTTAAAATATACTGTAGGTCAAAGCTATTCAGCTCCCTCAGTCTGTGTTCACGTTTGTGAGACGGATTGTTTCACGATTATTTCGGTGAATCTTTTGACTCGAGAGTCAACTATTGACTTGAAATGTACTAATTTTATTGTATTTATTTTGTATTTTTGTGAGTTTGCTTTCGATTTGCTGGTAGACTGCATGTTTTACTGTTACATTTGTACAGTCCTATCCTGTCTAGATTTTAAAATGCCCTTCCAAACTGGTCATCAACACATTAAAACAGCCAAATGCCTGGGAAAGCTCCTTTAAAGAATCTGCCAAACAGCAGAAGTTCATTGCTTGTTTTATAGTTTTCTCTGTGCGGTCTTGTTTTTTGCTGATTGTAAAAGCTGCCTTGTTCTTTATCACTGATTAAGGGGCACTAAAATCCAGGTCTGTGTAAAAATGTACATATAGTGTGTAAGCTTATGATTTGCTGTTTAAATTATGCATACTTGTTATATTTCCTAATTTAAGAGGACTATGACTATCCACTGGTGCAGAGCCTTTGAAGAAGATTAAAAAGGACACTGTTTTGCACAATAGTTTTATAAATGTTATTTGATAAAATAAAAAAAAAAACAATACAGATATGTTAATGCCTTGTGCTTCTATGATTAAATCAAATTAATTGCTGCAAAAATACATTGTGTTCTTTTATATTTGTTGATCAGGGTGGATTTAATGAAGACAAACATCACAGTATTGGCCGAATGTTGCCGAAAAAAGAGAACCTCAGCCCTCCCCTCTTTTGTCCCACTTTGAGTAAGCCTTTACAAATCAGCTGCTCACCAGGCTACATCTGCAGATACACTAAACAGAACTTTAAAACTCAACATTTTCCAGTGCAGTTGTCTCCACAACTACAATTTGTCAAGCGTTCGCGGTGATTTCTATGTTGTTGCGTTGTTGTGGAGCGGACTGTAGAGGTGCAAGCGGTGCCACTGCCTGCAAGGCGTCTGGCAGGTGGTGTGTGCTGCATGTAAACCACCAGATGTTTCTGAAACGAGCCACTGGAGGAGGAGGAGGAGGCAGGCGAGCTGCAACAGCAGGCAGAGTGGGCTGATTACCACGGGGGCTTGGATGCCATCAGGAGCCCTGGGCATAGACAGCAGATCTGGCACACACCTGGACTCCAAGACTGTCCCTTGAAAAAAATAAAGCAGATCCTATATACGCACACTGAGACAAGTTGACAGTGGTGCAGAATGCACAGACAGGTGCTATTCCCTCAAAGCAGGCTTTTGGATCTAACAATATTACTGGCAGGTGTTGATGCTATCAGAGTAGTCACAATTCAGGCTCAGTGCCATATAATGAGAGTGGGTTTTTTTGGGGGTTTTTTATATTTTTCAGCAGGCGTGATGGAGGCGCACGCACACACGCACGCGCACACACTCGAACGGTCATATTTACTCTTTCAATTTTTGACCAGCTACCTTAGCCTTACTCGATGACGCCTGGGGACATCATGTTCTTTGTGTTTGATGTTCCCACCTTTGCTTGTCATGACTGACTGACTAAGTGACTCAGGGCTGGGGAAGTTATATGGTTACTATGACGACGGCCATTTGCCCAGCCTCTAACCCTGCTCGTTCACTCAGCAGAGGACAGCTCGAGAGCAGCACACCCATTTACTCTCTTAAATCTCATCATCTCGCTTCAGTTCCTCCCACCCGGGAACAGATTAATTAACACACACACACTGTGTCCTGACCCCGTCTTCTCACACAAACTCATTACCGCCTCAGACTTGCTCCCAGCCCTCCGACGTTTAGGATACATTGGTGAAACGTTGTGGGAGAACCCAGCGATGACTCACATCTGACAAGCAGAATAAAGCCCTTAACAAAGGATGATAATTGAAAGATGGGATTCGGGCCGGTAGCCATTGATAATGCAAATGAAAAAGGCTGAGCACCCTTATTGAATATCTTGTGAGTTTCCAGAGCTTACCGAGTCCTCGCAGATATAAAATTACCTCTCAGACGTGATCAATTTTTTTCACCACTGTATGTGTTGATAACGCTTTGGGCTTAGTGATGGACTTGGGGTGAGGATGGTTGGGGACATTAATGAGATGGTTGACACTTTGGGGGTTAATGAGGGGCTGGAGGGAGAAGGCTAAATGATTGGACTTCTGCTTGAATGAGCATTATAGTGGCTGCTGGAGAGCAATGTAGAAGGAGCAGCTTTACTAAAGCCAATTATTTAGAATGAAGAACACAAACCTCCTCTCAGTTGTATTTTTCTGCAATAATAAAGAGGAGATTAGATGTGTTATCCATTGTTCTTTTGTCTTGACTTTCCTTGAGGGTTGGGTAGTTACAGACGCCGATGCGCCTCGATGCTCCTAAAACAAAGTCAGCAGTGAAGGGGGAAGGAAGGAGGCGGACAGGACAGGGATAGGATAGGAGGACAATGAGTCCCCCCACTCCTCCACTCCACAGATCTCCCATCAGCTCTTGTCATCCCTCTAATGAATATCAGTTAAATTGCTCTGTGGATCTGAGGAGTTTGGATGTCAATGTGATTTGTGTGAGTGTGGCGGATGGAGGGGCCCAGACTAATGAAAGGCGAGCCTAGCCTGACAGAGTGATGAGCATCAAGACCATCAGACCAATCACACAAGAGTGGCTGACAGTGCCAGCAGACAGACAGCTGAGAAGGAGAAACTATGTATTTAGGAAAACAAAATGGCTGCCAAAATAGTGGTGGATGTCTTTAGAGCACAGTGATATAGATCACTCCTGTCTCAGTGTGCATGAACAGTTAAGCTGATCCAGGCCACAATGTTATGTGCCAGTATGTGTTTCTGGAAATTCGTAAATTGCAATTTCTGTAGGGAAAAAAAGCCGGCCTTCTTCACTTTAATCAGAGAAAATGTTAAAATATCAACAGGTCATGGAGATAAAATTATTAAAAGGACAAAAAAATAGTTTTTGTCTAGGTTTGTCTTGGCCTGACATCATGTGTGATGTTGCTGGCTACAATCAGCTCCCCACCCCATCATCTCCTTGCGTGATGAGACGGAAGACAATGTACGAAGTGTTGCCAATTCAAATAGCCTCCATACCAAAGATGATACAATGTCTTCTGACAGCAGCACAGGAGTCATGGGTTGAGTTGGCTTCACCTTGGACCCCTAATCCGTGTCGCTAATGTATGGGAGGAGTCGCACACGTCTATGACAAGCGATATAGAGGTCATGGCCCGCCAACATTTGTGCAAAAAGGAACTGTTTTCATATTAAGAAAGTCGCAGTGTATAACAGGTTTGAGTTATCCACAAAATGCCACGATTATGAACAGAAGCGGTACAGAGATTGGAAAGCAGACAACATTCAAAGAGACAAAGAGGTGAGTTTAAGGTGTCTGGATTCCCAAATGTGCCTTCTTTAGCGGGTGCAAGTTTTCATGCCGCTGTGTTGCAGTGCTCTGGCATTGCCTGAGATAGCTGTCAGAGGTATTTTGGTGTGATATCTGACAGATTTGCTAAAGACACTCGTCTCAGGGCAGTACTCTATATATTGTTAGTTTAATGCACAATGACATGACCAATTATAGCGAGCTCCATGCTCAAATAGCATGTCAAAACCTGTGTATCAATCCATTAGATCCTGTCTCCCATCACATTAAGTGGTACCTTTAGCTATCTGTTCAGCATGTAAAGAAAAATGCTGACTGAATGGAAAATCTGCCAGTGCTGCTCACAGAACTGATGTGTTTTGGAGAAAGTCTCTCTCTCTCTCTCTCTCTCTCTCGCTCCTTCTTTGTCTCTCCTTCCCTCTCTTTGCTGCTCTCTCGCTCACTTGCTCATCCAAGCCACGGAGCTCAAAATGCATAAACAATACATCTAGATAATGGCCCGCATTGTTTACTTAGCTCTGAAAATGTATTTGTGCAAAACTCTAAAATGCATTTAGGAGGAATCATTCACTGGGTGTAAAGCCTTGTTGACATTGGGGTGCTCTCAAAAGCAGGGGAAGTGTCATAACAACATCATATATCACTGTATCAATTGGAATAAGAGGGTATGATGTGCACTAGTTGTAACAAACCAGCGGATTCCACCAGTAGCTGCTTTGCCTCTCCCAGCATTTCTGCATCAACCTGCTTCGTTGGCCACGACAGTGGGTGGGAGGAGGTATATGATTTAGTGCAGTTGGTCCTAACGACCTCTCTGTCCTTGTGACGAGGACACTCAGCCTCGGGGCTCTGGCATGGAGGATGTGCCTTGGACCGCCTGGCACCTCGCCTGGCACCACGCGTGGCAACACGTCCACACTCTGCCACCCTTCTGATGGATTGGCCTGTCTCTAGTGCCACCTTCATGAAATCACTTTTTGATTTGTTGTCATGTTTTGCTCCTTTTTTTCCTGCTACTTGGGTTTTTCACGGGTAAGAACACCCTCTGGTCAGGTATTACAAGAGTGATTAAATTAACCTTCAATAAATCAGCATAATAGAGCATTACCTGCGAGTGTGTGTGCGTGCCAGCCTGATGATATGAAGGTGTGCGATCAAGAGGTCAACGTCAAATGTCCATCCATGACTACTCTATGAAACACAGTTGCCCCGTGGCTGAAGATGCTCTTTCCGATGTGCCATTTCACAGGAAACACATCAATAAGGCGCGATTACAAGGCTGACAAAATTAATCTCAACTGTCATTTCACAGAGCTCGGGTTTGAGAGTGCTCTGATCAAGTTACATTAGTGGAAAGCTACTGGATGATTTGGAGTGGAATCAAAATCCATTTGACTTCCCTTCTGTTTGGCAAAGGCATATCATTATCTAGAATCATTTCTTATCAGATATAAATGACATTTATGAGTGCATTACATTCCAGGCTTCAGGATTTAAAGTTAACCTATCATGATATACTTTATCTTCTGTCACATGTACAGTGCTGTGCAAAAGTCTCAAGTCACTGTTCATTTCTTTATCTTTTGCTTCCTTGGTGCAAGGTTTCTTTTGAATTTTTGAAAGTGGTCTTGATCAGTAGTTCCCAAGACTATTCCCAAGTTTTTTTCTTTTTCTTTTGGACATTGTAAGTCCAGTTATTGTACCTAACTATTTTCATTTTTTCTGAACCACTTAATGCTGACCTATGAATTATTCAAGCATAAAAAGGGATAACGATAACTCATCCCTAACTCAAGGGATAAACCAGTGTTGTGTCTGCACAAAACAGACAACTTATCAAGAAACCAGTTTCAATTGTATCTTTAGGTACTAAGTCACTAGTAGCTGTTACAAAAGCACATCATTTGTTCCCTCTTCTTTAGTTGAATCTATTACAAAGATAATACCGTTTGATAGGCATAAAACAATATATTTTCACCAAGAAGATCATTCCCAAATAGCCAATAACTTCAAACTTAGCATTTCTCAGCATGCTGTGCAGTGTTTCCCTATAAAAGTTGAGGAAATTGGACATGTAGGGGACCAAAAAAAAAAACTGGCAAGCCTGAAAAATTATCTACACGAGATAAACAGTATCTGAAAGTCATATCCTGAAGAAAGAGGAAAAAAATCCAGCAAAGACCTGACATGGGACCTAAGAGATGCATCTGGCCTTTCAGCTGATCTATCTACTGTTTTAATAAAGCCTAATCAGAAACAGTCTCGGTGCACGTGTGGCTGTCAAAAAGCCAGTCTTAAGGAAGTGAGGAAAAGGTGAATATTGCTGGACTGAAAATCTGTAGCTAACAGGTCTTGTGGAGTGATGAATCCAACTTTGAAGTTTTGTTTCCAATCCAGTGTTGGAGGTCACGAGACAGGTACAAAAGTATTAGGTACAGCCAGTCTCTGTCATGGTTTGTGGCTGTGTTGGGGATCTTAACAACACTGATACAATTATGAATGCAGAAAAGTATCATCAGATCTTGATCCACCATGCAAAATTATCTGGAGTTTGGGGTCAAAAGGTAGCCAACATTCAAGAAGATGTTGCAGATTTTTCACAATGTTTCGAACAAATTATAAAGAAATGAAGAGCGACTCAAGACTTTTGCACATTATAATGTTGGATACAGTGTTGGGGAGTAACGGAATACATGTACCAGCTTTACATATTTAAAATACAAAATATGAGTAACTGTATTCTGTTACAGTTACCGTTTAAAAAGGTGGTATTCAGAATACAGTTACATTGTTGAAATAAATGGATTACACAGAGGTCTTTTCCTTTTCACACAGGCTCTAATGCCTGTGTCTCAATCTCGCGGCCCATGTCACCTCTACTTGCGGTCCGCATAATTACGTGAAGAAATTTTTTTTTTAAATTATTCAAAAAATGATTTAATATGAAGGCAATAGGCAGAGTGTTACAGGCATCGCCCTAAAGAATGTAGCATCATGGGTAGTGTAGTCTGTGCTGCAGGGAGACCATACCCTGCCTCCTGCTCATATGTGTCTGTGAGCGCGAGGGAGGGAGAAAAAGTCCAAAGTATGAGGTGCTACCGACGAGAAACGGGAGCTGGAAGCATGTAAATATAATAATAACCACTGCAGCCAAAAAGAGTGCCCGACAAGCCCGGTTGTAAGTAAGCTATTAAGACTCGACTGTACACCGTGTTCGTGTTTTCCTCCGAAACAATAAGCTCCGTTGGAGCAGCCTTTCAACGCCTCTCTCTGTCTCTCGCTAGCAAAGTTGACCCAGACAACAAAGTAAAGCTAGTTTTCGGCTACAACCCCGACATGAACCCGACATATTAGCCAGAGGTCCCTTTATACGGCTCGGAGCCGTGGACCTGTTTTATAAATGCGCGGAATAGTTTTCTATACGAGATCGCTGCAAAAAGTGCAGCCTTACCTAATGTCCCCCTACTGTTAGTCATTTTATATTAAGATTTAAAAATGTAGTTGGCATTGGTATGGCGAGTAACCTTAAGTAATAGTAATAAATCACACAATAATACATTCATGTAGTTGTAAAAAGCCTGACAGTATATTAAGTAATCCAAAGTATTCAGAATACATTACTCTCATTGAGTAACGTAACAGAATACAATACAAAATGCATTTTGGGGCATGTATTCTGTAATCTGTAGTGGAATACATTTTAAGAGTAACCTTCCCAACACTGGTTGGATAATAACATTTAGGTATTCGCATGTGTCAAGTAATCTTAGTGAGCCCCAAGCTAGATGTTAGGCAGATTTTACACTCTTACATCTGTATGATGTACGAAAGGGGGGGTCTGTAATGCGATCATCTCAGGTGGATATTATGGCTTTAAGCGCAGCAGCCGCACAGTGACATGTACTGGGGTACACGTCACTTGAGGTTTTCAAGGGTGATAAGGATGTGTTCCAATTGTTTTATCTTACCTAAAGAACAAAGAACATGGCACTTCACAGAAGACTCCTTTTCTCAACAGACCCCAGTAAATGTACCTGCTCCATAAAAACACATTTGGGTCAGAAGTGATTGGTGCAAGTGACATTATAAATGTTTGTCTTGTATTGACTGACTATATGATTTGTAACTACTGGTAACATTGTGACTAAGCTGCTCTTTAACATTCTACTAAAGTCTATAATTTTTTGTTGTTGTTTTTTGTTTTGTTTTAATTAATAAAAGCAGTAATAAGCAATTGTGCTGGGAGACTTTAGCAGTTTACCAACAGCAGAATAATATTTTATTCAGCTACATTATTCTACAATGTCTGGATCCCTTCATTTCCTTATGTCTCATGGGGAAAATTTGAAATAGGTGCAGCTTTTATTTAGACATATTCAAACATAGATGGAACTAGACTAAATAAGGCAAAACGGAGTATGGGTATGTTTTTACTGCTTTAAGCTATGTGTTTGACACCATTGCTGAAGCTGTTGCCAGTCAAACGCTTTCCAGATGGTACTGCATGCAAATCTGATGGTACTTTTTTGCGTTCATGATTCCATCAGTTTTGACAAGATCCCCAACAGTGCTAGCTGAAATTCAGCCCAAACCATGACAGAGCCTTCACCGTGTTTTACAGTGATTTGAACCAAACATTTAAAACTTGGATTCGTCTCTCCTCCTTTTCATAAGATGTCACCGATCTCGGCCTTTCCCTTCCTAAAGATTGGCTTTTTGACGGCTGCACGTCCACTGAGACTGTTTCTGATGAGGCTTCATTAGAACTATTAATGGAGCAACTGAATGGTCAGATGCATCTATTAGATTCCAGGTTTTTGCCAGATGTTTTCTTAATTCTTAAAGGCATGACTTTAAGCTATTGTTCATCTTCTGTAGAAGCCAAGATGTCAAGTTTTCAGTTAATCTACTGAAAACTTGACATCTTGGCTTCTACAGAAGGCATAATTTTTTTTTAGTTGATTACCAAAATGTGATTGCATTTTGGTAATCAACCTAAAATTTTATGCCTTCCAAACTAGGTTAATGAAAAAAAGAAAAACTATTCTGTAAATAGTCAGGTACAAGGACTGGAAGCATTCAGAAATCCCCGAAAACTCCTGCTCAAGACAACTTTAAAAAAAATAGCAGGAAGTTTGTCTCCTTTGAAGCAAAATGTTAAAAGAATAAGGGCAACTCAGGACTTTTGCACAGCACTGTACAAATCACAGTGGGTTAACTTTTAAATCCAGGAGCCTGGATTGTAACACACTCATAAATGTCATTTGTAGCAGCCATTTTGACATGAAATTGTAGGTAAACACAAATGTCACTCACGATATTAATTAAGGCTCTGCACCTAAATATTACTGAACCCTAATTAATGTGACACCTCCTCTTAAGTATGATTTCATTTATTTCATGTCAAAATGACTGCTGTTATTTTTTTTTGTTGTACAGTTTAATATTTAAAATAATACTCAACACTACAATACTGTTGTTAAAACTGCATATGGCAGTAGTGCCGTTTGGTGTTGTATTTTCAGCATGTAAAAATGTCATGTTTAATGGGATTTGTTTTTAACTAAATGTCACTGTCCATATTTTAGATTAAGACAAGTGAGGAAGTGATGCTTAAAGGAAAAGGCAGCTTGACAGACTGCTATGTGCATATGGATCTTTAAAAAAAAAACCAAATATTAGGCTGTGTGTTTTTCTAGAAAGCAATATTCTGGAACAAAAAGAAGTCATTCAGCAGTCATTGTCATCAAAACAGAAATAAACTAAACCTCGGGTAACTAATTTCTTCCTTTGTCGCTGTCTTCCTTGTCCTTCATGAGCAAATCTTGACGGCTCTGTCCAGAGTAGGAAGGCAAACTCGGGACATCTGCTTCTCTGCTTCACGAAGACGTGGCAGAGATTTTGACACGGGGTATCAGGGTAATCTGACAAGACAAGCTTCATGTTTTATCGGAGCGTTCAAAAAATGTGCCGCCGTCGCTCTTGCTTGTGTCTTCCGTACATCATTCTGTCTTCTTCTTGACTGTGACGCGACACGTAGGTGGCATTGAAACGGAATGTCCTGGAAAACCGAAGAAAGAGGGGAGAAAAGGAAAGAGAGGGAAAAAGCGGGAGAGAGAAAAAGAAAGAGGAGTCAGACCCATGACCTCTTCGGCCGCACGATGTGTCTGGAGCTGGCAGGGGACGCAATTGAGAGTGACACTCCTGGTTGGAGCTGCCAAACTGCCACTTCCTGTCCTCTTTATTCACACATAGCAGGAGTTTAAGCTGGATGTTTGAAGAACGGAGAACAGACATGTGTCTCCTTGTACAGCCATCGCTTTTGACTGTCATTATTGTGGTACACAACCACTCCATCAAAGCCACGGTCTGACACGCATCTGCCAAACAAGGATGAAAAAGTAGGGGAAATGATGGGAAAGCAGTATAATGGGTCAAGATTCTCAACTGCGTGTGAGAGAGAGGGTGTTTTTCTTATAATTGACTGAAACGTGAAACTTTTGTTGTCATCACTGTTCCTTTTTCTTCAACTCTTTTCCTTTTGTTCAACGCCTCCTCTGCTCTATCATTGGATTTGGGAATCCTCGGTGGCTCAGCGCGATCAAATTGCTGCAGAATTGGAGAAATTGGACTCATAATTTTGATGTTTTGTGTTGAATAGCCCTTTAACTTTGTTAGGATCAAGTTTGTCACTCTTTCTCTTGTGCTCTCTCCTTTAATGGCTTTGTTTTTCTCCTTCCTAGCATCCCTAATAATGCTTGCGCCTGAGATGGGTCACTTTCACCAATACAAATAAGATTCAAAGCCATGTGTCCAGCTGCAGGTTTTCATTGAATTCTGTCCCCTTAGGTCAAGTTTGTTTTATTTCTCTGATATTCTTTCCTGCCTTTGTCTTACCACTATATACATCTCTGTTTCTGCCCTTTTCTCTTTTTCCTGTCTCTCTCCGCACAGACACACACTATCTCGCTCGCATACACGCACACATTATCCTTGGGCTATTACCAGGATAAGTCAATTTGATCCATCCAAGGCAGTGGATGTCATTTTATTCATATATTTTCAAGCCTAGTGACTTTATTAAAGGCTACTGCTTCAATCTATCCTGAATGGATGAATGCACCTACTGATGAAACACAGGAAAAAATGAGGCCCACACAGCCTGAAATGACCACAGCCAATCAGCCTGTCATTTTCAAACATGTTCGAGAATTCTGTGTTTTATATGCAATCGAAAACAGCTTGGTGATTTTGAAGCTTTTGGCACAATGTTTTCTATTCATCTGTGAGTGAAGAGACAGAGATTTGCCTGCCCGCCTTCCAATGACAAAAGAATGGCTGTTGAGACTTCCAGCTTGGGGGAAAAAATGAGATGTTACAGTCAGTGGAGGCACAGAGCAGAGAAAGTTGGAGATGAGACAAAAATGTGTCTATTCATGCCAACTGGTGTCCTGACCCTCCTCCAGGCAGCCATTGCCTTCTGTCAGGAGAGGGAATTAAAGGGCCATTCACATGACATGGAGACTTCCACTTCTTTTTGGCAGGCCTTGCAACTTCTGCTCGTATGCTTTCCTCTCTGATACCTCGTAGGTTCTGGAAAAGGAGACCTCTTAAATTAGGATTTATTCATAAAGAAAGAGATCCTGTCTCTTTAAGGTCAACAAGGAGATACCAGAGCCCACAGAGCCAACTAGTCTACCAGAGTAGAGAGGAAGGTCATGTAGAGTTCAGAGCGAGAGCACTGACTTATGGCTGTAGAGGGACTCTAATGTTGGCTGCTGGACCTCAAAGACCAGCCTTCACTGGCTGTAAACAGGTTGTTTCAAGCTGAGACTGGACCAAGGACATCAAAAACTGGACTTTAGTCACAGTGCACTGAGAATGCCATTAACTGCTCTTTCCCTGCTGAGACAGCAGCTTGAAAAAATTAGTTGACATCCCAGCAATCAGTAGGCTTGTTAACTATAAAATATATATAAATATGAAAAATGTGACCAGATGATCCAGATCTGTGTCTGAAAGGTTAGCAAATTACAGCTGCAAAAATATTGCAATCACTGCAATACAATTGCATTTCATATGAAAGAAAATTAAAGTCTTGGTGAATACAATCCTCAACACTGTATTCACCGGCTCAGCTGTAGAGATTTGGGAACGTGGACTCGTACAAGATCAAAGGAGCAAAATAAAAGCTCCCTAAAGTTTTCCAAAGATCTTATATTCAACAGAAATCTTTCTGTAAACACACAGAGTATCTTTGATGCTTTTTAAGAGACTGCTCAAAGATTCCTGTAAACAACCAAAATTATGTCAGGTCAACTACACCCTTGTCACATAATAGTGGTAAATCATAGCCTTAAACAGCCATCAACATTAGAGCTTACTGGAAGAGGTCAGGGTCATTGGGAAATCATAAACTTTAAAGCTTTAAAAGGTACAGCACTTATTGTTTGCAGCTGCTTGTCGTGGGCCTTTGAGCCTTTTTACATTTAGAATATTCATTTACATTGATGTAAATGCTAGAAACTGGGATTGGACTCAAAAAGCAGAATAATGTGCCCTTTAAAAAAAACAACACGTGTAATAAATAAATAAATAAATAAATTTTTATTTATATAGCACCTTTCAAGACAGAATCACAAAGTGCTGCACATAAGATTACAAGTCATAAAAAGATTTAAAAAGAGAAAATAAAACAGGCATAAAATTAACCAAAAGCAGTTTTAAAAAGATAAGTTTTGAGTTGTTTTTTAAAAACAGCTACTGAGTCCACAGTTCTTAATGCTTGGGGGAGAGAGTTCCACAGTCTGGGGGCCACAGTAGCAAAAGCTCTATCACCCTTAGTCCTCCTCTTAGTGTTTTTTATAGCAAGTAAGCCCTGATCAGATGACCTCAAAGACCTGCTAGGGACATAGGGCTGTAGCAGATCAAAGATGTAGGCAGGTGCCAGTCCGTGCACAGCTCTGTAGGTCAAGACCAGGATCTTAAAATCAACTCTAAATTTAACAGGAAGCCAGTGTAACTGAGATAATAACGGTGTCACATGTGAGTACTTGGAGGATTTTGTCAAAAGCCTAGCTGCAGCGTTTTGCACAACCTGCAGACGATCCAGAGAACCTTTGCTTAGAATTACAATAATCCAAGCGTGACGAAATAAATGCATGTATAGCAATCTCAAGTTCAGAGCGAGATAAAATCGGGCTTAGCTTAGCCACATTTCTTAAGTGTACTACTGATACTACAGAAAAAGTTAAAAACATTTGATAACAGAGAACAGCTACAGTGACAGAGAGCCAATCACTGTGGTGGAGCAACCTGGTGCAACTGTATAAAACGTGAAAGGGTTGATTACCGACCGCAACTCAAATGGAATTTGGATAGACAGTCACTATTTTTTAAAATAATAAATACCTAAAACCTTTTCAAGATATCAAGAACTACCAGCTGATTAACGTCTCAGTGCTACAAGAGAGTGAACCGAGAAGCTCAGCACCATCCAAAAAACATTAAGACCCGAACGAGAACACAGCGCGCATAAAGAGTTAGACAGCACAGAGATTTTGCATCCACAAGGTGACCCGGACGCTTTGACAACATCCCATAGCCTCACTGCTTTCTCTTTGACTTAGCTACACCAAACAATAAACTAGAGCCTCCCACCACTGTACGAAAGAGAGATATGTGCGAGTGCATGTGTGTGACAGTTACAAAATCTAAATTCATCCCCTATTGCCTCCGAAATCCTCCTGCATCTCTCCGCCGCCCCTTCCACCCTCCTCAACTATCAGAGCTGTATCGTTTTGCAAACCTCTGCGGTGATGTTGTCAGGCTTCTTTCTGTGAAGTGGCCCCAGCTATAAAACAACAGTGACGTGAGTGATTGATCCAGCAATGAGGATGGCAATACTCCTCTGCATCAATATGAAGGCAGCCTGCGGGACTGGAGCCCTTTCAGACAGCTCTCTGTTTCTCCTCAGAGGAAAAATCCATACACAATTGATGGCAGTTCAAAGAGAGGCTTTATTGTGGGATATCAAATAAAACATCAGAGAACACAGAGAACGGCAGAGAGAGAGATAGAATGAAAGAGTGCATGTGAGTGAGTGAGAGAGTATGGGTGTGAAAGAGGGGGAGACAGAGAGAGCGATCTGCATTTTGCTTTATCTCCTTTTTGCACCTGAATGGTAATGAACTGGCTTAGATGAGACTGAGAGACTTCATCGTTTCCAGAGGACTTGCAAACAGCATGTGGATGTCAACAGTATCTATGGCACAATTACACTATATGATGCTACACAAAAATGGTATGCAGATACAGAGACCAGGTGACTGTGTAGGAATGAAGACAACCTAGATAGGCCGGTAAAAGTGTTAAGTATTTATAGGGTTATTTCAGGGTATAGCAAAAGAGTGGAAGTAAGAACGAGAGATATCAGTCGTTTCCTGTCTGTTCTCTGCAGCCTGGCCTCCAGCAAACCCTGTTATGATTTCATCAGCACTGCTTCTAATCCACTTACTTAATGAAATACATAATTAACACAGCTTAATTGTGGTAGGGACAGCTTTGACTGAAATCATTTCCTGTGGCCACTGTGTGCTGTAATTGAATGTGTTCTTCACACCCGATCGAGACCTTTGGATTGAAGCAGAAGACGTTTGTTGGTTTTCCTTTAATTAGTTCTTTTGTTTGGTGAAATAGGAATCCTTCTGGCTTCATTTCTGTCACTGGCATCTATTTGTGTGTTTGCTGCCAGCTCGTACTTTAATGTATATTATGCATTATTTTTAAAAAGCGAAATTGCACCGGTAAATCAACTATGGAATGTTACTCCGTTAATGTTGCTTCATTATCTTCAGAAACAACTTGCGTTTTAAATTGCAGATAACGACATAAATTGTGTTTTGTATATTAAATTATATATATGGACAAAAATGATTGAATTTATTCAAGAACCCGTTTCAATTATAATAAAAAGCCCAGATTAAACCATCAAAACAAGCTAATATCTTTACTCATAACTGGTCGAGTTTCATAAGACATGCTTTTGTTTCGATTTCCTCTCACTCTCCTGCTTTCTCTCTCACTCCCGCCATCTTCTCTCTCTGTTGCACTTTGGTCATGATTGATCGATGTGTCAGGTATGATGGGGCATCATGGTGTTAGAGCGGGTTTTGCAGCTCAGTCATGTGACCACAGCAGATGGCACAGCTGAGTATTAAAGTGGGTTCACCTGCTGTTTGCTCTCCTGCTTCCTGCTTTACTGCTATCAAATACCACCAAGGGAGAGCGAAGGAGTGAGGCAAGGAGCTGGGAGGGAGGGAGGTGAAATAAGAGTTGCCAGCTAGGACGGGAGGGAGGGAGTGCAGGTTTTAGAACGACAGCGCAGGAGAGCAGACAAATGGGAGGAGAGATAAAAACAGGGAGATGAGATGAAGGGATTATGAGTTAGGATGAGGGAAATATGTGCAATTGTGCACACGGAAAGCGTGCAAAAATGAATCCTCTGCATTTGTTCATTTATATCTTTCTCTTAATTTTCTTCTGTGTTGTTTCCGTTTTGCTCTCTCCCTCTCTCTCCCTCTCTCTCTTCGTCATAAGGCTGAAATCATAAGCTCATAATGATGGGATGTGGTCTAGGATCCATTTAACACCCGTTCCAGACCAGCGGATGAGTACAGATAGAGGGGCTTAAGAGGCGCACAAAGTAACTATGACTGATTGCTGAGACTGGTGACTCCAAGGGACATCCTCTATGTAATTCTCTTAGTGTAGCATAATATCATTTATCCCACAAATAGGCATATGACCCCGCAGTACCCGTGTCACTCAGAGTTCAAGACTCTGGGAGTGCACTCGAAGGACAGGACACACTCATAATTATATACAATCGGGTTAGCGCACACACATAAACATACATTATAGTTTATCCACATGCCTGCGCTCTGCACTAATGGCGCTGAATAAACACAAGCACACACGGTTACAGATAAGAAACATCATTCACACATACAGTAGACACACATGCTCATTACATATGCATAACCAGCATAAAGCGCTGAGGGCACTGCTGACTAATAGAAGCACTCTATGAGGCCCGCAAACATAAGCGTGTTATCAGTGATGAATTCCACCACACCTACCCACCTTGACAGCAGTCCAACCGACAGCCTCCTCGGCTGCTATCTGCCCTCTACAGCCCTGCTCCTGGGCTGTTTGAGAATGAGTGGCAGGTGTGTGTAAATGCTGGTGCCGATATGTCACAGGCACCAATCTGCAGTCCCCGGGGATTCTACTGGGAGTTCAGCCTGAGTATCACACCGCGGAGAAAACAATTTCTGCTGCCAATACTCCCGCGCAGATGAGGAATGTTTTAATATTTGCTGCTGCTTTATGGCTGCTGCTGTGACAGTGATGGAGAAAATGTCAGCTTTTTCCACCCTTAAATGCCACTCTTTGTCTCAGTCTGTTTCTTTTCATTGATCTCTGCCTCTGCCTCGGAATCAATAAGGTCCACCAAACAGTCGCTTGTCTGAGAATGCATTGCCGTTTTCCCCTTCTCAAACCTTTCAGCAATGCAGAATTTCGCACTTTACTTTCTTTGCCTAATTAGTTATCCGATACGAGCCTGGCTTGTGTAAGGCAACATGTACAAAAGGAGAAATAGCGTTGTAATTCCACAGCTGATTTAGTTGTCAGTCACTGGAAAGTCGTGCCCCCCCATCCACCCTCCCTGTCGAGAGAATGTGAGTATGCTCACTTTACTTTCTTTGGCAGAGTTGTAGTGTTGTGTGTTTTGTCTAACTGCAGCAACATTTGGACCAATAATAGCAGCACAAAGAAGACAACAATGCCTCACTTCTTCCCTCCAGCTACTCCAGGGCTCAGCAGAGGCTTGTCAATAGTAACTGACCCAAACTTGCACCCTCATGGGGTGAAGGGTAATTCAGTCAGTGTTGTCACTCAGTTGCAGTCCCTCTTCTGCTCTCCCCTCTGGTGCAGCCACAAAGATAGAAGAACAAAGGAAAAAGAGCACTAATAGTTTAAGGCTCGACCAGGATAGTGAATGTTTTCCATCGGCTGTGGCCTGTAGGAAAAGATGGGTGCTGGGCCCAGTGTCAATCTCAATCAGGTTCTGTGATGTCAGGAAAATATACTCACACTTCCTTAACATCACACATTTCATTCAATGGATGAAAGTTTAAGATTAACACAGGGATAACAATGGGTCTATTTAGCCAAATCACTGATTCTGGGGTCATTCGGGGGGCGTCGGGCAGCGCGATGATATAATGTAACGCATCACTTCTCTTACACGTCGTCGGGGCAGACAATTAAAGGTTTGTTCTCATAAGAAATGTCATCCATTCCTGAGGGTGGAAGAGGAGGAAGAGGAGGGAACGTGAAACTGATCCCTCCAGACTTTCTGGACAATGCATTTACTGAAACACTCACACACACATTGCTATATTCTACCATAGCATATAAACACATGCAAAGAATTCATATGCTCTTAAAATGTAACAATAGATAAATATGGTATGTTGTGATTCCTCTTCCATAAAGACAGGAAGCAGATGCACAATACCTGGAAGCACCAAACTTTACTCATATCGCAGGCAGTTACAGGTCAATTTTTAAAGCAAGTTCACCACTTAAAAGCGTTTACAGTTCACTTTAACAATTTACATGTTTTCCCTGTGGTCCACTACAGTTCAATCAATATTTACAGCATGAGCAGCTGTCTCCCAAATCCTGTTTCTGACCTTTCATGTTATTCTGGCAGTCAGCGTACAAGCAAACAAGTTGTTCACCTGCTGTGCAATAAAGAGCAAAGAGCTTTTGAACTATAAAATGCTGACTTGTTTCAGGGATCCAAAGACTTGTAGCGTGTTTCATGAAATCAGTTCAAACGCTTTAAATAAATAATTCTAGATTGTGGGAAAAAGTTTCTTTAATGATGAGAGCTAGATGGAAAAACTGATTGCGCTTTCTTATATGTCAATAATATAAAGGCTAGCTCTGCCAGTGTTTATTTTAAATATATAAACATGTTCATCTTTGCAATGAACAACAATAGAAATAAAGAATGTGACACATAAATGGACTCTTGGAATGGTTAAATCTAGTGGTGTTCAGATAATGCAGCTACCTAGGGTACCGCTGAAGGCTGATGAATGGAATCAAAACAGATTTTGAGAGAAAAGTCAATCTAATTGGCAACAGATTTGAAACATTACATTCAGTTAATGCGTCTCTCCCGTCCAGGGAAATATCTGCATTTGACTGATAACAGCAGCTATAATCTGCTTTTGAGTTCCTGTGCCTTAATACACATTGTTTAAGTCTTATTGGAGATTAAGTCTCGGAATTTCAGGAGCGGGACCGCGCTTCCAGACACACTTCTTCCGGTTCTCATCTATATATGTTCACCGAGAAGACCAAGGAGCTCATCGTGGACTACAGGAAGAATGCTGACCCACATCCACCCATCCACATTAAGGGGACGGCTGTGGAGCGTGTGAGCAGCTTCAAGTTCCTGGGAGTCCACATCTCCGAGGATCTCACCTGGACGACCAACTGCTCCAAGCTGGTCAAGAAGGCTCACCAGCGCCTCTTCTTCTTGAGGACTCTGAGGAAGAACCACCTGTCCTCAGACATCCTGGTGAACTTCTATCGCTGCACCATCGAGAGCATCCTGACCAACTGTATAACAGTCTGGTACGGGAACTGCTCTGCCTCGGACCGGAAGGCGTTGCAGAGGGTCGTGAAAACTGCCCAGCGCATCGCCGGAGCACCACTTCCTGCCATAAAACACATCTACAGGAAGCGGTGTCTGAAAAGGGCTGGGAAAATCATCAAAGACCCCAGTCACCCATCACATAGACTCTTCACCCTCCTGCCCTCTGGGAGGCGCTACAGGAGCCTCCGGACTAAGACCACCAGGTACCGGAACAGCTTCTTCCCCACAGCTGTCAGACTCCTGAACTCTGCCTCCTGACATCTGACCCACGTTAAACTCATGGACTGAACATACACACACCCACAATGGACAACTGTACCCTCAAACACACAATAATAACATGGACTGAACCACCACTCACAACCACTAGCACTTTATATAGCCTCTGTAGAAACTATCTACACCCTCACTTATCTTAACTGCACTACTGTATAGCTCTGTGTAAATAATCATTCTGTACATTCAATAATCTTTAATCCTACAACTGTTTACAACTTGCATAGTTCCCATTTCTGTATAGCTGTATATCCCAGATTCTGTAAAGTTATTTATTTCATATTCTGTATAGTTTTTCATATTTATATCCTGTTCATATCCTGTACCCAGCTTGTACTCACTACAGCCTGTACATACTTATAGTTATAGAATATTCACAACATACTTCATACCGTGTACATTATAACATACCATAATAGACCCATTTCTGTAATATACTCACATATCTATATTATTGCTAATATATATTGTAATATATCTATATCACTAAAGCACTTCTGGATGGATGCAAACTGCATTTCGTTGCCCTGTACCTGTGCATGTGCAATGACAATAAAGTTGAATTCTATTCTATTCTATTCTAGTTCTACAAGCTCTTCATTCTCGTTTACATGCCCCACCCTCCCTCCCTTTTTCAATTCTTTAACTTCTATTTAGTACATGGGGATCTGCCAGACTCGGGACTCGCCGCCAGTCCCCCTCAAGTCCTTCCCCAAACCGCAGCTCAATTCATGTCCAAGCCATTCACCTTTACCTACTAAACGCGGTCAAACCGAGTGAATAATAAATATAATACAGACATTTTTTCTTTCTTGGTGATTTTATAAAGTATACAGTAATTAATTTAGAAGTAAGCGCAAGAATAAATGAGGTTACTGAAAGCTGCAGCAATTAAACAACGGAAAAAAACTAGTTCATCTTTAGGACAATAAACTTAAGTGCAAACTATGATTCTGAGTTACATCTTTCAAAACTCTGGAAGACCCTCAGAAGGCCTGGAGAAGTGTCCATCAAGACCACTTAAAAAAACACTCCCAGAAAGTCTTGCTCCTTGTATGCAAAATATATAGAAATGAGGTCTGGCAAAACTGGACACATTTGAATTGCATTACTAAGATCTGCTGGAAAATGATTGGACATCCTGTTAGAGCTTTGTCTACCTCCTGTGAACAACAAACACACAGGATTCTCCAGGATCCCTCACATCTTTTACATTCAGTGTTTGAGTGATTTCCATCAGGACATGGACTTTGCTGTGCAGGATGCAGGAAACAGAGAAGGAGAGTCACTTTTCTCCCCACAGCAGTCCAGCTTCTCAACTGTGACCTTTTTCTGCTCCAGTATTACATTTGAATCAAGATTTCAGACAGCATATATGTTTTCATAGTATTAAAAAACTCTGACTTTGTTATTTTGGCTAGCCCATGCAGTTTCATGAGTTAAAGAGTTCTCTTCAATGGAAATTTGCAGTTTTCATGTAAGAAATATGGCATTCTGCTCCTCAGACTCTCTAATATTCTCTCTTAGTTCTCAATAACGTAAAGAGCGTGACACTGTTACACACGCACACACACTGGCAGAGACAAGTCTTCAAGAAACATGAGTAAGAGAAACTGATGGTGTGTGCACACGAGGTCTTCAGAACACGTCAGCTGAGGTGCTACAGCTTGTCAAAGCAGCCCAGTGTCAGGTGACAAGGCATCACGCTGCCTCAGACAGAAATGGCCAAGTAATGTCTCAGCCAATGAACCACGGGCCATAGCTTTGTCCCTCCATCACAGCTGTGTCCAAACAGCAGCCTGCTGCTGTCACTGTTAATGTGTCTCCACATAAACACTTGCCTTAATCGCATCAGTGCTTCACGTTCATGTGACCTGGTATCATTATCACTTTGTTTCCACTCGCTTTGGGTTCTGATTTTGGATGTGCTCTGGTCAAAGTTAATGAGACCGCCTAATACTGTTTGCAGTCTAATTTTCAATCTGACAAATTATCTTCTGGCAAAGGTTTACCTTTTCTCAGCATATTGGCATATAAATATTCAGTTCAAGTGATACTTTTAAAGAAAGGTGCTTTGCTACTTTTGTATCAAAGAAGGCGATCCTTTCTATAAGTACTGAGATCTGCTGAGATCAACAGCAGCAGACAAACACATCTTGTAATATGTCCATTCACCCTGAAGTGGTCACTTGAGGTTAAGCTGTTCCCAGAATGGAAAACTCAACTCAGTTTGTTTTTTGTTAACATTTTTTGCCACTTTTTGACAGGTTAATTTACTGTTTCCGATAATTATTTTCAATTTTCTTAATATTGAACTAATAACATTTATTGAGTTTTTACATTAGTTTGCTTGTTTTCGTTGTTTATTTCATTCTTTGCCGTCTTCTTCTAGTTGTAAATCTGGTATTAGTGCGTTACTGTTATCTCTGAAGTATTAGTTGACTTTTAAATCACAGGATACCACATATCACAACATGTTTCCCTGCACCAATGACAATGAGCAGTGTTAAGTCACTGCTCTAAATTTCATGGGGAACTGGGGAGCCTAGGGAGTATATTCCAGGTTACTTCCACTTAATAAAATAAAGAAGTTGTTGTGCAATTGTTGCTTCTTTTCTTCTTCTTTTTTCAAATACTCCCCCTAATCAGAAACATGAGCAATGAGAAGGTTTGACAACATTCAAACAATCACCAATCTCGTAGAACTTCTTGGAAACTTCTGAAAGGTAAACTAATCAGATAATCTGTTTGTTGAATGCAGCCATTAAACATAAGTGGTTTAGATTATTTTGCTAAATTGCTGGCTTGTTTTTAATTTACGTGCTCTTGTTTTTTGTTACACTGTTGATACAACGGCATGTTCCAACATTTAAGCTGTCACGAGTACAGTATTATGGTAACTGATAGGAATGCTTTTTTTTTAAATGCTTGTTTGTCCATTCAATCACCCACAATAGAAAGCATTAATATATGACTGTATATAGCCCTGATCTTTGACTCGTGCCAGTAAGACGTTGTCACTAGCTTCTGCTCGACTGTGAATAACAATATTTTCCTTTGATGTTTTGCAGTTCTAACAAAAGAGAACAATAGCTAACTATAGTTGAATCTAATTGAGCAGACAAATCATATTTTGGAGAAAAGATGATTTGTTTGACTGAATAGCGTTTGAATGCTGGTATTGTACAACATGTTTTCCTCTGCCACACATCTCATAGTATTCTGTCTAATCCTCTTTTCCAGTCTAGTATGAAAAAGGCCTTTCACTCTGTGGCCTAAGGGACATGAATAATGTTGATACAGAGGCTGTTTCATAAACTCCTAACACAGTAATCACACTCTGACAGATGTAGGCCCAGTGCATACACACACATGCATGCACGTTAACCCCCTCTTTCTTCTCCCAGTGACTCACTGCTCATACTGTATCAGCATAATGTCCACAGACTGATCCCGCCCACAGGGTCTGAGGGTTGAAGCAAAACTGGGTTCTAAATAAACAATGAATGACGTATGAGAAGGAGCTGCATGTGGTAATAAACGTGTGTTTCACAACAAAAAGGGACAGTCATAGGCCACAGACGCTGGCCATACCGCTCTAATGTGAAAACAGCCCTGCTGCCGGTAACTAGAAAACTGTTCACATGAAACGCTTTCAGTGTTTTTGACAGTCCCAGCTCACATCTGTGCTCCTTGCCCCCAAAACATAATTTTTCTCTTATTGCTGTGGATTATAAAATGAATGACATGTGACCAAATGCAGAACAATGGCCTACAATCTAACCTTTTGTCCCCTTGCTAAGTGGCAGTATCCTGGTATAGATTCTGCAGCGATGAAGCATGAATAGTAATTGTTTACCTGCAGTTGGTACAATGTCAACAGACTAATCCATCACATGAACACTGTCAACTTATTTATAGACGAGGGGGAATAATTCAGGCAAGTGGATGAAAGTTGAAAAGACAAATACAAGGACACAAATAGAAGCCCCATAGATAATCCTTTAAACATTTTTAATCAAGATGTCAGCAACAGGAAAGATGAATGAAGCATCTATCCATCTGTAATTAACTTGTGCATCATCATAATGTAGATATAATGTGATAAACAGCCCAGCGGTGATATACTGATACTAATAATGCGGTAAATGATTTAAAGTTCATCATCACTTGAAGTTTGCATTGTAATACTGAAGGTAAATGATTTGAGCTACATTGCCATTATGGCTTTACATTGTAAAACTTGGTGCTGAATGATATGAACTAGCGTATATCTTCGCGCAGGCATAATGCAGTATTGAGGATTAAAAGATTTTAATTATTATAGGAAGGCTAGAGAAAAGGGGTTCAGTGTTTCAAATTACAAATACATCTGGAATTTTTTGAAAGGGTGTTACTGGCAGTTTGTAGATAGCAATCTTTCTTTCTCATCTGACCAATGGGAATCAACACTTTGCTAGAAAAACAAAACTGTCATAAAACATTCCCAGTTCTGGCAGAAACAATAATCTCTTGGAAAATCTGTGTGCAATATGCTTATCCTGTGATCTCCTCTTTAACAGTATTCCTTTCGATTCTCAACCACCAGACGGCTATCCATCATTTCCTGCAAAAAATCCCCCCTCATTTGTTTATACACAAGAGATAAGGAAACACTGAGTGTACTTATGAGGAAATTGAGCATGCATCAATATTTTCCACATGAGCCTCATTTGAAATTTCAGAGAAATGTTCTGTGTCACTCTTTTTTACGTCTCCCACACACTTTGGGATGTGCTGTCAGGAGGTGTTCTCTCTCCAGTGTCTTTTTCATCAATTTGAAAAAAGAGGAGATGGCAGCACACCTTCAGACAGTCAGACATACAGTATGATGGCTGGAGGAGAAATGCAAAGAGACGGGAAAAACAAAACAAAACAAAACAAACAATAAAAAAAAACGCTCCTAATCTCTGCCAAGAGTGTTTCCTTTACTGCGAGATAGTGCAGATTTAAGTTGATGGGCCTCATTCTATCTGCTCCAAAAACTCCTGCTTCAGTCCTAACTTTCAATGTCATTGGATTTCTCTGCATGTTAGGTGGAGGTTGGTGTAGGCGGTGGGGGTGGCTTGGTGTAGGTGGAGGGCTGAGATTACAGTGAATGTCACCCTACCTCCTCTCTCAATCATCCACTTTCAATCCATCGCCATCCCGGGGTTTGTGAGACAGCTTGGCGATGATGCCAGTAAAATGGGATCAATAGCATAGGGAAAAACGGACCAGAGAATCTCTTACCCCCTTGAACTTCTGTACCCATGATTGATTTGTCCCCTGCCACAGCACAGGAGACATTAGAGACAAGAAACATGTGTGTGACCATACGTGTGTGTGTGTGTGTGCGTGCATGCCCGTGCACCTGCATACGTGTGTTGAAAGCATGTGTTTCGTAAAAGTCTGACTTGTGTGTGTGTTTGCGTAGGTGTGTGTGTGCTCAGTGATTGATGATCTGAAGCGCACACACATCATCAGCAAGGCATTTGCGAGGTGTGTGAGTCAGGAGCTGTCATCCCCCTCAGTCTCCCCAAGCAGAGGCCTCGTCTGCTGATTTATAGTAAATCATTAAAATCTGCTTATTATTGCAGCAGCTCATCACCCTCCCCCCCCCTCCCTCAGTCCCCCATAACCAGCCCCCCTCCCCATTTAAAACTTGCCACACCACTGCAGAGGCACACTGAGATAAGACTATACACGCAGAGTGATGGTCAGCAGATTCTGGCACATTAAATCCATTCTGACGCCTGTTTCAAAATAAATATCCCAGATGTCTTGTTTCATAAACATCGGCTGAAGAAGCCAATGAAAGAATCTGGCCGTGTTCCTATACAACAGCTGGAGCCGAGTGGACATATCTACCCACAAAAAAGAAAAAAAGAGAGATGAAGAAACTTTCTTATGGGTTCTCATGCTCACTTCTGCATAAATACACACATGCAGACACACACACACAAATCTGCACACCTCTCCTGTCTTCTGTCTTTGAATCTGAAAATGTGATGTGACTTGGACAATGACAGGTGTGTTTGTCAAGGATGTGGCTGTCACTTCAAATCAATGGACGAGAGCATCTTCCCAGGGAGACTTTCCACTTCTTAGGGTTTGACTGGTTACACTGCGCTTCGGTGCAGATTGGAGAACAGTAAGTTGTCAAAGTGGCATTCAGGGAGCCTTGCTTGGGTGTCATCAAATCGAATAAATAAATAAATAAATAAATAAATAAATAAGCTCATTTCAGTTTTTAGTTCATCAGGAAACCGTGTATAGGTTCCGTTGGCCATTATATACCGACTCATGTAGAGAAAAAGAAAATCGTTATGCGGGTGTCTATCCATCTGAAGATCGTTAGCATGAGCAAATCCGAGAATCACTGTTTTAAAGATGTACTATTCAAGGAAGTTGTGTAGGGCACCGAATAAAATGATGATAATCATTTCCACTGAATAACAAGTGAGAATCACAGCTTGTCTATTGTTGCTTTGCGGTGCGTGGTTTGTCAAATGCGTTTCAATTATAGCCTTTAACTTGAGGCACTATCACATCCACATGAAGTGATTTTAATGGAGTTTGGTGCAATTGTTTGTTATGCGAGACAGGTCTTTTCAGCAGAAAGTGAAGAAAAAAGTGAAAGAGAGAGAGGAGGCTTGAAACTCAAATCAGCTTTCGGTGAGAACGCCGCACAAACTGCCGAGCCGGGGAGCACCTATGGACTCAGATCGAGTCACTTCACGTCACTAGTATTTAACTGTAAACATGTACTGAGAAAGCTTTACTCTCCTGCATGTAAGCCAAAAATCCAAAACACGGGTGCTGGCATCTGATTTGCCAGATACAGCATTCTTGCTGTCTCCAGCACCCCCAATCAGTCTGTCCTGTCCCACTTTTTCTTCCCCCTCCTTCCTCCCCATCTTTTTTTTCTCCCTCCCTGATACAGTATAACAGCCTCCTCTCCATTCTGTCTCTAAAGCTCCTGGATCCTCAAAGCACAGGTGCAGGACTGCCGGGCTACAGCCCACAGGCCCTGGATGCTGAAACAGGAGAGGCAAGCCGGCACACATGCAGAATTACAACGCCTCCATTTCTCACACTGACATAATCCCCATGTTTTATTTGTCCCCTTGTAATTCTTTTTATATCTTGGGCTTATGTTCTTTGGCATCCATTCAATCCCAGCCTCGGGACACAGGGCTCTACCAGGCCCATATGTGTGCCTTGCTCCACTTAACGCATATTAGTTCCTTTGTAACTGTGACTAAACTGGCATGTCTCAGCTGGGAGATGTGCCGGCTTTGACTGACAGTCCATGTCTGGAGCCTGTACTTTGAGTCTCACGCAGACTTGTCAAACACGGGCTCTGTCAAAGCATCCTTCACTCTGCTGTCAAGCACAGGAACCATGGAGAGCTGCAGAAGGTTTGCAGCTCCAACCGCAGATCTCTGATTTACCTTATATTCTATATATGTGCATCTCTATGTGTGTGTGTGTGTGAGGGAACCAGAGAATGAACAGACTTCTCAGTGTTTTATTAGAGCTAAATTTTAGAAGCGTGTTGTTGGCATGTTCCCTCTTTCCCTTGGTAGGAAAAATCTGAGGGGTAAAAGCTAAGTGAAACATTTTTCATGCTCGCGTTTTGGCAAGATTGCCCGAGAAGGAAAAAAAAGGAGCGAGACGTGTATACCCCAATCAGATCAGTCACTAAAATTGCATCTAGAAAGCTTTTCCAATAACAGCTTGATATTAGGACTTCAGCGTGGTGTTGATGTATGTTATCTGCAGAGAAAATCTGTTAAGTCTGTGCCATGTGATGCCAACAGTCTTAAATATTGTTTTCACAACTGTGCAAGCTAATTACCTTTAATTTTTCATCTGTGCTCCAAGGGTTGTAAGAGATTGTGATTAGTGATTCATTACTTCTCATTACCTGGCCTGTCAAACTGTTTCCTTTACTTATTCAAGCTGATTAGCTGTACATGGCCCGCCTCTCTCAATGAGGCTGAGAAAGAGACCTCAAATATGATCTGCAGATCGGCAACAGTAACTAGTAGTAATAAAAGGATGGATAATAATGAGGACACGAGCAGAAATTAAAGGAAGACGAGAAGAACGGGAAATGTTGGTGATCGTTTTCATTGTGGGAAAAGAGAAGAAGAAGAAAAAACAAAACATCTGTTAGATGTGTTTAACCCTGTTTAACGTGTTTAAATGTTGCACTTTCAGACCAAAACACTTGGCGTAAAAATGGCTTGATTCCGACTTCAGGTTGTAAAGATAAACCCCGCGTCGACAGTCAGTGGGATGACATCTCTTCCTTTTCTCCAGAGAACGGTTATTTATAGGCGTCAGAGAATGAGGATTGATTTACTGCACGTAAACAGGATGTCATTCTCAGCAAAAGGTCAAGGTGAGCCAAAGCTTAGGCAAATAAAAATACAAGAATTTGGCATCTCTGCATTCTACTTGTCTGTCAAGCCAATCATATGCACACAGCCTTCTCAGATCAAGTGACAGCAGGGTCTAAAATTGAGTCCAAATGTAAATAAGCACTAAAAAAAAACACGCAGGCCTTCCTAAGCACAAAAATCCTGAGCGTGCTAGTGACAACGGTAGTGTGACATTAACTAAAACATTCATCACCATTAAGAGTAATTAACAAACTTCTTCAGCATTAATTAAAGTCCCTGCTTTAAGGGAAACTGTGCCTAATTAGGAGCTTTGACAGGATGAGGCTTTAGGGATGAACCATATCCAGAGGGCTGTTGGAGGGGTACAAGCTAGTGAATTTTCTAGAGTTTTCCTCCTCTTGTCACAAAACTCTGTGTCCTTGGTCAACTCAAAAGATGGTCTGGTCTAGCTTGGCACAGCCCTGAAAAAATATTGACAGGTATGACAGGCCTCCGATTAGCCAGTCAGCTGGAGGCCCAGACCTTGTCACCTGTCAGGTAGAGACATGAAGGGTGAATGAACAGAGGAGGTGGAGGAGGATGGTGCAGAGACAAACTTGGAGAAAAAAGAACTGGTGACATTCAGAGTTAACTGGGTACACACACGTGCGAGAGGCAGCTGTGAAAAAAACCAAACAACACATGTATATGGCGCCCGAGTCACCTGCAGAAGTGTTTGTGAAGCACTCCATTACAAAAACCAGAGAGGATGACAAATGTGTACCCAAAGAATCTGTGATTGGATCGGGGATTAAGGGGCTGCCATGTCTCTGATGGGAAACAGGCAGGAGACAGACAGACAGAGAGTGGAAGAAAGAGAAGGAGATGGAAGGAAAAGTAGGGTGGAAGGAGGACAGTAAACGAATGTCAGACTGCCCAGGCAGGGAGACAGAGTGGCAGAGTGGGTGGGCTTTGACAGACACATCTCACACAGGCTGACAGCTCCGTCAATAGCCCCAGGATGGCCGCCCTGATTGACAGCTAGCAGGTGGCGCATGAATGGAGTTGTCAGCCCGACTGTCAGTCAAAGTCACATCGCTGTGGCTACGAGGCCCCGGCTGAACAGGCACACAGCTGCCCAAGGTGATCTCTGGGTATACAGGCGGGCTTCTGGCACGGGAGGCTGAGGCAGCTCAGATCACGCTAAAATCACCATACATGGCCATAGCAGCACACAATAGCTCAGTTGATTGTGCCTGTGTTCCACTAGTGGATAGATCTGGTATATACACACATGATTGGTTTGACTGGATTGAAAAAAGTAGGGGGGGGAAATCATTTGAATGTACTATCGATGAATCTCTGCAGTTTTTCCATTTCTTTGGTTCCCCTTAATTGAGCATTGTTCCAGCACGAGGGCATGAAGCATAGGAGTTAATGGGCAATAATTATATGTGAGAGAGGCTTTCTCCCTGGAGTGGAATCCAGAACAAATGGAAGCTCCGATGTGCAACATTCTACTTCATTACATCTGCCGCGATTAAAGCCTGAACATCTGGCACCATATCCTGACAGATAGACAAGACTTCTGGACTGGAAGGGAAATCGAGCGATATTTACAAAAATGTAACACAGGGTATTTACTGGATGAAAGAACAAGTGCTTTGGGCAGGCACGGTACACTCTCCCTATCAGACAAGTGCTGGACTGATAGATGCATGTAAACACAAGTAAATCGTTTGGACACTTTAGACAAAATGAACGACACTAAGTACCCCAGCTACACATTCACATCACAATGGACTTTATTATTATAGGCAGCTTCTTTTGCTACAGATAAATACATACTGTGGCTCTTCAAGTAAACACTGGAATGTACATCAAGGTTGGCTGTTAACTTCTTTTTAACAATCTCCATCATCCTAATCCTTTTGAGGTGAAGCTAAAACAATAACCATAACTGTCTGTATGTGCTGTTAATACGATAACATCAAGTCCCGCAGAGGGATGTCACGCCGATCTGGTCTGTCTCTGGCGCACGGTTGTCTCCCGTGATGCTCAGAGGCAGTCTGGAGGGCATCTGGGGTGTGTGCGAACGTCGAAGGCGGCGGTCAGGGTAGAGACTGTTGTCAAACGGCCTACGGTGCACACAAAGGACGTGAGTCTTCAGGTTGCCCTTCTGGGAGGCGCTGTAGGGGCAGTAACGGCACTGGAAAGGCTTCCGAGCTGGAAACGAATACACGGGAATGGGGTGGCGGTTAATGTTTGCAACAAGTAAATAATCACAATCCCACCGGGCAGTTTTTGAGATTATAATGCATCGGGTTTGTGCATGCTGAACACAACACAGTCAGCCAATAAAATCAAAGAAAAACAAGTTCCCTGACAAAAAATAAAAACCCTCACTGTGTGACGCAGAATAAGCCTCTGCTAAAACAGAATAATACTGATTTCTGTGAAGAATGCATGTGGTATGTTTTTAGTTCTGGATAGCAAACATTAGTCTTGGCAGGTCATTTTTCCAGTGCTCTACAACAGATGTGGAGAGGTGAGATGTGAGAGAAATGTTAATATTTGTTATTGTGCACTGAAGCTGCTGTAGGCTTGCAGATTGTTGATTTTCTGATCACTTTGGCACTTAGCCTTCATCCTGTGACACCTAATGGGCTGACGGGTTTTTCTAAAAAGGCATGCAAGTTCATGCTCATTATTACACACTTCCTGCTCACAACTCACACATGCACGCACACACACACAAATAAATAAACACGCACACAAGTGTTGAGCTGAGGAATGACAGATGTCTGCAGCTGGGAGGCAAGGCATGCCAAAACGTCCTGTCTGTCCACCTCCTTCGTGCCCGCTGCATAGTTTCTCCATAAACAATGTGAACATACATGACCCAGCACACAATGTACCCTTAAGATACAAACAACAAAGCTTAACACTAGTAGCTTCCAGATGTTTATCCAACCTCAATAAAAAATCAGTATGATACCAAAGCCTTCAGGCTTGCTAAGATCAAAGCAAAAGTGACTCATTTACCTCTCTACCTAGACAGCCATGTGTCCTTGTTCACCGCTGTGCTATTTTTGAGATGTTACCTCATATAATGACTTTCTCTTTTCCCCTCTGTCTAACACTTCAATGTGTTTTTCTGTGATTCATGGTTACAGTAAACCATTATGTGCTGATGTCATTTGACATCACTTCCCAAAAAGTGAGGGCTGTCTCAGCCTTTTCACCCCGCCCTCGCCTCTTCCACTCTATCATGCTCCTCATCAGAGCTGAGACAGCTGTACACAGCTCAACGCTCGCTTTCACATCTACATAAAAAAGGTGTTTTTTGGAGGGAAAAGTGGGAAAACTCACAGAAGGTGTGAGCAATAAAAGGTAATGCTCCATCTGTTGCTGTATAATAACCTGATGGCCGTAAAGGACACACACACACACACACATTTACAAACTAGGCCTGACACATCTGAATATCATCAGGATAGCACAGAAGGGTCTGTGTGTGTCTGTGTTTGTGTGTGTATGAGAGACAGAGAGCTGGAATGAACAGCAGTAAAGATAAGCTTTGTCAGACCCAGGTAGAGTGCAGTTTGTGGCGCACCTTAAACTCTGCCTGCCTCACTTAAGCTTCCCTGGCTTCAGCCTGACGTGGAAAGACAGGAGAGGAGGTTGGATGCATAAAAATAAACACTCCTTGTTAAAACTTTAATGTCATTTTTCTGACTTCAAATTTCACATGTTCCCTTGTAACTTGATAAACTTGACAGATTTTCCTCAATCTTATCAAATCCTTGTAAATGCACTCAGGCGCTGTGAACAATTCTGTAGCCTATTACACTTTCATAAAGTCGGTTAATAATAAGCCAAAAGGTCTTGGGCCTACATTAGTCGCTCGGTGCCCAGCGTGTCTCCCCCTTCTCTGCCTCTGTTGCCTTGCTTTCTGTCCCTCCTCGTCTTCCTCAGTCTGCTGCTCTTTTAGTCCTCCCACCAGAGGAGAGGGGAGGTCCAACAGAGGGCAACCTCCAAATAAGTTCCATTAATCACAGGCCAGAGTCTAATGTAACTAATATTTTACAATTAGAGGAGACAGCAGTGGGCTCTTAGCCATCCATCTCGCCGCCATATGATCCTCCATTCACAGGCTACTCAAGCCACAGCTTCAGACCAGCCATTCACTCAAAGAAATACACTCACACACACACACACACGTACCCCTATACATATATAACAATGCATGAAGAGACTCAACAGGAAATGAGAAGGGTGGGATTGTGTGGTGTTGAAAGAAAGAGTGGAACTCTGCCAGTAGTACAAAAACAGAGTGATTACTGACTTTGAATCTGCAGAACGTTGACACTGAACTTAAAGGATAATCTCAGTTCCTTGCAATTTATTTTCACAGTTGCGGCCAAAGGAACAGGACAATACGCACAATCTTTCATGAATAAGTCAGATTATAAACAAACCAACAGTTTAACCACATATTCAAAATGACTTTATTCAAAAGATAAACTGAAAGTGAGTGAACTTGAAATCACAGCACAAAAAGAAAAAAAGATCTGTGCGCACATAAATAACCTGTCACAAGTATGTTCGGTTAGAGATGAACCAGAAGGCAAGTTTAGAATTTCTTCAAATGGATGTGTTGCACCTCACATGTTATATTTCAAAGAAAAGGGGAAAACTTGGGAATTTGTTTTAAAGTTCATCACCCGACTCTGGCGTGTATTCCCAAATTTCTGCATGTTGAATGAGCCTTTTACTAATTCAAAAATCAAGATATTGCATCCAGAGCTAGCCTACCACTCAAAAGGTTAAATATAATCCTTTCATCTAACTTGTTTCCCCTCTTTTCATTCCTTTAACTAGTTATTTTATTTAATAGGGCTAAAACCTCTGTGTACAGACTAAAATGTGTCAACCTTGGATCAATTTTTAACAGTAAACTAAGCAAAGTTTTTATATATTCTTTAGTAGATTTTTACTTATTTGAGTCTTTCAGTTGTAATTCTTCTTATCATCATTCTATATATCAAAACAGTAGGTTTATATGTGGTTATATTGTCTATTATGGGAAGTATAGTTTTATATATATTTTTGTTTTTGTTGCTATTGGGCAGGGACTAGTACTAGAAAAGCATATCCTGCCTTGCCTTTGCATATTTGCTTGAGGTTGTACACATGTATGTTCACACCTGCATGCATGCAATGATGTGTTTGTGTGTGGTGTGTGTGCGTGTGTGTGTGTGTGTGTGTGCAGCGAGAGTGTGTTGTGTGTCACAGGCTGAGATAATGACCATGATGACAGTGGCGGGGCCGACGGGGGCCAGAAGAGCTGAATGGTGACGGATGACACAGGCCTGAGCTCTGATGGCACACAGACAGTGAGTGATGACTGCACATCCTTCCCAGTGCTCCACCCTTCATTATCTCTATGGGGAGAAGCACGGCACAAAGGCAGGCCGCGCTGCCCTCTCGCTGCCCTCAAACGACATCTGCTCATAGAGACAGCCGCACTACCGCTCCTCTTTCACCTCGCTGTCGCTCCATCTATCTCCATCTATGGTGATCTTTCTCGCTCCTTTTCTCTCTCCTTTTCTCCTGCTCTCTGTCACCCTCTCCGCGGAGGGTATACAGAGGTCAGACAATGAGATAATGACTCACCCCTTTCAACCTTTCAAATCAGGGCCTTTTCTTTCTCTCTGTCCTCCATGTTCTTTCATTCTTAATCCTTTCTTTATCGATCTTCTCATGTTCACTTGTTCTCATGAGTCTGAGGCCTGATCTGACATCACCGAAGGAACAGTTGACATGGTTAACTGGTTAACTCTTTTAAAGTTGCCCCAAGGCATCCATTTTGCAACATGACAGCATTCTCAGAAATAGTTGTCCTAATTGTGCCTCTGAAATATGGATGCATGTCAAACTACTTGGGAGTGAGCTATTTACCGCAGCCTCAGCTGTTAGAGTGGTAAATGTTGCCATCTAGTGGTTGAGCCCAAGCAGCGCAGAGGTAAGAGAGTGTTTAAAACACAAGGGAGGGCTCAGTGAGACTAATGAGCATGCAGACAGGTTCAACCAGAGGTCACCATCTGGCCAATTACCACTGCTGGCACATTGGAGCCGACCTGAACTGTCATCACAAACACATCACTCCATGTCCAAACTGCCCAGCAATATGTCACCATGCCACTCGACGTGCCATACAGTATGGAGAGGATGGGGTCAACAGAAGACAGCCCCATGACAAAGCCACCTGGTCAGCGCTGCAGACAGGACAGACTGCTAGGCCACCTGCTTAGCTCAGTTTTAGAGGACACTCGATGGACTCTCAATGTCAGCCCCGCATCTCACTGTCCAGTTTGACTGACAGGTGTTTATTGTGCCTTTGAAGTCAACTTCCTGAGAGAGAAAACGCAGAGGATCAATCTGCAGTGAACAAAAGGCAAGCGATGCTTGAAATAGCTCCTTGCATTGATCCGATTGCTGAAAAGTGCAGGCCACAGTTACGGTATGGCCTGCTGCATGTGAGGGATGAACTGTTTGATGTCATTTTTTCTGCTTTTCGGAGGAAAGGTTTTTTTAAAATCAATGTTTTTTAATCCAAATGGCATTATACATAATAAAAGCAAGAAAGAAACATGAACAGTGTGACGGCTATGACAGGAGGTGAAGGGGAGGGGTGCTTCTCGGCATATTATAATAACCATCTGTACAATCAAATAGAAAACTACATCTTGCTGTTAGAATCATAAAGAAAGGGAACAGATGTTAATCCCTAATGGAGTTGACAGGCACTTTCCTGTCTTTCACATGAACATATTGAGTTTCTGAATAAGAGGGGGATCAGAGGGAAGGTGTATCATGTTGCACTCATAATACATGCATATCAAAGACCCCAGCTGTTGGATTCCCTCTCCTGAGAGACAGCATTATTAAATCTGCACTCAGCAAGCATATCACACCAGCACAAGAGCTTAAGCCTCTCCATCAGTGGGCTCCATTGGCTTGGCGATTTGTAACCTATCACACTAGGAGATTATATCACCCTTTAAAGTGTAGGGGTAATCAGTGCCACACACCTGTGTCTTCTTTAGCCCTTGTTTGAGATCAGATATAAGATCTGCAAGAAAAAACTCAAGTGCTATAAGTATAAGGGAAGTGTGCTGTTCATAATTGGTGTGATTCAGTCACACACTCACACTCGATCTTCACACTTCTGCTGTCAGGTGACGAGGGCTGAGACACCGCCAAAACTTTTTTTGGTGTTCTGTAGCAGGATCCTCACACCAGACAATGTATAAAAGTTTGAGCTTGCACTCTAGTTGGCCAGTTATATATAGAGCTTAGTCAAAAAATAATAATCATGCTCTGTTCCCACTCGCAGCAGTTTATCACATGCACAGAAATAATGTGGTTCAAAGCATAGCTGCTGTCTGACCACTAGGTGGCAATATTTGCCTTCGAATCTGGAGACAGCTCTGGCTACATCTTGATAACAGTGACAGCTGCATTTAGTGTATGTGATATATAAGCTCGTGCTCACCTGATGCAATGTCTTTCTCCATGTTCCCCCCACCGTTCAGACCGACTTTGTGGGCGCTAGCAGGTGTGCTGTTGAGGCTCCCCTGGGATCTGAGGAAGGAGAGCAGGCCGCCCTGGTGCTGAAGTGGATCCGACTGTCCTGGAGTTATGCTCTCCAGAGAGGAAATGGGAGATTCAGCCACAGCTCTGACCCATTGTCCTAGCTTGTCTTGCTTCTTTTCACCAGCACCCTCAAAATCAGCGCTGGCCTCTCCCGGCTCTTTTGACTCGAGGACATTATTTTTCAGTATTTTCCACTTGGCAGCATTGTCATTTTTGTCCTCCCTCCCTTGGTCAGATTTCTCAAATTCACCTTCACCATCATGAACTGTAGAGCCTGCGTTCTGTGCGTTCATCTCCTCCTTGGCTCCGTGCACCAAGAGGTCAGACTGAAATGTGGGTTTCACACTGAGTTCAGCTGGTGCGTTCGAGTAACTTTGTCGCTGGCGGGTAATGGAGGAGGACAGTCCATTACTAAAAACGCTGGACATCTGTACCAGCACAGCAGGAGACACAGCTGAATGAGATGTGACGGTGTCTGGCCTGACAGACAAATCCAAAGGCTCATACTGGGACTTCCGATTTTGAGCAGACAAAGAGCCGTCTAGACCCGCATCTCGGTCAGCGAGATCGGACTGCTTGTTAATGAGCAAGGAATTTTCGCTGTGGCTCTCCAGACCGAGATACGGCCCCGCAGCCGGGCTCCAGTCCTCCCTGGATCTGGGTCGGAGCTTGGAGCTGGGGTTAGGGCTGGAGCTGCTGCTGCTGCTAGGCTGTAGAGGAGAAGAAAGATCCCCGTTGTTCTGCCAGTTGGTGAAGTGGTACTGATCCAGATGGAAGCCGAGGGAGGCTGTCTGTGCAGAGGTGTAGTCATTTGAAGGTGGACACCTGTAGACTTTCTCACCTAACAGCAACAGATGACAACAGCAAAAACATAAGACAAACTTAATCAAATTAGGAAAGCATGTGCATATGAGACATACTGAGCATTTGGTTCTGAGCATGTACCAACAACAGTTGTCTAAACATGAAAAATGTTGCAATCCCACACCAGGCTGAGTTGAATGATTTAAGTGCTGCCCTGCAGTAAATCAAGCTTGTAATCAGCTTTCAGCTCCAGTGATCCATCATTTTACAGTATGGACGCCACCACCATGTGCAATAAATACACCCAAAGACGTTAACACCAAACAAGATTCTTCCAGAAATAATAAACAGTGAGATTGTAAAGCAACTAGAACAAGGCAGATGTTGCAGACAAGAACCTCATTCCATCAAAACCAGTAAGTGGGTTTCCCAGTCAGAAATAACGAAGTCCAACATGTGAGCAGTTCTGATTAACCACACCATGTACTGTAGCTGAGTTTATTTTTGCTTCACACTTGAAAAATGGTGCGTTGGAAACATAATTCAAACAGTACAAAGTGTATTATTGTGGAGAATGGCAAAGGGTGATTTTTCTCCTTTTAGCCAGTGAATAATATCCATCTGGATGCAAGATTTGATCTCGCACACCATAACTTTTAATTAAAGGTAATTTAAATGTCTTCTTCCCTCTGTTTACCTTCAGTTTAATCCTTATAGCTATCACAGAAACACCCTTCAGGGTTAAACACACTCCCTGTGACCATTTTGAGTTAGTGATTGTCTGAGACCTCTGCCTTGCACTGTCTTTAAACAGCCCAGCTGTTTCGCTGCCATTCCAATTACAGTAAAAGTCATCCGATGCCATTAAGCCACAAATATTGGCAGTTTATTGCCCAACACTCTCCTGGCATTTGAAGGTCAGGTCATACATTATACTGTGTCTTTTAGGGATGTGTCTGGGATAGGGAGATAAACCCACCACCATTAATTTAATTCTATGCATATTGATGCCTTATTGTTCTTCTTTAATGGACTAATATCTGAGTTACAACAGTGATTCATTCCCCGCCAGAGAAATATCAATTTCATACACCTCGAGATCTGACCCTGAGGTAATTCTCTGAGGTAAATCTAAATCTAATGATCTGTAGTAGTTACTTTACTTTGTTTCCAACTTTAATAGAAAACCTGCATTATGAGCTGAATGGTAGTAAAGAGAGGGCTGTTTTTTACTATTACAATTTACAAAACCGTAAAATAACACCCACGTATTAATTAAATAGAGCTCCAGCAAATGAAATTGAAAAGTCACAGCTGAAATGGGAAATTCGTGTCCTTGAACTAAAGTCTTCTCCTTTTGTTTGCACTGCACTCTGAGTGTTTATATGTGAGTGTGCTCGTATAGAGCATGTTTGATTTAAAGTCTACGTAAGATTACATGTGTGTGGGGTGTGCAAGAGCGGGAAAGAGACTTCAACAGTGCCACACCCTTGTCTCCAGTAACAGACCAAAAAAAAAGAGAGAGAAAAAAAAGATCCAAACAGCTTAATGGAACTCTTTCAGACACACTATATATCTCAATTATTCTGTGGCTTAAATTACGATGACATTACCGGTCAGCTCCAAATGCAGAAAACACATATATCTGACCTCATCTTTCAGTGCGGACCTTCCTAAACCCATTTGCCAGCCTTCATGAAAGCGGTTAAAAACAACACAAAGACTGAAGACTCTGCCTTTTTTTCTCTTCCTTTGGATGGGTGCCATCTTTGTGATTGCCTGGTTCATGCTAACTTAATCAGTTTAAGATTTACTTACAGTGCAGAGGCGCACATTATGTGAGGGGAGTAATTTTAGAGCTTAGATTTATCAACCAAAACTCCAATTACTGCATCATTACAAACCCCAGCCTCTCTCACCTAACACAGAGCATCTAATGAAGTGATGCGTATGAGTTATCCGCCCTTACTGAATGTGCAAGGCGGATGAAAAAGGTAAATAAATAAATAAATGCCTCAAGTGAGCCGTGTCTATGGAAAAAGCATGCAGCTGGGCTCGGACGAGTGATTCATTTCATATGGAAATGGGCTTTAAAATTTACGTCCATATATCACCGTCAATGCAATCACGTACTCACACACTATATGCTTACACATGCATTTGGCAGTTATATTGTAGGTATCAAACTCTGTATGCAGCGGGGCTTTGCCTCTTTCTGTACATATGTAATCAAGCAACTGAAATGCAAAACAGAGATACATAGTGGCTGGTTTGGTTTAAGATGAAACAGTGAGAGTGAGAGTCACACACAAGACTGGTGAGAAAAACAGGGGCACCAGATGTTCTTTGATGTTTATAATAGCATATATTATTAATATTAATTAGACCACATAGTCAATGACGCATTTGGGACGTTTCCAAGTCAATTAAGCCAAATGGCATTCAGGAGACGGTGGAACAATATTTCAAGGCAGGTGTTCAGAACTCCCTGGGTAAATCTTTTTATCTGCATGCTAGGAAAACAAGCATTTTGAGCTTAATTTGAGCCTCATATCTGCAATAATAATTAAAAAGAGGATTAAAAGACAGAAGTGAGAGGGAAACGGCAAAGCCAACAGGTAATCAGTTTAGACAAACCAGTCAGACTGACTCTGATCTGTGAATAAGAGCTGAATTTGTAAAGCTATGACAGAGTTAGATAAGGACCTATTTAGTAAAAAGATGCTTTTTTGCTTTCAACAATCACAAAGAATAGACGGATGGAAGTGGAACAGCCAAAGGAAAAGTGATATTCTGCACAGCAGCCTGCTTTATCTGTGTTTCTGGGTAAACCGCTGCTCATATTACCATTCACAGTTTTATAGACGCTTATCACTTCAGGCTCTCTTGGCTGTAACAGTTACAGTAAAAGTAGCATAAAAGCAGGGAACACATGTGGGGACAACATCGTTACATGGTGCCTGCTCGCCGACCTTGAGGTTAAGAGTATTGAATGGGACTAATTAATAACTGTCAGCGCATTTTAGCAGTTTGTGTTTTCTTCATTCAGATGTGGGATCTAGCTGGTCCAATGTAGGTCAGAGGCCTGCAGCATGGACCCTTTGTGAGCTTTAAGAAGAGTCGTTATTCTTAATCTCAACTTATAATTAAAGTTAAAGCGCATTTTGAAATCTGTGCTGATTAGATATTGAAAGAAGGAATTCATAACACGCCTCCTATTCAAATCAAAGTCAGATTTCTCATTTACGACGCTGGGTGTTTGTAGTTAAAAATCTAAATCGGGCGCTGTAAGAACCTGTCTCCCACTCTGACAGCCATGACTGTACTATATTTGCCATCCATGTTGGGTACATCAATAACTTCATGACCACCATAGGCTGACTATGAATAATGTAGCCTGTAATTCTGGACTAATCAATGTTCCTCAAGCCGAACATCTGGCAGTGGTAATTCTTCCTCAGCATCTCCGCTCTCCTGAATTAGAAAACACTCGCTCTCTCACTCTCTCTGCCTCCGTGTCCAAGCATCGAGACAGACAGACTTGATCAGTTACAACCCCCCACCTCCGAAAAAACTTATCCCTGTTATTAAACCCTCATCAAGTGGTGCGTGTTCTCCATATGTGTAGGATTTACCTATCTGTCCCGCAGCAGACCTGTGCGTTGAGCCAGGGCCAGCAGCGTGTGATTGTGTTAATTAATCTGTCATTGTGAGCACAGGGAGCAGCTGCAGAGGTCTCTGGGATATATTGTCAGAGCTAAACAATGCGGTGCTAAGCCCCCAGAGTGAGTCTACCATTACACAGGACTAAGAACAGAGAGGAGAGGAGGAGAGGGGGAGAGAGAGCCTGCCGGATCCATCATTGACTAAAGCAATGACGCCTGACCTTTACAATGAATTAGTTTCCATGCTTAATATTGACTGAAATTAGAGTCTGATACTGAATGTGCCATCCCAGAACTGTGCACGCTCAAATCCTCAGCTAGCCAACTATCGTAAATGTTTCTGGAAGTGACACCGTATGGTCTCGGAGATAGGGGAGAAGAGGGAAAGTAGAAACAACAGAGCTTGAATATGTTTCTTAAAGAGCAACCAGAGAGGGATTTGGCTGTAAACTGTGAGCATTTACATGTAAATATGCAGATGCCAGTATGTGTGTACAATATGGAAACAAAACATCTAATGAGATTAGACCTGATCCATTTATCTCTGCTCTACGGCCATCATTTAAGAGGATACTGGCCCAAATCCCACAGGAGCGCAGCAGACTTAGATGCACATAAGTAGTTCTCTAACACTGGAAGAAAATAACCGTAAGCATAAGCTGTGAGGAAAGCGAACAAAGTTTGGATTTATCTTTTCTTCTCGTCTCTTAATAACGCCGTTACAGCAGTAATTTAGACTCATGATAACATGTTAGCAGGATGCCATGATAAAGAAGGCATTTACCCATAGAGCCGAATCATCTAAATCACCAGGTGGAACAGAAGACTATCAATAAAAATACCAGGTGGTAGATCAAATCATAAAAATCACTGGGTGGTATATATCAAATCATTAAAAACACCAGATGGCATGCATTAACATCTTGTGCCCCTGTAGGCAAGGGGTGGGGATGTGACGGATATAAAATAGAGGGTACTAATTATCCCTACAATTCACCATGATGCCATTATCTTTAAAAGGAAAACAAAGTCCTTGTGGATGATAATATCTGTAGCTGTGTTGCTGACCCTGTGCTTGCTTCAAATCCACCTACTCTAAGTAGTCACAAATATGATGACACATGTTTTACATGCACTTGATCATTTCTGACAAAAAGGGGAAAAAATATAACAATAATAAGATGCTTTTATGTCAAATATTTTGAGATTAGTTCACAGATGGAAACATCAGGGACTAATTCCTAATGAATGATTAAAACGTTATCTAGAGGCTGAGACGTAGTCCTAATCTTTTACTCTGAAGACTTGTCTTCCTGCACTGAATTACCTGTAGCTGGAGAAGAAGATTGTGGTCGATGGTCCACAGCGCTGCCAGAGTTCCCCGTCTCGGTGATCATCTCTGCTGGCCCATGATGACTCACGCTGCCGGGGCTCCCAGGTCTGCTTATGGTTTTGGTGTCTGGGTCACCAAAGCACAGTTTCCCATCATCTACAGGGAGACATCTCTCTGGCAGATAGGAGGAGCACTGCTGCTGCTGCTGCTGCTGCTGGTGGTCTTTAGGGCTGAACATTTGCTGTTCAATAGGTAACCCTGGTGTTATGATCTGCCAACCCGCATAGCTGCTGCTGTTGGTGAGAGCATCTCTGGCAGCAATTATTTTCTGCAGATATTCCATGCTAGAGGAACTCAGCGGAGGGTGGAGATGATTTAGACTCATCGAAGAAGAGCTCTCTGCATCTGTCACCGCACCAGGCCCCGAGGAAATCATCCGCCCTAACATCTCTCGGACCTTCATGTCAACACCAGCTGCAGCTATCATCTGGTTGTAATCTGGGTGGTCCACTCTCTCAGCTGTAAGGAACCTGTTGTGAATGCGGGAGATGTACTGGGAGTAGAGGTTGCTCTGATGCTCCGATGGCGTCAGGTTACTCATTTCAGCAGAGGAATCACGCTCGGGAGGGAGATTGGTCTTAGCAGCGAGCTTATTAAGGTGCACCTTCATGTGGTTCTTCAAAAACCAGGGTTCCTTGAAGCGACGGCCACAGATTTGGCAGCAGTGCTCAAAAGAATCCTTGTGTTTCCTCATGTGGCCCTTTAGGAACCAGGCCTGGCTGAAGGTCTGGCCGCACACCTCGCAGGGGAATTCACCGACAGGCTTTCCCTGATCACCAGCCCCAATCGCGGGCTTTTGCCCTGAGCCCGAATCGGCTGTGATATGTGTCATTTCAACATGGCTGATGAGCTCCTCCTCGTGTGAGGCAGCAAACTCACACAGAGTACATTTGTAGGGCTTGTGGAGGATTCTGATGTGGCGCTCAAGCTCTTGCTGCTTCCTGAACTTTCCCTTACAGAAAGAGCAGCGGAAGCCAGTGGTTTGGGGCTGGATGGCCTCGTCGTGAATTGTAGTCAACTTGGGAGAGGTGGATCCACATGGCTGGCTGTCTGCTGCGCTACAGTTGCTTAACAGCTGAGGCTGTGTCGGAAAAGTCTGCGGTAGAGGCTTTTGATGGTGGTTTATATTAGCTGCTTGCGGTTGGCTAACGTGACTAGCTCTCATCTGCCTGTCTCTTAGTATCGCCCTTTCCTCGAGCTCGTGAAGCAACCTGTTCTCCTCCCTAATCCTCCCACGGCCTTTGCCCAGAATGCCTTGCTTGTGTGTGCGGAGGTGTATCTTCAGGTTCCCCTTCTGTGCAGCCCTGTGGTCGCAGTACGGGCACTTGAAAGGCTTCTCACCTGTATGAGTGCGCATGTGAAGGGAAAGGATGCTGTTGAAGCGGAAACGCTTTCCACATAACGGGCAGGGATACTTCCTGTTTTTGCGGTTATCATCTTGGGAAGAATTAACCTGAGAGACAATGCTTTGATTGGTGACTCTCAGGAACTGGGAAAGCTCTACTCTCCCATTCATGCTGCTGAGAATTCGTGCATCCATGATTTGGTTGGCCAGAAGTGCCATCTGGCTCCTAATTGGGTGGGTAGATGGGGTAATGAAGCTGTCCTTTCGGGGACTGGGTGATGTTACAGTATGGTGGTCAGGGGTGTCTAACTGGGACAGTCTGAAGGTTAGTAAAATGAAGTGTTTGCACTTATTTAGCTGAAACAGGATGTGGATTCATGCTGTTTAGATGACGTGTCTGTTTCCTGTTTGTCTGACCTAAAGAGAAAAACAAAAGGTGCATTAAGTTATTTCAAAGTCTGCTGCAGGAAATGTATTATTTAAAAAATTAGAAGCAATAAGAAGAGCAACTAAGTAAGGAAAAAACAAAGCTAAATAAATATGGCCATGTGTTGTCAACGAGGTGTAAATCTGTACTTTTGCAACTGCTGTATAATGCCAGTTATGCACCACAAATAGGTCAGGAAATAGTGCAAAGTAGGTTCTGACAATCCTCATCCTGTCTTAAGTATACCTGTGGTTTTACATTATTGTTGGAGACTGCGAAAATGCTGATTATGTATAACCACAAAGGCTTCCTCAACAAATATCTCATCTTTACTAAAGGGTAAGTTGAAAATCTTTGTCTAGATCTCATTTTGTTAGTGACACACAATACTAAGGCAGCAGAAACATCAAAGCCTATCTGCTTCTACTTGCCCTTCCTTCGCATTTCACAAATCTTTGAAATGCTTTAAAGAGAAGATTAAAGTAAATAGTTAAGCTTTTTCAGCAGGTCTGCTGCATATTTGAATAAAACCGTTACTAGGATAATTATGTCACAGGAGTACTGAGGAAAATAAACAACTTAATGATGGATGCAAAATTTTAAACTAAAGTTAAAGGAAGCATATCTGAATAAAAAGCCTGCCCTTCCCAGCTCCCTTTTTTATTCGACTGTAGCAGCAAAACAAAGCTTCAAATTCACATCGTGCTACAATGGTAGAGGTCACACAGGCGAGCCCTGCACAGCTCTAGTGCAGCACCAAAGGGCACAGAACAAAGCCTGCACTGTCCACACTGAATTAACACAGGCTTACATCATCCTGGACTGCAAC
This sequence comes from Copadichromis virginalis, assembly GCF_057382275.1. NCBI lineage: Eukaryota > Metazoa > Chordata > Actinopteri > Cichliformes > Cichlidae > Copadichromis > Copadichromis virginalis. Next base: position 4,599,308 of record NC_140624.1, on the reverse strand, counting down.
CTCAGTCAGTCACGAAAATGATGTACACAAAACCACACAGATAAAGAGTTGGCAGGCAGGGAGCAACGGTTCGTGTGACTGGCGTGTCCGCTCTAAGATGTAGATTAGAAATCAATGTGACCATTATGGTGCTGACTTAATCATATCTGACAAGAAAAGGTCTGTAAATTATATCTTTATATCATAGATCCACTTTACAGCTCCTGACCCGATATTCCTGAACAGCCTTTCCACAAAAGAAAGCAAATGGGAGGTTAGCCCCACTTCCCACGCATTTTCAAGAATGGCCGTCAGTTAGACCGAGCTCACATTTGCCTTAATTAATGTCATTACTGTGCAGTTGCTCTTATTGTACGGTGTAGCCAATATAAAGTCTGCAACCAATCAATAATGATTGATTGAACTTAACTCTAAATAGCTCTGTCTCTGCAACATCTTCTGAAATCACTTTGACGATGGTTTAGTGCACAAGTGCATGCCTTCTTTGCTAAACACTGCACATGTGTACTAGCTCTGGGTTACATTTAGCCTTTTAAAGAGAGATTGAGCTAAACAAGAGAGCAATAAGAACAATCTGGCACGACACAATCTTGCTGTCATACTCCGGCACAGTAAATCACACTTACCTGGGCGCCAAAATGAAAACGCTAACTTTCATGTAAATAACGGCCTTCCAAATCAAATCTGATTATGAGTATAACCCATAACAACGTCAACCAAATGTTAGCTGATTAAAAAATAGTCTTAGTCAGCAAAGTTTTGTTTGGTCAGTCACAGAAAACTCCAACAACCACAGGAAGTGGTGACATTGCGTCAGACAGCTAGTCACAGATAGACAGTGTCATTTACAAGAGCTGGTGTCTGCATTTGTTACAGTGCACATGTCAGGCAGGCAGGAAATCCAACGTGTGGGCTCATTTTGTGAAGGTAAAGGATGACACCCAAGAGAGTGACAGGCAAACTCTGCTGGCAAATATTTTGCCCATCATTCATCCATCTCAAACTTAGCTTATCATCTAAAACATGTAAGCAGCCGCTTAGCATGGCTGTTCATTATTATGCTAGACTGACCTTGAATTCTCATGTCTTGCAACAAATTTAAAATTAACATAACTTTTGCTGTTGTCACAAACAGGCAGCTCGCCTCCTGTGTGTTCTTGTATCTTTTAAAGCTTTGTTATAATGCTTTTGTATTCTTCTGCAGTGTAAAACAGCAATAACAATGTTATACATTACTCCACTCAACTCAAACCATTATCTGGTGCCCCCTAAAATATATATATATGTTTAAATAATTAAAATAATATCCTAATTGTGGAATAGCTAGTCAGCTACTAGTCAAGGAGATAGCTCTACCCCTACTCCACAGCAAGTTTGATCAGGCATGAAAATGTTGCACATAAAACCACCCGGATAAAGAGCTGCCTGCAGCCATGGCTGGTGTGAGCAGTGTGTCTGCACTGAGCTCAGATCAATGTAAGGCTACAGGCCTGACCTAATCACATCTGACAGGAAGAAAGTGAGCAAATGATATTAGCATACACTAGATCTACTTCATATTTACTAAAGTGATATTTCTCTGATTAACTGCGCATGGCAACGAGGCAGAAAGCCGTCATTGCTTGTGTGTGCGGACTGGCTTTGGTGGGAATCTGTGGAGATAGGAGCGGGGCCATCAGGTGTTTTCACTGTCAGAGTGGATTAGGCTCTTTTAGTGCAGATTGAGAGAGCGCTTGATTGTTTTGAAGCATTGTGTCACAGTAGCGCCTCTTAGGTGTGGACGCACATATACGAACAAGGAGCAGGTGTGATTTAGCACAGGCAATAAAAGGGAAACAAAAATGTGACACATACATTACAACCAGCCAAGGAGGCTGTGCATTTGGGATGATTTTAGATGTGACAATATCAAACACTGTTATATTTACTTTCACTGCTGTCAGGCGAAGGGGATTCTATAAAAGATTTGACCTACAAGAGAGTGGAAACACGATATTTTTACCTTGTAGTGCATTGCCATGTAGGATGGATGGATAGATGCGTCGAGGCCTAGAGTGATGAAAGTGGAATGAAACACGTAAATGAAATTTATAGATCAGAAGTGCGTATTACATTTTTCTTTTTAGCAGCGGTTAAAATTAATAAAAATCCATTAATAATTTATGTTGGTTGTTGACTGAAAAATACAATAAATGCACCACAAATGGCTGCAAAAGCCTTCTCCCAACAGCTACAGTGAGCCCTCTAATAAGCAAAGAAAGCTAAAGATCATCTGATGTTAACATGACTGATAACAGCCTTTTCGTGTACGTTGTTTTCAGATGAGCAAAAACTGGAAATCCTTGTTTAATTTCAGTATGTAACTATTTACCGTCCCTTGTAATAATGTGTAAAAATCTACATGTAGTGGCTTAGATGTGTTCTGTTTACCCAGGCAGGCTGACAGTTGTACGCATGATACAGTAATAAAAACTCAACTCAATAGTGAACACATGCAGTTAAAAATGAAACACATATGTAATTATAGAGTTGGATGCAGATACTCATGCCTCATATGAGCAAATAAGCATGCAGTCTGACATTTAATATGTCTGTTGATGTCCCAGATTCTTTGTAAAATGCTTCAGCCTACTTCAAAATTCCTGGAATTCCTGACTTCCCAGGCTGCAGAAGGCAACTGTTTATCACACATGAGCTTATGTAAAGACAGTGAAAGCCCCATGCTATGCTTTATGTCCCCTGTATCTCACTTCATCCACGTGCCCACCCACCAAATCAGCCAGCCAACACTCCTGTGGACTGCAATGTCAGGGGATGAACAGCATGCTCAAGGAAGAGGGCAGTGGTAACACAGCTGCCCACCATGACCCATACAAAAGATAGCACACATATACTTTCTGACAGCCAGATTAATGAAACCCTATAGGAGCTTCTCTGTAGGCCCCCCAAAAGCCTGACGGAGACAGAATAGTCTAACCAGCACCATTCATTACTGCAGGAGTACAGAGCACAGAAAGAGCACACACAGCACTGACAAACTAGCTCCTTGTGAGTAATAGCTAAAGAACTCATAAAAGAATACATACACATTTGTTGCGGGTGTTGTACGTAAATCTATGCCACTCCTTCTACCACTATCAAACCCCCCCCCCAAAAAACCTGTCTTGTGCCCCTTAAAAATAAACCTGGCATGCAAGTGATACAGCAGTGATGAACAGTTATGTGAGAATCGGCTATTTCAGGTGGCTTTCGATTAATTTTGTTTGTCTCAGTCAGCAATGCAGATTAGCGGCCTTGAATGCGCTGCAAAGGGAAAAATAAGTTCCTCTGGCAACATACTAAAAGCCACAGGGTATAGCACCTGGAACTCAGACTGAAAACAGCAGGTTTGCTTAGAGGCAACCAGCTGTGTGAGTACCTGTATGAGTTGGTGGCGTCTAAGTCTTTTCAGATGACAAATGGTTCCAATCCGCGTGCAAGGATAAGACGTGAAGAGTGAAAGTGTGCATAGGTACTCTGGTGAATACGAGCAGTATCATAACCATGTGTGTGTGTGTGTGTGTGTGTGTGTGTGTGTGTGTGTGTGTGTGTGTGTGTGTTGTAAATAAATTCTGGATTCGTGAAATTCCTTCGTTGTTTTCATTAGCTCTCACACACTTCGGAGTGAGGAAATATAAACTTCACTCTTCTTTGTCAGGCATTTGCAAACACACCCATTTTCACATGCTGTCTCTATCTTTCCATAACACACACACACACGGAGGCATATAGAATGTATTTAAGATCACTAATGTGTAAACAGTTGCTCTTGTTTGCACAGACCACCTGTTCTTTCTGGACACAAACAAAGCTTTGGCGTACGATGGGGTGTGTTAACAGTGTGGGGTGGGGAGGGGATGCCTCACAGAAGAGAAGCCTATCCACATGGTGTAGGCTGCATCAGATGGTTGGGCCCTGCATGACAGCAGTCAGCTCCAACATAACTCGCACAGATCTCAAAGAACACAGCTTCTTCAGTCTGCAACAGACTGACATGTTTTGCTTTCTCGACAACTTCCCCGGGCGGATGCAAACTCTTGCTCGCTATAACGTTTAAGTTAGCAGCCCTCCTAACTGTGAAAGGATCAATTTGTTTTTGCACTGCATTTGTCTTTCACATTGGCCAATATTTGCAAAAGTGAAAGGAAGACACGAAAAAAAAACTAGATGTGTCTATTTTCAGTTGCGAAAAAAAAGCACTTGAAGGCACTAAAACAAAAGTCATTAAACGAGTCATCACAAAATCACAGCAGGAGTCTGGTAATGCCACTTACAGTATCTCATTAAGCTATGGCATTCACAGCAAAAAAAACCTGACAAACAAAGAGCATAATCCAAGGCACATTAGCTGGGCTGATAATTCAATGAACTCTCATTTGGCAGCCATCTTGCCCTTGTGATGGTCTTTTTTCAGCCGCAGCAGCAGAGCACAGACCCCTCATGAAGTTCCTCTCTCTCTCTCTCCTTCTTCCTCTCCCCATCAATCTATCTATCTCACACATACTGTATATCCCTCCTCCTGCTCTTCTTCCCTTTCTCTCACTCTCTCTCACATGCTCTCTAAAACAACAAAACATCCACCATTAGACAACGGGGTACCAGCGTAATTAGAAAATGACTTCCTTTGCAATCCTAGCTAAGTAGTTTACACACTGTAATTACAGGGACAAAATCATCTTTTCATCATTTCACTGATTGAGCTCATCAACCCAGTGGGATCCCAGGACTGTGCTCAGGCAACATCTGGGCTAAGAGAATTAGCCCTTAGTTTAGCAGGCCTTACACAGTGGCAAGCAACGCAGCATGACCACCGGACATGGTCACACATCTCTAATTGGGACTGTATTTTTTTTTCTTTTTGATAATTAGGCCTTATCAAAGAGTCATCATCCAGAGGAACGTTCAAAAGGTACCCACCTAAACACAACAGGAGACATTAGGGAAGAAGAGCGCAAGCAACGCAAAGGATCATCTCGATTTTCCCACACTTCCCAAAATGCCTTATCAAACTTTTACTCCCCTGCAACAAACTCCTGTAGTTGTTAACTGAAGCACCGAAGATCGACCTTGGTGCACAACAACGTGTCTTTTCGCAGAGAGCTCTGTTTACTCTAATTCTGTGTGTAACTCGAGCCTTGACTTTCTAACAAACACATGCGGTTCCTGGAGTTGAAGGTGAAGTGCTTTCGTTCGTCTCTGTCCTGTGGAAGGACTCTGCCTCTGTGTGTTGGCAACAGAGGCAAGTGTTTAATGTGGCAGCTGTTAGCCTCGTGGATTTTCACTAATCACTCTCTCCTGATTACTCTGATGAGTGTATGATGCTCTTAAATAATCAACCCGCAATGAAAAAAAAAGAAAAATAATTATCATCATCTCCCTAAGTAGTGCAGCTGCACCCGCCTGCAATAATTACAACTAGAACAGGGCGCCTTCTCTCGTCACTTACAACCACTTATTATTAGAGATAACGCTAATTGGTGCAGTGGTGGGCGACAATTCTTCATGGGGTTCATCATAAAAAGCCAAACCTTGAAAGTTATGGCACATTAGAGGTCTTAAAGCCAAGGTACGGTATTAAACACTGCATGCTGAGACACGCCGATAATCTGAGCCAGGGGAGTAGTAGACGTCCTATCACTAGCCCCCTGGTTGCCTCACTACCTTGCCCTCACTCCACCCTTCCCCCACTCGTGGTATCAGCCTGGCAGACACAATTAACATTTTCATAAAAACAATTCCCTGCCTCCAATAGTCCAATGTAATTTGTTTTCCATCTCTGTTCATTAATCATTGTTTAAATCGGTGAGCCATCCCCTCCACTCTGCCATCTGCACTCAGCTGTGTTACAGATATGACACCTTCCCCCTTAATGGGAGCTGACAGCCAAGAGAGGAGGCCTGTAGAAAATAGCTTCCTGCATGTGCACTTCCACCTCACATACTGCCAGCAGGTGAGAGAGGGGTATTTAATGGGTTCTGATTAATCTCAAAGGCAAACAACATTACACTACAACATTATACAGCATGCAAACAGCATGCAACCCCTACATTATGTGCAAGTATGGAACAGCAGTATAGAAAGTGTGAAAAGCAACAGTGGATGGAATAACTAGAGCGAAACTCACACAGACATGCTTTACAACAATGGCAGAGCATTCCACATTTTGTCAAAGTTTTTTTGTTTTTTCTCCTCTTGTTAAATTAGTGCAACGTTCCTACAATATGCTATTGTTTTCCTGGAATTGGGAGCAAGGTTATTAATTATTCACTGTTGTGTTCTCATATGAGGGGGCTATGCTTTTCACTGTATTGCCTCATAGCTCAAATACTTAAGGCCATAGTACTCAGGCAAATTTCACGAGGCAACATCACAGAGATATTATCACAGTGCAGACACTTGGCAGATTCAAAGTTTCCTGAAGAGTTTGAATGACTGGAAAGGTCAAAGTTCTACGATTTCCACATAATGCATCGGGAAAGACTACATAAATTACTTTTGCATTGCTTTGTCTCCATACTCAAAGTGATTTTAAGCCAAAGTCTAACTAGCTTAGGCATTTTTTTGGGGGGGGGAGAAAATCCTACTCAGTGTGGTGGTAAGAAGGTGCCAAAAAGTTCATCTGGCCTGTTGATTTCAGCGTGGATTACAGATATTCAAATCATGTGCCTCATGTTCAAACAAGTGCTTCTATCAGGGGAGAAAGTTGCCAAGCAGAGCTTTGTCATGTAAGCTGCATGAATTTACCGCAGCATAATGAGAAAACGGCTGTGGCGCTAAATTTAATACAGTTTCATCCACTCACCCTCCCTCTCTCTAATTTCTTCTCAGTCATAATGATAATAATTTTTGCTACCCCTCTGGTGTCAGTGCAGCGTATAGTTTACCCTTTTTTTGTGGTGCCACCTGAATATGCACTGGCCCAATTTTTCATCAGGAACTGTGTCACAGCTCACGCACACTCTCGGTTATAAAACGCTTTAGACAAGCACCCCAACTATTTTTCAGGGTGTTTCTAACAAGGAGAGCAGCAGCAGTATTAGTAAATGATGTGTATATTCAAAGCTGAATATTTCATGTTGATTGATCGTACTGACTGCCACCCACCTGCTCCTCCTCCTGTCCCACCGGAGCTGGCATGAGGAGAATTCAGTAATTGAGAAGAGCAGAGCATGGTCTCTCTTTGCTCACATATGACAGATGGGGCATCATCGCTTCAAAGGAGAGCATTTGGAAACAGGAGGAAGGAGAAGGGGGGCAGAGGGTGAGGGTGGCTTTGAGAGTAGCTGTGCCACTCTGTACAGGTGATAGTTAAGAAAAAAGGTTACAAAACCTAAAACGTGGGCTTTTAATGCTGCTTGAGGTGTCAAAACTACAACTTGAAAACTGTGAATTCTTTCGGGCTCCTGCTTGTCTTTAACAAGCAAACTGGGGATTGTAATGCACAGCCACCTTGCGTCATTCTTATTCATAACTACACAACTTATAGTATAAAAACCCTCATTTTTATGTTTATAAATCATAATTTTACATTATGTGAAAGAAAAAACCTGTATGCAATAATATGATATAATTGAAGGTTGCAGTGAAATATGATAGAATATGATGCTCGTGGTCTAACTGTATACTAATTATATGCTCAATAAACACCAGAGAAATACACAGATTTGGTATTTTTTGCGTTCTATTGGATGACTCTCGACTAATTTTTACGATGAGCTGTAGAAAATTCCTTAGTCACCTTTCAGCCCTCGCCATTACTTCCTTTTTAACAAGAAAGAAAACCAACAGTGGCATCCCTGGGAAACGCGTGTCCATCAGAATCAGACTCGTCAGAAACTTTTCACAAATAACTTGGGTAAATCTTTAAGAGTCGCAGTGATTTCTCTTACCTGGCCAGTTCGAAGAGGCGCGGAGGACACGATGTGACAGCTGGAGTTCAGTGGAGAGTGATGTTGAACTGGATGACTGACTGCTGACTGACGGACTGTACGCTTCACACGCTTTATCATAAACGCCCAGCACACAGTAGCGCACTGATTTCCTCCTTTAACTACCTTTTCCTCCTCGGTCTAAAAAAAAAAAGCGTTTACACGGTTTAGCCAGACGAAGCCAGCAACGCGCTTTGCTCTGTAGTATTTCCAGTTGAAGAAAGAGGTAATGAAATCTTATAAAAAATTACTCGGGATACTTCGACATGTCCCGAAGCCGTATGTCTCCCTCATCTGGCCGCTGGTATGTAAGTGTAACAGACTGGTACCGTGCGTAAAATGTGCACCAGCGTCTCCAGAACGCAGACTTTAGAAATCAATAACCCCCCCCCCCCCCCCCCTCTCGATATGCATGCTTGTAGAAGTATTATGTTATATCATGCATGTCACATTAGTCCCGGGGATTACCTGCAAGTGTGGTGCTTTTACTTTTGAAAACTTCTGTGAAAGCACGAAGGATTTGTATGGAGCTCTCATCTTTAAAAAATTATACACATTTATATCGGGAAGATGTTGTATAGAACACTTTGTGCTGCAGCTGCTGCTTATTTTTTTCGCATCCGATATGGGTTTTCGACGTTTAAGAGAAGACGGGATTATACCTGAGTGATTATAGGTGGTAAATGACTCTATTAAGAAAGCTTAATTGGAGGCTTGAAGCATCTCTCACACTTCTGCTCTCCGCCTGACATTCAGTATTCTCCAAAAAGGAAAAGAAAATCTTGCCATCTTGCTTCTAATGCAAATATATAGATAAGAGAATATCTATCTATCTATCTATCTATCTATCTATCTATCTATCTATCTATCTTTAGATAGATAAAAAAAAGGTCATAAAAGAAAAAAAAAGTGGAGACAAAGTGGAGCTTACTATCAAAAATGTAATATTTTGGAACATCACACTAGTCACCTATACACCTATACACCTATACACCTAGATAGATAGATAGATAGATAGATAGATAGATAGATAGATAGATAGATAGATAGATAGATAGATAGATAGATAGATAGATAGATAGATAGATAGATAGATAGATAGATAGATAGATAGATAGATAGACATGGTCCTTGGGTTCTTCATTTAGTTGTAGATGTAGGTGTTTTCTATGAAGCATTGATTTTTATCATCATTAAGGCCGTAACCACTGTTTGTTTTTCAGTGGGGGAAGTGATTTTTTTTTATCTTTAATTTTTTACATTTTCTGGCCAAAACTTAAAGGTACTGAATTTATCAATATAAGACAAGCTCACACTGATAACTAGTTGGTAACATGTTACAGGTTTCTCATTTTCTCTCAATCGGTTTATAAATTATTGACAAATGAATTCAGCTCTAACAGTTCTATAATATGCTGCTGTAGTCGTCCCATTGATTTTATTTATGAATATATAGGCTTTAATAACACACACAAAGCAAACTAAAGCAAACAAAAAATGACATTTCAGAGGATTTAAGAGATTATGGATCGAAAGAGCAGTGCAAAGATCATATCACAAAGCTGTTCCTGGATATTTGTTTCTCTCCTGTGATTTCCACCTGAGCCTCATTAGTGGAAAAGAAACCAGTTGCTCTTATAGGCAGTGAGTGTAAATGATCCAAGTACAAGACCGTTGGATATTTCATAACATATGTTCAAATAGCAGTGAAGCAGATACACTGGCTGCTGTTTAATCCATTCTTCTGTCATTTGGAACTAAAAGCTCCCCCTCTCAGACCCAAGCACCTGTCTGGACAACAATACCTGCTGAATCCCTAATCATACAACTCTTAAAATCCCTCATAATCCCTGAAATGTAGATCTCAAGTGTGTTCCAGCTCATTACATAGATTGTATGCAAGTTTTCTTTGAAATGTAGTTCCAGCATATACCTACGCAGCTTAACCTACATAAGACCATTGATCTGTGTCTCACCAACACAACTCTAGCATGTTAAGCATTGCCTAATCTGTCTCATGCTACCTAGATTTTCATATTGGAGGAATAATCCTGGAAGGGAGGAGGGTGAGGGGTGTCACCTCTGGACCTGTTTCAAAGCTTCTTATCAGAGACATACACTCCCACCATTTAACTAAAAGGGGAGCGATAGAGTTTTTAATTCAAAAATCATAGCTTTAATTAAAGCTGCATTTCAGTGTAGATGAAGTACATGTGCATCTGCTGCTGTGCTAGTAATCAATAGGTGCTCAGTTGAGTTCAGCATTTTGACCTTTTAGGCCACTAAAAACAAGAACACCTCCCCTCACTACTTCATCCAGCTAAAAAAAAAAAAGGCCCTTCTGGATTTTTCCTATGATTGTTTTGAAACTGTAAGTAGAGTCACAGGAAACTGTTACTTAGTTTTGAAGGTTATGTGATTGTTACTTAAAAGAGCACAATTTATAATGTATTTATTAAGCAGTTATTTTTCAAATAGGCCATTTATGTAAAAAAAAAAATACATAAAAAAATATAAAATACAACGCATGAATATTTTGTTTTAGGAAACAACTTGCAAAATACGTCTCATATTTTATTCTTTGAATCGTCTGTTTCACTCACTGTTCTCTGAACTGCATATTTCTCAACATTCATGCAGTGGTTTTACAGTTTATCCTTCTAAGCACATTTAATGCAACCATGAACTTCTGACTTTGATCTGTAAATAATACTTGCTTCTGGTCTTTAGCAGTGAAATGTTGGTGTTGCACCCAAAACATCCTCGATTTGTTTGTCTTGGGAATTCTTTCTCTTCCTTTAGGACTTGAGTTTTTACTAACAGGAGGAGCCATTTTGCTTTCAATTAACTTCCAGATTTGATGAAGCATTATTGCTGCCTTAGAAAGTTCGATGGCGGATGGTGCTTTACTTAGCTCTTCTAATTCCACTGCATAACAGGAAATTCACTAGGAGTAACAATAATTCATAAAAGCCTTATCTCAGCGTCTAGTAACAGCTATTTAAAGACTGAAACAATTTACACTAGGCATCAGGCAAAAAATTTAAAAAACTAAAATATTATTACCCATTATTACTGTGCTGTGTGCAACAACAACTGGAGAAAAACGTTTTGGTATAAGATATTGAGAAACACAATAAAGCCCTGTCAGCAGACCATAAATGAAATATAGATCCATCTCCTTGTGTAGGAGAGTAAGAATTATTTTCTCTTATGGAACAAAGAGAAATCAAGACTTGTAGTCAAAATCATTTATTTTTCTTTTACTTTCCATCAATATTTTTTCTGTTTTACATAAAGCTTGTCACAAAGGAATACATACATTCAGTAGGACAGGTCAAGACAGGGTAAAATGAGAGCTAACGAGACCTGATTCTGTTTAATAATCAATACTAGGGGAAAACAAACAAAAAAGGCAACTCATCTTATGTGGCAAAGCCTACAGTCGGAGTTAACCTGGCGATATCACAGATCAACAGAAGAGTAGACAGGTAAACGTATGACAGACTGCAAATGTCTTAAACAAGACTAAAAGAAGAATGTCTTTTAAAGCAGATAAGCAAAAGAGGCTGCAATAAACCGTAAAAAAGCAGTGTTACGCAAAGGCTGATTTGTTAAGTGTTCTACTTCACAGACAGAAACAGAAATCAGTGGATGAAAGGCGTGCAAAGAAATGAGCATGTGGTTTGTTTTTTGTTCAGTTACCAGAGAGAAACAAAGGCTTCACAAAAGATGTTCATGTAAAAGCTGAATATTTGCCTCTTAACAGTCACTTCTGCTGCAATCGGGCAGCTTTGAACTTTGACACCCTCTTCGGGGCTTGCTGGGGTGGGGCAACATCAGGCGCCACCTCCTCCTGTTTCTTCTCCAGTATTGTTGGCAGAGCTGGTGGAGAGATGGTCAGATGAGGGACAGCTGAGGGCATTGGATCCTTTTCTATAACTGTACCTGAAAAAGCCTGAGAAAGAGAAATAAAAAAGAAACAACAGTAAGGAAACTGATGTTGCGTCACACTTTCATATATTTGTGCTCGGATATATTGCAGAATCTTTCACACCAAAATGAGATTAAGAACTATACAAAGAAACGTGTTCAGGTAACAAATACTAAACCAACTTAAAGCCGGGACACTACTTAAAAAGAAATAACACAAGTGCAGTAACTTTGAATCATGCAGACCATACATTTAATCGAAGAGTGTAAAAACAACAAACTCAATGCTGAAACTTTTCTAAATGTTACATTTACTCTGAGGTGAATACTTTGAAGCATTCAGCTCTCTTTCACCTCAAATCTGCTGGGAGGTTGCAGCAACACTGCTGTGGGACTGTCCTCTTCTGTGATGCCATCGCTGGTGTCGCTGTGCGTTGCTTCGTCGTGACTGAAGCTGCGTCCCATAATTCTGCGCTCTTCAAAGTCTGCAGCGCTGCTCTCACTTGTGTCGCTGCACACGCTGTTCTCTCGACTGCGTGACTTCAGTATGGACTTCCTAGGTATGGGTTCCCCATTTTTCACATCTACAAACAACCTGATTTAAAAAAAAAAAAAAAAAAAGTAAGAGTCCAGTTTCACCAGTCAAAGCAGCTAAACATGAAGTATATGAAAAAAAGTACTGGGCCACCAAAATGTTACATCCACAGAAGTTGCTCAAAAGTTCCTGGGACACGTTATTTTTGCTGATGTTAATGCAAAAGCAGGTTTATAACTCCATCGTTACTGAGTCAGCGTTGCCAACTATGAATATGCTCTCAATGCCAGCATTCAGTTATTGAGATAACAGTGACTGAGTTGGTGTAGCTCCTCAGTGCTTCTACGTTGCAGTAATGCCACTAGCAGCTGATCAGGAAGAGAGGGAAGAAATTTCCCCAAACCTATTACAGCACTCAACAGTGAGTGCTTTAGAGTGACCCATTTCTTCACTGGTTTGTATTGCTTGATTTTATACACGTGTGGTAATGGGACTGAAAATACAATGTGGCCAATTTTTTTTCCATACTTCAAACCAGAATCTGTTTATGGCCACATTTCAGTTTTAGACATGCAAAATTCATTTGTTCATTAAGTCTAACTGCAATATTTTTACCTGTAAAGGTCTGCCGGTGTTGTGATTTTGTGAAGTTCGTGATGAGCATGTCCATTGCTGTGGCCATTTTTCTTTTTCCTCTTCGAGTGTTCCTTCTGCTCTTTCCTTTCGCTAAACTTCAGTGTGGTGTTTTTGCCTGTATTTATTCTCACCTGATGCAAAAGGCAGACACATGGAAAGATGAAGAGAAAACTCACAGAAGACTCACAGATGTTCTAACTCATTCATTGCTCTAACCTTCTTGGGTTCGACTGTGTGAGAAAAGTAGATAGTAGGCAAACAGTTGGCTTCCTCTTCCTCCTCAAAGTCTTCTTCCTCTTTCCTGTCCTGTCTGAGTGGTGCTGTGCTGGAAGGCAGCGCGCTCCAACCTGGCTTCAAACTCAGCCCATTTACTGGAGTCGCAGCATCTGCATCTTTCTCCTCTTCTGAGGAAGAGGATGATGTGTCCTCACCATTCATGTCTCCATTATCAGATAATCTGAAGGGGAAAAAACCAAAACATCTAACTTTGAAAAAGAACAAAGAAAGAGCAGGATTATTGATCCTCATACAAAAACAGAAAAGTATCTTCACATACTTGTCCTGCTCATCTTGTAGCTCCTCCAGCTTCTCGAGTTCATCCAATCTAGCCCATAGCTCCTCCTCAGTCATAATGCATTTCCTGCTTCCACTATCTCTGCTTTCTTCCTCATTCTCCTCATCCTCTTCTTTAAAATCAAAAAACACATCCTGCTTGGGCTTAGAGTTTGGCTTGTGAGCCATTCTTTGCTTTCCTGTTAAAGCGTACAGAAAAAGAAACCTTTAACCCTTTAAGACCTACCATAGAACCAAGTCCGCCAGAGCTTATATTATATTTTTACTTGCTGTGGAGCCATTTTTGGGAGCATTTCAAGTTGCTATACATCAATACAACCATTATAGCCCAAACTTTAATAATATGTCTGCATTAGGTGCATAGTAATTACATAAATTGCAAAAAAGTGCAATAAACTACAAAAAAATTGAAAATCGTTTTTGTTTTTTTAACATATATTTCTAGTTAGAGAAATTTAAGAGGCTCATCCCTCAAAACTGTAAATACAAAAAAGTTGCACAAACTAGTTTCCCACCACAGGAAATTTATTTTGAGTGTCTTCATAGTTTTATTTTTGAAATACACCAATTTTTATACACTGCAGGAAAAACGAAAATAAATATTATAATGCAAATTTGCAAAAAAGCAGCATATGCATCAAAATAAACTATTTCCAGCAGTGCAATATGAGTCCTAAGCATCCCAGAAACGACACAGAAAGTCATAAACTCAAACATAACTTTTTAAAAACACAAGTATAGGCTCATAAGGCCCCGATCGTAAAAAAACTACATTTCCGCAAAATGACGTCACTTCCGGTTTCGGGCAGGTCATGCGGTCATGTGATAGTTCGCGCTGATGGACGTAGGAAGTGTTACAAACAGCTGATCGGATCGGCGAAGCGTGTTTCTGGAATATCATGTTTTTGTTGCTGCAGTTTTTGCAAAGCTATATGTGGAAGGAAACTGTGACCTAGGACAAGCTGATGGCATAAGATGTAAGTACAACTCCTCCGGTTTCATATGCAAAAAAAATTATTGCGCTAGCTTACGTGGTTGCAGAGCTACCGGGATTTAAAAATAGTTACGCAAAATGGAGCGTGCCCGCTCCGATCGGCTGTAAAGGGTTAAACTATTCACGCCTACATATGAATTTAATTCTGGTGTAGAATTAAGCAATAGGTGAAAAGCTACACTGCTTTCTCTGCGGCCATGATGCACAAGTGAAATGAGGTCAGAAGAAAGGCTGACAAAGATACCTTTGGTGACAACAGAGTCATTGTTTCCAACCTCCTCTCTGATGTCAACATAGTCGCCTTTACTCTAAAAGAACAAGAACACTACAGTTAATGTTTTTGCCCCCATTTATGACTTGCACAATAACTTATGTGTGAGACAACTTGTTGGTAATGCAACATACAGCAGAGATGGTTTCCAAATTCTTCGCAAACCCAACTCTGGCTTCAAAGTTTTTTATCGTCTTGGACAGGCCATCTAGTTCATTCTTCACATCTGTAGACAGCAGATGCATTTTCATTAAACTGTGCACTTAGGAGGGCAAACTGACAGAGCCACATGTGCCGAAAAAAGACATAGAGACAGCAGGCAGATTTCAATGAAACGCTTCAAAAAGAAAAAAAGGAAAAAGACAACCAGCTTGTAAAGAGTTAAAATCCTAAACAAGTTGTGAAGAGAAAAAAAATGAAAAATGATGACACAAACAGTTGATAATATCTTCTGCCCTGAATACTACTCCGGATCATTAAATCTTCACAACAATTAAGCCCTTTCACTAATAGCAGCAGAGGGCCCTTGTTTCCATGGCAATCGGGAGCCCCTCCAGTCAGTGCATCAACTGGAAGTGAGGAAAGGTCAAACACAGAAGGCCTGACAACTCAGCCGCTGTCTGACACATTTCAGCTAGCTATGTTTGTATTACAGCACTTAGCTCTGTAATAGCAGGGTGGGCAGGGTCAGGAGATGGGGGAGGACGAGAGCGGGGGGGGTTGGGGGTGGCGCTGCAGATGGGGCTGTGGCAGCACATTTCTGCTTCACTAAACATTCTAATAATGTTCACATCAGAGATCGTTACTTGGGCCCATTTGACTTGATATGAGATTTTCAGAGCTAGAAATGAGCAGCGGGGTTAACACACACAGGGAAGCAAAGCTGCACACAACTGATGTGAGATCGAACAAAGCCGCTGCAGTAACAGGGCCCGATTTGACCACAGAAAAGAGGAACAGGTAGGAGCTGTTATCCCACGGTTCACAGCCTAAGCAGCGACAGCGGTGACCTGAATGAACGCAAAAGCTGCGCAGTCCATGAGCCCTGCAAACACTGCACATTGAAATAAAGGCGCGTCGAATGTGTCGGCAACCCGCTATGACAAACGTCCAACAGCTGTAGCATCTTTGCATACGTATGACTGCTGTGGTGAATCGTTACACGGTTTAAAGTTTTTCCTTCAAGGATCTGTTCAGACGAGCTATGTTGATATGATGCACTTGCGCCCTCTGCTGGATGAAAAGCAGCACTAACAGATTATGTTAATGTCACGCGGTAAGTATTCAGTGAGAAGTGAAAAAACATAGTTTAAGGAAAATACTCACATTTCATCCTGTGATCAACAATTTTTTGAGCTTGCTTGGCAGAGCACTTGGTGAACCAGTTATCACCCAGCAACACTGTGACCTCGTTGGTGTGTACCAGCTTTCCGGGCATAAAGGCCAAAGGGCCAAATGGTACCTGCACGTGTGGAAAAACAGAGCGCAAGAAAAAAGAAAAGAAAAGGGAAACAGGTCAAATCAAACAGGTAGAGCAAACGCAAATAAAGGAGTAAAACGTATATAGGAGTGAACTTTTGTGTATTTTAGAATTCTCTCCTTTCCTCTGTATTTTAAACAAGGTCATCACTCACCATGATGTCATATGACAGTTGATCTGGCAGAGTTTTGAGGCGGTCATTCAGGGCTTCATAGTCACCCGACACCTTCTTCCTGCAAACAAAAGGTTTCTCCAATGAAACCACAGCTCTCTGAAGCCATCCTGTCTAATTTGGTGTGTTTGTCATATTTGGGATAAGTCAAAATTTAAACAATGGGAAGCAAACAATGGAGTAAAGGGGGAGCGCCTGTTTTCCACTTGGGGAGGGCAAATGTGGCATAGCAGCTAAAGTAGTCTCAAGATGTCACTGTTTTTTTCATTTACTTATTCTTATTACTTATTTTTTGCTGGGCATTGTAAAACCTTAGGAATTATAGGAAGAGAAACTGACCAAGGAAGGAAGGAAGAAAGGAAGAAAGAAAGAAGAAAAAGGACCAGCTAATTAAAATTTCTTATCATATTTATACAACAAAGACAGCAGAAACAAAAAATCCCCTCAGCAAAAATCACTTGACCACTTTGTAAATGGACCACAGCTACCAAAGCTTTATGACAGCATCCTCAACATAAACTACTGAATCAGGCTCAGCTTCCAATGCCTTTTACAGCAAGTGTTATATTCCCATTTGAAAGCACAGTGCTGCCAACAGCCCCCTCATACTGGGTAATAAATCCCTCCAGTCATCTGTTGGAAGAGTATTTTCTCCTTTACACTCTCCTCTTGCAATCAAACGTTTGAAACCAAACTTTTTAATGAGCACTTTAAAATCCAATTAGTAAACAGCTACAGCAATGGAGGCAACAGTACTTTTTTGTAGCTTTTGTAATGCATTTTCAGTAGGATTTAGGAATTTTACATTTATGAACTTTGTATGCAGTTACATCCATAAGTTGTTGGTTTCCAAGCAGTTGGATTAACTGAGAAGCAGACTGACTGTCAGGTGAAGCCTGTTCCCTTATGTCATGACAAGTAATACAGATAAAAGATCTTTAGTTGATTATAAGCTTTTAATTTGGATTTAGCAGCTGTTTACTGGAGGAGATGTTGATGAATGAAGGCCATTGTTATGGTTAAAAAACAAACAAACAATGATCAAGAAGCTGGCCTCAAAGCCTATTGTTCAAAGGTACTGTTTATAAGGGTGGGGAAACCTGCAGTCAGCTGAGACTAAAGAAGTCACTTGAATGAATGATTTAAAACAGAATCTACTTCTTGGGAAACAAACAAAATGAACCTATGTAATCTGGCCTGCAGAAAGGTCAGATTACACGTTAGAGAAAACATGTGAAAGCCCCTGCAAGTTCTTGGAAAAAAAAAAAACTGAACCGATGACTTTTACCACAATGATAGAAAGCAAAAGGTATGGAGGAGGAGAGAAACAGCCCATGAGCTGAAGAACACGACATCGTCTCTCAAACGTGGTGAAGACAATGTTATAGCACGGGCACATATGGCTGCCAGTGAAACTGGGCCAGGAGTGTTTACTGATGATGTCACTACTGACAGAAGTACATACTGTGAAGTGTACAGAGCTATACTCTCTGTTCAGACTCAACCAAATGCTGATCCGAAGGTGCTTCACACTGCAAACAGATAATGATCCAAAGCAAACTGCAAAAGCAACCCAAGAGTTTATCAAAGTAAAGAGATGGGATATTCTTCAGTGACCAAGTCGGTCACCTGATCTCATCCCAGCAGATCCTGCTTTTCACAAACTGAACACAAAACTGAGGGCGGAGAGACCCCCAAAAAACAAACAAGCAGCAGCAAATGAAGGTGGCTGCATGAAAACCGAGCAGCACTTTATGATGTCCTTCGACAGACATTGACTGGAAAGGATTTTTTAATTCAAGTATTTAAAAAGATCCTTATATTTACAAGTATGTTTGTTTGTGCAAATAGTTTTAAGCCTCTGAAAATGGGGGAGTGTGTATAAAAATGGTTGCAAATCTTAAGCAATTAAATAAAAACAACTGACCGCTTGACTTAAAAACCACCATGGTAGTGTACAGATTGTAGCTATGATTAAAAAAGCCAACCATCTCAACCTTACACCTCTAGCTTTGTCTCCTAAGCTGTCCTGCCAACATCCTAATCTCTATCCCTATTGGTCACTCCCAACAGAAATCTGAGCATCTTCAACTCTGTCACCTCCAGCTCTACCCCCTGTCTTTTTATCAGTAGCAACACCTCTAAACCATACATCATAGCAGGTCTCACTACCATCTTGTAAGCCTTCCCTTTCCCTCGTTCTTCTATCCATTTGTCAAATCACCCCTGGCACTCATCTCTATCCACTCCACCATGTCTGTACTCTATTCTTCACCTCTCTCGTACACTGTCTATTATTTTAGATCACTCACACACACACTTCACTCACTGTGTTGGAAGGATAGAAAGAGTATTTTCAGCAGTGGTGAATTTAAAAATAAATAAAGACATTGAGAGGGGAGCTTTAGATTCACAGTGCAATACAGTGGCCTCAGCATATTTTACGATATTTTTATGCTTCTTCTTTTGAATTTACTTACTTTTTTTGTTTTTAATTTGGGAATAGGCAAATATTCTGCCAAATCAGACCCTTGTGTAAAAGAAACGTGAGAGAAACTACACTGAATAGTGTGTAACTGGACTGGATTAATGTATCAATAATAACAAAAAGGGGATTTATCTCACGTCAGGTCCGTGAATGCTAATAGGAGCATGAGGAAGATATTTATCACACTCTATGCACGCCCATATAGTCTTAAAAGCTCTAGTCAGTGGAAATGAAATCACCTGTGTGAGTCTGTCGAGACTTACAGGACAATGTTTACACATCTGTTATAAAGAAAATGTTTTATTGCCCTTTTACTGATAAGTACTCTCTTTCATTTTACACATAATGCAAAATAAATGTAATAACACAAAACCTACATGCACTTTTCTTATTTTAATCAATAATACTTAAAACACTGATGCTAACACCCCCTACTTAGAATCAATGGAAATGCACTTACTGTAGCAAATCTACCCTGCAGTGAAGCCCCTACACAGTCATGGTCCACTCACACAGGTGTTTTTATCTGTCTGTTAAGAGCGCTACTATCTCTTAATGTCTCTCTGTGCATACACCACATGTCAATTCTCTTAAATGCAGCAATACTTTCAGCATCTTTTTTTTGTTAGCAGCTCTGCTAATCTATGTCTGCTTAAAATGCCTGTAGTATAACAAGGCACAAAAACAGACTACTGCCACTGAAACAAAGTAGTAACTTCCTCAAATACGACAAATTGCAATGTGAAATGTACTATATACACTTAAATACTGGGACACACCTTTAAATTAAAGTACTTACAATCCATCACCTAAACATGCATTTACAAACATTTGTGAAAGAACTGGTCTTTCCAAAGACTTCACTGAATTCAAGCGTGGTACTGTCAATAAATGTCTTTCCTACTAGAGTAAAAGCATTCGGGATCCAAAGTGGCAGACCATGTAAAGTTTCAGAGAGAGGACACTGAGTAATGAAGCGCATAGTAGACAAAAGTCGTCATCACTCTGCCGACTCAGCAGCTACAGACCTCCTCTGGCATTAAGATCAGCACAAAAGCTGTGCGTTCGGAGCTTCATGGCACAGGTTTCTATGGCTGAGCAGCGCCTGTAGTGTAATGTGTAAGTGGCCCAGTATTTTTGTCCATATACAGCATCTCTGCATGTTTCCCTTTTGTAAACTACTTGCATGTGCACATTCAATAAAATAAGCCAGTTTTCTTTTAATCAGCTGTGCCGTTGCACAGGTCTGCACGATTAATCGTTAGAAAATCGCGATCTCGATTCATACTTATGTGTGATCTCATTTCCAAATGACAACGATAAAAAAAAAAGAAAAAAGACGACGATTGTACCGCATTTTGATCCGGGACGTACTCTGCATGAAAACAAGCGCTCACTCTTCCTGCTCAACAAATGACAAGGGCGGAGCCTTATACCACGTGATACAGAAGCTGTGCCGTGTGATGCTAAAATTAGCACGTCAGGGATGACGAGAAAGTGACAGGAGAAAATCCGTCCCGGTCAACCACCCAAACACCAATAACGGGAACCTTACACAGCGCTTCCCTATACCCGTCGACCTCCCGCAGGCACAAAGAAATTAGCGGCTATTACTTATCACCTGGCTCCCATCAACACTGTGCAAAACGAGGGATTTAGGAAAATGATCAACACCCTAGACCATAGGTGTCAAACTCTGGCCCGCGGGCCAAATTTGGCCCGCAGCCTACTTACATTTGGCCCGCGAAGCCATACCAAATTACTATCAGAGCTGACCTACTGGTATTATACAGCTAATATATATATTGTTTAGTATTAAGCTTTGCTTGTTCCATATTCAGTTTTTCAGCAAAACGTGTTTGAGTCCATAAGAAAAGATTTATTCTTATATCTGGAGGAATAAATATATTTCAATAAATATTAATGTTAGCCCGCGACTTTGTTCCAGTTTTGAATTTTGGCCCACTGTGTATTTGAGTTTGACACCCCTGCCCTAGACAAACGCTACACAGTGCTGTGTTATTTTTCTATTGTTGCACTACCTGCTCTATACACGCAGTGTCGAGCAACGGTGGAGACGGAATTTCAAGCAGTACAACATTTTGCGGCAACAACAAAACGTGAGACATTTGTTGTTTTTATGTTTATTTATTGTTTTTATGTTCAGTCTCAACTGTTACGAAGTTGATGTGCAGTTAATAAGTGCAATAAATATTTATACTGGAAAAGAAAATCGTGATCTCAATTCTAAGCCAAAAAAATCGTGATTCTCATTTTATGCAAAATCGTGCAGCCCTACTGTTGCAACACAATTTGTGCTAAACAAATAAATCTAAACTTGTTGATTTCACATCAGAGTGAAGTCTGTCCTTGTAGACCCACAGGTCATAGCAAGCAAGGATTGATGAGTATTAAGTAAGAGAAATGAGATGGAGCCACCCTCCCTGACATGTTACTTCCCTGATAATACTTCAATCATTCTTTTTATTAACCCAATTCTGTTAAGGTGTTTCCATGTCACTAACCTGCTGTTTTGCATCACAGGCACTGTTTATTGTTAAATACTCCAGGGCTGTTGACAACACTAACAGTAACACCTACAATAAAAAGTCAAAAATCTGTGCTGTGAAATGGGGCCTGCTGGAACCTGAGCAAAGGTCAAACACTTCATTAGGAAATAAAAGAATATCACTGTGTGGGTGTGCACAAACTTGATAAGCAACTGACGTTTTCTGTCAATTTAGAAAGTATTGATGACCCTAAAAGAATCTATTTTTGGTTATAACAGCATGTTTGTGCAAAATAGGGCAAAAAAAAAATGGGGAGGTCTAAACCTGATATAGTAAACTTCAAAACTACACTGAAGGAATATTAGAACATGAAGAACCTGCACAGTGTACTCAGTTAATGCAAGCATATTTTAAAAACAACCAACTTTGTGCTCAAGTTCATTGGTGCTTTCATGCTTACCAGTGTTGAATCCGACTTTCACAGTCTTTCACCACCTGTTTCAGGACAAATAATTTTAGTAAGAATCAAGCTGATAAATCTACGCAACTTACAGTCTCCAGGTGGAAAATTTAAAAAACATTTAAAAACATTTAAATCATCTGTGATAAAACATTCATTTCACCGAGGCTTTTACTTTACCCCGGCTGCAGACACAACTGCCCAGAGGCACGAATTTATATGTAATAATAGTTTGACAATCATCACACACAGGGAAGTAGGACGAGACAAACACAAAATTAATAATTTAAAAATGAAGCAAAAAAAATGAAATAAAAACACAGTGGTTTTGTATCTAGGTGAAATTTACTTCCCAAAGTAAAGAAGCAAACAGCACTGGTATAAAATTCTTTTTTTTTTAATGCCAAGAAACGAACCTAGCTGAGCACGCCCTCCTACAACATTTAAACTTGAACATGTGAGCGCAGAAGGAGGAAGCTTCTCGAAAACTGAAAGTCAAAACAACAAACACTCTTTGTGTAACCTGTGAAACAATAATGGCACAGATGTGTGTATCTGCAGTAAAAGGTACTTCAGCAAGTCCCAGCAAGTGGCTCCAAGACCTTCCCCGGTGCACCATGTGCCCAGTGGCTGACGGTGGCTTGGCTAACGTTGCATACTAGCCAGCAAAATGTTTCGCGACAACTGGTGATATTACCTTTTCGTGCTCCTCTCGGAGCCTGATAACTCCGCCGAGGTGTTCTATATCCACTTGACCCTTTTCAGCCATTGCCAACCCACTTGCACAAAATAAATTTCTGGTGTTTCGTGACCCCAAAACAAAGCTCAAGGGCTGTTGTGAGTTCTAAAGAAGTGTTTATGAATGCAGCAGCAGCTATTCCTGAGACCCGTTCTGCTCGTATTCATCAATGGGTCAGTGATAGTTATCCACACTTTCGGAAGTGATATCATCTCACACTCTCATTTCAGAATTTCTGCATGATTTCCAAAAATATCCACAGTCTGAATATCCGAAGATTAGCCAATACTCCTTGTCACTCTCGCTGCGCCATGCACCTCCGTCCAACTCCAAGAACTCAACCGCTATTCCAGGGTGGTCCCGGTCTGAGCTTTCAAAATAAAAGACTTCGGTCGTATACTTGGTTTAGCATTAACAACAACAACAACAGCAACAAATACAAAACGTAAAATTAAAGAAAAAAAAACTAAAAACAATTATACTTTTGGTGGACCTAAGTGAATAGGAATAAATCTGGTAAAATTACAGTCACAACAAAGTGCACACCTTGTGGTGGCTTCTTTCTACTCTCAAGCCCATCCTCTAGTTTCACATCAGCAAGTTTTTCGTAAGGCTAAAAAATCAGTCCGTGTTGGATTCACACAAGTAATTCAGCTTGCGTATGGAAGGCTAAGATATGGAGGTCGACTGGGCCACTGCAACACCTTGAGTTCGGTAGTCTTAATAATTGCGAGGCGCACACATCCTGTGACTACAAATGATTACATTTAAAAAGTGTGTACTTTATTTTTACCATGACTCATCGAGAACTTCAAAAGTTTTAGCATTTAATGCATCTCTTTCCTTTCTCATTTAATGCTTTTATTTTAAATGTCAAACATTGCATTTTCCGTTTTGGTTTCAAATGAAGCGAGCTTGATGCAGTTCTTCCTCCCAGTGTACTCTGGGTAAATATGAACGTCTGCACAGATGTAAACAATCTAAAGCGAGGTGATGTTGTTCCACCTGCATATAAAAACAGTGACAAGCACAACAGATTTGCACATTCAGGCACTATTTAACTGGCAGCAGGTGCAAACCTCCCCATGTTCACCTTCCCGATGCTGCACGAAAATTTACATATAATATTTAAACACACATCACATAAAAGCCTATAAAAGTATTAGAAGTAACGACCGAATCAAACACGGCAGTTGAATGAGTTTGATGTAATATGATAACAACAATATGATTTATCCCCAAGCTCCCAGCCTTCCTGTGTGGCAGGAATTAAATAGTCTGTTTTTGTTGCTTTTAATTGCTGTTGGAAATATGAGAAACACCAGTTATAAACAATGTGTACACAAGCTATAAAAAAAAAAGAACGGCTAATAATTCAGAGTTTATCCTTTAAAGCACAGTGAACACAGATTATTTGGCCTGAAAATCAAAGACTATTTTCAACTGTCCAATGATATTTTAACGTATTTAAGTTAAGAATACGTTATAATGGCTTGATGCCATATATGCTATATTTATAAACTCACACGCTGTTAAAATGTACAATTTGTAAGAAAAATATAACAATACTAATTTAGGCTAGTCTAAAAATATTATACATTGCTGAAACTTGTATTGGAATTTAGGCTCAACACTCTATTTTAATTCGGCTAAATGTGGTTTACACGTTTGTAGTTTTTGGACTTGAATGCAACTTCCCAGCGCATTCCCATCAGGCATTGCGGCAAGAGTCATACAGCAAGCTTCATATATCATGAGGCGCATGCGGAGCCCGGCCGAGCTCAGCAAATAATGAGAATGACATAGTAAAAACAGGACCAGTAAATGTCGATAAGGATTTGAATAGACAGCAAGGTATGTGCCAAGCGTTTACTGTGGATGGTGAAGCAGCTATGGCTTTAATTTGAATTGACAGAGTTTTGCAGAAATGACAGAGCTGCGCAGTCTGTTATGAAGCTTTTGATTGCTTGATCGCCTTTACAATACGAAAGCATGCGGGAAGAATATTCATAATGTTAATTGTTTGTTTTTTTCAAAAACTGTTTTTAGTAAAGGTCGCCAAATTCAGCATCAGTTGAAGTGAGATAAGGGCTCACGGTGATTAAATTGCGGCTGTGTGGATAGATAATACTATCAGTTTAACTTGCATTAAGCCAGAAATCTCATAACACAAGAACACTCACCAAAATGTATTAATTATCAACAGCCCAAATAGTCCGTTTGAGTTGTTAATGACTTTATTATTCCTAAACTTCAATGTGTAATTATGGTTTATTTAACCATTTATTGTGACGAGAGTCTGAATTTAACTGTAATTAAAATCACTCTGTATATAATTATACAAATCAGCGCGTACAATAACTGACAGTAAAATTTTTTTGATTTTAGTAAAAGTGTCAGGCTCTTATTAACAGTGAAATAAAAATGATGGGTTCACGAGTCAATCTGAGGGCGCATGCTCGGTAAAAGTATGACCGTTTACGTCAGCATACCTATCTGGAGTGTACACAAAGGCAAAGCATTTTAAAAACAAAGACCTTTGTGACCTAGCTTTTCGAGATACCGGTCATTGATTTTTTTTTAACCTATTTATATCACTTCTACTCATTGTCTCATATTTACCTTTAACTTTGTTCTGTTTTATTTTTAAGCTTAATGTTATTTTTTCATTGAGAACTGATTTAATTACGTCTGAAGTTTCTTATTTTAGCTTTTTAAAATGTTAAATGTTTTATTGTTAAAGTTTAGCAAGTAATGTGTGGAATTTAAGATGAGCTAAGCTGTGTTGGTATTTTGTTCATTTATTTAATTTTGAAGTTATTTTTCAATTATAACCTGCTGAAATGTTGGCAATGCTGCTGCTGTACCCAATCTTGTGAAACTGAAAGTATTTAATAAATTATGAGGGAACAATTCTAAATAAAAACACAATTTCAAATCCTTTCAACTTTTATGGGCCTGTGTTGCTGAAATGTTGAACAAAAATGTCTAAATTGTGCAATTGTTTTATGAATCGCAAATCTAATCCACAGGATGTCTCCACGAATCGATGATGTTATGAAGCTGTGTTGTGAGTTGTCCACCAATCAGCAAGTTAAGACCACAGTAAAAGGTTCTGGGAAAGGAGCAGCAGCAGCTGGGGCGCTGGCCTTTGCTGGAGGATTGGTTGGAGGTCCTCTTGGCATAGCTGTAGGTGAGTGGAACAATGCAACAGTTCCTCTATCTTTAGGAACCATTTCTAATCATATAGATTCATCATAAATGCTGATGTATTGGAATTAAGCTGTTTATTTTGGAGTGATCAGCATTATTGGTTTATCTCAAAAGTTTGAAATTTTGATCTTCCGTAGGAGGGGCTGCTGGAGGCCTTCTGGGCTGCTGGCTGACCAGTGGTCAATTCAAACCACTTCCACAGATCATAATGGAGCTCAGCCCTCAGGAAAAGCAGAAGCTTTATGAGGATCTCATGGAAATCCTGGGAGACATTGAGTGGACTGATTTGGCTCAGCTGATTGCTCTAGTCATGGGCAATGCAACTCTGAAGCAGCAGCTTACGGCTGCTCTTCTTGGATACATCACCAAGGAGCTCCAGGCAGAAGTGCACTATGTTGATTAGTCACTTTCAATATTGTGACACAGAAGCCTAAATGCAGAGGAGGATGTTCTCTGATGAGTGTGAACTACTTTTTGACACTTAAAAGACTCCTAATTAAATTCTGTATGATATAAATGTTACATATGTTGATGAAAACAGCTGTATGGCTGGGTAATTTATTTTGATAAGTGCAATTATTACTTATTTATTGTACCATTTATTCTGTCTTTAACTGCACCGATCATCAAGTCTGGCTTTAAGTCATAGTGAATTTTAGGTTTGATGGAGTTGTGATGTTGTCCAGTCTACTATCTTATTTACATAAAAAGGATTGTGAACTAAGCCAAAATTCTGCTGTGTAATATAAAGATTTGATATAATTACATCAATTACCAGCCTTTTTACATTTTAGCAGATTTGCCAGCAACTGTATACAGCATATTGTACACTTTGAATAAAAAATAAAACCAGTGTGGACTTGGCATTTGGCATAGCAGTCTTTATTCCTTGGCATTGAATCCATCTGGGCATTAACATTGTAGATCTGTCTTTTATTAAACTTAGTACTAACACACTTAAGCTAGCGTGCTGGGGTTGGCATAGGATTCTAGTCATCTGAAGGTCTGTGATTTTATCCTGACTCATCCAGTCTGTATGTTGAGGGATCTTTGGGCAAGATACTGAACCCTAAGCTGCTCTTAGTGCATCCATGAGCATTTGTGTGAGTGTGTGCGTGCTTATTATTCACGTGAAAGTGCCCAAAGGCATAAGACACATAGACTATAGAATGTGTGAATATGTGCATATAGCATGTGGAGTAGTGGTTCAAAAAAGATGTCCATTTAACGTCCATTTTATTGTGATTCTGCTCTGTTTTATAGACATATCTTCTCCATTAACCCTTTATCAGCGTGAATGAAGAATCGCCTTTAAGAAAGTCTCTCCAGACATCGTTAATAAGAGATTTGGCTGTCAGATAATTAAATGTATGTACAGGTTAAAATTCACACTAATGAATCAAGTTATTTTTTAAGCATATGTATTTTTAAATATAGTTTTATACACCTGTTGTGGGTGTTTTGGTTCTGTATTTTACATGGTTTCATTCCTGCTTTAGTCATTTCTGATAAAAACTTTCTTCTGGTCTATTTGTCTTTGCTTTTCTACTGTTGTGTCACTGGCCCAATAATAAAGTGGTGAAAAATTGTTTGTGTAAGTAGATTAAGTTCTTTTTAAGATTCAGTATTAATGTGTAATTGATTTATGATATCAACATAATGAACTGAAAAAATAACCCAGTTAAAATTGAAAATAATTTTTCATGATTTCAATAATAGAGTTGGATATAATATTCTTTATTAGTAAATACACAACCCCAATTCTCTCAGGGAGCCATCAGAAAATACATATTACAGAGAGGAACCGAGGCAAAGCTCCTGTATTTATCCCACCACCACCGTTTCATCATCTGGGAATTCATAGTAGGGAACCTCTAGGTTAAGGGGAGCGGGTCCCTTCCGGATTCTTCCTGAAGCATCATAGTGAGAGCCATGGCAGGGACAGTAGTAGCCTCCGTACTCTCCGGCATTAGCAATGGGCACACAACCCAGATGGGTGCACACACCAAGAACGATGACCCACTTGGGGTTGGTCACTCTATCCTTGTCATGCTCGGGATCACGCAGCTCTGCAAGATTCACTGCCTGCTCTGTGGCGATTTCCTTCTCTGTACGGTGACGGACAAACAAGGGTTTTCCTCTCCACTTGAAGGTCATGTTTTTGCCTTCTGGGATATCGCTCAGCTTGACCTCTATCTTGGATAAGGCCAGGACATCAGCAGATGCGCTCATGGAGGAGATGAACTGGGTGACGACTGTCTTGGCTGCATAAACTCCCACCACAGTGGTAGCGCCAGTGAACAAGTAAGAGAATGCCCTTCTTGCCTCACTGCTCTCTTGGGAGGACTTGTTGGGGTCCATAACCTCAGGCCGACGGTAGTCTGAAAAGTCTGGAATCTTGATGTCTGTGTGTGCAAGGCGGACTCCTCCAGGAGCTGAAGCGACAAATACGTTTCAAAGACACAGGCAGGAGATAAATAAACAGATAGTAAACTATACAACATCTCACAAAATAATCATTTTCTGTCAAAAACTCAACTCAGAAAAGTGTTGTTTAATTTGAGGCTTAATTCATATTTGACTGTAATGACAATAACTTCTGGTGCATTCAAATGACCCTAAAAACTGAATGACTTTGGTTTGGCAAAAATAAATCTTTAAATTTCTACTTTTTGAGCTCATGCTGTAAATTCCACACGTCCTAATTTTGCAGCCATTTGGTACTTTGAGACTAACCTACCTACTGTAATTCTTTATATGGTTGTTCTTAAAGATCCCTAAAAGTGAAACCATCCCTTAGTTTTGCCTTCAAAGACTCAGCATGCTGGTGGACTGGCAATGTTGCACTGAGCACTTCTTCATCACTTCAGTCTTACAGTCTGTGTTTTATGCCGTCTCCTTGTGTTCTCCTTTTTTGTAGTGGGTAGTTGTTGCTCACTGAGCCTGGTTCTTCCATTTTCTTAATGTTACATTGAGTTGTTTTTTTTTTTTTTTTGCCTAAATGCTTTACATACTGATTGTTGTCTCATGTCTCATTGTTGGGGTTTTCCCTTTAATATTGTAGGGTCTGCTCCTTTCAATATGAATGCATGCAATACATATAAAATGGAAGTGAAATGAAAAAGGAATTTCAAATTAGGTCAACTGATACACAGGTATAAAAAAAAATTGGTGACACTAAAAATGTAAGCCTCATGTTCATAATGCACATAATATTCTAAACAATTGTAAATTCTTGAAGCTATGATAACATTCTAGTGAAAATCTGACATGGTGAAAGGCCAAACAGGAAAAAAAAAATCAATTACTGTGACTCTCAGACTGTTTAACTCCTCTCTGGAGGGGAGAGGGAGGGGAAACAGGAGGACAAAGGAGGGGGGAACAACTAAGCTGCAGTGCCTCTGCACCTCACTGTACAATACCTTGTGCAATACTTTTTGTAAATAGTCAACAGTGCAATAGACTCAATACTTGAAATGTGCAATTCACTTGTATTTTTATTTTTTATTCCTATTTATTCTATTTATCCCCTTTGTATATTTTATTTATATTTGTCTCTGTATTTATATATGTGTGTGTGTGTGTATATATATATATAACAGTTCTGTAACTGTAACTTCGGTCGTTGCTGTGCTTTTTTTGGAAGTCGAATTTCCCAGAGGACCCACCCGAGGGATTAATAAAGTTCTATCTTATCTTATCTTATCTTATCTACAGCTGCTTGAAACATGTATTTAGAATTATATGATAATCTGATAATTATACAACATCAGGTTGTTCGGTCTTTCTAGAATAAATAATAGAAATCTAGGCTGACATCTTCATATTTTGACAAAACAACGAAAATAAACACATTTTGCTACAAAACCGAGGCACCATTGTTCATATTTATCAAATTGGAAACTGTGCAAATATGAGGCTTAAAAAAATGTCTTTTATGTAACCACCTCCATGCAAATGGAATTCTTTAAATATATATTATATTTCTTTAGATCCTTCTATTGTCATCTTTCCTTATTCCACTACGCTGTTATTCGGGTCCTATTTGTCAGTCAGGTCAAAGATTGCCCATTACCCTTCCAACGTCCTGCTAGCCATCGCAAGTTGTTTACGATTAGTTTTCAAGAAGCCTCCGAAAATAGGTTTCACATTTTACAGCATTAAGATGTTATAGAATAATTAAGACGCCGGTACAGCGTTTTTTTTTTTATCCTTTTATCCTCATGCGGCTCATTAGCAACCCCGGCTAACATTAATAACGCTCGTCACTGGGCCTTACCAGCAACAACGGCCACTTCTTTGGCTCCCGGAGACATCAAAGTTTTTAGTGCATGCTTTGTTGTCTGGAGAAACGGGGGAAAAGCCCCGGGACGAGCAGTTATGGACATCATTTTCGCCCAAGATAAGATTTCTCAACCCCACAGTTGGGGACACGACCTTGCGTGTACAATCTCCGGTACGTAACTTGTGTGTATCACTCTAATCTTCTGTACCGGAAACTGTCTCCGAACTCTTTTTAAAGTTCCGCATTAACCTAACTGTCTTTCTTTTTCTCCTCTACAAAAAAAAATCGTTATTAAATATTGTCTGACTTCTTCAACTTAATGTCGGTTTTAACACGTTACGATAATTTGACCCTAAAGCCTACAAACTAAACACAAATGTTTTAGTACAGGCATTTTTCTCCGTCAGCTAAATCCAAGGGTCCTTGTGATGTAAACAAGGGTCCTTGCAACAGAAACGGAGCTACATACACCATGGTAACCTGACAAAAAAAGGGGAGAACAATGAAAATACCAAAAAGAAAGCTGTTCCTTCTCCTTATTTTTGCATATGTAGCGTTTTCACTCTATGCTGCGTATAATGTTTTCTTCAGCACCAAAGTACTATCCCGCGTTCACAGGGTGGTGAAGAAAGAGACGGGAGCACAATCGGGTAATTTCACGGAGCAGGAGGGCCGCCTAAAAACAGGAGCCGATAATTAAAAATTATATTTATTTAATTTCGCGTGGAAAGAAAATTGAATAGATAACGGTGTGTTGGGTTTGTAGGTGGTGTAAGGGATGGCGGTGCTCCATACGTTGCTGATGAGTGGAATCCGTGGGAGGATGAACAGGTGGAGTACAACTCTGCTTTGAACAAAAAGAGAGAGGCCTTCAAACAGTACCTGGGTAAAATTGACAAGAACAAACCCAAAAGATACAAGGTCCAGATATGGGGGAAAGCTGCAATAGGTAGGTCATGATCTAATGTGTCACAGCCTGAAAGGAGGTTTTGATGTCATCTAAAAATGGAAAGAATTTGCTCTGTGGCAAGATATTATGGTTTTACATATATTTTATCTCATACCTGGAGGCCTACAGAATAACCGTCATTCGTCTATCTATTTTCTTTACAGGGCTTTACCTTTGGGAACATGTTTTAGAGGGCCCCCTCAACCCCACTGACAAGGTAGCACAATGGAGAGAGGGGGAGCTGCAGTCAGGGAAGATTGATTTCAGGTAACAGATCAGAGATAGAAAGTTTAAAAGCACAAACATATAGTTTGCACTTGAGCCTTAATTACATATTTACTGAAAAAAATGTGACCCCATCCTAGTAAATCACTCTGTCTCTAGTTTCTACACAGGTCCTGCAGTGGTGCAGGGTCATGTGCCTCTGGACATGAATAGTCTGGTTTTGGTTCTCAATGGCCGCGAAAAGCAAAAAGTCACTTACTCCACACGGTGGCTGGAGCACGTCCAAACTCTGGTTCAGTCCAATACAGTGTCTCACGTTGCTGTGGTTCTGCTGGGCAATGAGCACTGCAACAACAACTGGATCAGCCCACATCTGAAGAGAAATGGTGGCTTTGTGGACCTCCTGTTTGTAGTGTATGATAGCCCCTGGGTCAATGACAAGGATGTCTTTCAGTGGCCTCTTGGTGTTGCTACGTATGTCCTCGCTTATTGTCTAATTTGTGTGTATGTGTCATGTTTCCTCTTTGAATTAGTAACGCTGTCTAATATAATGCCACGATTTTGTCTCTGTACAGATACAGACAGTTTCCAATGATCAGGCCTAATGCCCAGTTAATTACCTCCAACCGGCCATACCTCTGCAATTTCTTAGGAACTGTTTACAAAAATTCTTCCAGAGAAACACTCATGCATATTCTGACACAGTCTGGCCTGGAAAAGGATTGCATCACCACTGGGAGGGAAAAGTAAGTCACTATTTATTACCTGTTTCATTGCCTTATCTGAAAGAATAAAATCTTTTAGTTTTTTTATTGGCTGGATTATTTTTACTTTGGCTGACTGTGCTATAACACAGCTATAACAAGAGGACAAAAAGTTGAGATATTTAGAATAGTATAGAACATCTTGCCACTAAGGCCGTCCTAGTGTATCTTTGTGAAACTATTAATGTCTACAGTAAGCTTCATGGTCAAGCGGTTTCAAATTATTAGTCTTGCATAGTGAAATCCAAAACTTATTTAAGTTTTAGGGAACCAAACGACTTTGGTTAAAATTAGACATCACAGAGGCCTAAGCTTTTAATCCACATGTGGGCAAAATATAGGGCAAATCAACTGAATCTGACCAAAATCTCCTTAAAGAAAAAGAAAAATGAATAAGAAAGAGGATTATGCTAAGGAATGTCAAGGAGAATAACTGCAATAAGTCTTCACTGCCATTTAAGTCCATTTCAGTGCAGTGCGGTTCATCAGTAATCTACGCAGTAGCGAAGATCAAACAACTGGCAAGATAAATGCTAATTTAAGGGCTGATAAAGAATTTAATTGTTAATTTTTAATGTTAGCAATATTTATGTTATGATTGATTTATTCAGTGTGTACCCCTACAGATAATTCATCTAAGCCATTCGTCTAAGAAAATCCCATTGCTGGTTTAAATCTTTTAATATCAAGAAAAACTGATGTGCTAAATCATTGAACGCTGCCACATCAACACAAACACTTGTTCCCTGGTTTTACTGTGAACAGCTAAGGCTTTCAGATACATTTTTAAATAAAGAAAGTAAATAATAAAATTAAGCCTTTAAGATAATCAAGCCCTAATTATATAGGCATAGATAATTATGACACGTGCTCAGTTTTCCACTTATATTTAGGTTATGGCAATTTTGTACCAAGAAACACTTCATTTAAGTTTACTTTTCTGACTTGTTTAATAATAAATGGAGCTGAGGTGAGACAGCTTTGAGTTCTAAATGTAAATTACATGGAACAATATTATAGTATATTTCTGTGTTTATAGGGGTAGCTTAAACTGTTGACTGAAATATCTCCCCTTCTTACCTGCCACAGGTGGCTCCCTCAGGAGACAGCAGACAGTCTGAGACGCTATCAGACAGCTCTGGCCCAAAGCGAGCTCACTCTCTGCCCAGTTGGGATCAACACAGAGTCTTACCGCATCTACGAGGCCTGCTCTTATGGCTCCGTGCCCGTGGTGGAAGATGTGATGACACCTGGGAGCTGTGCAGCAGGGCCCAGCTCCCCGCTACGACTCCTAAAAGCTGCAGGGGCGCCCTTCATCTTCATCAGCGACTGGAAAGAGCTCCCAGCCATCTTGCAGAGGGAGAG
Source organism: Copadichromis virginalis (assembly GCF_057382275.1). NCBI lineage: Eukaryota > Metazoa > Chordata > Actinopteri > Cichliformes > Cichlidae > Copadichromis > Copadichromis virginalis. Next base: position 4,565,749 of record NC_140624.1, on the reverse strand, counting down.
AGGGATGACACAGGAGCAGAGGGTGGACAGGAGGAGGAGGCTGCTGGAGTGGTATTCCAGCTTTCGTCAGCAGATGAAGGAAAGGTTCACCGAGGTCATCGAAGAGACCTTCTTCAAAAACGGCTGACTGTGGTGCTTCTAAATATCAACGGGGTGGTTGACAGTTAAAACTGATTTTATTTATTTTATGGTTTGTGGAGAAATGTGATGTACTACTGACATAGTGAAAGTGGTGATGTTCTTTTCAATATTCTGGCGCAGGTTATTAAAAAAATAATTTATGTGTGTAGTAAAGTTGTAAAGCTGCCATTACTAGTCAGAAAGGGGCCTCGTGATATTTAAGTATATTCATCATCTAAATGTTTACAACTGTGGAATGTACAGGAATTTAGAGATAGAGGATTATGAACTGCCTTTGCATTTTAAAAAAACAACCCTTAATTTACTTTAAGTATGTTTTATGTGTTTTTAAGTAATTCTTATTGTGATTTTTAGGAAACACTAAATAATATGTGTAGAAGAGATTGCAATGTGTTTGCACCATTTTTAGCACCCTGATATCCTTTTGAAATCTTTTCTCTTTGTGAGCTGCTTGCAAATGGATGTGGTTGGGATGAAATGTTTTGCTTTGTGGTAAAAAAAAAAAAAAAATCAGCTATTTATTTCAGTTCTGTGCTGCATGTGTGTGGGGATTTCTTTTTCTTTTTTTTTTAAAGACAGTGCAGTAAAATAAAATGGAGCATTGTCCTGAACAGAAATGTGAGGTTGTGCTTTCATTGTGCCTGCAGATGGCGCTGTGGACCAGTTAAATGTCAGTGGATGCGATGATCTCCAGTGAAATGTAATGCAGACGCTTTTTTAAGTTGATAAAAAAAAATTTATATGTGGGGAAACTTACTTTTCACATAAGCTAATAAACACGAAACATGCCGTAAAACTAAGGAGAAACTTCTGGATGTCTACCAAACTAGTGTATTTGAGATGTATAGGACACAGATCGATATTAGCTAAGAATATATTGATGCGTGGTCATTACCAGGAATTATGGGGTTTCTCGCTGTATTTCAGCTAGAGCTGTGCACAGGTGTGCGGCCACACGTTTAGTCTACCCTGTAGAGCACTCAATGTCTGTAAATAATAAAAAAAAAACCTAAAAATGTCGTTTTATTTTGATTTAGAAAGAAAATATTGAATGAAAAACTAATATAATGTGACGTCTATTTCAAGTTACGTATAAGTAGTTTGTCCCTAATAAGGACAAAAAGCCTTCAGGTTTGGCAGCAGGAGTGTCCGTCAGGGCGCGGATGTCCACTACTGTGGAGATCCCTCCCTCCCTGTCCTTCCTACCTCCAGCTGCTGCGTGCTGCAGTCGGCTTGCCTGCCCTGTCTGCCTTTTCGCCTGCTGGGAGTTGAGTTGTAGGGTCGGGGGTGGGGGGCGAGAAAGCGTTGAGGGAGAGCGAGCATAGGGGGGGGGGACGTGTGGATGTGTGGGTCTCAAACTGGAAACCACCACCAAAGCGGCGCAGACTCTTAATCATTCAAGCCGACTTCCAAGCCCTTCGGACATGCTGTTGACACTACTTCTGCCGGAAGGACCCTAAACTTGCGCGATTGTTTTTTCTTCTTCTTCTGTGGTTTCAGCATCGCTGTCGCGCTGTGCCGACTGCTCGGATAGTTGAGAGGATTCATTGGTTGGAGCAGGATTGCGCATTGGCCCAGCCGTGTATCCGCCGCGTATCCTGAGGGAAGAAGAACAATGAAGCGATAAACATTTCCTCCTTTTTCCAAGTCCCGCTGCAGACTTAAAAAAATCTCGGTGCTTCTTCCCCTGGCTTTCATTTTTCTCGTGTTGTTTGGGATGCGTCGGTAGCTGTAGGATCCCGCTTGTTGACAGTTTTTTTTTTCTTTATACAAGAAGTTTACAACAAGTTTCGGACATAGGAAGACGGAAAATGTCCACACCGAGGTTCAAAAAGGATAAAGAAATTATCACGGACTACGAGAGTCAAGTCAAAGGTAAGGGGAGGGTTAAATGTTTCTCTGGGAAATGCGCTTGTAAGAGCTGCTGGGAGAACCGAGAAAGGACTAATTGGGACCAGGCTGGTTCATCACTACCTGCATGAGTCATAGCTAGTGATGGTGGTCACTGGCTATGACTTGTGGTGAGGTGGATTAAGAAAGAAAGTTGGTGTAAATGACCCCCTTTTGGTCAAGTCAAACGAGGACATGTCTTTCCAAGAGGTCCAGCCTTCATATAACTTGGATATCTGTAAAATGACTTGGAGGGCTGCCACAGCTCAATAATATTTGTGCCAGCAGGACAAAGTTAGGGATGTAGTCAGCAAAATAAATCATTAGTCACATTTCAGGAAGGGTTTTTAGTCTTGCATAGTTTTGCATGTGAAAACCACTGAGAACGCTCAATAGACTGACACTGGTTCAAAGAAGCGATCACTATCTTTCACATGGCTTCAGGCCTGTAGCCTTTAAAAATAAATAAAATCAAATCTGTTATTTTAAGGCTGTATGTCCACACATTGTCCTTAACAACCGAGATGCTTGTAATTATTCCCACTTGGCCTGTTGCATTTTTAGTCACGCTTGTGTGTTATAACTACCTGTTACTGTTGAGATTTTTTCTTGAACTCTAGCTGGTGTGGGACTTTTGTCGTTAAGCCATTGTTCCCATAATATCACAGCAAGGTTATGCAACTGGAGAGGTGAGAAAGGACAAGTTCAGGCATCACAGATACACACAAATTAACTTTGAGTGAACTGCTCAGGGGCACTTAAGAAGTAGTGGATGGTTAGTATTCTATGCCAATTTGTTTCCCACTTAATGCCACACACACTTTAAAACTTAAAACTGCTCAGTGACTAGATTAAGGTATGTGATTTAAAGGTGTGCTTCACTGATGTCGCCCCTAACTTATCTTGTCTCCTTCAAGTCCCCCGTTGGCTTATTCCCAGACAGAAAAGGCAGTTGCTGCTCCAGGGTAACCATGGGGATTTGGTCCCCAGCCTACCAGCTCTGTTCCTCAGTGCTATTAATTTGCAGAAATGCCACCTATTCACCTCCCATAGCCAGCCTTAACTGCTGAGAAAAGAGGAGAGGTTAGTGGTGGTTGGTGGGGCTTTAAGAAGGGTATAGAGAAGTGTTGGTTGAGGAATTACAAGATTGCATGAAAGCAAGCTATCATTTGCCAAGGGTTGTTCAGAACCCCATCCCCCTGCACCCCCCTGTAAGGATGACTAAGGGCTTTCAGCCAGTAATAGAAGATGATGCACAGTCATAAACGATGTCAAACAAGACATGACTTGGCCTCCCAGTTGTCTCGAGGAAGTTGGTGTGTTAATAAAAAGCACCTGATGCTGAGAATAGCTGCTGCTTGACAGCACCAGAAGAGCCTCAGTAAATCAAAGTTTAAGTGTATTGTTTTGTTGAATCTAATTCTGAGGCTAATGCTCTGAAGCTTGTCGTGCATTGTAAATATCCTCTAGGTAGGATATTTTTCTTCGGGGGAGTTAACATCACAGGCGGTGCACAGCTATTTGCATAAAGTACTGTTCTGGTTCTTTTTGCATTGTAAATAACCCGTGGGTATTCCATCTGAGGGATGCATTATTTGTTATCTTTCAAATGTATGTTCCAAAAACGACTGATTGAATTTATCTTTAACTATAATTAACCACAGGTAAACACTGTATTTCTTATCAATACTGTGTCGTCTGTTAAACAGAAAAAGAGGAATCTTTATTAGGTCGGTGTTCGCCTGCAAAGGAAGACTTGTTTTGTTTTTTTTGGGGTGGGGGGGTAGCTGCTGGGCTCATTGGGATATGAGTAAGTAGTACAGGAAGAAAATGCTTTGTAGTGTAGTAGCACGGTTTCTGCATTCAGAAGAGCAGCTCCTGATTCAGCGATTGTAAAGCCTTTTATATGTTAAGGGTGGTAATGAGTGGGGTTTAATCTGCAATGACCGGTGACAGCCAGAGGCAGAATCTGGTGAACAGACATTGATTACTTTAGAAGTAGAACAACAAGCATCCTAAAAAACATCAACAACTGGAGCCAACACTCTGATGTTTTGGCCAATATTCTCCCCGTCTCACAGCTTTTAAAAAGTACAGAATTTTCACAATATTTTGACAGAGATCTGGAAGCCAGTTTTGCTGCATCTTACATAAGCACACTGATCTGTAGCCTCAAACCCTCTGCCTTGATTTTGACAGGAGACTTGCATCGTTACACCAACAATTCATGCTTCTTCCTTTTTTTTTCCCTGCGACTCATCATTTTCATATTTGTGCTCAGCATGCTTGTGCTTAGTGGGATTGCTATTCAAGTCAGTAAATGTGATGTATTTAAAGTAGCTTTCCACGGTGACTGTCTGAACGCTTTCCTACAAAGTCTTACACTACTGTTCCCTGGCCTGGTTTGTCATTCAGCTAACATTCGTTTCATAAGTCCCGTCCAATAGCCTTTTTTAACCTCCTACGAGAAATGTAAAGCAAGTCATTTTGGCAATTGAAGGCAGTTATCATTTTATTGACAATGCTTTGTTGCATGGGGATTTAATTCTTTATAACTGCTAAGAATTGGCATCTACATCAAGACTCGGCTTGATCTGGGAAAACAAAAACATTAAGGAGATTGGGTTAAGACAGTGGAGTTTGTTTGTGCCTTATAACGTGCATCAGTTGCAGTCAATTAAAGTAATTGTAAACCAGCAAGTGAAAGCTTTGGGTACATTGCAATTCTCTGTGTGCCTCTGTTTCTGTGGACTGGTGGAACGGGGCAACACTGTCTGCAATGTTGTGGGTGAAATGTCGGTTTGATGTCAGGCTCTAGCTTGCTGTTTGTGTCCTGGGGGTTGTGACTCAGATGGCAGAACCCGTTAAAACCTCTGACAGGGGTCCTCTCCTGGATCATTATAAAGGCTGACCCTTGACCTGACTTCACTGCTCTTTGAAATCAGAGCTCTGCCCCTTTGCATACAAAGAGAATGGTCCCTCCATGTTTGTACGCAGGGGGATTAAAGGAAGGAAACTGCTGGGAGGTTGTATGGTGGTAATTACTTTTCAAATAGCTAAGAGTTGTCTTGTGGTTAAAAGTGTGATTAGTTAATTTACTTCACTATCAGCACAAATTACGTCTCTTCAAATGCATGGGTGCGTGCTTGTGGATCATCATGCATTGCATGTGATGTTCATGTGACGTCAGGTTATCATGTGGGCGGATTTTTGCTTTAACTCTGCCTGCTACCAAGCTTTAGCATGGAGAACACTGGGAAGTTTTCACAATACTTCAGAAAGTAATCTGTTTAGACAAAATCAGTTTGAAGAGGGATTTCACAAAGAACCCGAAAATAGCCATTAGCCAATTTTACATCCTTGGGTACATAATTTCATGTTTCTGGTATTCCAGTTATTAATGTCAGTATCATAAATATTGAATTTGTAACATTAGAAGTTTGTTACATTTGATCTAGTCGCTGATAGATTGACGGACTGTTTGTTGGTTGTTTCATACTTTGGGTTAATCCAGATAGAGCAGCTGTCTGAGCAGACTCCTATTTCCCAGTGTCACCTTTGCCTCCTCCTTCAGTAAATATTATCAGATGTGAGTTTGAAGGTGTGAATGGCTCTGAAGCCAGCTGTCAGTATAACATGACCCTTTTTGCAACGGTCAGATTTTTTTTTTTTTCCCATTAACACCAACCTGTAGTTACACCACCAAGCCTCTAATTTCAGCTCAGCTTTCTTCTACATTGCTTTTTGCCAACAGCCAATCAGTTCACACAAAGAGCCATTTTACTAACAGTATTGCACTTCCCACAACAGTTAAGTTGTAACCAATACCGCGGTGTACATTGGTGGATGTGTGATGCTCCATCTTGGCAGAGTGTTGATGGAGTTTAAAGGCTGCAAGACTAACGTAATTCTAACCCCTCCTGGATCACTTCTCCACAGTATCACACATCCGTTCACACACTTATCATCAATTTTTAACCCCCCCCCCTCCAAACTTCTATAACTGTGGGTGTTTGTAATGGGCTCACATGCAGTGGTATGGCACTGGGTGTTGTCTTTGTGCATGGGTGTGTGTTTGCATGGCTGGGTGAATTGTTATTGACAGCACCATCTGTGGCCATTCACCCTTTTTGTAGTTTTAATAAACTCTGCTGAGCACAAGCAAAGCTTCACATTCCCTGCTGCTCGTTATTGTCACCACAAAGGCTACCGGGACCTTACTGCAGCCCCCCACGCTGACCATCAACAAGGGAAAAAAAAGAGCCAAACCTGCCCCCATTCATGTCACTATATTCCCCAAACCAAACAAACATGTTGCCTGGTGTATTGTCTTCAGATCCAGTTAATTCAGTTTCTTCCCAGAAATGTACCCTACTGCAGTGTGACCGAATAAATTGAAAGTAAAGTTTTGGACTAAATGGTTGGCTTTTGTTCCTCTTTTTTTCTTCTTTCAACTACTATTTTCCTTCTCTCTGGTGATGTTGGCGCAAAAAGAAGAATCCATGTAAGTGCCTAGTAATGAGCTGGATGAGATCCAGTGTGTTGCTGCACTGGATTAGCTAATATGAGGTGCAGGGTATAAATGGAACAAGACCGTGCTTGAAGAAAGTAAAACCGGAATTAAAAGTGAAAGTTTAAAGTAAAAAGGAGGTTTTGTTGGGGATTTGCAGAGATTTTGGTTACTCTCTGGACAACCTTAATTTCTTTGAACCATGGCTGAGGCCCAACAGATGGACAGACAGGAAGGCAGATAGACACAGTTTGACTACCAGGCCATGCTGCTGTCTGCCACCCAGTAGGCCTGGATTAGGGGTAAGAAGATTGGGGGAAGGGAGAGGACAGTATGAGGCCAGGGCAGGAATAAGTGAAGGCGGAGGTCACAGGCTCTGACTTGGGTGACTTGTTTTAAACTGCGTCTGTGTGTTCATCCGATTCATCTGCGGCTCTAAGCCGTTTATGTGGTTAGCGGTGGTGAAAGCTTTTTAAGATGAGTGCAAACATTCTATAAGTGAAGTCTCTCGTTAGTCCTTGTTCTGGGTTCCCTTAAACAATGTGACATCTGCCACTTTGGTTGCTTTTTTTCCGCCTGTGTCAGTGGTTTGGCTGACCATGACCAGGGAAGCTGAAGCTTCTTTGCTGAGGTAGTTTATTCATCAGCCACAAAGAGGGTACTGTACTAAAAAAAAAAACCTCTTTGTGATTGTTTTGGTTGCTAGCAAATTACAGTGGTCAACTGTTTACATCGATAACATCGACTTGTCTGCAAATATTTGTCATTTATTTACTCTCTAAGCTGTAGTAAAGCTTAAAGTGACACACAAACCAGAAATGTAGAAGTGTAAGTTATGCCTTGCTGCTGCAGTCAAAACGGTTCAAAATGTGCAACTTCTATCTTGAAGGCAAACATTTTCCATTTACAGTTTGAATCACACTTTTCTATGTTTGACTACTGCTTGGTGAATAATTTGCAGATGACTCTGCATCTTCCAAGCAAACTAATTTGGCAACTGTGCCAATCTGCTACTAACCAAAACGGTTGCAAGGAGGTTTTCAGTGCAGTAACGCATGCCTCTTGGCAATCAGTTTCACACTAGAGGCTGCCAGCAATCACTTGCCAACCAGTTGCAGAATACACACTTTTCCTTGTGACTGGTGGTTACCAGATGGTCACTGACTGGTCTCTAGAGCTGTGTGGGGGAAAAGTTTCTCCTTTTAAGAAAGAGAAACTGAAAATATTCTACTTTTTTCTGGTCTTTTGCACAAACAGAATGTTTACGTAATATTTTGGCTTAATTAAAGCCTAAACCAAAGTGATAAAAATATACAGTCTATTATTAACAACTGTGCTCACTTCTACTGATCTTGAGCCTTCGTTTGTGCCTGTTTACTTTTCACCTCTGATTGCCTTTAGTTGGCAGCCTTCCCAGCATTCTTGAAATAATGGAATTCAAAACAATCAAATGTATGACAAGACTGACAAATAATATTTTGCTGGCAAGTCGAGCCTTGTTGGTGTTCATCAAATAGTTACCCATATTCCCAGCACCTGACAAAGATGATTACACTAGTGATTTGGTGTATTGAAGAAATGTATTTTCTTTTATAATTTCCGCTATATGCTCAAGTGAAATATTTGTATTTGAACGTGTGCATACTTAAAGACGTGTAATATCCTTGAACTCAACAATTCAACTTCTTTGCTGGTTTTGCACACCATCTGGAATGTGTTCTTGCATAACACTGTCTTGGTCAGGCAGTCCATGCGTAATCTGGAAGAAAAAAATGCATTCAAATTGTATAACATTTCCCTACTTCTTAAAATTTTTACAAATTAACAGGCTTTGTGATACTTGACAACATGAAATTGCAAAGGTGAAGAAAGCACCTCTTAATAATAGGGCTGGGAAAATCATCAAAGACCCCAGTCACCCATCACATGGACTCTTCACCCTCCTGCCCTCTGGGAGGCGCCACAGGAGCCTCCGGACTAAGACCACCAGGTACCGGAACAGCTTCTTCCCCACAGCTGTCAGACTCCTGAACTCTGCCTCCTGACATCTGACCCACGTTAAACTCATGGACTGAACATACACACACCCACAATGGACAACTGTACCCTCAAACACAATAATAACATGGACTGAACCACCACTCACAACCACCAGCACTTTATATAGCCTCTGTAGAAACTATCTACACCCTCACTTATCTTAACTGCACTACTGTATAGCTCTGTGTAAATAATCATTCTGTACATTCAATAATCTTTAATCCTACAACTGTTTACAACTTGCATAGTTCCCATTTCTGTATAGCTGTATATCTCAGATTCTGTAAAGTTATTTATTTCATATTCTGTATAGTTTTTCATATTTATATCCTGTACATAGCTTGTACTCACTACAGCCTGTACATACTTATAGTTATAGAATATTCACAACATACTTCATACCGTGTACATTATAACATACCATAATAGACCCATTTCTGTAATATACTTACATATCTATACTATTGCTAATATATATTGTAATATATCTATATCACTAAAGCACTTCTGGATGGATGCAAACTGCATTTCGTTGCCCTGTACCTGTGCATGTGCAATGACAATAAAGTTGAATTCTATTCTATTCTATAATCTCAAATAAAGAGTTTCTTTGGGTCTGATAAATGCTGGTGCATGAAATGTATTTTGCATCAAGTATGAAACTTTGTTTCCAAGACAATTTCTTACTTCACAATCTGCCATAAACTGTCTTTCCCATCTAGCCTTAACGCTGGTGAACAAGCTTAATGTAGTGATCCTGTGGCTCCTCCTTGCCCCCCCCCCACCCCACCCCCCTTTTTTTCTTTGTTCTACTTTGACCTCATGACCTGAGGAAAGAGAGCTTTTAGCCTGCCGCCCTCCTGAGCTATAGCCAGAGACCACCCCTTGAGGCACAACTACCATGTTGGGCTGCTGCCCTGAGGAGATTTCGGGGGTGGGGTTATAAAATCTAGTCAGAAAGATGTCAACAAAATGACTAATCTTTTTTGTGTGTGTAGGTCTGATTGACCATAGGTTAAAGACAAGAAGTCACCCATGTCTTTCATCTAAAAATATAATTGAGTACTGCTGTTGCGGACACCACAAAGTCTGTATTAATGTAGGGAGGAACTGGAGAGTTTTCCACGGTCTCAGCTTATCAGCCTTACAATAAACGATCATTGTGGGTTTGCAGGAGGAGGAGGCACGAACTGAGTGTACAGCAGCCGGGGCTAGTGTTCGAGGAGCCTCAGGCTGGGCTTATGAGCTCTAGTCTGAACTCTGCTCCACCCTCCCTTGGGATGGAAACTGGAGCAAAAACTGTGGTTCCAGCCACAGATATGTGGGGTGCTTGGAGAGGAAAAAAAAAAAGCGCCATTTAGGGATAAAGGTCTGTCAGCCATGTTCCTCCCCTCCTCTTGGAGTCCTACTTCCAGCAGTCACATGTGGAGAGAGTCCCACTTAGTCCTCTTTGAGCTGTTGTTATATCCCTTCTCACTCTGTTTCTAAGCCTGAAAGAGAGTTTCTCCCGAGATAACTAGTACTGAACGGTTAAAGAAACCTAAGGGAAAAGATAACGCTGTGTATTTATAGTTCTGTTTTATCATTACAATCATCATGGAAAATGTAACTTTTCCTGAAAACTCTCCTTGCTTCTATGCAACACTGTCCAGCTGTTTATTGTGGTTATTATCGAATAGATGAAATGGCCAATATTTGTGCTTGCTTGTGGTTTAAAGTTAGATGAAAGTTAATTGTAGCATGTTTACTACTCCCTCACCGATTTATCCTAAAAGTTCATAATTGATATGTTTGGAGCATGCTTCTTCATGGTATTCTGTTTCCGTCAGTCTGTCCGTTTTGCTGTTTGTCCTCACTGACCCTCGGTTGGAAGCCTTCTCGCCAGGACAGCTTTGCCCTTTAGTCAGCAAACTGCTGACCTTTGATCTTTGACCTGAATTCCAAAATCTAAGCTCTCGCACTTCTGTTCACTTGGTTGGTTGTGTCTTTTGTGTAAATATCATGGCTTGCAGACAGTCAGAAGATTAATGGACGACTTTTAAGTCAAAGTTGTCTTTTTGTGCAACTTAACTGCTCAGTTACTGGCAAGAGACAAACCAGTTCTTACAGCTGAAATTAGTAATCGGTAAAAAAAATTTCATCATATTTTTCTAAGAAAAATAACGTTTAAGATTTAAAATCAGTAACTAAACAAGGAACTCAATTGCCCACTGCTTCTAAAATTAAATGGCAAAAGGCATTTAGATTAACTGGCACTTTAATACATTTTTTTGCAGTTGACAGATTTCAAGATTTGTTGTCTGAATGAAGCTGTGAACTTTTCCTCTTGACCAGTCTACTGCATATAGTCTTACAAATTTTACCCCTAGATTCACTAAATTCAGGGTTAATGTAAATTAGTACAGACAGTTTTGTTTTCTTCTTTTTTGTGGCAGAAACCTTAACAGTGTCCTCATTTACTGTGGTTGAAATGCAGGTAAAATTCCAAAGTACCTTAGAACAGCGGTCCCCAACCTTTTTTGCGCCACGGACCGGTTTATGCCCGACAATATGCCCGGCCTTTAAGGTGTCGCGGATAAATACAACAAAATAAAACTAGTACCGGTACCGAAAAAGGGAAGATTTATTCATAACACACGTGAAAAGACCCAGGAAAACCGAGTTAACGATAAAAACGATAACAAAATAACGCTAAAACCGATAAAAACCCTGAAAACCATACATTTCACACCCGAGCCTCAACTCTCGTGGCCCGGTACCAAACGACTCGCGGACCGGTACCGGTCCGAGGCCCGGGGGTTGGGGACCGCTGCCTTAAAAGGTTTGTAAGCCAGTAGAAATTTCTGGTATGAGCTACTAAGCCTTGAGTTAAACTATACTCGAGTCCAATGAAGATATTCAGATCTCATTTCTAATTGTATTAATGGTAAATGGCCTGTATTTGTATAGCGCTTTTCTAGTCCCTAAGGACCCCAAAGCGCTTTACACAACCTGTCATCCACCCATTCACACACACATTCACACACTGGTGATGGCAAGCTACAATGTAGCCACAGCCACCCTGGGGCGCACTGACAGAATGTCTGTATGAGAAAAAAAACATAATAAAAAAGATGCAGAACTGCTTTATTTTCTGGTGGATTTTTTTTTGTAGGTTAGGGTGAAGTGCAGCATATTGCAAGAAGTCTCTGCGGAGTCTGACATCCCATTTTATTACAGTTTAATAGGAATGGAGTGAGCTGCGAAGAAAGTTCTGGTTTTTGTTTTTTATGCTTTCTGTTTTGTTTTGGGGTTTGTTTGTTTTTAGATCGGTCTGGTCTCTCCTGATGTGCCCTATTTCTCTCAATCCAAAGTGGAGCATGATACCAACCATCATGAAGAAAATAGTCCACAAAACTTTTTTTTTTTAATCTCCTTAATTATAGATGGTGATCTGCTTTTAGGATGACAGAATCTGCCACCAGTATAGCTGGGGAATAAGATTGTTCAGAAAAAAAATTAAAATGTAAACGTGTGTGTGTGTGTGTGTGTGTGTGTGTATACACTTGCGCAGTCAGCTTTCCAGCAGGCGCACAAGCACTGTGGACATGCCTCATATATCTTACTTTTTAATCAGGCAGTGTGGAGGAAGCTCCCGTCTACCCTTGGGTCCTGTGATTTGTCCTGGTTAATGATGTGTCAGAGGGACGTGATACATAGTAACCTGGCTGGTTGTGTGGCACATGCACGATGGTGCTATGGTCACTTGCAGAAAAATAGGGTGGCCTTCATGTCCTGAGCCTTCGGGGGGACAGAGAAAGAAATGGCTAGTTTTGCTTGCCTTACAGTAAAAAGACAAAGGGCAGTGAAAACTGATCTGTCTGTTCTTTTATTCTTTCGCCCCCTTTTGTCCTTTGCTGTCACACTCTTAACAGCTGCCCCACATTCTCCGATCTTTCTTGTGCTAATCCAAAAGCCCTGGGTGGATCCTGTTGGGGTTGCCTTCTGCATGCAAAACTGGCATTTGATTTCATCTGTCCGGTCTTGACAAGTTTGTTTTCCACATAGGTACCATGGCAAAGGGTTTAACGAGATATTCTGATGGACATTTATTCTGTTCAAGATGTGTCATCTCAGCCCCTGAGAACAAGACTGAGAGCCTGCTCTCAGTCAAGCGTGGGTACTTTAAAAAACGGAGAGAGGATTGGCAGTTAAAGCCTCCCTGAGGGTAGGTCTGAGGAGATAACAGAACGTAACTCTCTGTCACTTCCTCCATATTGGCTTCCACTATAATTATCTGGAAATGAGGTCTTTGTGAAGCCTCCTCGCTCTTTTGTTTTCGCTCTGTGTGCGTTCACGTTGGAGCTGATAGTGTTAGCCTGTCTTAGCCTCTGGTGCCCTGCGAAGTGTGGGTTGGGACCATTGTGGACTTTTCGTTCTTCACAGATTTGCTTTCACCACCAGATGCCTTGTGAGAAATCAATCCCTGCTGCTCGTGACTGGGACTGTGACAAGGGGAGTGATTGGGCCTCGGGCTACAGTGAGATCGCTCTGTCTGAAACCTGAGTGAGGGCCAAGATAAGGGTGTGATTTGAGCTACAGCAAGTACAGTTGTTTTTTTTTTTTTTTAAGCTAGGATCAGAGAAAAGACCTAAGTAGAGACCATCTTATGATGGATTTACACCAACTATGACACCACCGAGTTCTCTGACCACACCTATCTTTGAACTCTGCTTTCATTTTGCTGACTACTACACAGAGTCCTTAAGTTTGTCCTCATGGATTGGACGTTGGCTGTCTTTGAACTCAACATTCATTTTGATGTCAAATAGAAGAAAGTGCTCCCTTACTTCCAAATCTGCCACAGCAGATGGAGCCGCATATTAGATTTGACATACATTTCTTCATCGGATGCCCTTCCTGATGCAACCCTCCCATTTATCTGAGTAGGCACCAGCACTAGCATGTTACCACCGGAGGCTAGGTTTGTGTCTCCACCTGGTTGGAAGGCAATATATGAACAACTACACTGCACGACTGTGTCTTGTGCAGTGTTAACAGTTTCCTCTTAGATTTAAATAAATAAAAAAGACACTTGCTAAAGTACTCAAAACCATCATTACTGCTACAGTAGATGCCCATGGGCAGTTTTATTCATGCATGTGGTCTGAGAACTCATTGGTGCTGGGGGTGGTGTAATCCCCTGGATGGTTTGTGACTTGTTTTGTAGGTGTTCACTCAAAATCGGCTTGATTATTAGTGATTATATTCATTTACCAAAATGATCGCAATTGCTGTCCTGAACATCACACAAACACATTTCAATTAAAATCAAAGAATATTCTTGTAATGTTACAACTGAGAGGAAAGCTGTGGCAGCGCTGAATTCACCTTCTGAATACCACGAAGGAATGAGCTGGTGTAACACATTTGCTCATTCCAACTTTTTCTTTCTAATCTTTTCCTTGTCAGGTGATGATCTTCACAATTTAGGATGGGGAATATGTTGGAAATATTTATCTGTGCCTACTTTTAAATATCCTAACTCAGCTCCACTGCAGGAAGCCATCTGAATCAAAGCAGGCTCATTATCATGCCCTCACAGTGCAGTTTAGCCTTACACATTTTTGTTGCATCAGCCTGCGAGTGTTAAAAAAAAATCAGATCCTCTAGTATAAAGTATTCTCAGTGTTTTCTTTTTATCTGTCAGTTTGGTTAGCTCAAGCTTGAAGGATGTGGTTCTACTGTTTTTCTCAGTTCTAGGAATGTTTGAATCATTCATGATAAAATGATTATGATTGTAGGCTTCAGATGGAGCTCTGATGATTCATTCACAGCCCTTAAACAGCCTTTAAAAATACATGTGCGCGTATATGGCTGAAAATGAAAAAGTGCATCATATCAGCATATTTATATCGCTTTGATTTTTAGATTATGATTAGATTAAAGTTTGGCTCTTGGCAAAAATTCTGTGGCATTTTACTGTGGCTGCGGGGAAGACCTCCCCCAAAAGTGTTCTGTTGGTGGGAACTGGTTTCAGTATGCGTTTCAACTGGTTTCTTGGTTTTCATTCACTGTCATGATCAGCTGGGTTAATTATAATGGGTTTAAAGTTAAGAAGACACTTATGTGGTTATTGTAGCTACTGTATTTCCTCAAATAAAAATTTCCTGTCAACTACAAGCCAGATTCTTGGCTTTTTGTGGGTGTGGGGTCTGGGGAACAAACCATCCTGTCAATCTTGTTGCATCTTATCGCTGCAACATTTTCACAGTAAGGCCAAAATGAGGGTTCCATCCATCCATCTTCTGCCCTTATCCAGTTCTGGATCGTAGGGCCAGCAGTCTAAGTAGAGATGCCCGGACATGTGACATGAATGTTATTACACTATCCTCCACCTGCCCCTGAAATCTACCCTTAAGTACAAGCTGTAGTGTACCCATCCAGGCACCTCATTACTTTAACCCCCAACCTGCACTGCTCAGTGTCAAGCAGTTGCTCCTGATGCTAACATTCAGATTGAGTTGAGGTGTCAGTAAACCAGGTTCATGTCTGTACAGGTTGGCAGTGGTGAGGTCTGGTATTGTCACGTATCAACATACTTGTTGAGATGGTGTGAAAATTGGAACTTTTCTGTGTAGTAAGCACATTAATGTGGATTTGACTGGTTTAGTTCCTGTTTAGAAGCAAATTGTAACATGATCCAAGTTTCTCTGGTGCTTGCAACAAATGAGAATTTTTTAAATACTGCCCTACCTCTTGGGTTCTTTTTTTCTAACTTGCTGAATTGTTACATAAACTGATAAACCTTGTAGACTTGCGGGACTCTTTTGTTAGCTTGTATAGCATAGTGTGTAATCAAAACATGGCACCAAACCAAGGCAGAGCTTCCCAAACGAGTTTCTTGTATTTAAAGAATGAAATGTACTTTATCTGACTGATTTGGCTTTCGGGAAATCGAAGCACAGATGCATGGGATGTCATCATGCCGATAGGTCAGATGTTCTATCTGCCCTGCTCCCCATGCCCCACAGTGTGCACAGAAATCATGGCACAACTTGTAATTCAACTGTCCTTCCTGGGAAGCGGTGTAGAAATAGTTTCCAGATTAGTACATAAATTAGCTGAGCTCTGCTTCATTTGGCCAACATTTGTATTTCTATGAAATAAATGAGACTTTTTTTTAATGTTCTTAGTTTCACAGTGACTCAATAACAACATTATTACTCTGACACTCTGGGAAATGTACTGCCCTTATTTTAGTGCAGTTGAAAGACAACTTTTAAATTACTTTATACTCAATACATGACATTAGACTCCACATTTAAAGGAAGCAAGTATGTTAACGCTTGGTTGGAGATGTCTCAGTGAAAGGATTGTATTGATGTCTCTCTCGTCCACATGAGCAGAATCAACTTTGCAGGGCAATGAAAGCATTGTTTCACCTGTCAGATAAATTAATGCCAAGTTGGAAAAGATTAATAGTTTTTCGTAAGGGGAGAGAAAATCCAACTTTTTTGATCATATTTTCGATCATAAATATAGATTAAAGTGAAGGGATAAATCTTTGAGTCAATGTCTCTGTTTCCTGTCTTTGCCGTCCCAGAGCTTGTAGTTGGCAAGATTCCCCAAATTCAGTTAATTATACTTTACTGCATTTTTGCACAACGTCAGCTTATATAGAAGTTATCAGCTGAACCAAACGATTGCATATACTGAACATTAAGGAGATATATGTATTCTTATCCTGTCTTCCTTCTCTCACCCCAACCGGTTGCAGCAGATGGCCCCGCCCCTCCCTGAGCCTGGTTCTACCGGAGGTTTCTTCCTGTTAAAAGGGAGTTTTTCCTTCCCACTGTCGCCAAAGTGCTTGCTCATAGGGGGTCATATGATTGTTGGGTTTTTCTCTGTATCCATGAAGCGCCTTGAGGTGACTTTTGTTGTGATTTGGCGCTATATAAATAAAATTGAATTGAATGTATTCATATACAGTATACTAACAATATCCTACTATAAAGCCTCAGTCATGCCCTGCACATGCTTTTCAACCAAACAGCCTCTCGTTTGATCACACGGAACGACTGAAAAGATGAAAGATGCAGACAAATGGCACATAGACACAGAGCACATCGCTACAAAAACATTCATAGATCCCTATTGACACTCACAAGGTTAGCACACAAGGAAGCTCTGTGCTACTTAGAGTCTAATTTAAAGGCATTACCCTAGTAATCAATACTGCCTGTGTGTAGACACAGAGGGGTTTGTAATAGTATTTTTAGAAAAGCCTGAATGGACATGTGTGTTTCTTCATGGTGTGTGTCTGTATGTGTTTGTGTGTGTGCATGTACAAACTTTTACTTGTGCTTTTTCTAAGCCAGCTGCTCATTTGCAGATAAAGCATGTTATCCATTGTCTTTGACCTTGAAACTATTTTTCTTTTCCAAACTTTAACCTATGAAGATCTGAATAGGAAATAAAGCCCATTATACCTCCAAACGTATCTGTGTTTTCAGGGTTTGTTTGTTTTTAAATGAAATGAATAAAGTAAGCATGGGGATATTAAACACCAATTTATTTCAAAGCAGACAAGATGAGCATTAGGAAGACAAAAAGCTTACTCATTTTCAGGTAAATTAAAAATATGGCAACAGATATGTGCAATTTGTTTTACAGTACAGACTAGCTAGTGGTAGGGCGTCAGGTTCACAGAAGCTAAACTGCAGGAAGAGGAGAGGTGCTGGTTTGTATTTAAGTACAGCAACATGTAAAATTTATATTACTTTTGTTATTTGTCTTTTTTGTGTGTGTGTTGTGGAGCAGTCTTATTTGTACTCGCCTCTGGATTCGCATAATACATTATAAAGAAAACTATTAAATCAGCTCAAAAACATCATGACAAGAATTTGAGATTTCCGGGGTGTCCCTGTGGTGTCTGTTACCGGTATGGTGGCAGTGGATTATTCGAGTGTGTTCTTATAGGTTGTTAGATTTGCACTATAACAATAGCATGCCTTTTTTCCCCTTTAATGTTTAAGAGCTTGCTAAGCCCTCTGCCCCCTTTGCAGTATTTTTATTTTACTGGCCTTATACTACGTTGTCTTCCCTTCTCAGTTTCTTTTATTCCCTCCGTCTCACCAGTAGGCTTGCAGCACATGTCCTTCCCGATGAAATTACAGGCCTAGTCTTGAATAGGAGGGTTGTTCCTCCTCGGCCCCTCCAGTTCCACTGCCGGCTTAACCCTATCAAAGGCCCAGAAACCGCACATCCTGCAAGGTGCTGTTTTTTGTGGTAGAGCAAGGGGAGGGAAGGAGGAAGGGCAGATGGGAAACCGAGCAGGGGAAGATCATTTTTCTTTGCTTTTCAGTGTGTACTGTACAAACGATGAAGGAATGGCTCTTTCCTTCTCTTGGTTTTTAGTTAAATTTCAGGATTTTTTTTTTTTTTTTGAAAGATTTCTGAAAGGGAAACAGAATGTACAAACACAGTGGGTGAATAGACAGCTGGACAGAAAGAAACACAGGAGGACAGATGGCTTTGGAAGCCAGCTATGTAAATCATCTGAAACAAAACAAACTATGAAAAAGCAGATGGACAACAGAGGCAGGCGAACAGGTCGATAGTGTTAAGACAAACATTCATGCAATCGAGGAAGGTCCACTTAAAGGTCGACAGTAACGTTGGCGATAATGTTAGAAACTAAAATGCCACCTATGTAACATTTTACTGATCAAAGGATGAATGTTTTAGTTGATGATACATACAACGTGAGCAAACGTACTTTTACAAATTAGTAATTCATTTATTATATTCAATGTCTTCAGTGAGTCATCTCTCCCACTGAAAATCTCTCTGTAGCTTTGTCTCTATACCTGCAGTGTAATTGTCCAAAGCCCACACAGGTACAAATCCCTGCTCTCCTTTTCTCTCCCTTTCCCACCTCCTTGAGGCCCAAGAGAGGGAAATCTCCTAAAAACAATCCCTCCTTCAACACTGTAGGCCACATAACTGCCCTGCCATTCTTTAGGTTCATCTTACAGACATTGTGTCATTAAAGTCTTTACCAGCGTGCTACAGTTTCCATTTGTTTACTGTGATTTAGAGTAAATACTCCAGCAGATGAAAGCTTGTGCGCATCCGTTCCAGATGTTTCTCATGCTGCACCCTCTTCAGCTGTCCAACCGCACAATTTTCATACTATTGTTACCCCAAACAAACATCCCAACTGTAAGACTTGAAGGCATGCCCAGCCAAGTTTTTTTTTCTTTCCCCCCTAAGGGCTGCTTTGTTAAAAATGACTGTTTGCATTGACATATGAGCTTTAGCCCCTTTAGCTCTACCTCCACTAATATGTCCAGACAAAGGCACTAAGACATGCCAGATGCAAGGTGAGGAGTTGGACTATTTTTTTTTTTTATCTTGGCAAAAGGTAAAAAGTTCAAACTTTAGACATATCGAAATTTGGTGTTCAGCGCAGTATTCTTTTTGAATTAAAATTAGCTTTTTTTTCAGTATGTACAGAATATTTACATAGTTCATTTTTTGACACAAAAGAGCCCACACCGGTTCCTTTAGGGCAGCAGTGAGCAGTTTGGTCATGCCATCGTTCTGAAAGAGATTGTTTTCCTTACAGATTCTTATTTTTCTGACGTTAAGCCACACCATCCCTTTTTTCTTACTTGTCTACTTTCTTGCTTTAGTTTAACAGGTCATGTCAAAGCATGTGTCAGTGGGAACTTGGGTTTGGCATAGAGCACAGAGAAGTTTTGAATATCAGATAGTTATCCCCCCCACAGACTTGAAAGGTGCCTCTGAAAAGTTTGTCGTTTGCCTCTTTGCAGAGTGCAGTGTGCTCTGATCCACAGCAGTTGGACAAAGGACTTCGGTGGTATAAAAGAAAATGCCTTTCAAATAGCTTCTGCAGTATAGAGGTCTATGTCTTATGTCAGCCGAATAAATTTGCACACATTTTTCAGACTAAGTTAAACTATAATCATTTTCTTTTTAATTGTGCCACTGGCTCCAGAGAGTTGGGTAGTTAGTGGCACCGTGCAATTTTATTTAACATAGCTATAGTAGACAGACATAACAAGAGTCATTAGTAAAAATCCATCTTGAAGATTAATAAGAAGCACAACTTCAGATACCATAAAATATGTTTAATAAATTGGAATAACTATATTTAGTTAAGCATAAAGTTTTATGATAAAACATCGTTTACAAAGAGATTTAAAAGTCGACACTAAGGCAAGTTTCACATCCAGAAGTGACAAGTCAGATGTTAGGACATATAACGGGCTCTGCCAGATGTTATGAAATGGGCATTTGGGTAAGAGAGGGTAGACATTTGAACTATAAAGAAGGAAAAAAGAGCTTTTATTATTATGGTACTATGACTTGATACGAGTTTTTCTTCACATGTTACCTCTAGACTTAACAGTAGGCCTGTTTAAGGTGGCAGTCATATCAGGCTTGGGTCATGCTAGAGCTCACAGTTTAGCCTACTTTATTCCTCACAGAGTTAGCTTATTCTATACTGGTGATGTCATATTTTTCCACGATTATTTGAAGCTTTCGTTGTCACTCTGGCTTGCCATTGCAGTCCATTGTTAAACAACGCATTCTCGAGCACAAAACACCACACTTTCGTCTGACGCACCAACACACCAGACTGGTATCCAGATCAAACAGTGTGTCTAGATGTTAAACAGCAGCTGAACAAACAGCTCAGGCTCTAAAACGGGCTCACTTCATCCAGCGTTCGGCTCCTTGCACTCTTATTTTATTTGGATCATAATGATGGTCCTCGAAGGCCACCGTAAAGTGATTGATCTCATGCCTGCCTGCTGTAAGCCTTTGGTGTGTCAGGGTGTTGCCTTAGCAACGGTGCCTTTTGACTTATGAGCCACTTAGCTAAGCTGAATCTAATTAGCATAGATTATTAGATTTCTGTTATTGAAATTATACATTTTAAATATTACCTTGTTGAATGGACTTGACGTAGATTGAAGCCTTTGTTTCGTGCAGTTAGAATCGTCTAGCTTAAGATTGGTTTTTAACCGCTAGAGTGTGTTTTGGTTGAACAGTGCAGAGAGTTATCCACCATGACTGAGCAGTTTCTGAGCCAGACTGTAAAAAAAACTAGAGTGCAGGAAGGAACCTGAACTCTTTGAGTCTGCTGCTCACAATAATCCTAGACCCAAGAGGAAACACAAGAATTCACAGCACAGTTACTACTGCATTTCCTGTTTCTATGTGCGTGTGGGTGAGTGTGTGGGTAGGAGTTATCAAGAAAAGTAGCTGGTTTGTTGGTCACTGCTGCCACTGTGAAAAAGGAAGAAGCTTCTTTAAAATGTACCTCTGGTGAGTTGAAGACAGTTCCTGCTCAATCACAGAATATGTCAAAGGATCTAGTTTTGATCTGAGTGTTTGAAAGAATCGGAGAATTATAGGCTCTCTTTCATTCTAATTTAGCAGCTGTTCTCTGGATCACAGTAGCCTACAGTACTTGCACTGGAAGCCTCTCTGCGGTTTTGGAAGCTATTAACATGTCAGTCAGATGTTGTAATGTGGACCTTGTTGCCAGCTCTACAATATTTTGAGATAAAACCCTTTAGCAGAGCTGCCAGTGTGTTATGTGTAATTTGGCTGTGCTTTAAGTAAGCGGAGGGAATCCATTCAGCCTCTTTGGCAAGTCCCTCTGACTTAAGACCAACCTGACTACTCCTCAAGTTAAAGCTGTGTCCCTCACAGCTTTATTTCATTCAAAAAAAACCTGCTTGGCTGCCCTTTGATTATTTTTATTTTATTTTATCAGACACACAGGATATATGATACAAGTAGAGAAGGCTTACATATTAGTAATGCAGTCTGGGTAGTGATGTAATCTGAGATAACACAGTAACATAATCCAGCTGTTTGTCCAGATGTAGGACAGAAGGGCTGGTCAGGCATACCAAGCAAACTATGAATTTTAGTGGTTTCCCCAGGCTAATGGAGTCAATTCTCAAGTTACTACATGACCTCAGCAGATATAGTGACTGACAGGTTTTTTTTAGGTGCACTGCATCTAACGCTGTCCTGATGAGCAATAATGTAAAATGTGGAAATCTCTCCCATTTGGAAAACTTCTAAAGACTCTAACGTGGATCAAGTGACCGGTGGGTCACCCACACCCTGAGCGTGGGTTTGATTTTCCAACAGCAGTGTTGGTGAAGATTCACTGTGCATGAGTGCTGTGAGTGAGAGAAGGTAACAGTTAGGTAGCTACAACTATAGTAATTATTTATTTTATTTTTTGCTTTGCATTCTTGTTGCACGCCTGCGCTAAAAAAAACTACCCGCACATGTCCACGATCCCAACCTTTCATCTCCCTTTTTAATATCTAATTTCAACATGCCCCTATCACATGGTTCGAGTTGCTTTTTCACATCAAGGATTTTCTGTTTTTCTGGCACATTAATATATAACAGCAGGGCCTTCTTCATAGGCAGTAATGTAAATGAGTATCTGGACAAGCAAGATGTGGTTTAGATCTTTTATGGATCTAATTGCTTGGATAGAACTGCTTTTGTGTCTTGGTGTGCGTTTATCAAGACAGCAGCAACATGAATGATAGCACTGCTACAGTTAAATATAGCAGCACGCCTTTGTAGGATTATCCAAATGTGAGAGAATAAGTGACATAGGCGAGTTTTTCTAGAACGTGATCCCATTCCAGTTATAATTAAAAACCTTTTCTCTGTTAAAAGCTGATCAGCAATTTTGTAATTACGTTTGATGCTATTTATCCTGTCTTGTATCCAGCCTCTAGAAGAGGCATGGACAACTCCCCCTCTCCCATAACCCTAGATCTGAAGCAGATGGTAAGGTTGGGCACGCTCCTTTATAGTCCCTCCCCAGGCCTTAGCCGCTATTTCAGGTGCTGCTGATGAGCCAGTCTGCATGTGGAAATGCAGCAGTGGGACTGATGTGGTACAGCATGTCCCAGATAGCTGCTTGTGGAAACTGTAATCAACTTGGAGCAACTGTAGAAACTCTCTGAGAGTCTAAAGTCTTTTATAGTTCCCACGGAAGAGTACAATGTTGCACTCATTATAAGTAACAGATGTATTTCAGGCAGATTGATTCATAACAGAGTTAATTGGCAGCATCATGGGAGAGCATGTTGTTGAGGGAGAGGAAAAGTTATCTCTCGAGCCCTCTGACAGTAGCCGAGTTGTTTTTTACCGGAGCCCAGTTTCTCTCTCAGAGGGTCAACACTGTGGGTCAGTAGCCATCCTGCTTACAAGGCACTTTCTTTGACAATAGAACAAGCCTATCTGGCAAATCAGATCAGCCATTCTGAACTGCAACTTTGGACATATTTGTCGCCATGAATGGGGTTATGTGAAGTATGTGATGTGCTCTCCAAAGGAGCAATTGGATAGCATCCAGCTCAGAAACAATGCGGCCTTGGTCCTACTGATCACCACAAAGAGCAAATCGCATTCTCTCATTGTCCATATCAGAACCATGTGCATTCTGGGTAACACTGACTGGGTGTCCATCGGTGAGCTGGATTTGTTGCCGACATGTTTACAGGCTATGCTATCATTCTGCAGGCTACGTAGCTTTGCAGGAGGAATAGGACGACGGTGTTACACTGCGCATTTCTGTTTTCTTTAGCAGAATTTAAGATATAACACGGGTGCTCTCATTTCAGTCTGTCTATCACAGTTGTGCGTGTGTTAGGGTGCAGTGCATCACAGGCTTTGATGTAACACCGCGCAGACACACACAGACCTCCACACATGTTTACCATACAGATGAGCTCAGAGTGGCAGAAAGGAATGCAGCATGTAATAATAGATCAGCACTCGCCGCCGCAATAAGATGGTTCCAGCTTGAGAAAAACTTTGGAGTGGCTTGATTTTTAAAGCCTTCAAGGTCCCAAGTGACGGCCTCTGTTGGTCGTGTTAGCTTTTTAAGAAGTGAGTCAGACAGCAGATGCTGCCCTTAGTATGGGTTTCAGATAAAGCATCAGTATGATCAAAGGAAGACTGACCTCAAACACCAAAGTAAATTCGTTTTTCCTTTCTAATATTTACACATGGGGTTAGATAACTTTCTCCCTTTTTATATAAATGGAAAATCATAACTCGAGTTTGTGCCCTCTAAATGGTGCATGAACATGAAAAATTGCAAGTGGTGAGCAAGCTTTCCTGTCACTCATTCTGTTACTTTGCAAATACTTTACTCTGCTTTGTTCTGTTTGGTTTCCTGAAGTTTAAACACTGATAGCTATTTTGGTTTTGAGACACAGTTTCATTGTCCTGTGTGACACTGCAGTTTAGTATCTGTATAAATGGACAAGTTCATATACTCCGATGTGATCCGGGCACATAAACAACTGGTTACAGCTGGCTATTCTTGCAGCCATCACTGTATATTTCTCATGCATTTACTAAGTCAGTGACTTCTGTGCACAAGGCGCCTCAGCACTCGGTGACCCTGCTCTATAACTTTATGTTGTGTGCCACTTTGCAGCTGAGTTGCGGTGGTTCTTAAATGATTTGACTTTGCTATTGATCGTGACACATCTAGTAGGGGAAAAAGACAAATTTATAAACTGTTGTTGCAACAATGCCATCCTGTTACCACACTTGTGCATACAGTGTAGATTCCTGGTTTGAACCCACCAGCTGATTGAGGCCCTTCTATGTGGAGTTTGCCTTTTCTTCCCATGTTTGTGTGGGCAGTTTCTAACCTACCCTCTCAGTCCACAGACTTGCATGTTGTGTTTACTGGTGATTCTAAATTGGCTATAGGTGTCGCTGTGAGCATGCATGGCTGTCTGTCTCACTGTGTTAGCCCTGGATGGACTAGAGACAAGTTCAAGGTGTAACTTGCTTTTTGCCTAATGACAACTGGAATAGGCCATGAGTCCATATGAGTCTGAATTGGATAAGCTGCTAGGAACTGGATGGACGGCTGGTCTAAACTGAAATTGAAAAATCAACAGTTGGAGTTTTGTAGTTATTAAAGCAGAGGTGTCGAACTCCAGGCCTCGAGGGCCGGTGTCCTGCAGGTTTTAGATGCATCCTTGATCCAACACAGCTGATTTAAATGGCTAAATTACCTCCTCAACATGTCTTGAAGTTCTCCAGGGGGCTGGTAATGAACTAATCATTTGATTCAGGTGTGTTGACCCAGGGTGAGATCTAAAACCTGCAGGACACCGACCCTTGAGGCCTGGAGTTCGACACCCCTATATTAAAGTGTCCAGCATTTGGAAGGCAGTTTTGGAGGATATTTCTGTAGGTTGGGAAAACAGCAGCTACATGTGGCCAAAACTGAGGGGGGGGGAAACGTTTTTTTTGTATTTATTGTGACGATAGGCCTCCGTGACTTCGTTTTCACTGTTTAATTTCTAGAACTAAAAAGTCAATTTGCAAAGCACGTCCTAGTTTTAGGCAGCGCCCGACCTATTATCTTGTCTGACAGGTGGTTGTCTTATAACATTCATTTCCATTTTGGCGCTACAGCGTTAGTGGCCAATACTTGACTTCGAAATGAATGATTTAATGAGTTTCTGTGTGCAGTCACGAGTGTAATTGTGTTAAATGATCCAGTACAGTCCTTTGTGTCAATGCCACGGTAGCTTTGTTTTAATCCGCACACCCTTTGGAGATGGGAAAAATTGCAAGGTTTACTCATTCATCAGAAAGCCCGGTGTACTTTACTCAAGTCAAATTTAAAAGCAAACCTTTTCTTAGTGCTCACCGGTGTCCTGCTAGCTCGTTTAATGGCCTGATGTTCTCGATTGCAGACTGTCCACGATAATGTTGTTTCTGGTTCACAAGACTTTAACAACTGTGATAAACATTGATTTAAATTTAGCATCTCTGTGTTCCAGCTGTTTCAAAGTGGTTTATTTGCTTATGAGTGCCAGAAGGAAGTCGATGCTATGTGAGAATGCAAAAACAATCAGTTCTAGACTCAATGTAAATGTTTAATTTATCAGGATGGGGTGAGCACATCTTGTGTTGATGAATGAAGTGGAGCTTTTTCTAATTGATTACTGCATCATGGGCATGTGTCCATATGCACACAGGCAGACAGACAGCTCTCACCCATCTTTGGCTGGAAGCTGTCTAAATGAGTCAGCAGCTGATTGGCCATTAATTGAACTATTGATGGATTTCTGTTAAGACTCTGGCTCTTAGGGATCTTTTATCTTCCTTGCCAAAGTATTTGTTCCCGTATGATTGTATCATCAAATACTTATCGCAACGTTTTGTATGCTTTACTTCTGTATTAACGACTGCATTAACTAAGTAGGAGGTTGGCTGATTCAAACACTGACCAAGCATTAATTTCAGCATTGTGGCTCCTTGACGTCTGGGTTGTGTTGCTCTGTGGTTCAAAGGATGTGTCCTATTTATTTTTTAAAAAGATCCATGAGGAAACTTTTTCTGATGAGCTTATTAGTTGGTCACTGACCATGGCATAGGAGATGATTAAATTCCCTCCCTTATAAAGCTGAACAGCCATCAATGAATCACAATTTCAGACACTGATATATAAACATAGACAGTACGATCGAAACAAATCAGGTAGTTCAATAGTGATCCAGCAGTGCAGTATGACAAAGCCTTTTCAACAGGAACTGATACACGTTAAACTATGACTAATGAAAATGAAACTGATTCACTGTGACTTTCATGAAGATGAGGCCAAAGTGGGATTCAGGTCTGACGTACATTTAATACTGGGCAGAATTACATAATCCACAAGTTTCACTTTGATTCCTAACAGGCTGTGCTTATGCTTTCTCTTCACTACAGCCATCTAGGGTACTGACCAGTAGTTTTAACAAACACAGAAGCCTAACCAGTTAGCTAAAAGTAGTGAATACATGGTTAGCTAACACTAGCAAATAGCAACTCAAAAGTAAGTAGAAAAAATATGTAAATAAATATAGGAAAATTCTCACTGTAGCTGAGATGATGTAGATGTCATTTCACACAAGCACAAGAATACTCCTCAAAGGAAAGCAATGGTTTGCTATGATGTGTTTAGGTAAAAGCTATCTGGGTTTAGATATCTGTTCACAGTTTCTACTCAGTGATAATGTCAGTAACTGCACCTTACAGCTCACGAAAAGGATTTCTCTACTGAGTAATCAGAAAATAATGAGAAAAATCCAGGGATAGTGCTTGAAAGGAAAAGGAAATGTATGAAGTTTTGCTATTGAAATTGAATTTTTCAAATTCTTTTATTAGAAAAAGCAGAAAAACAGATAAAACACTTTTTTTAAAATGTCAAATGGTATGGTCATTTGACCTGATATAAAAAAAAAAAAAAGGCATAAAAACCTTGAATTCAGTTCCATAAATGTAGTCGTCTTTTTCTGAATGACCCAGGATGATTAAATCTTTAACCCAATCAGGCTGGTTTGGTTTTTGTATAATGGCTCAGACTACAAATGACTTGTGAGGCATTACATCTTAGTGTTTTCTACCTTTAGAATTAGGGATCACTCCACACTTCTCTCCAGTGGTGTTGGCTTTAAATCACCTCATTAATCTGCTTCCTTTGCTGAAGATGTCCGACCAGGCTGCGCCCATTAGGTAAAATCCATTATACACGGCTGTGGTGAGACGGAACACACAGAGGAAACAATTTGTGTGCGACTGTCTTCATGCAAGTGTGTGTGTGTGCACTCCCAGTTGCCCTGTTGAGAACGTAAATTTAAATGAGGGCCACGCTGACAACCGTGATTTCTCAGAAAAGACCTTAGAGGGTCATTTGCCTGCATGTACAGCTTGTTTATGTGATGCCTGGTGTTGTCCCTCTGCCTTCTTAAGTGGATTTTCACTGATGAGCACCAATGAGAATGCATGTATCTGTGTTTGTGTGTGTGCGCGTGCATGCACGGGTCTGCGCTGTAGCCTCGGTATGACGTGAATCATCTTCCATTCATCCTCGAGTTATTTTCAGCCTTAATGAAACACCTGAGACCAGTCGACAACTTCATATCTTTACAAACATTCATAAAACCCATAACTAAGGGATAATAAGCTATGGTGGGCCTATCAGTTGCACTCCTATGCACACATACTATCATGTAATTGCTCGCATTGCTGATCATTTGTCCCATTTACCTATCGATACATTTTAGACATTTTATGCTTGCATGCCCAGTTTTAAGCCAAATTGTGCACCTTCATAACTGATATTTTTCACGTATTTTAACATTTAAGAGTGTGTAGTTTTCAAAATAAGAGCCAATTTAACCGGTAAATACATGCGATTACTGCAGAAATAACTGTTGCATGTAATCATTTAGCTAGTTTAGCTCTATTACAAGATCTCAGAAAGCTAAAACATCAGTATATGAGTACCAGCCTCACATATGTGTTTCTGTGGCTTCTTCTCATTCATTCAGTTTGTAGCTCCTAATATATTTATATTTATATATATATTTTTTTTTTTTTTAAATTTGTGTCTTTTCAGAGATCAGGGCCCAGTTAGTGGAGCAGCAGAAATGTCTGGACCAGCAGACAGAAATGCGGGTCCAGCTGCTGCAGGACCTCCAGGATTTCTTCAGGAAGAAGGCGGAGATTGAGATGGAGTACTCCAGAAACCTCGAGAAGCTGGCCGAACGCTTCATGGCAAAGACTCGCAGCACTAAAGATCACCAGCAATACAAGTGAGAGGAAACTGTCTCGATGTTTGTCTGTCGTCAATGTGTTTCTTATGTAACACGGGTCCAATAATAACCTTTAACTGTTGCTCTGTAATTCTAAGCTTTTCTAGATTTTGCCTCACAAATATGGATGTAACAAATCTCTAAATTAATCAGATCAGGCATTGGCTAGTTCACCAACCAGGCAGTTTTTCTATTGGTGTTACCTGACCTCATTCTCTGTTTACGTCCTAGAAATGGTCATACAAAAAAGGTCCAAAATCATCAGGTTCCTACAATGTGTGTACGGCCAAATTTGTTCTTATCACTGTGCGTTATTGGTGAATCATAATTATACAGGCCCAGTTTAGTGGTGAGGTTGTTTTAACAGAGAAATCTGCCTTGTTAAAGCAAGACGAGGTCTAACTAAAGAAAAACAGGATAGTGTCAGAGGAGGAATTTGAAAAGGTACATTTTCCAGTGTGTTTCATGACAATTTGTACTGTTTGAATGTGTAGAACCATGTAGTGTTTTATATTAATATATTGAGAATATTACATCATTGTAGCAGAGGAGCTTCTTGAATAATCCATCTTGACTTTTCATTTTGCATTTCAGTGTGTGCCACAATAGACACAAGCCTAAGTAATGAGGACAAAGTGCTGTGAATGTCATCATAAGGACATATTAGACGTTATCTAGTGGATGGGGTATTATTTTGATACAGTTGCTAAATATATTCTAAAATTGGCAAAGCTGTTATAAAACGGATTAGAGTTAAGATCTTTGACAGTTTCTGTACTTTATATTTTGGATATTTGGATATATTTAGTTCTCAAGGAGTATTTTTGTTTGGTATCTACCCTTAAACAAAAATACCAAAGTGTAGTGAGAAGAAAAACTGTTTGCTTTCATTCTGTTTGTCTTCTTTCTCGCCCTGTCCTCCTCCCTCTTCTTCCGCTGTATTTATTGTGCATCGGTTTGTCTCGGAGGCTTTTTGATCGATTTTGACACAGTTAAGTATAGTGTGCTTTTTGGCCTTATTAGTAGGAGGTGGCTCATGGAAAAAGCAGACATTAGCATATCGTTTGAACTTGTGGTGGAGCAAAAATAAAATGTATGTTTGTCCTCGCTGTCTGCAAATAGCCCCTGCTCTCTGTCTGAAGTTCCAATGGCTCTAGCAGCTGTGCGTGCCCATGTGTGTAACCAGTGAGAAGACTCTGGTATGGCGCTCTGTGGTTTTCATTGTATGATGTACAGTCTGGTCACTTCATTCACAGGGTAAACATTTGGCATCTGCCTAGGAGCATATTTCTTAAGTAAATATAAGACGTTTGAATAACATTAAGAATTCTCCTGCGGGTGTTAAATCATGTGGCCCATATTTTTGTGTTCACATAAGCACGTACAATAAGGCTTCAGTATTCTCCAGGCTGTTTTCATTGGACAAATTTGTCTGTGGTGTGAAAAACTGTTTTTATTCTGTCTGTAGCATGATGTCCATTTTTATTAGCGATGCACTGGTTCTATTAGCAAAAGCTAAGGCGTCGAAATAATATTTGCAAATACTAGATAATAACGTAATATTTGTTTTAAGGGTCTAGGAGTTCATTGGTCCCATATCAGACAACACCAAGCTCGGCTTAAATACTATTTATTCAACTTTGTAGCAAATACATGCGTCAGAGAATATTAGTTTACTGAAATAAGTATTTACATCATTTACC
Organism: Copadichromis virginalis; assembly: GCF_057382275.1. Classification (NCBI taxonomy): domain Eukaryota; kingdom Metazoa; phylum Chordata; class Actinopteri; order Cichliformes; family Cichlidae; genus Copadichromis; species Copadichromis virginalis. The sequence continues at coordinate 4,535,789 of NC_140624.1, read as the reverse complement.
TAAATTATTTAAGTTGAGTGTGAGAGTTAGTTGGTTCCTGCATGCTGGTTTTAAAGTTTTGCTACTTTTCTATTTCCTGCTCTTACTGTGAGTGTAGATTTGACCACAATGCAATTAGTTGAAGGCATAAAAAGAAAAGCTGTTGTGTTGAGTGCGAAATGCTTTCAAACTGTTGACCCTTTGCAGTTTGCTTCCTCTATGCTGTTAGCTCTCCTGTTAGCAATTGATACACTGCTGCTGCCAGCTAGCACAGTAAGCGAGAACAACTGAAGTGACCTGATGGCCCCATAAATCTGACCTTTGTCACTGATACACGATCCAGCTCTTTGAGTCAGGAGTGGACAGAGATTGTTTCCAAATATTAGGTACGTCACTAGTTTTGAAATTAACTTGGGGGAAAAATTGGTAAAGCAGCGAGTTAAGGTCTTAGTTAAACAGTATTAGAAGCTGATCAGTGACCCTTCTGATAGTTGGTGAGTGTTTGCTAGCGTGAAATTAGTCGCAGAGAGGTATATGGTGCTGCACCAAAAACCTCCATGTGACTGAAGTGAAGACACTTGCAAACTACTTGCCAAGTCCTAGTGAAACTCTGAAAAATGCAGCACAAACCAGAAATGATGAAAGTTCACTTTCAAGGCACAACATTTACAACAGTATATGCTTTACTTTTCAGTTGCACGACAGCACACAACATAAATGTCAAATGCTGACGGACAAATCGACATATTTCATGCAAATTACAGGTGACTGTGGCAGCCTGCTAGTGATCAAAACAATCACAACACCTTCGTTATGACCATTGTCACCTTGCAACAGCCAGCAGCCACTCACCAACCAGTTGGGAAATGCAGATTTCCCTAGTAATTGGGAAAGCCAGATGATCTCTGACTGAGGCTTAAGGAAGGCTATGGAATCATCCACAATGGCAGATCAGTTCATCTACATACTTCAGATCCAGCTTTCTGTGTATGGACATGGTCGGGCAGGGAGCCATATTGCTAAATTTAAACTTCTGCTTATTTTGACTGTATTGCTCCTGGTTGAAGTATCGTCCTTTAATCAGCAGCTAAATCTAAGAACCGGTCAAGACCAGCTGTATTCACAAAGTGTTGGCAATGAAGCAGTGTTGTTGAGTCTGGTTTGCGTAGCAGATTTTGAGATGAGCGTTCAAGATGTCATTCTTTTTAGTTAAAAATGCATTAATATGCAGCATTTTTGACATATTCAGTTTCTTTAGAAAGTTCCCTTGTAGGCAGCTTCAAGCCTCATCCCATGGGTATTTGTTTTAGTTGCCTCTAGGAAATGGGGCAAAACACAGGTGGTGGTTGATGCTATGCTTCTGTGATCCCATACCCCCTTCGTATAAACCATGTTTCTGTGAAGCTATAAAGACACGATGCCACAATTTCCTTCCACCAGTCTGCAAACATTGCCATGTGTGATTTTGTTTGACAAGACTAAACCTAGTTTTCTGCTGTTGGAAGGCAGCTATGTTGTTCTTGAACCATTTACGTGTTACCATAAAGTTCTCGAGCTATTCCAAGCTACGAAAAAGTTTTGACACAGTAGGAGTTCAGTCTTTCTCGGGGGTGAAATGAAGTTTGTGCACATCTGAAAGTACAGACTTTGTGCGACCTGTGGGAGTATTGCGGTTGCTCGCTGCTGGAGAGGAATGCTTCTTGCTTCGGGGGTGCCCTGTACTGAGCTGAGCTATACCTGTGGAGTCTAGGGAGACTGCAGTAGAGGTCTGCTGAACTCTAAAGTAGAGTAAAGACTGTAGCCACATTTGAAAATGGCCTAACGCAACAAAAGTGTAATTTTTAAAGTAATGGTGCTCGTTTCTGCTTCTCAACATACTTCAGCATAACAAAAGAGATAACAATAATAACAAATATGTGAATATAGCGTCTTACAGGCATCATTACTTTTGATCATTATGTAGTTTAGTATTTTTCTAAGCCACTGCCTGTTCTGAGACTCTTGTTGTCCAAGAGAACTTTTGTTTTACGGTTAACTATGAAGAGATCATTGTGTAGTTCTGTTTTTAGGTTTTGTTCTTCAGCCTTCATTATAGAAGTAAACGCAGTGCGCAGCATTGGAAAAAATTGTCCCAATTAAACGTAACAATTAGCAGCTATAAAGTCAAATTAGGACACTTTGGAGAACACATGCTGTTAAACATGTTGGTCTAAGCAAAAGTGTAATAGATACGAAAACTTTCAGAGCTTTAAGTGTCCCGGATGTTTGGCAATGCTGCAGTAAAGCAGACAGCAGCAGCTTCTGAGTGCAGCACATCAGCTTTGAAAATGAACGGGCATTAGGACACTTCAGAGCCACCAGTTTAGTTTTGGGTTTTTTGTGGGGGGGATCTTCTTGAAAGAAAACAAAATTACAGTGCTGTCCACTGCAGCACTCTGTGGGAGAGCCATCTATTTGTGTTTCAGCGGCTGTTTGCAGAACACACACAAATGAACAAATATGGGCAAACACTCTCTTCTCTCTCTCCCCCAGTCTTTCTTAAACACACACATGCAAACAACCAGATACTGTATTATGCAAGGTTTGTTCAGGGAGGGGACGTGGAATCGGAGAGCAAAAGAATAACTGAAATATTTATGTAGCATCAGCCACAACTGGGATTGTCTTAAATATGCTGCTTTTATCTGAAATTAAGCCGCTGGTTAGAGGACTTCCTCACTTTGTCTCAGAGGATTAGCGGGAGGTGTGGAAAACATCGTGGCTGCTTAGTCTGTGTAATGCCACACATAACTACCTGCTGTCTAGGGAAAACTGCTGACGCATTCTCATTTGATTAAGTTCAACTTTGTTGGGATTCTTTCACAGGACCAGTGATGAAGAAAATGGTGCATTTCCTGTGGTCATTATGAGCCTTTGGCATTCTGTTGCTTCCTTTTAAAATGTAAATGTGTACTCAAATAAGCAGAAAGACTGCACCGCGAGTCAGCTTCGTTGGTGCTGGAGATTTGTGCACTTTAAAGTGAAACGTTTTGGGGGTTTTGTTGTTGTTGTTTTTTTTTTAAATCAGTGTGGCACTAGACAACTTTGCTATTTTGCCATTTCTATTGATAAGACCTTCTGTTTAAATACTGTACACACTGAATTGGTATCCTTCATTTTTAGTGTCATCCTGCTGTATGAGAGTGCAAGTATGGTGACATTGTTCCTCTGTCCCCCCCCCACCCCTCTTCTACACACGAGTTCCTCTTTTCATACCTGTGTTTGGCTCTTGTGGGGAGTCTTGTCTATCTGTCACTGTTCTGTCTGACCCAGTTCCTGCCCTGGCTGAGGGGGAAATGATGACAGTGAGACTTTCCTGCCATTATATGTGGGGTTAGCAACTCCCAGGGGGTTATGTTGTCACAGCCTGTGTGGGTTTCCCACTTGTTTTTTGCCTGTCCTCTTTATACTTTGTGAAGGGGCTGACCCTACTAAATCAAACTTTCTTTCTTTTCGTTTTCTTTTTTTAAACAAATTGATTTAATTTGATAACATGTGCTACACTGTTACTTATGCTACATTATTCTTTAAATGTTTCAGATTTAATCAAATTTCATGTGAAAGGTGGATGCCGTTTTTGTTGGATGCCCTGGATGTTATTAGCCATGTGCACATAGGTTACAGGTTACTTCTGGTGTTAAATTAGGTTAAACTTAGTAATGCTGTCCTACTTCAGACAGTACAGTGGGTTTTTTTCCAGTCTGAGGAGTCAATTTACCAGTATTAAATTGTTTAGTGGCTTGTGGCGTTTTATGTCCAGCTTCTTGTCAGTGACCTACAGAACATGATTCATCTGGACCTGAGAACATGAGTGAATTAATAAACACAAACTAGTACTGTTCCCACAAGTCTAGATTGAGTGCTGTAGAATGGATCTGATACATAATGCAGAAAGGATTTCTATAGTAATTGCTCTTTGACAGATGGTGAGTGATGCCGTCAAGCACAGTTACTGCTTGAGTGAGTGTGAGAATCTATATTTTTCTCCGTGTGTAAAAGTTATTTATACACACAAATGTGGTTAAAACATGTATTTGTGCTAAATGGCTCATTTTACCATGACTTCACATGGTGCTGTGAGGGAAGGTACAGTGAACTAACTTGCAATGAAGGGCACATTCACAGGGCTGACGTCAGGGACAGCTGAGGAAAGCAAATCAGGGAACTAATGTATTAAAATGATATGCCGCTGCTTTGTGATGCCACCATTATCACAGGCAATGTATTGCAATACTATTGTCTTAAAATGTAGTTATTTTCTGATTCCCAACCATACTGGACATGTTATCATGTTCGTCTGGTTTCTTTGAAAAACGAATCCCCTTGGATGTTTTTCATGTCTGCGTAGTTGTCTTCCTGTTTTTGCTTAACCTCAGGAAACATTTCAGCTGTTTGGAATGTTTGCATCAGTTGTTCATTTTCTTCATTTTTGCTCACCAAGCAGATGTGGTGCCAATGTTGAAGGCTAGGTCAGGGCTGGGCAGCTTTGCCAAGTGTAAAGTTTCACCTGTTGCGTTGACAAATGTTGTCCGTCTTTGCAAACTTGGAGAGGTGCAGAGGCGAGTCTCCATATGGTTCCTGAAAGACTTGACCCAAGACCCAGCTTTCAGTTCTCTCCCGAGCACACACACACATGTGCACAAGCATGCACACTTATATTCTGTGTCACTTTTTTGCAGGCAGCAGGAATGTTATAGATTAACCCAGAGGAAGTCCGCTTGCGGGCCACTGCTTACACAGGGCCCCAGCTCACTCTGGTCTGGACAATGTCCTACAGTTAGCCTGGCTGCAGGCGGCACACAGCGCAGGAAACGCCTCTCTGACTTCTGTATTTTTATTTGAATTCTTTTCTATTATTATCCACTATTGTGCAGCTTCTCTTCTTTTCCTTGTCTTTCTTGTTCTTTTTGCAGTTTTACTCTACTCTTCAAGTTCACCTACAACATATACATGGCTTCTTTAACACCAGTCTACACAGTGTATTTATAGTCTTAGGGACACTCTTCCCTGGTTTTAGAAAATCATTTTTGCTCAGAGCATTGTAGCTCTGCCCTAGAAATGTCACTGATATTTCCAAGTTAGCTGTGTAGTCCTTGTAATATTTGGAGAATCTTTTTGGCCCAGAGCCTGTGGTGCATGGGACATTTAACACCCTGGGACGCCTATGATGAATCTGTCTTCTGCTTTAGTGACGAGCACTGGTGCTCTTGAGGTTTTTTATGGGTGCTCTTGAGGTTTTTGTAAACATCCTGCTTGTCACGATCTCCTGCATTTAGAAAAAAAGAGGAAATGCTGTCTAAACCAGCCAACAGTTGCCAATAGGAAAATGTTCAGATGAATGCATACAGATATTTTGTACAGGCCTGCAAGGTTATTTTGATAATAGTATTGAAGTATGAAATTGTTTTGGGGCAAATAGATCTTTCTAAACAAAGAATGTCTCATTTAGCTCCTGAATTTTCACAGCAGCACAACAGCTTGGCTTGGAAGTAATGGGTGGTTAACAGTGTAGTGTGAATGAGCCACATTTCAGTCATTCTTTTGTCTGGCAAAAAAAGATAAGTGCTTTAATGGGAATTTGTTGCATTAAATACAACAAAAAAAACCAAAAGACCTTAGGTTGCACTAATTATTCTAAAACGATATAAATAGTAAATCCTCTTTAACTCTGTAAAATGAATAAAGTGAATTTTACTCCATGATATGTTCAGTCTGGCACAAAAGTTAACCAAGGAATACCTCCGTTATAACCATTACTTTATAATTTTTCATTTTCATTCCCTAATTTATCTGAACTCTTATTTCCATTGGTTTACTCAGGAAAGACCAGAATCTGCTGTCACCAGTCAACTGTTGGTACCTGCTGCTGAACCAGGTTAGGAGGGAGAGTAAGGACCACGCAACACTGAGTGACATCTACCTCAACAATGTCATCATGAGGTTCATGCAGATCAGCGAGGACTCTACACGGCTACTCAAGAAGGTGAGGGCAGAAAGGGCAAAGTAGTTTTTAGAGTTGAGGCGGTGCACGCACACACACACACACACACACACACTAGCGTTTTCAGTCGTTTTCACAAAGTTGTGCGTCCACATTGAAACAGCACAAAACGCTTCCAGTCCTGCGCATGCGTGAAAGCGAGTGAGAATTAAAGAATTTGAAGAAAAGCTACCTGGAGCATGTACAAACTGATATTAATCTTTTTTTTAGGGCTGTCAAAATTGAGAGCAAACAAAACAACTGCTGTATAACGCCCTCCGCTGTCTTTGTTTGATTGGTCACATGACTGCATCACATGACTAAAATGCGTCATCGTTTTAGAAAGTCTGCGTTTTCGAGTGTCCACACTGCGACGGGGCAGCTCCGTTTTGAAATGTATGCGTTTTCGAGAGCGTTTTCAAAACGCTGCGTTTTTCCTTGAGGAAAACGGCGTCTCCGTGTGGACGGAGGCCAAAACGAAGAGAAAACGATGCGTTTTCAAACGGAAACGCATTAGTGTGGACGTAGCCTAAAAATGACTTTTGAGTCTTTTTATTTGTGCTATAAGAATTGCAGCAGGTATTTTTCATTTAGTTTTCATTCATTTCCTTTATGGTTTAAAGGGAAAAACTTGTTGTTTTTTTAAAACAAAGAAAATCAGCACAATTTCTTTTTGCAAATTTGCAGGAATTCATGGCACTTTTCAGCCTTGTTTATCGTACAACTGTATAACAAAACACTCATGTACTTGATATATAACACAAATGACCTTTTATAAGTTAATAAATTAGTATTTTTCTCTGCATCACTGTTTCCTTGTCTATTTAAATTCTCATAGTCTCATTTTGACTGCTTTTGAAGGTTTTTTTTTGTTCATTATACTGATGTTTGACCTCTGCTAGAAATGGGTCACATGTGCCTTTTTCTTTGATCAGCAAAACACTCAAAGTCACCACTAACATGATCCAGATTCTTCGTAGCGGTCACATTGGGCAGCAGTGTCTCCAGGCCCTCATGTTATATAAACAATCTTTCACTTTTAATGCATCCATTCATTCAAAAACAGTGTATATTTAGTCGCATGATATGCAGGATATATATTCAGCATTGCGTTTGATGGTATGATGGTCTGTGGCGCTCCCGTGGTTTCGTTTTGTGAATTAAGAGTAGTGCGCTGGGAGCTCGGTCACCAGTCTTTAAGATTCAGAACGTCTTTGGTCTCTCATGGTTTTATGACCAAAACCAATCTGCTGCATTTTCTACCACAAAGCTGACGACTCCCTAACAGATTATGAGCTCCTATGTTGCAGGAGTCACATGAACTCACCGCAAACCTAAATTACAAAGTGTCTTTTCTTCAGAGGAGCGCCTTTGTGTCATTTTAGCTTGCACAACCTTTTTATCCTTTCTCTTTTTATGCTCCACTTTCTTGCAAACCTCCAAGATCTTATCTGTTTAAAAAGAAGGAAACATTTTTGTTTTTTAAATTTGGTCTTCAAAGCAGTATAATTTCTTGGTTTGCCTTGAACCCCCAGCAGACTCACAGGAAGCTGCAACACTCATTTCCCTTTAAAGGGTTCTGGTTCTACTAACGAGGCCAGATGTGAAACAGACAGTATTTTCTCAAAGTTTCGTCTTGTTGCGAATACTGGGGGAAAAGAGCCGCTATAATTTAAAACAAGAATAATCATGAAAACTATAACATTTGTCTCAAAAGGGTTGCAAATGCACACAATATGATCCACAACTGTAAGCTAAGCTTTGCAAATGTGTACAATGAACTTTTGAGGACTCACACGCACGTGCTTCAATCCACACACAAAACAAAAAACCACCATGTGAAACTATTTTACAGATGCAAACATCCAAACCTGAATAAATACTAATCATTTACGCACAATTTATAAAGTTCAGCTTCACGAAGGCAATCATTTTCACTTTCAAAAAACCTTCTGTGTATACAGAGTCTAAACCTACTCGTAACATCTCTCAACCCTCTCTTAAACACATGTGGGCGAGCGCCTGATACGCACAGATCACGTCACACAGGGAAGGTTGTGCCTGTAACATTTAACATTTTCTTATTTTAGCCACAGCCGAGGAGCAAAAGAGCCGCGAGTCACCGAGCTCTGTCCTGGCTTAACTTACTTTCACAATCATAATGATAGACTACTTTCAATAATGATACATATTTTTAATGCAGCTCAGAAACTCCTCACAAACTGTGGAGTAGTGCAGTCCTGTCATTACTCCACCTGCATCCCCATTACTGCTGTGGAATCTGCTGTATCGAGCCACTTTATAGACTGTCCTTTTAAAGTTGGCATTTACTTTGTGTATCCAGGTGACATTGCGCAGACAAGAAGCAGTCTGATGGGAGGTCCCAGCTCATTGGAGACCCGAGACACAGCTCGCACTCTAATTAAAGCTTCCCCGAGCCTTTGATCTCAGCAGAGCTTCAATAACGAGGCACAAACAACAGAGAAGTCCCCCATGTTACGTGGACTCCCTCACAGCTTTGAGGAGACAGCTGTACTCTTGTCATCCTTCCACCACATCAAAGACCCGTGTTTATATTTCCTTGTATGTTCAGGTTTCATGCTGCGAGGTGCAGCAGCGGAGGAGGGACCCCATAGTGGCCATATTGTCTTCGTCAACATCCTCCGGTTGCTGTTCGGCGTGTGCATTTATTTCTTTAGTTCTGCACTGTGGTCACTTAAAAAGAAACCACGGCTTTCTTTAGAAGCACCACATTTTTTCCTCTTTTGTGTGTTTAAACGCAAGACTCGAGTAGCGAGCTTTTTCTGTCTTTATGCTTGGAAAGATCTTCTCACATGCATCAAGTTTTCATTATTCATACAACTGGCTCTTTGTTTTGCTCTGCCCTGTTTTATTCATGAAAGTGATATTCTGTGGCAGCAGCTACATGGTGGATTTCCTAGAGCTTGAGGCACTTTTGAACTTAAAGCAACACATAAGTTTACAAAAAGGTGTAAATATTGAAATAATTCAAGCTGAATCTATTTAACTGATTTGGTGTAATAACAAAAAGTGTAATATCCCAAAATCCACTACCAGCACCTCCAATATGGTGCTTTGCAAATGTATTAGTCCACCACTCAATGTTAATTCAGGGCAGCTGTGGAGTAAACCTAACAGTGGCGATAATTACCAAATTTTTATGTTTCTGTAATAGTTAATCTACCAGTGTGTGCAAATGCTCTAATCAAAATAATATTTTTAATGCTAAAATAAAATTATTGATGTTGTCATTGAATTTTCAAAGTTACACTTTTACAAAAAGCAGAAAAAAATAGTAAAAGATGCCAAATTAAAGCTATTTATGTTCAATAATTTCATTCCTGAGCAGAAAAATTAGTGTTGGTGGTTGAATGTTTTGCATCATTGAATTTGCAACTTCTCAGAGACGTCCGCTGTGCCGGTGTTCTGACAAATCATCCTACTTTGGCAAATCGTCCACCGTACGTAGTTTATGCACATTCCTGCCGTCACACAAGAATTCCAGCAGAAATGTAAGTATGTAGGACGGTTTGCCACTTAACTTTACCCATCAGAGTATGCTTCTAGCTTATACTCACAAAGATATGATGGTTTGACACTTAATTTTGTGTTGTGCGCATGCAAAGCACATGCGCAGAAACAACCGCTAGGATGGTTTGTGAGGTAAGATGGATTCCCAGAACACCGGCTCAAAAAACATGAATTTAGTTTCTTATTTGCATAATAAATAACAATGCAACTTTTAGTTTTAAACCATTTTTAACAGATTATTATATACAGAGTATTTGTTTTGTTTTTTTTAAAATCACAAGTGAAACAGCTGGACTAACCAATAATTAGGCTGACATTTTATGAAGGGTTCAATATTTGTGTCATTTGGTCAAATTCCAAGTTACAGTCGGAAGACACTAATGTACACACGGGCCCTGCAGCGTATACAGCTGCCATCTCTATATTGTGATTAATGGCAGTGGCAATATGAAACCCACCACTCCCTAAGTGCTGCCATGGTTTCTTCTCACTGGGTTTGTTTCATCTTTCTAATGTGGTTGGAATACAGATGGTATGAAGTTGAAAGGGAAAACCCATTTGTAGGATCCTTTTAATGAATTGGACTGAATTGGAAACCCCCCAGCTGAGATTCCTTTAAGCAGGAAGGAAAAAACGTTGTGCAAATTAAATCAGCGACATGTGTTACACAACACAGCTTCGCTAAACAACTGTTTCCAAAATTCGAAACCTCATGCTACGTGTAGCTTTTTCTGGTAAAAGGCAGTCGTGATTGTAAATGTAATTTACCATCATTTCCCTCTTTATTCCTCTCACATCCAACACACACACACACGTGTACACACATTCTTTCTCGCACATCTTGTGATCTCTGAGAAGGCTTTTCATTGAGCTCTGGATCACTTCCCAGCCTCCTCAATGGGAAAGAACTGATGTGTGTTAGATCTGACAGATAGTCAAAGGTCCTGTCCATGGAACTGATGCTTGCTAATGGATTTTCCCACAGGGGAAGGTCTGTGTCTTTACAATCGTGTGAATTTACATTTAAGAGGCAGTTTACTGAGTATTGATAAACCCAAGGACCAGGTGATCGTATAGTTCACCAAAAAACGTAAGACTGCTTAGTAACTTCCTTATCTACACTCACCTGTCAAACATGCCTGAGGTTTCCTCTTGCTGAGTTTGTTTCTCCTGGAATCTAATTATCTGATTATGTCCCGATTAGCTAAAAAGCTCCAAGTTGGGGAAATGACAGACCAGGTGGTGGTTAGGTAGGTGTTGCAGATCAGTCAGGTCACCTAGCGTGACTCTATAATTTCAGACACCAGCCTAGCAGCCAGTGACTGAGAGCGTAATCCTCTTTGCTGTCTGTTAAAATACTTGGACACTGTACAGCTCTACCTGTAAGCAACATGAAGAACATGAGTGACAGACTGTGAAAATCTGCGTAGAAGTACTCGCAGTCTTGCTGCGGTTCAGGTCGGTTGCATATGCACGGTTCAGTTATAGCCAAAAACTTGTGGTGTTTCATGCAAGCGTGATCATGTCTGAGAACTCACTTGGGTCAGTGATGCATTTAACAGCATCTTGTGTCACAAGTAATAAACAACTACGGCACAATATATTGCACTGTGAAAATAAATGCATCCAGTTAACTTTGCTTCAGTGCTTGCTTCAGCTTATCTCTTTATGAACTGTATCGTGCGGCTAAAACTGGCAGACTGACTATTTGCAATTTCTTATTCAGTAAAATATAAAAACGGCTTTAAGACGACTCACAATCTGCAATGCTTTTGGTGTTTTTTTTTTTTTTGGATATAAATTCATGTTTTCTTCCCAAAAACATTGTGCACATTCAAACAGGTTTAGCTACATAACTAATTTCCTTGGCAACAACTGTTGCCATTGCAACAGTCTGAAGCCAGCATCAGGAATGTGCATCTTGTTGCTCGTGAACTCGCCCCAAATTTACCCTCACTCCTAAAATCATTGTGCTGCCTTTTTCAAAAACTCCCAATAGCCCCCTTTAATATTAAATGTAGTGTTTATTTCAGCATTATGGCTCTTAAAAAGACTACAATGCCCTCTATATCTTTAGAAAATAAATCCCCACTCTCTTACTACAGGAGCTGGCTTGATACCCACTCAGAAAGCTTGTCCATCATATCGTTGTGAGTGGCTCCCACAATGAGTTTTGTCTGAGGATAATTGGGTTTGATATAGGCCTGGTGCACAGGCCAAGGTTGTAATATCATCCAGGTGGCAACACTATAGTGGAGAGATCAAAAATTCATTGTCATGACTCATAATCTCATAAACATCTGATACGCTATATGAGTCAGTGTGAAAGAAATATGGAAGCTTCACTGTTAAATTAATAGTAAAGGCCTCTCTAAATCCATCACACCATCACTGTTAAACTGTATCCCACAACCATGAGATGCATTTCTGTGGGCGTGTGTGTGATAGCATTACTGAGTCAGTCTTGTGGCGCGGCTGATTGAGTTAACATATTTGGAAGAAATCTTTTACATTCAGGCGTAGAGGCCAGATAATGTGTTGAGCATGTGGACGCTGAAACTCTAGCGGTGTTCGATGATTTAAGTGGAAAAGCTAGCATGACACCGGCACCACTTTCACACACAAAAGCCTGTATTTGACACAGTATTATAAATGCACTCATCTGTTTTGTATGTGCACCATTAAGAGTAGAGAATGGTTTCACCTCAGTGGCACTTATATTAAACCTGATATAGAACGAACAGTGTGCATTTGCTGAAAAGATTTGTGAAGCTGCAGTTTAGTAATGGTTGTTCCCACAGTGCTTATACTGTGTTGTCTTTAAAGGGGAACTACCTGGATAGAACATGAATTTCTTGTGTGATAATGGTGATTTCTTTGTATTGCTCTTATTGTTTTTCCTTTTTGTATTTCTTTTACAGAGCAAAGAAATAGCCTTTCAGCTCCAGGAAGACTTAATGAAAGTCCTCAATGAGCTATACACAGTAAGTAGTAACGACTGCTATTTTTCACTAATGCACTTGAATACATTCATCTTGGCTGTGGTTGAGACTAGTTTATAGCATTGAGCTCAATAATTTCTTACTGTCTGTAACAACTTGATGTTTTTAACCCTGAAACTGGAAGATATCTGATGGATTCTAAATTAAACATTCAAGCAAATGTATTGCAAACAAAGTACAGGAAAAGTCACATTTCTTTGCACCACAAAAGCATAAAACTGTCCCCTTTACTCTCATAAATCAGCCATTCAAAGCTACAAACTTTCATCTCTGTGTTTGCTTGACTCATTACAGTTCATATTCTGTTTCTAATAGCTTTCATCACCAGTTTTTTTTTTGTTTTTTTTTTTTTGTTTTTTTGCTCTTGAAAACGACTCATGCAAAGTCACACTGGGAGGTCTGAGCCAAATAGCAACTTGCTCCCTATCATTCTTTATTTCTTTCAGTAGCTGACATCAGAGACAGACAGAAAACCTGGGAAAAGTCCAAGTTGCATTACACGCAACAAAGTTCTACATTCAAAATGAGAACCATTGTAATTATGCTATATGTGCCCAAGACTACTAGCTTGCAGGTTGCAAGAAACCAAACCATGGCTCTGAACCTGTCAACTCACAGGTTAAAATTTCACCCCAGTAGGTCAGTGAAATTTTACCAAGCTGTCAAACTGGTGCATCACACAGGCTGCACATGTGCAGTGTAGTTCCTAACGCTTTTCATTTGTATTGTTAGCAGCCTCTGTGTACCTTTGACCCTGCTAGTTACTGCCTTAACTTGACTATCAGCTCTGCTAGTCCTTGTATTCAATGCCTCACAGAAGCCATGGATATGCAAACTCCAGCAAACCCTTTAAAAAGTAAAATGAATGAAAAGTTAATGTTTGATATTTATTAAATATTGTGTATTACTGTAGCCTATGTATAGCGTGAGTAGCGTTTCATAAATAACAACAAACCTAAGGTTTAAAGCTTATGAAATATAATTCAGTAATACTGTTCATGTGTGTGATTTTGTGTTTTTAGTTGCTTTCCTGACGCATCGTCACCTTGCATGTACGGTGATGTAGCAACAAGTCAAATCAGTTGTTCTGCCTTCCCAGAACATTCACTGAAGATCAGTTCAGTTTGCTTATAGAGTCTCCAGTTACTCACCATGAAGGACTGAAGTTGGTTACACTTCCCCTGTGTGTAAAGGGGGCAGACCAGCCCTCGCTCCTCCAAACACAACAACGTGTTACTCTCGAGCTTAATGTGTGTCACTCTCACCACAGTCCACGCTGTAGATTTGGCCTGCTTTAACCCCAGTGGGAGGACACACGTGAGCACACACGCACACGCGCGCGCACACAGGGTAGCTGTTGCATCAGACAGCCGCAGTCCCAGTGTCGGCCACCGCCACTGAAATAACAGGTCTCGTCCGTGTCTAAATGTGTCCCTCTAAAAAAAGCGGTAAAGTAAACACAGCAGTGGCAGACTCCAGACCATTAAGTGAGGAGTACGCGGACCAAGGTCAGTCACCCATCTCTAAACTGGTTCCAGTTAAGCCAACCCCACCAAAGACGAAGGGCTCCAGACAAACCAGGCTTTGCTCTGTTGTTCCACTCGTACAGAAATAACTCACATTGGGGGAAAGATGTTTAGATTTTGAATGGGTGAGTCTCTATTTGTACTGAAACTGAGGTTTTGTGCAGACAAATGTATTTCATACACAGGTTGTGGAGCTGTAATTTGCCGGAGTCAGTTCATTCCAGGTTAAACCGCTCTGTGCTCTATATTGCTGCCTTGGACGTTTGAATATAATTTTGGTCCTTCTACTTAGTTCAGTAGTTTTGGCCGACCGCCACGAACCATCAGCTCAGATCTCATTTCCTCTCCTCGTCATTTTCACCTGTTTTGTTTCTCTTCCTCCAAATGCTTCCCTAATGTCTTCATTTTCATGGATGTGTGGGGTTGAGTGGCCTATTCTGCTTTCAGACTTCACAATGACATCATGAATTTGTTTCAGTTTTCCTCTTACCATGCCACTGAGTCATCATTATTTTCCTATGAGTCCACTGTCTGTTTATCATCTATGTTAATAAGACTATCAGCTCTCAGCTCTCTTGTAAAGTTTGGAAAGTTCATTATTTGTATTTTGTAGTTAACCTGCTACTTGCAGCTGAGTCACTGCCTAATGGATCCATGGAGTACTGTGAGGAACGCAGGAGGAGGATGATTCAAGCTTTAGGAAGTAGCTCTAATCAGCAGGCCACTATCAGCGTAATAAACTTCTGCTGTGTTACATTGTTACAGTGTGAAGGCAAAACGGTGAATGACTTCAGCTTAAATGCGATTATAGCTTTAAGAAAAAGACACATTTTTGAAGTTTATGCTACATGAAGACATGAAGCCAGAGCCAAATACCATCTCATTAAAAAGCTGAATTGAAAGTCTAAAAATAGTCCTCTTGATAACTTCCTGAGTGCATCTTTTTAGTTTTTTGGCCTGTGTGGTTTGTGTACTTAACTAAACAAAAAAGACTCTTTGATTTGTGGTTCAGCACAAGAAGAACTGTGAGCGATGAGTGCTTTGACAGGAGTTGAATCGATAGGTGATAAATGAGTGAGTCAGAAGATGGAAGCCTTATTTGCGGGTTAGGTCACGATTAAGACGATGGATTATTCTGATCTTTGACCCCACAGGAACTAACCCAACACCCAGAGGCTGCTGCCTTTTTTGTTTTTTCTGGTCTTGAAATAAAACAATGCCTTTTCCTTCCTGTCCAGGTGATGAAGACGTATCACATGTACCACTCGGAGAGCATCAGCGCTGAGAGCAAGCTGAAGGAGGCTGAGAAGCAAGAAGAAAAGCAGATTGGCAGGGCTGATCCTGTCTTCAGCATTCGAATGGAGGAAAAATACCAGAGGCGCAGCTCTGTGAAGAAAATTGAGAAGATGAAAGAGAAGGTAAGATGCCAGGTGTTAAAGGCAGCAAAAGCCAGTAGTTGCACCATAAAAGAGAAAAAAATAACTGTTCAGTATTGAAAAAGAAAAAGACTCACCCAGGCTTTGTTTTCTTAGAACAGGCCTGTTGTCTGTTAAATCTCTGTGGCAAATGATTAAAGTCCAGGCAACTGATTTTTTTATAACACAAGTTTTCCAGGAATGCTTTTGGGAAGTCTTAAAATATGGGTGATCTGGAGTGTGTGAATCAGAGCCTAGTGCAGTGGTCAGCGCGTGTTGACTAACAGCCTCATGCTTGTCTGCTGAAGAGGAAGTGTAAGTTAAAAACTTCTGTCCCACACTGAGGTGTCCAAGTTGAAACCAAGGCCACAGCCTGGTTTTAGTTCTTTTTTTGTTTTTTTTCCGTACTTGGTCCTTTTCATGCCAGACTGTAACTTATCTCTAACGTTGCCTAAAATGTTTTGTTTTGACAGTAATCTAGTCCCAGCACTGTGACTCGCTGTGCGTGCAGAGACATGAAAGCATAATCACTTGTCAAAAGGCAAATCTTCACTCATTAAATTCACCCCGTCTCGCTCGCTCTGTTGTTGTCTGTTTCTCATTTTTGCTTCTAATTCTCTCATCAGCGTCAAGCCAAGTACTCCGAGAACAAGCTGAAGTCGATCAAAGCGCGGAACGAGTACCTGCTGACGCTGGAAGCGACAAACTCATCCGTTTACAAATACTACATCCACGACTTGTCGGACTTAATTGATGTAAGTATGAAACCACGGGATTTTGGCAGTCGTGTTGTGAGCCAGCTTCTTCTTCTTCTTCTGCACACACTTTTTTTGCCTCAAGTGAGACTGAGGAGAATATTAATAATCAGAACACACACGTTTTAAGTGGTGGTCTTTTGTTTTTTTACTTTCCAATGCAGATTTTGGGAGATGGATACTGGTTGGTACATGTAGTAGTAATAATAATAATAATGTATTTTCCCAGAATAATTTTATATGGAAAATTTGGCAATTAAATGCCTATACACAATTAATCAAAAGCATTGTTGCACAACAATGGAAGAGTGCCTGCACTGCAGATGTCTCTGCATTCGTTTTTGGCCTCTTGAAATTTTCTTTGACTGATACAGATTAAACTGTGGTATTTAACATATTGATTTATTGTCCAAACAATCAATGTATGCATCAGTACTTTTATTCGTCCTGATAAACAATGTCAAAAATACCCAGCAAATCAGTAGTGTTGTTGTTAAGTTGATAATAATTGTGCGCCACCACAGTAACGGTGCGGATAGGTTATTTGATGATACCAGGCTGCTATAGGACAGTTAGATTATGGAGAAGATTACCCAACCTTAATCACTACTTCACCCCTTTTTATAGACATTGACCCCCCACCCCCACCCCCGGTTAAGATTTTCTCATATTTGTTTGAGCTTCTTATGCAAAAGACCAATTACTGCTCAGGGCTTTTTCTCTGACCTTCAGAAGAAAGACTGATGACTTTAGCAGCTGTGCTTAATATAAGAGTTCTGGACACTAGACTGTGGGATGGAAATTATAGTGCAGGACCAAATTAAAGCAGCTTTATTAACTTTGGTGATGAAAGCTATTCTTTCCTCCTACCATACTCTGTCATTATTGAAATCCTATGTTTAATATTTAGTTATACATTATGTAACAGCTATTTTTCACATGTTTCAGATTGGTTGAATAAAAAGGGGGCGTGGCCCTGAACTGGCTTCTTTTTTATATTAAAGACAATTGTTACCTAATCTGATCATGTTGTTTTTCTTTGTTTTGCTTTATGCAATACAGATATATATATATATATATATATATATATATATATATATATGACTTATTCACAGTTTCATTACCTGAGTCATTTCTTTTTCTTTTTCTTTTTCTTTTTTTTGAAAGAGAGAGATAAACTTACTGCACCACTTTCTGTCGCGTTTCTAAGGAAACCGGAGACGGCTGGGATTTTGGCAAGTGTTTGGGTTTTTATATTCCAGACAGGACTGAAGGAGAGAAGAGAGGGAGAGAGAAATGCAACCTCTATTCAGCGGCATGCTGTGCGCTGAAATTACCCCTCTCCCTGCTTTGCTCAGAAGCCTTCACATCTCACCAGGGTGTGTGTGTGTGTGTGTGTGTGTGTGTGTGTGAGAGATGCTCTCTGCGTGAGCTTTGTGTGCAGGCTCACAAGCATTTGTTTATTGATGAGGAGACTTTTTATAGTGAAAAACAAAGTGTACAAGCAGGCTGGTTGTAGCATCGTGTTTGACAGTTGTTCAGGCCATTTTGTGTTTCTCTGTGTGGAGCTCTAGGTGGGTGCTGTTGTTAGCAGTGACCTTGGCAAATCAGATCCCGGAGGTACGGCTCGAGTCGTGCAACACAGAGGCAATACTTTTGGCTCAGAAAGTGATGTCATTTAGTCTCTTTTTTTTTTTAACCATAAAATGTAGCCAGCTTTGCTCATTTATATTTCTGTGTAAATTTGAGAGTTGCTCTTCACTTTTAACAAGAAGAATTTAAAACATTTTTATTGCATCCACGGTTTATAATTTACATCATCTAAATAAAAATAAGCACAGCAAAATAATTAGTAACACAAAGTCACTCTTTGTCTGGTATTACACACCAGGTCTGTGCAAATGAACTCCTTTCTCTTCTTGTCATTGGTTTGCTATTGCTACTATCGCTGAGGGTGGCTTTTTCACTGTCACCGAGTGCTCCTTTGCATCACGGTCTGGATTTACAGAAACCACTTTGAAATGCATTTGTCACACTTGGAATCAACTGCAGGTTTCTTTATCTGCTTAACATGTGAAGAAATAACCAACGCGGCTAAGTAACAATAGTCTGTGGGTGAATTATTCAGTTACTTTTTTGCCAAAGGTTGAGTGTAAAGTTGATGAATAATAATAACTGAATGATTTTGTTTAACCCTCTTAAATTAAAGCTGAAAGTCTAAGCTCCATAATAATCAACCATAATTGATAAAATCAATTTACTAATCTGCCTTTTTTCTTTTTTTTTCCATCTAGTGCTGTGATTTGGGTTATCATGCCAGTCTGAATCGTGCCCTGCGGACTTACCTGTCTGCCGAATATAACTTGGAGACGTCACGCCACGAGGGTCTTGACATCATCGAAAATGCAGTGGACAGTTTAGATCCACGAAGTGACCGACAGAGGTTCATGGAGATGTACCCTACGGCCTTCTGTCCTCCAGCAAAATTTGAGTTCCAGCCTCACATGGGAGACGAAGTATGTGGTGCAGCTGGATTTTATCTAATAAGTGGTGCAAATATACTGAATACCTTTGAGCTTAATTTTGAAAAATAAAAATATCTCAGCATTAGTCAGATATTCAGTGGCTTGAGTGCAGCTTTTTATTGCGTATGGGCTGCTGGATCAGGTTTTATGGGGTACTGAAATTAACAAATCATGTGTTATTACGTCCCCTGAAGTCATGAAGCTCAACATGTGTTAGGGATTTTACTGTTTGGCTGGCACTCTGCTGATAGCGTGTCTGTTTACTAGCTGTTTTTGCATCGGTGTCTGCATTCATTTGGGAGACGTCACTGTGGTTTGCCTTGCAATTGGAAAAAGAATTTGGATGCCTACATCCTGTTTAAATTTAGAGCTTACGTGACCTTGTTCCTCTGATAGCTTGAAATTTCAGGTACATGCTCAGTGATGCTGTGATTTGTCTATATTTCCAGGTATGTCAGATCTCAGTGCAGCCACCAGTGAATGGGGAGCTTATACTGAGGTTCCAGCAGCTGCAGTCTCGTATCGCTACTCTGAAGATTGAAAATGAAGAGGTAAAATGGGGGCAAGAAAAATGGAAATCGCAATCCAGGTGTTTGTGTTGCAGGGGGTTTAGTTGCGTCAAACATGTCTCAGTTTTGTTGTCTGCCTGAGATTTGGCAGCTTTGTTATGTGTTTATTTGTTGGATGCACGGTGCTGACAGTGAATTAAAGATGCTCAACAAAGTTAACTTCAGCCAGAAGTCATCCAAGGTGAGATGGAAAATAGTTATAGATGAGACACAAGCTTACAAACTGTGTTTTTTCTTCTTGCTCATGCCCCGAAGGTAGCCTCTGAAAGCCTCTCTGTGAAGCCTGTCGTTTTGCTCCCACCTGTGCTGCATTGACATTGTGGGTGCTTCTTTGCTTCTCAGGCTCTTTTGTTTTAATGCATCTGCAGCATGCCTGAGTAAATTTACATTTTGTTTTCTTGAAAATGGAGAAGAAAGGCTTTTTGTTGGTTCAGAGTGCAGTCACCTCCATCGGGCTGTTACTTTGTATCACGTCTGACCTGCTTCTCCTTTCTGCTTCTCTCCCTCCACATCGCTGCACTTTCTTCTTTTATCCTCTTACAAAGACACAGGAGCAGGCCTCACAACTTCATCTGCACTCATCATCATTTTAGATTCCCTTTGATCAGATGGTCAAATCTTTAGTTAAACAGACGTCTAAACTATACGTCTACAGGAATGAACTATGAGTGCAGAATAACAGTATGTGCGGCTTTTTTGAATATGCAAAATACATTCATTAACTTTATTAATTGAATTTATCAAGCTTTATGACAGAATGTGTGTATGTGTATATACACATACACCCCACGTCATTAGAAGAAAATATCAGTCAGTCAGTGGTGAAAATGATCCTCAGTCACAGCCTATTTACTGAGACTCAGATTGTGGTGTTTCATGGACTATAACCAGACGAGTCAGAGTCCTGTTGGCGTCACCACAGTTTGTCTGCAGTACGTATAGTGTTTAATCAACTGTGCATATACTTGTGACTGTGTGTGTGGTTGAAAAGCCCCGGTTGCTTCATGCCCTTGTCCTCCTGCCTCGCTGAAGCGGATGTCCTGGTGGGTCAAAATTGGAGGGCGCCGCTGCCTCATGTTAGGATCACCAGATGGCCCCTCTTCCTGGGCATGACGTGCCAGATACATCCTTGGAAAATGAACTTTCTAAGCACTGTGGCGACCTAAAAACTGGACTGTCAAACGTACGAGGGAGAAGGAGCGTCTGTCTTTATCTGGACAGGAAAAACTACAGGGCAGTGCTTCATAGAGAAGTGCAGCTGCTTCCTCAAACCTCTTTGGCTCCCGTGAAGTTGGTGAAAGAAAACATTGCTGAATAATTTACTCTGCATTGGCGCTGGATAGAGTGCAACACAGGGAGAAGGACGCTGGATTTCACTTTTATTTAGGCGTAGGGCTTAGCATAATCCTGCTGGATTTCTTTCATCAAAAAACTCATTTCTCTAAGGACATAATTTCATTTCTCCTCATCAGTCAGTCAGTGTGATTTGTCTTTTTGCAGACTTAATAATCTGCCCATTTAGATCTCATTTGCCTCTGCATGACCCAGTGCTCACACAGACTAATTTTCCTCCTCTGATTTCTGCCGTCTTCTCCTGCAAATACACAAGCACACTTAATGGTTATTCTCAAGATGTTTCACACTAAACCCTGGCAATCTAATAGCATCATCTTTGCAGGGAGTGTTTGTTTTTCCTCCAGATAAATATCAAGGAAGCACATCAAAGCCTGTGTGTGTGCTCATAGCGGAAGATCAGCGAATTACCCACTTACTGTACTGCCGGGTCTGTTGAAAGCTGTGGACTGCAGTCTGACTTCTGATGACGGATGTAGGATTAACTAGGAGTGGTGTGCTTCCCTGCAGAATAAACCTTTATTCCACTTTTTTGCGACTGGAATTATTTTTTGCTTTTAACAGTGCTGAAGTTCAGTTTAGATAATGATGGCTACTTGCTTACTCTTGGAACGTCTATATCAAAGTATAGAGACACCGGATTTATGGTTTATAATTTACGGATTAACACGCATATCCACCGAGTCTCTCTAAGAGCTCTGCTGTAACTGAGCCCTGCACCGAACACTGGTAACTATCCGTCTGCTGAATATTGGATAAACTCAACAACTTTTTCACTAGGAGCATTTCTATCACACATGCATGGCTCTCGTCTTCATGATGACAGCTGGGCCTCTCGCCTCCATGGTGCCACTCTGAATGAGGCTGCCAGGAACACAGGGAGAGGAACTCAAACGCACTCAGAGTCTAACCAACAGCTACATGTTAGAAGTTACCTGTCATTGTGTAAATTTGCCTTTTTAGTCATTTGAAAGTTTCACTTTACTGAATCTAGCATTTCATGTTCCGTGTATGCGTGTTTCCTTTCCTTCATGAAAGGTGGGATAACTACATCCATTCTGTGTGCACGAGCATGTGTGTCAGCAGTGTAATTCATCACAGCAACACATGAAAGCTGAAAAGTCTTCTTTGGTTTTCAGGGCGACTCTTTTTTTTTCTTCTTCTTTGAAGGTGAAATGAGTCACGGGTCAGGCAGTTTAAAAGAAACAAGCCACAATCCACAGTTGTCTCAGTGTGTATAATTGTAACACGAGGAATTCGCCTTGTTCTTTCATTACCTCTGAGCTTGCGCTCACTAAATAACTGACAAATGGGGTCACTACCTTTTGAGGTGAGGTCATTCTGATCATTAAGGATAATCAAGAAGAATTCCAGCTGCATTACATTCAGGGTCCCATTGACCTGTGTGTTCCCCACCTTTTTAAAATCTCAGTAAGTGAACTGACATGGTGAGTGTCTCCATGAAATGCTGCAGTTTTGCTTAATTTTTCCAGGGAAGTGCTTGTTGGTGGGTTTTTGTGTTGTCGTTGTTGTTGTTGTTTGGGGTTTTTTGTGGCTTTTCCACATCAGTGATTCATGTTCACACTTAACACACTTCAGTTTAGTCTCTTATGCCTCCCTGTCTGCCTCCTTTACTTTCTCTGTTTATATTTGCTCTGTTTGTATTGCCATTGGTCCATACTCTGCAAGTGCCTTGATCCCTTATATACATATTTACATTTGGGATGACTCTGAAGGCTTAAACGTGCCAAAGTGTGCACACACACATCAGTTTTTCCCCCTGGATGTGTGTGTGTGCGTCTTTAACTTTTATCTACTCTCTCATTTGAATGTCACATGTTGTGCCATCTTATGTCATAATATTATGGACACAGTTATGCCCTGCAGCTCTTGCAGCAGTGGTCGAACATCTTTCACACTAAGTGGTGGGGCATGCTTGGCCAAGTCCTGGTGTTTATAAGCTCTGAGAGAAGAACTGTTGACAGGAAGACGTGGTTATGAAAATGGATCTTAAAAGCCTACAGCTCAATCTGGCATTTCCATCTGACACTGTTCACCTCTGCACCCCGTGAGTGTGAACACAATGATAAATAAGTCACTTTGAACCGTCGGGAAATTCTTTTATTTTAGGGAACATTCACCTCGTCAGAAACCACCTGAATTTTAAAGTGTGTCTTGGGATAGAGAGTGGTTTTCAGGGAGTGAAGTGAGTTTCTGTGTATAGTGAGATGGTAACATAGTGATATAGAAGAGATGACATCAGCTTTTTCTCACCTTCTCTTCTTTTCACAGATCAAAAAGACATCAGAGGCAACCCTGACCACCATCCAGGACATGGTGACCATTGAAGACTACGATGTGTCTGAGTGCTTCCACCACAGCCGGTCCACCGAATCAGTCAAGTCCACAGTGTCGGAGACGTACCTCAGCAAGCCCAGCATCGCCAAGAGGAGAGCCAACCAGCAAGAGACGGAGCAGTTCTACTTCATGGTGAGTGCAGAGATGATGTCTGCTGCAAGTTAGCGAAAGTAATGACTTTAAAATTTATTTTTAATGTAGAAAACAGAAATAAATATCAAATCCATGCTGTCTGTAATGCAGCTTTACAACAGATTCATTCCTGTGTGATCATAAACCACAGAATCTATATAATAAATCTTAGAACATGTAGTCAAAGCTTTTATCTATATATGAATATACTTGATATTTGGGTTGTAGGTGATGTTTAACTTATGCACATCATTCCTATGAAATCTTTGATCAGCTGGCAGAGGAGTAACTGCCCCAGAATATCTCCAGCTGCCAGCTGCAATCTTGTTTCAATCCAGGGATGGACATGCTCTGATAAGGGCTTCTAAAAGGGGTGCTTAGCACGTCCTTTTGCCCTTGGCTGCTTCATCACAGACTGCCGTCTTAAGAGTGGGTGCTCCTGCCGGTGCTCAGGGCTGCTGGGTAATTACTCTAAATTCTCCACAGAAATTCCGTGAGTTTTTGGAAGGCAGCAATCTCATCTCCAAACTGCAGGCCAAGCACGACTTGCTGAAGAGGGCACTTGGTGAAGGTACATTCACGACCCTGTATTTACCCTTAGACTCTTCACTGTATTGTACTTGTGCTTAATTCATACCTTAAAATGGGAAATGTTCTACCAGCCAAAATGACTTATTAACCCCAATCAATACCCAAACATCTAGTGTAACAAATAATTGTGTACTTTACTGAATTCTATTATATTTGGCAGTCCATCTTGAGCAAATTCAGTCTATTCTGTGGCAAACTTCCTGTTGTTTGTTTGCTTTTGTCACCAGTCAAAGCTCTTAGATTGTAATCTGGTTTAAAACCAGGCAAGTCAGAGCCGAGGGGCAATAATGAACTTGTATTATCCATCTTAGTGATTGATTTGCTTGAAACCTAATGGCCTGCCATGTATAAGAACAGGCCCCCCTTGTTCTACACTGGTAGGATCTCCTAAAGGGCTCAGCTTGTATTTGTCAGTTCATTGTTCTAACAGGCAGTCCCGGTGGTCTCCTTCAAATTCGACGCTGAATGATTAATGAAGCCTTAAGTTAAGAGGAAGAAAAAACCCTCCTGTTTCTCCCACATGCTACTTAGTCATTTCGGTGTCTGCATGAAGTACGGTTTGAGTCACCCAAAAAATTTGAGCGTCTTCCTGTTATGCGAAACCATTTGGTAGTTATTTTTGCTTCATCTTCTTTTGCTTGTTTTAAACTTAGCTCTGTGTATTGTGTGCGTGTGCATGCGCCCATAACTTTTAAAAGTGCATCTGTGTCCTCTTAGATGTTTGAACTACATTTTGATGTAACCGTCTCGGCACAGGTTATAATATTATGTGGAAAAACAGTGTGTATGGGTTTCTTTTGGATTGCTCAAAAGGCCAGTGGTTGTGAGCAGATGGCAAATGCTTTGTTAGCCATATGCACAATTCCCTGCAGGGACTGCAGTGATGAGTCTTGGCATGTCCACCCAACTAACTTCTTGTCACACCTTGTCTCTTTTCTCATATCTCAGGCCACCGAGCTGAATACATGACCACAAGGTAAAGTAGACACATCAGCACCTGTGCATATTCACTTCCCTTTCAACAGCGACTGAAACTTCAGGACAGTTTTTCTTTTCACTACTTCTGTAGTTACATAACTTAGCTAGTTATACTAGTTTTATATATTATGATATTTCTGTCAGTAAGTTCTAGGACCTCTCTTCCTTTGATGCACATGGGTGGACACCATATACAGGGAGACCAGCAGAAATCAGTGACAGCTGATGGCGTTGATGAAGTCGGACACACAACAAAATGAAAGGCTGAGATAGAGACAGGTTGCAAAGGGTTCTGCAGTAGTAGACATAGGCCGGTTAAAGCAATTTAAAGAGAGTCGCTATCGACTGACGTTGGCTGGCTGTTATCAGCAGATAATATGCTTAATTTGATGAAAGGAACCCTATTTGGTGGCTAGTAACTCAACAAGGAATAGAAGTTTAATTTGAACTTGCCTCTTCGAGGAGGAAAATTTACTCTTAAGTCCTCCAGATCTCAAGAACAGAATTATAACATACACACTAACTAAAAGGGACTGTCACCTGCAGGCTCTGTCACGAGGTGGATGCTGACACATACAAAGCTCCCAGTGGGTCTGGCATTTCTCTGGCCTGTTGTATCTGGTGGAGGATTAAAAAAAAGGCTATAAAGAAAATGTTATTTCATGGGTTTCAGCTGTGTTTGAAAAAATACCCTTATTCATCCATCCAGCCATCACCTGGAGTTGAAAGGTTTTGAAGATTAGTCATCCTCCTCTTCAGTTCAGGTTTTGAAAGGACATAAATGTGCAAAGAGGGAAACCACAAAATGCATTGTTTGCCTTTTCTGATTCATTCTTTGTGTTCTAGACATCCCAATGGGCCGTACAGAACCCTCACTGGCACCCGGCGGGCTAGACCCCGCTCTGTTTTTAATGTTAGGTTATTTAATGGCAATTTGGAGTCATTTATTAAGGTACTGATTGCCAGTCTCCCGCTTGACTGTTCACCTTCTCCTATCCGTTTTCTATTTCCCTCTGGCTTTCTGGTCATTTTGGTGGGTTCCCCCGTAAGCGTCTTAGCTTTGATCATCATTTATCAACAACAAAACATGAACATTTGTGCTAAGATGGATTCTGGAAACCTTCCTCATGAGTCAGCGAGCTCTGGCGGTCTGTTTCTCAGATGTGTGGGGTGGTGGCATTGATAGATTTGGAGGGCAGCAGGAGGAAGGGAACAGCAGTTGGAAGGATAAATGTTTGTCTCCATCAGCTCCCCTGACTCACTGCTGACCTGGCATCACTGAGCTGCTCTGGCGGGAGATATTCTCTCCTCCGCTTCCAGAGTAAGAGCAGAGGCCAGTGAAAACAGCAGGATAGATGGCAGTCAGGGAGCGGATGCCAAACTGATAAGGTGTGCTGCCCCCCTCCTCCGGTCTCTTCACTGCCTCTCGCCGGTGGCCGTGTCGAGTCCTGCCTGATCCTGTCCAGTTCCTGCTGTTTTGTTATGGGTTTGATGCCAGCACAGAGTGGAATGTGACGCTCTCTTAGTAAAAGCTTTGGTGGGAAGCTGCTGAGGTGCTAATCTGGATCTTGCTTTTTTCCCCTTTTTCCATCTCTGATCATCTCCGACTCTTGCAACATTTCTCTTTAGCCGTGGACGACGGAACTCACACACTCGACATCAGGTAGAAACTCTGAGGCATGTTGGGGGGCTCGTGCTGCGAACCTTTTCTCATTTCCTGTATCTATTCTGTACTAACAAGTTATTTACCTGCCACTTAGACAGACTGAGTTGAAGGTTACAGCTGTAGTTTCAGTTGTCTGTGCAAATTTCTATTCCTTATAGATCAAAATCAGTCTCTCATATCCAAAGAGATCGCATTACATAATCTAGCAGCACCCCGGCTTCTGCCTCAACCCTCACTGCTGCACTCCAGCCATAGCTAGTCGATTTTAGTATGGCTGTTGCGTTTGGGCTCATTGTATACCCCTGAGGGCTGTAAACAGATCCACTGTATCATTAAAAGCATGTACCGAGTCCCCGTCCAGCAGTGATTTACAAGAGGAGCCAGCACACAGGCAGAAGGAGAGTTGAGTGCACATCCAAGTGCTCTTATCTGGCCATTTTAGGCCCGAACTTCATATGGAGTCTGTGCCCTTTTGGATAAGCTCTTGTTAATTTAAGCACAGCTCTGGATTGTTTGCATAAAAAAAGACATAAGGCATGTTTAAGCACATTTCAATAGGCCTCCGGTGTTGCTATTCCAGTTGGTTAGTGATTTTTGTATACTTAGTGATAATCCACGACATCCATGAAACTGAGCAAAGGAATAGCTGTGAGGTCAAGTCAGTCTGTCTTAATAAGATCACACTTTGTATTTAAACTTACCAGCTTCACTTTCACTGGGTGTGCATGATTATATTCTTTTAACGGCTCCTATTGGGCCGCAATCAATACATTGAACCAGTCAGCAGTCTGCATGCACCAGATATGCATTAAGAAAACACAAAAGTGAGACACGTGTTTTAATTGATCAGATTTTGGAAAAATTACCTCCTCAAAATGTGATATAATCCTGATTATTACATATTTTTTGCACAATTTTGATTTTATGTGTTAATGAAGAAAAACAAGGACATTATACACCAGTGATTTTTTTTTTTTGGTAACAAATCACTGAAAGAAATGTAGTATCGGTTAGGCTCTTAAACATGTAACAAAATGACGAATTACTCATCTGACTTTTCTTCAAAGGACTCTGGACAAGCTATTCCTCGTGTGGTTGAGAGTTGTATTCGCTACATAAATTTGTATGGTGAGTAGCATACTGTCAGCCCTTACAGTGTTACAGTAGTTGCTGTATTTATACCTTCTTTGAGGTCTTCTTATAACCCAACCAACTTTATCTAGTGTGGGACAAAGTAACACTTTCACAGATGCAGATGTTGGAGTTTCAGTTTATTCCATGGAAATGTGCAAATTCCGCCCTGTTTATCTTTATGTGTTCTCTTCTACTGAAATTCCCATACATACATTCTCCCATACAGTGAGAAACCTCTCACTTGTATGACTGTTGAGTTTAAATATCACTGACTAAAGCAGATTTATAATTCTAAGCATTGAAAGGTGTGACTGTAGAGAACATCCTCTGCATCTTGTCTGGCAACCAACTGATGACACTCAGAGATAAATCTAAAAAAATATTGCAGGCTAGTTACAGTAACTTAATCTTGCTTAGTAAAGGGCATGTTTTTTGATTACTAGTAATGATATGAATAATGAGTAATTTTGATCTTCCTTAGGATGTGTCATTTTGGGCAATTTGTTTTCTCATCTGTATGACCACAGGTGGATTAAAGCTCATGAGTTGGTCTTCTGCTTTTCTTTGCTTCCTCATCCTTTCTTTGTTTTGTTTTTTCCCTGTACAGGCCTCCAGCACCAAGGAATATTTCGTGTACCTGGATCCCAGCTGGAAGTCAACGACATCAAGAACTCATTTGAGAGAGGTACCGGGGTTCTGTTTTCACTATAAAAGATGCTTGTCAACAGCTTGATCTCTACTATATTTGTTTCCAATTTTATTTTTAATTAGGTATATGTCTAAAATGATGCAATAAAATAAATCCAACTTGACCTGCTCGCTTCTCTTTGTTTTAGGAAATGACCCTCTGGCAGACGATGAGAATAATCATGACATCAATTCGGTGGCTGGCGTTCTCAAACTGTACTTCCGAGGTCTGGAGAACCCTCTTTTCCCCAAAGAGAGGTTCAATGAGCTGCTGTCCTGCATCAGTAAGAACATATTTTTGTGTATTATCAGTCAGTCGCTTTTTATGAGTGATTGATTGTTTGTTTTCTGTAACAAGTTTTATTTATTTACATACTTATTTTAAATACTTTGCGTTACAGTGAAGAGCATATTTTTCTAATTTAGATGGATTTAGATCCTGGTGATTTTATTGTCTTAAAGACCTAAAATAATTAGCTCTCATATCATCTTATATTATACACTGTAGCCTTGTGGGGGGGGGTTATACATACAGTGGGGCAAAAAAGTATTTAGTCAGCCACCGATTGTGCAAGTTCCCCCACTTAAAATGATGACAGAGGTCAGTACTTTGCACCAGAGGTACACTTCAACTGTGAGAGACAGAATGTGGAAAAAACATCCATGAATTCACATGGTAGGATTTGTAAAGAATTTATTCGTAAATTAGGGTGGAAAATAAGTATTTGGTCACCTCAAACAAGGAAAATCTCTGGCTCTCACAGACCTGTAACGTCTTCTGTAAGAAGCTTTTCTGTCCCCCACTCGTTACCTGTATGAATGGCACCTGTTTGAACTCATCATCTGTATAAAAGACACCTGTCCACAGCCTCAAACAGTCAGACTCCAAACTCCGCCATGGCCAAGACCAAAGAGCTTTCGAAGGACACCAGGAAAAGTATTGTAGACCTGCACCAGACTGGGAAGAGTGAATCTACAATAGGCAAGCAGCTTGGTGTGAAAAAATCAACTGTGGGAGCAATCATCAGAAAATGGAAGACATACAAGACCACTGATAATCTCCCTCGATCTGGGGCTCCACGCAAGATCTCATCCCGTGGGGTCAAAATGACCATGAGAACGGTGAGCAAAGATCCCAGAACCACACGGGGGGACCTGGTGAATGACCTGCAGAGAGCTGGGACCAAAGTAACAAAGGTCACCATCAGTAACACACTACAACGGCAGGGAATCAAATCCCGCAGTGCCAGACGTGTTCCGCTGCTGAAGCCAGTGCATGTCCAGGCCCGTCTGAAGTTTGCCAGAGAGCACATGGATGATACAGCAGAGGATTGGGAGAATGTCATGTGGTCAGATGAAACCAAAGTAGAACTTTTTGGTATAAACTCAACTCGTCGTGTTTGGAGGAAGAAGAATACTGAGTTGCATCCCAAGAACACCATACCTACTGTGAAGCATGGGGGTGGAAACATCATGCTATGGGGCTATTTTTCTGCCAGGGGGACAGGACGACTGATCCGTGTTAAGGACAGAATGAATGGGGCCATGTATCGTGAGATTTTGAGCCAAAACCTCCTTCCATCAGTGAGAACTTTGAAGATGAAACGAGGCTGGGTCTTCCAACATGACAATGATCCAAAACACACCGCCCGGGCAACAAAGGAGTGGCTCCGTAAGAAGCATTTGAAAGTCCTGGAGTGGCCTAGCCAGTCTCCAGACCTCAACCCCATAGAAAATCTGTGGCGGGAGTTGAAAGTCCGTGTTGCTCGGCGACAGCCCCAAAACATCACTGCTCTCGAGAAGATCTGCATGGAGGAATGGGCCAAAATACCAGCTACTGTGTGTGCAAACCTGGTAAAGACCTATAGTAAACGTTTGACCTCTGTTATTGCCAACAAAGGTTATGTTACAAAGTATTGAGTTGTATTTTTGTTATTGACCAAATACTTATTTAACTTGCACAATCGGTGGCTGACTAAATACTTTTTTGCCCCACTGTATCCGATAATGAAAGTTTGAACATTTTGGGATATTCCTTGTAGTCTTGCTTGAACTCTTTGTCATTCTGAAGTCTGAACTCGGACTTGCGTTTTGTGGGTCCTGCTCTGCTGTGTTGAGCTCTGAGCAGGAGCCGATCTGTTGTGAGCGGCACAAAGCTGACCATAGAGTTTTGGTGGAGTGTTGAATGTTCGCAGCCCTGGGCTGAATCTGCAGTGGAGTCCTCACAAGAATGGTCACATTGTGAATTTGTCTGAATCGTTCCACAGTTCAGTCAGCTCTTTGAATGACACTGCATTACATCACATCAGCTCTGTTAAAGAACAATTGAATATGCACAAAGTCACATGGACATAGTGTGCGTCCCGATGCCTCGTGCGACTCTGCAGGAGTGATTGTGTGCCCCGTGTATTTGTGTGTGTTCTTTGTGTACTCGCAAGTGTGTGAAGTGTGTCCTCTTGAGTTTCTTGGGTCTACCGTCGTTTACACATTTGTGCTGGATGAGTGATGGGGATTCCCTGTTTACATTTCCCAGCTCTGCATGCCAGTGATTGCAGTGTGGGCTGAGCGCCCAGCAGGCTCCATATATAAACCTTAATCCCATATGGAGCAGCTCAGACCAGCTACGAGATCGTTTAACCGCTCTCAGTTGACTGTTTCATTTTCACCGCAGCCGTGCACTGCGGCTTGTGATATCTTTCATTTTGGAATTTGCGGTAAGAATGCTTCGCGAGGATGTGCTGCACACACGTGATGTAGAAGTCTGCGTTCGAATAGATCTTTAAATAGCAGCTTCTGAAGTGCTTGAGAGCCTCACAGAATCCAAGTTAGGTATTCATGAAAAATGAAATACATCACAAGTATCCCAGAAGCCCAAATCCCAGATGGCACACAGTGGCTGGAGGGTGACATGGCTATTTTTAGCAGCCCAGCCAGCACAGCCCCAGCTTAGCTGCTTAAAACAGCCGGCTTCAGGTGCCACACTGAGACAAACATAATAGTAACGAAGGACAGAAAGGTCGACATTCTCCGGCTGCATCTTACTAAAGCACAATATTTTTTCTCTGTGAAAATGATAATAAAGCTGCTCTTTTTTTCGTGATATTTCTGAAAAGGTAAACAAAATGTGCGCGTGACAGAGCGCCTATTTTCACTTCTTCTTCCTTTATGAGAGAATCGGGTGATAAACCAAAGTTGTGGTGAGGGTAATTACCAGAGTCAACATATCGCCTGTGTCCACGAGGACTTTATACAATTAAACGTCTGTGCCCGTTTAAATATTTAATGTTTCTACTAAGTATTTGGCCGAATTTATGTCTTTAGACTTGAGAGTATGTGGATAACGTCGATAGATTACACAAGTGTAAGCCCCAGACGTCTACTCCATGGACTGAACCAGAGAAAAACTTGTTATATATGCTTTTATTTTTTTGGTTTATAAATTTTTTTATTGCTAACAACATACTCTTTTTGACCCCCCCCCCCCCCCCCCCCCCGCCCCCCTATTTTTTTTTTTTTAAAAAGGAATAGAAAACCTGTATGAGAGAGCGCTGTACATCCGTAAGATCCTCCTGACCATTCCCAGATCGGTCCTCATTGTGATGCGCTACCTCTTTGCCTTCCTCGACCAGTGAGTTTAACAAAAATAACATCCTAAACATCATGATTGCCCTTGCTCAATGATTTGTCTGAAATACTTTATACTAAAATATTCCAACCTTTTACTCCTTTATATTTTGTTTCTTCACCCTCCGTCCCTCCCTTCAGTCTGTCCCAGTACAGTGATGAGAACATGATGGACCCATACAACCTGGCCATATGTTTTGGCCCAACACTCATGCCCACACCAGACAGCCAGGACCAGGTCTCGTGCCAGGCCCACGTCAACGAGATCATCAAGACGATCATCATCCACCACGAGACCATCTTTCCTGATGTCAAAGAACTGGATGGGCCCATCTATGAGAAGTGCATGGCGGGCGGGGACTACTGGTAAGAAATAAGAACGTATGCCGACAGTGCTATACCTAAATCGGGTGAAGTGCCGCATTTACTGGACCCAAACATCCAGAGATGTTCACACTGGGGAGTGGATGTGAGCTATGACACATACCAGTTCAACACGTGCAGCTGAAGAACATGACGAGGTAGCTCATGTTTCAGGACTGTATTTAGATGAGACAGGCTGAAACGATCGTTTTAATTTCTACGATCATGACAGAAGAAAAAAGAGGTCACCTGGCAGGAAGGGGCTGATTAGTTGAAATGCAGAGCAAACTGC
Source organism: Copadichromis virginalis (assembly GCF_057382275.1). Lineage (NCBI taxonomy): Eukaryota > Metazoa > Chordata > Actinopteri > Cichliformes > Cichlidae > Copadichromis > Copadichromis virginalis. The sequence continues at coordinate 4,503,269 of NC_140624.1, read as the reverse complement.
AGTCAAGCAAGACAAAAACCAGCCTCACATCTGTATATAAGGTTATCGCTTGTTTCTTCCCGACTTTATCTACCTCTGTTTCTCCTCGTCTGTGCTGCCCCCACATCACCGCAGCCTGACAGCGATTTATCTCTGGCCAGAGTAAATCACCTGTCTCAGCGTGCCTGTGTCTCCCCGAGTGAGACATAACCCCTGGGATTTTCTTTTCCATTCGTTGCCGCCTCCTCTCCCTAAAGAGGAGGTTGCTACTGACATGTTAGCTTGGACGCAGACGTTCATTTCCTGGCCGGGGTAATCTGCGGTCATGTGTGGCGTTCCTGTCAGCTCTCACTCTTCATTTCCAGATGATCATTTAGAAAGACTTCCTAACCACACAATGGGAAACTCTTGATAATGGCTGCTGGTTGAACATCCTCCATGTCTTATTAATTGTAAAAAACCTTCCTGCTTTTCATCTTGTCTTGAATGGCTTTTTATCATTAAATTTTTTTGTGTGTGTTGTTGAAATGTACCTTAGTCCTTGAACCCTGTTGTGGCTGTGACCCTGGTAATTTGGATGTTGTCCCCAACAGTGAGAGCCCCTATAGCGAGCATGGAGCCCTGGAGGAGGTAGACAATGAGGGAGGAACAGAGACGCACACCAGTGAGGATGGTGAGTGACTGCACAGCAGTAAATAGTCATACAAATGTTTAAACTTGCTCTTACATACCTTTGTGTCCTTCTAGAGTCCAATCAAATTGTGTTTTTAGGAGTTGCAATCACTAAATATAGAACTAAAACTAATTATTGTAACCATTGTTCATTTAGCATATGCACGGTTAAATTTAACCCCCCCCAGTCTTTGGTGTGTGGGGGGTTAAACTTGTGTCTCTGCAGCTCCGGGTGGCTAATCCTGCCTTTCAGCCCGATAAATGCATTAACCTTGAAGAGCCAGGGAACCGGGCTCAGAATGACAGACAGCCATTCATATTCTAATGGTTCTGCTTTCCTTGGGGCTTTGGACGGCACCCCCTCATTTTACAAATTCCTTGGTGGTCTGCACCTTTTGGGCCTCCTGGGAATGGAAACTTGTTTCTTAAAGGTCCCAACCTTGGATTACATTTTTAACTCCCTTTGTGAAAAATCAGCGCACAAGTAATTTATGGCAGATTTATGAAGCATGTTTCAAAAGTGTCACATTTTATCTGTGGTTCAAAAATAATAAAGTCTACATTTAACTACATTTCCATATGTCCCAGAGAAATATATATAGAAATGAAGAAACGAAGAAAAAACACCGGGCTGTTGTTGACACTGGAGGATATTAAGTACTTCAGCCAGACGCTGTTGTGTGATCAGACATGTGGTCCTTTGTTTCCATGAAATGGATACCAGTTCATCATGTCCAAATCAAATATTTAGTGAGTTAATTGAGACCAAAAGATTAGACGTGGTATGACTTTGCTGTTTAACTTACAGTAAAAAGCAGAAAAGGACAATAAAACTTTCAGCTCATTAAAAAGTGAGAGATAACTTTGACAGAAAACTGACCAGATGTAGACAGAACGGTGCAAGAAATACTTGAACTACTGTTGAACCTAATTTTATTGTCTTACCTTAGTAACACACTTTCCTAAACCTTTTCTGTTGAAAGCAGTCACCCAAATCCTTCCACGTTATCACCAAGCTACATGTTGACATCAGCCTCCACAGAGAGACTTTGAAAACCACAGTTGATCTCTTCTCCTGACATTAGCTTTTAATCACGGTTTCCAAATAAAGACCCTCATCTTACTGTTAAGTATAACCAAAGGAAATATCTGATTAGACGAGGAAACTTATTCCTACTGTAAAACACAGATGGCAGCTATCAACTTTGAGTAATTACGAGAAGATTGTGTTTTCCAGAAAGCCCTTGCTGCCATGGTTTTGTTCCAAAAGCTTCTCTAAGCAGACTGGGAGGATGTCCTCACTGACTGAGTTCCTCCCTGTAGAGTCTTGAACTGTGGTCAAGTTATTGTCATCAGTTATTTTTAAATCCCTGTGACCTCAGTTGGATTTCAGACACAAAAACAGGGCTTGTTTCCTGTTTAGTTACTCTCGCTTGTTTTCTCCAGACTTACATAGTTATCATTTTTCTCTCCTTTCTTATCAAGGCTTCAAACGTGTTAACTTGTGTTGGCCTTTAAAGGAAGTGAATGTCACCTCGTGTGCAAACACCGGTGGAGAAATATCCTTGACTCGTTGGAGCAGATGCGTTTCAAGCTGATTACATACAGAGTCTTAATGCAATATGCTGTCCTGATAACATTTGTGAAAAAAATGAAGTGTGTGGATAACTGACGATCAAGATCTTTTGTCATATTGTAGTTGTGACCATTCAGAAAATATAGCCACAGTTTATGTATTTTGTGTATTTTTCAGAGGCAAACAGTCTTCTGAAAGACATAATGTCAGTCTTCACCAGGATTCCCCAGATGGGTATTTCATGAAAAGCTCCCCAAGATGTACCAGAACAGTTAGGTTCACCGACTCCTATGCTTACCTTTATTTTGAAATATACGATAGCAGCTTCTTGGTTTGGTCCAAAAGAGGGTGCGGTTGTCCACCTGTTCACCACTTTGGCCCTCACTGAAGTATCTCTTTTGCTTTGAGGTTTTGCACAGAGGTTGAATCCTATATTAGTCATCCCATTTCTTTCATGTCAACAAAAGGTCCAGATTTTTACTTATCCTGTTAAATTTGATGCACACATTCTTATTCCTTTTAATAAGACACTGGGTAGTCACTTTTATTTTAGCAGCATTGTGAGTTTTTATGCTCCCGATACATTTTGTTCATGATTAAAAAGCAGGCAGTACTGTGCAAAAGTCATGAGACACTCTTCATTTCATTCACGTTTTCCTGGAAAAATGACAAATAAATGCAACAGTTTATCGAAACGTCTACAAACATGAATGGAAATATTGTATAAAATGAGTTATAACGAGCTTGAAGCTCAGTGTTTGGTATGAGGACTTTTATTCTTCAACAGAGCCTAAACTATTTTAGGCAAGCTTTCTTTTTTATTTAGTAGTCTTCAGGAATACTGCCTCTGATCCCACATTGCTTCATTATAGTTGAGACCTGGCCTCAGCTGAGGCCTTCAATGCCCGATGTTTCACTGTGTTTTTCTATCCAGGTATGCTTTTACTACATTGGCAGTGTGTTTGGTATCATTGCCATGCTGAGAAATGAAGTTTCTGCCAATTGAAAGCTTTCCACACAGTATTACACAGTGGAGCAAAATCGAATGGTTCTTTTCTGCGTTCATAATACCATGATTCCAGCCTCAAACCATGACAGAGCCATTTTTGTGATGGCTGGCTCACTGTTGTACCTCATTCCTGACCTCCTCTGGACATACTCGCTAGGGCTGTTCGATATAACGATATATATCGGATGACGATATAAAAACATCTATCGTTTCATTTTACGCTATCGTTTGTTTCGTGGTGTCGCAAAATAAACTCTTTACGGCAATATTTTTCATGGTTTTGATGGTCACTGTAGTGGCTATATTCATTTCTTAAAGTTCTCTCTTTCGCTTATATTTAATATAACCACACTACAGACAGACAAGGGCTTGTTTTTATGCGTTGTCGTTAGCAACAACGACTGTAAAACCATCGCGTGTCTGCTTGTTTATTTTCCACATAAACCTTTCACAATAAAGCTCAAGATCCTGTTGAGACTTTTCAAAATAAACTGAATCACGTGAAAGAGCAGATTATTTACGGATGAGAATTAAAAAAGAGCCGCCAAGTGTTAGAAAATAAACCTTAGACTCAAACGTTAGAACAGGCTTTTCCCCGCAGCACGCCGTGTAATAAATACTCACAAAGAAAACGGCGGATGTTACAACTTATGTCTAAAAATGTATCGTTTCATACATCGGTTAAAACACTCGACTCCAGCTGGAAACACTTCACGCAAGTCGAGCTGCCCGAGATTCACAGAATTTACAGAAAATGTTACATTTTTGTGATTTATATCGTTATCGGACGATAGATGTCTTAATTTTGGTCATATCGCACAGCCCTAATACAATCATTGGAACCAAACATCAAGGCTAGTTCTTGTCTAATTTGGCCTACCTCACCCTTTTCTCTCAGTTTTCCCTCCTTAAGATCGGCTTCTTTACAGCCATCCTTCCACTAACATCTTTTCTGATGAATTTTCAGAGAACAGTAGGAGGATTAACTGAAGGTCCAGTTCAGTTTCTTTAGGATGTGACTTTCAGATACTGTTCATCTACTGTAGCTGGTTTATTTGTAGGCCTGCCACTTCTGGTTTTAATCCACCAGTTTCCACCATGCTGAGATAATGCCAAGTTTCAGCTAACGGCTTCTTGGAACTCGCCTTGTTGATGCAAAAATAGTATTCTGGGCCAGGGAGCGAATTGTGTTTTACTAGTAACTAGTAAAATTGGTTCTTTCCCAAGTTATCTGTTATGTGTAGACACAACACTGGTTCATCCCTGGAGAAACACTCAAGACCACTTTAAAAAGTGACAATAATGTGTTGCTCTCTGGAAGCAAAATATAAAGAAACAAGAGTTGAAGCCTTTTGTGCTGTATGTGTAAAAATAATCACATTTCCTTTGATCTCTGCAACAGTTTGTGCTTTTTATTAACCTGCTAAGCAAAGACAGCTTTGAAATCAATCTTAAATTAAAGTTTTTCCCCTATAGGACACAGTTATTTGAAGCAGCAATAATGTTAACATATGGGAGGCACAAACTGGGCGTTGTGACATTTGACACTGTCCGACACGCGTGACATTTGAGATGATGGTTGTCACGCGAGGAGCTTAACTGGTTTTAGAGTGGCAACATTAATGTTGTGTCTGCTGGTAAATTTCCCACAAGGTCAGAAATGAACTAAATGACTCATTGATTATGGCAGTTACAGGAATATACCAGGATGCCCTCGATGTCACGTGAACCTGCTCGCTGTATTGTAGATGTTAAAGGGGAATGTATTGTTATACTTTGCAGAGCGTAGTCAGTTTTCCTATTAGGAGCCATGTTTCTTTTCTTTTTTTCCCATGTTTGCCGCAGTGTCTGCTGTTTGTTTTGTAACAGCAAGAGCGTGCGATTATTAACATCATGATGATGTGCAGTGGGGGAAAAGAAGCCTCCTTTAGTGCCATTGATCCTAAAAACATATCAAACCAGGCTTCTGCTGCCCCATTTCTCTGTGGGAACACTGGTGTAAGCAACATCCACACCAACCGCGCTCCACTGGCGTGTGCAAGACATCTGACAGTTTCTATCTCTTGGACCACATGCCTCCAACTCTCATGGTTCAGCATTTCTTTAGCTCCAGTCTCAGTGTGGGAGGGTGCGTACATGTACGTGTGCAACCGAGTTCAGTTGGTTCTGAAAGATTTTCAGTTATAATTGCACGACATGACAAAGGGAATCCTGCCTGCTGCTTCCAGCTTCAGTCACGTCCCTGCAGCGCTCACACGCGTGTGCCTTGGGTACACATTGACAGATCGCAGGATCAGCTTATTGACGTGACTGAAAGGGATGAAGAAAGTAGAGGAAGGAAGAGAATTCCCCTGCACCGACGACTGTGCCGTCTGCTTTATTAACAGCCTCGTCCACTGTAGTGCAGTCCAATTAATTCAAACTGTAAATTCCTGCTTGTCACATTTCATTGGAGCCACGGCAAAAACTGACAACCCAGTGAAGCAAAGACAGTAGCAAGTTAAAGGTGGGATGAAACTGAACGAGAATACATGAGATAAAATAGGACACTGGAAGAAATGCAGAGCCCACAAGTCTTTCCACAATCAAGAGAAAGAAGCAGTATATCACGATGAGTTGTCACAGCTGAGACAGGTTTCAGACATTTACTCTGTTGCCTTCCTACCAGCGTATATATAGAGCCTGTGTTACGTCTGTCCAGGGACCCCCTGTCTGACTTGAAGCGAGAAAGTGAGCTGGCAGGAAAGCAGAGGTAGGAGCGAGGGAGGAATAAAGAAGCTATTTTTAGCCTCGTGTTGCTGTAGTGCATACATATTGGCTTGGAGACTGTGCCTTTTTTGAAAAGTAAAGTCAACTCTAGATGTTGTTCTCTTCAGATTGTATTCGGGGAACACAAGTAGTTAAATGTGTACAAGTAAATTAAAATAAACTGTAATAATAATTGTTCAGTCGACCACTGGCTGGTGTTTTACGCAGTAACTTTTCACGGTATGTTTCACATTCTGTTGTCAGTGATCCAGAGCTCTATTTGTACAATTATTGAGCAGTAATCACCCCAGTCTGATGATCCATGCCGTGACTCACATGCCCCTGAGTCGCATAGATCTCCTCTCAAAAGCTTCTATACATGTCCTGCTAAAGCTCCTCAGGGCCCATAGTGGCTCTGGCCTGCTGTTGTAAAGCTGGGTTACTATTGACTGGAACTGAGGGCGGGGGAATCAGCTGGCTTAGCTTACTTGCACTCCATGTGCACTTGCATCAACTGCATATTCACGTGTACAAACATGTCGGTGTTAGACTCCCTTGAATTGTAGCCAGCCTGTATTTGTAAGTGCATTTGTTTCCAAAATTAGATTTTTATTTCCCAAGTCTACAGCACTTTAATCAGTTGTTAGAAATGTCTGCACATGAAATAACAACCATCTGTACTTGATGACTTTGCCATATCTGACATGTACTTAACCTGACTAATCCTTTCTCTTGACAGAGGGTGAGCCTATTGAAGCCATTGCCAAGTTTGACTACGTCGGGCGCTCTTCTCGAGAGTTGTCTTTCAAGAAGGGCGCCTCCCTGCTGCTGTATCAACGGGCATCTGAAGACTGGTGGGAGGGGAGGCACAATGGGATTGATGGCCTGGTGCCACACCAGTACATTGTAGTCCAAGACATGTGAGTGTCCTACAAATATAGAGCAATAAATATCTTCTGTATTGAGCACAAACAAAAGATGTGCATCATGCACAGTGAATACTGACTAGTCAGTTTACCTCTAGCTAACCTCAAACTGTAGGCAGTTGTAAAGGAATAATCAGATGTTCATAATATATGTTATGTACTTTCTTCCCAAGAGATGGATGGGAACATTCATACATCCATTTTCTTAACTGCTTATCCAGTTCAGGGGTGTGGGGGTTGGGCTAGAGCTTATCTGAGCTGAGGCTGGACAGGAAGATTTATACTGTTTCCTATCTGTTCAGTAAATATGATGCCAGCATCTTTTGAACTAAACCTAAGATGAGGGAAAACATTTACTCGTTCCACAGCTGACAGAGTCCTCAAACCCTGAAAAATGCTCTAACAGAAGGTGTTTATAAAGAACCACTGAAAGTAATACATTCATTTATAGATTGAATGTATATAAAAATGTAATTTTTATATATTTTTAATTATACAATTAAAATGGAATTCTTTAGTTGGAAGATGAACGAGTAGTTTCTGACCTCTCCTCGCTTAATTATTATACCAAAGGCTGCTTAACTAGTGCCGGATCCACTTAGAGTCTGAGAGCTAAAGTCCTTAGCAAAATATCCCTGTGGGTTAAACAACACACTTGTCCTTGTTGACTTTGCTCCACAAAAAGGCTGCTAGGCCGTCAGGTTACTATAGGGTCGCGCACAGGGGACCTTCAGGCTCATTTGTCTTGTCCTCCACTGTCATCCCTGCTCAGCTGTGGAGCTTTCTGCATCTCCAGGGTCCTTAACCAAGCCTTCTGTCACCGTCTCGTGCTCTCAGCACTAACAAGCATGCACTCTGCCATAGCGACTGTTGGTGCCTAATGGACTGAAGTCACTGTCTCGTTAGGACTGGAACAGAATCACTCCAATCACTTAGTAGCTGGCTGGCAAAACAGTCATTTGGAATGCCTTCACGCTCTTTCTGTTTTCCTCCTTCCCCTGCTGCTGTTGTCCCGTCAAAGGACCCCTATCAATAATTCACTAGGAGGGAGCACTGCTGATGGGGTGTCATCTTAGTTAATGAAAGAGCACAGAAATTTACAGCTGTACACGTTGTTCCCAAGGAAGTAACGTCCTGGTCTCTACTTAAAGTGAGCAGGCAGAGGAAAGTAAGAGCGCACAAGATTGCAATCTTCACTCGTCCTGTAAAAAAATAACATATACAGGGAGATGTTTCCTAAAGTACTTTGGCACAAGATGTCACCTGTCAACGTTTGACTGTGAAAATTCGTTTGTAATTTTTGTTGGTAGCTGCCTCTGCTTTGGAGAAGTGCTCGTCTGTGCTGTGACCCTGTGCGTTCATGTGGATTTGCTAAATAAGTGACTGTGTTTGATGATGCCATCAGAGGCAACAGTGCAGCTCAGTAGGTCTGATTACTGCCACCTGACAGGCACCAACTGTACCGAGTATCCAGTGACACAGCTCACTGAAACTCATGCAGCTGGTTTGTGTGTGAGTGTTTGTGCGTGTCGCCGACACAGCGCATCACCAGAATGCTGAGAGGTTCGGGACTATGACTCATCTGACTCCGTAGACCTTGTGGGGTGGGGGTGGGGGTGACACATGCTGACTCTCAGGAAACGGATGGAAAATACTGATACTGAAGAACTGAACAAATATAAAAGATTGACTGATTTGCTGATTTGTCCCTTTTTTTTTTCTACTGTGGGTTTGTCTATCACTTCTTGCTCTTTTCATGTCTCAATGTCACACTGTCTCTGTGTCCCAGAGATGACAACTTCTCAGACACTCTGAGTCAGAAGGCTGACAGCGAGGCCAGCAGTGGCCATGCTGGGGAGGATAAATGCTCAGGAAAAGACATCGGTTCACCCAATGACACCAGGATCTCTGAAGCCTTCATCACCAGGTGGGTATACTGCTGTAAAACAGTGCTAGCTGTTGATGCTTTTTTGTTTGTTTGGTTTTTTTACACAATTTCTGTCAAATACCTTAATTAGGGACCACAGAGATTTTGCAGTTCTGAATATCAAAAAAAAACCTTTAAAATTTTTAATTTGGATCATAGACGCTCTTCCCACGTTTTTAAAGAGTGATGTCAAAATTTGTTTTACATCCAAATCCAGCCCACTTTGGTCTTATGTGGGACGCAAAATTAACAGTTATTTCAAGAGAAAGGAATCTGTCAGCACAACTCTTTTAGGGCTGCCACGATTAGTCGACTAGTCACGATTACGTCGACTATCAGAATCGTCGACGACTGATTTAATAGTCGACGCGTCGTTTGAAGCTTTGTAAGATCACAAAAGACGCAGGAATAAGTAGCAGGATTTAAGAGTGTAATAACGAACTGAAACAGAAGATGGCAGCACTGCATGTACAAGGAACCAGCTGCCGTTAAACCCCGAAGAAGAAGAAGAAGCTGTGTCCCAGAATTCATAGCGCGGCCCAGCTCAGTTGTCAACAATGGCGGCAGCTAGTTAGTTTTAATATTACTCTTATTATTCTTTCTGGGTCACAAAATAAACGTTTAACATATTTTCAGGCGAGAATGTAGCTGTGTAAACCTCAAATATCTGCTCAGTTTATCAAGACACCACATATTTTCAAAAGCGCTCCGACGTTTTCGGAGACATCTGTTACCCACTAGCTTGATAGCTAGCCGGGGGCAAGGCTCGTTAGAGCCGTGAGAACACCGGACTCCCAGCAAATCGTTTTGAAACCCACCGCCGTCTTTCGCTACTCAGGTTAAACATGATATATGAGTCACTTAGATAACTTAACAATGTTATTGTTTGGCTTTTTGTAGTATTTTATTTGTTCCTGAGTAAATCGGTTTGTCTGAGATTAAAGTTATAGTTTTTACACAGCTGAATAAACGTCAAGCAGACAGCTGATTATCAGAAGTGTGAGATGCTCGAGAATATACTCCGGTGTCCTGTTATATTTTAGATAGCAAGGAGTTTATTAAACTTCACCGAAACAATCTGCAAATGTCATTAAAATTTAACAAACTATCATCTTGTCTTTATTTTTAGTTAGCACATACTTTAAACGCTTAAAGCTGTAAGCTAATGATAGTTATATAAGAGCAGATGCTGCTGGTGCAATAAGCTGTAGTTTTATGTCCAATGGATGATGATCTGATGACTAATGGCAAAAATAATCGGTGACTAGTCGACTATCAAAATAATCGTTTGTGGCAGCCCTAGACTCTATGGGCTTAAAGTCTTTGTTGTGGCATTAATAGCCATGGGGCAGGTTTTTATCAGTAGGAAAAGCTGTAAAACTTATGAAAATTAAATTAAAAAGTCCAAAATTCTTGTTCTCCTTCACATTTTCCAAAGTAATCCAGCAGGCCAGATTGGAGTCTTTGCTGGGCCAATTCTGGGCCCAGGCCTTATGTTTGACACCCTTGTTTCACTGTAATTAGTTTACTGCAAATTTGACTTTTACCCTGTTAAATCACTGCAAATTATTCATAATGTTTCCATTTTACGTAAAACAGGGCAGTTGGAGACCATTAGTTTTACGGCAGCAGTAACAGTAACTCCTGAGTGTGCTGCCTTCCTCTGACATTGTGTTTCCTAAACTCAGCTCTTTGTCTAATTGCAAGCATCAGCCACATTGTTTTGTCCCAAGTTACCAGACAGTTCCCGTCAGAAAGTATGAGTATTAAACAACTATTTCAGTCATGCACATGGAGGATTGGCACACGCACACGCACACACACACACACACTGTGTAGACACACAAATCCAATCACACCTCAGTCTTTTTGGCAGTCTCTCTGCTGGTTAGTGCCAGTATTTTGTCTCCTGCTTCTCTTTTCATTGGTGGAGGATAAGCGACCTTGAAATATCTCTTACTGGGTTTTGGCCAAACACATGCTGTTTTATTCAGAGCCATACTCACTCCCTCTACTTCACTGTTGAAATGTTGATGATTCATGCTAGAGGCAATATTTACACCACTGCAGGTATTGGTATGCAGCTGAACATATCTGAATGAATCATCCTTTTAACATCAGCCTTAATAAGCGTCCTCAAAGTCCTTAAACTAGAATCTGTCACACTCTTCCTGTCATTGGCTCCCAGGTGATCCCCACCTCTCTCCTCTTTCTTCTACCCTCCACCCTCCCCCTGCTCACTATCTACTTTTCCATTCAAACAGCAAGTTTTGAATCATTTATACCACTGGATATTTTTTTCTTTGGATATTTTCCCCTCTTGGTGGTCTCAGTCAATAACACGCTCACCAGACAGACTTCTATGGTAATCACAGTAAGCATTAGTAAACAAGACAGCTGTGTTAGAGCCTCTTTTAGTGGAGAAGAAGCATGTTGATGTGACCAGAACAATTCCTTCACTCGGCCTGTTTTTCTGTGTTAATGAAGAGGGGCACGTACAGCGTCTTGTGATTTCTGTTACATTATTAGTCGAAGCCATAATAAGCAAAGGGTGAGCTGTCAATGCGGTGACAGCTTGCAGAGTAAGTTGCGGTGCCTGTTGTAGTACATGCTGTCCCAGAGGAAGATTAAGGACATACATGCTGACTGCTCCACCTGCAGTTTATAAGCAGGTGCTGCAGTTGTTTTGCTATTCAAGAAATGTCAGTGCAGTCAAGGGAAAAAAAAATGTTGTTTCCTCACCAGACACCGTGTCTGCACCACTCCACCACTGGATCTCTATTATTTAGTGTGTGAGCTTTCAACAGCAGCCATTGGTGCAGTCATATGTTTTTATTATGCGCATGAATTTATAAATTTACATTCAGATGTGTGTGGGTTTCAGAGTGTTACATAATCAAAGGTCTGTTTGGATTTACCTGATACTCTGGCATTGCAGGTAGAGCTCACATTATATTCACCAAAATATTCACCACCTTCTCGTCCATCCTCATTACTGCTTTTTCTTTATCACAGTAATAAAACTGCCTGGAAATGTTAATGATAATGTCTGAGAGCTCGTTCATAGGGCTGATGTAAACTCTCTACTTGAAGCCGTTTGTTTCGGAGAAACAACCGAGGAAGAGTTATTACTGAAGATGATTAACTCTAATAACTGACCTGACCTGCATTAGAATCCAGATGCTGTATTACTAATTGAATCTTTTAAGTTGTCACTATTTCCATAAATGTAACACCAACTCAAAAAGCAAGTGATAATAAAATTAGACACTGCGCTGCTTGACTGTAAGTGATGAGCTGCTTTGATTAATCGTTACAGCCCTCGACTCTGCGTAAGTATGACAACCACAACAGAGCTGAACCTGTTGGAGCAATACAAAGGAGGATGCGCTCCTTTACTGGTCTTTTATGGAGTAACACAAATGCTTCAGTGAAACTGATGTTGGCGTGGAGCAGTCTGTTAATGTAAAGGGATTTATGTGTGATAGAAGTGCATTCATACTCAGCTCCGTCTCCGTGTTTTAACTGTGATAAGGCAGCTTCAGCGTCCCCTGGAGGAGTCTGTTTTGATCCTCTGATGAACAACAGATCCATTCTACCTGCTCTCCAGAATAACCTTAACCGATGCTTGACATCAAGGATTCCCTCAAAAAGCTAATATGCCCCATCTAATTCTGTTTTTAGAAGCTTTAAACTACTAATAAATCACAGCTAATGTGATGAAGTAGTGGTGAGGAAAACTGCTTTTTTTTTAATGCTTGCCTATTGTTTCCTCTTTCCTGCACTTATATTGCAGCAGACACAGGAAAAGATCAGATCCACCGTCTCGACGGCCACCTGCCCGTCCCAGTGATGTCCACTGCATGGTGCATACCTCCCAGCAGAGTCATAGTGGACATGGCGGGACTCCAGAGATGGGTTCACCAGTTCTAGGCCACTTCAGCCCACGGGACATGCTGCGAAGTCGCAATCACGTTGCCATAGACAGCCCTGAGCGACGGCGCCGCGCTGGCCACAGCAGTCTGACGAATATCAGTCGTCACGAGTCCCTGAAGAAGATGGAGAGCCCACCGATTCGACGTTCCACGTCCTCGGGCCAGTACACAGGCTTTACCGATGCCCATCACCACCACCACCACCACCACGGCGGCAAGCCCCTGGATCCGGAGACCATCGCACAGGTCAGCGCGGGACGAGCGGCGACCCGACCGCAGCTCCCTCCACCATCAAAGCCCTGCCCTGCCCTGTAAAAACATAGTCAGTCCCAGTCTTCTGCTTCCTCTGGCTGCAACCTAGTCCCTGTGCTAAAGAAACGCAAAAGACTAGCTTCACAGGCAGACGGCAGGGATCACAGTATACTCCTACACACAATATTCCTATAAATTCTGAATTTTTTGGAAAATGCCAAATATTCCAAAGTCTTGAATTTTGTCATCATTCTAATATGGCTTCTGTCATATAAGATTATATAATAGTGGAGCCATAGTCTTTTATAGGCTGTCGTTTAGAAAGCAGAGGGTTACAGAGAGCACCTTAAACTGTGCTGGGCTGTCGGTCTGCCTACTGGGAGCATGCTAAGATGAACATGTCATCTCTGCATCTCATTTGCAATCCAGAGCCATTAACATGGTGAGGGAGAAGAGCCAGTATTAAGTAATATTGTCTACTAACTTTGCATGTATACTGCATGCTTGGTGTTTTCTTAAAAAATCTCTCCTTGTGGTCTTCTTTTATATTGTGTCTGTGTTCTCCATGTTTTTGCATGTTTCTGGTCTTTTTCACTCTTAATTTCTCCATCCAATCTTGCCTTCTTGTTTTTTCTCTCTTTTTTTCATCTTAACCCTCCTGCTCGTGTCTTGCCTATGTCATTATCATCCTCTCTCACGCACATTTTCTCCTCTCCTGCAGGACATAGAGGAAACTATGAACACTGCTCTGAATGAGCTGCGAGAGCTGGAGCGGCAGAGCTCAGCCAAGCACGCCCCCGACGTGGTGTTGGACACCCTGGAGCAGCGGCAGACCTCCGGCAGCAGCGGCGGAGGTCCGACGCCGGCCAGCTCCAGCGAGTCCCTCAGCCCCATCCACGCCGTCATGCTGCGGTCAACTGCCAACACTGAGCCGCCCACCCGCCGCAGCACCAGCTCCTCCAATGATTCTGTGAGCACGTTCAAGCCCGTGGTAGCACCACGCATGGGGGTGCAGCTCAAACCCCCCGCTTTGAGGCCCAAGCCCATGGTCTTACCAAAATCAAATCAGGCCCCTCAGCCTCCTGCTAATTCTTCTCAGGACCCTCTGGATAAGTCCTGCACCATGTAACCTCCAGGGCAGGAATCGGAGAATGTAAATCAAAAACTCTCAATCTAGTTCCCAAGAGACTGTGAAACCAGTGTTTACAGTTCTCAGAGAGAGTACAAGTAATATCTAAGAGTGTGTAAAATACTTGGCCCTGGATTGGAGACATTTCTTTTTGATGGTTTGAATCTGAAAACAAGAATTTAAAAAGGATTAGATCTGAGTTATTGATGTAGGAGTTGTAGTGAAGACAGATTTGTCTGTTGTCTCAGATTTGTGTTAATATGTTTAGGTAATATTAATATTAAATAACAGATATCTTTAAAAAAAAAGATTTTAAAAACAACAAATCACAAAGGCTTCCGGAAAGTTTTAGAAAATGTACACATTAGTTTAGTTTACAGATGATAATGAACTGTAACTCTGAACAACATGTGGTGCATGCAGTTCTTGAACCTGTGGTGAGAGCTGTCGTGACCACAGATTCGATTTTTCTTTCCCTTTTATCTAGAATGGCCTTCGGAGGTGTTGCGAACCAGTACATAGATCATACATCAGATGTTCATTAATAGAAAAGGTGCTGTGACTTGCTGGGCAGAAAGAGTTTTAAGGAGCCAAAAGAGCCCTTTACAGATTATTTATTAACGGTACTCTGTTAATAAATGAGTAGTACTGACACCAGTATGCTTTTTTCCACTCGCATGTAAACTGCAGCTTTCTTCAGCAAAGCATGCCGTCTGTTGTGTTTCGTTAAGTACAAAGATCACCTCTGTGCTGGCTTCACTCAGATTTATTTAAGCATATTGCCTGGAATGACAGATGATGATTGGATAAAACCACTATTGCTTTATGACTTTTACGTCTGAACATTTTGATGCGTTCATAAATTCCTGCAACGTTACCTTAGGTTGTGGGAAGAAATGCGCCTGATATGTGTTTGCTTTTGCATCTGTGTAACCTTTAGGGAGAAAATGATGATGAAAAATATGTTGTTACACTGCGTGGACTACATGCCATAGCTTCCTTTTATGCCTTGTTTGGCTTTATTTACCCAAAGACATGAGTTTATAAGTCAAAGCACGGATACTGATCCTTCATGTTTAGACTCAAGGTGGCGCCCTGTGGTTGTGCTGCCAGTAGCCATGGACCTGATGACTGTTAGTTGTAAAAGCCTCCTAATACGTTCCCCCTGCTTCCTGTGCTTCTCTTTGCGAAGGTGTTTGAAAACAGCAGCTTGCTTTGAGTCCTCTAGTCTGTTTTATATTTGGGAAAGAATGTCAATAATGTTTGCATACTGCTCTCAGACTGACATTGAAGCTCTTTTCGCGCATTTA
Source organism: Copadichromis virginalis (assembly GCF_057382275.1). NCBI lineage: Eukaryota > Metazoa > Chordata > Actinopteri > Cichliformes > Cichlidae > Copadichromis > Copadichromis virginalis. The sequence continues at coordinate 4,487,806 of NC_140624.1, read as the reverse complement.
CCGATTTGTGTGGATGATACTTAGAAGTGCATGGAAAGAAATGGGCTACGTGGGTCAGTCAGCTCCTATATAATGATTTCAAAATGCAATAGCCTCATAAAATTGTATGTGCCAGACTTCCAGTTTTGTGGCTGCACCCCTGTATGTCTCCATTTGTTTTTGTTTTTTTAACCTCTGTGCTGTAGAAATAACAGAGCCGGGTGCATGTCATTGGAGTGTTTGGCTAGCATAGTTACATATAGAAAAGAGTTTGGTAGTTAGGTTGCAGTGCATAAGCAATGCTCTCTAACAGCAGGTTTACACTATCTTTGACTTGACAAATATTATATGTATAAATAATTAAAGGTTAATTAATTTCTGAATTACTAACTTTCATTATTTTTGTAATCTTCTTTTTGTTATATTTGTTGTGTTTCTGGGTAGAAATCACTTAGAAGATATGATGTAGAATAAATATCCAGAGATACAGGTGTCCCACCTATAGTGTGAAGCCAGTTGTGTATATAAAAAAATGTGTTTTTGTCACTATGTAACATCAGCAACAGTAGGACTCAAGTTATGCCGTCTGTAGGCTTTAAGCTACTCTGTGGTGTTATGTACATCTGTATTCTGTGAAAGTGCCTTTGGAAATGTTTTAGAGGAACTTCAGACACTCTGCCCGGTCGCATATTAGATGCCGTGTTTTTGAGAAAATGCAGTGCAGGATGATGAAGTGTATAAGAAATTATGCCATTTTCCAAACAGTTATATGGCAGAATTGATCATAAATAAACAGCTTACTCAATGTGACATTGCACTTTTATGTATATAACTGTATATATGGCATGTAATATCATAACGTTTAGAGTTCATTCAAGGATTTCTTTCTAATAAAGGAAATAGTTTGTTGACCTTGTGTGTGTTTTTGTTTTTGTTTGTTTTATTGAGGAACTTTGACTGCAATTTATTAAATAGATTGACTACACTTGTGTAGATGAAGTTTTAGTGCCCCTAAAAGACGTTTGAGCCAGAACAGTAAAATTACCAGTTTTGCAAAGAATAACATACACTGGTTTTGTCAAGAATAATAAAAAATTGTGAAAGCTTTCATTAAATTAGAAAACAGACTCATTGCCTTCACTGTATGGGGACAAGGACCAGCTTAGTGTCATGTTTCCCACAGAGCCTCTTTCTCAGCCAGTGTGTCTATTCTTTGTTCTGTTTGGATAGCAGAAAAGTACAGTTTCAAGATTGTAGTCATTCAGATTTGCAACAGTCAAAAAGAGTAGATGATTGGTAAATAGATCGATGCTTACAAAGCACTTTTCTACTTTAATTGCACACTCAAAATGCATTTTTACTATAAGCCTCATTCACCCAATCTCGCATACATTCATAAAAGTGCTTTTTTTCTAAACCTACGCACACTGTCTAACATTCACACTCTGTTAGATGCATTGGGACAACAGCATCTTGCAAAAGGTTACTTCAATGTGCAGAGTACAAGAGCCAGGGATCAAACCTCTAATCTTGCAGCTAGTAAATGACCTGCACTACCTTCTGAGCAATAGATGGTCCGAATAAGATGAGAGTACAGAAACTTGTGAGAGCACAACAAAAGGCAGAAAGGCCACACAAACTAAGTAGTTAGCACATTTCCTCACAGCAAAGTCCCGAGTCCTTGTTGTGAACACCGGTCAGAGCAGGGCCCTGATGTGTGGAGTTGCCTTTGTTTATTCCAGAAGTTCCTGTTTCTTCCTGCCGTGACATGATCAGTTCATTCTCCTGTCACTGTGCCTTTTAACACAGCTGCAGATGGTCCTCGGCACCACACTGCATTACAGAACGAGTTTCCCTTTTGTGTCAATAACGGCTGTCAATCTTAAATGAATGAGTCACATTTGCATAAATAAAGAAAGGAAATTTTTAATGTCAATCATAATTTTGAATAAGTAACTCTCAGGGACACAGATATGATGAGGATGAAAGCCATTGTTTTTACATTTAACAAAAAGCATTAAAAGATTGCAAACAATAATAAACAAAGCAGACGCAGAACGATTGATGGAAAGTTTTCTTGTTGTCATCAAATCAGTCATTTGGGAAACTTCTTTTTTCTACATGTTATGTGCTGCTATGTGTGGGAGTTTTATTGGGATTTGGTGTTCCCCGGAGCTAGTTCCAACCTGTTTGTTCCACACTTTAGTGTGGGTCTTGAAGGCCATCTAGTTAAAACAGAGATTGTGTTGTTTTTAATACTATAGCACAACAGTTTTATTGTTATTGAGGAGAGACTAAATAAAAATAACATTTTACCTCAGCAATCCCAACCTTTCTCTCCCAAGTGTGAATGCTCTGCTTAAGCTTCTTGTATTTGTCTTTGACATGCATGTACTCAGTGATATCAGGAGCCTGATAATCTCTGAGCTGCCGTCTGAGTTTGTGGTTAAGGGCTTCAGCCGCTGAATGCTCCTGAGGAGAGAAAGATCAGGTATTAAAATTGGGGGTTTTAGATTCTTGAAGCTTTACTAATTTCGACAAACCTTCTCAGCATGCTCTAACTCCTCCTCTATTTTTGCCAGCATCTGCCTCACTTTGGCGATGTCATTGCTCAGCTCTGCCGACATCAATGTCACACTCTGCAGCTTTTCCTGCTCACACAGATATGACAGATAAGCTGAAAGTTATACTGGAAATAACGCCAAGAACACCATCTGACAAATTTCCAGCGAGTTACCTTGTGTGAGCTGAGAACACGCTGAACCTTCAAACTGTTGATCTGAAGTTCATCCAGGTTTTTGTCGGGTCTTGGCTCGTCATACTCCTGAAAAAATTCCTAGATGCAATACACAGAACTTTGCATTTACACACTAGCAAAATGAGCAAGTATATAAATGGTTACAAACATGTAAGACACTGACAAACTTTGGCAGCAGAAAGCAGACTGTACATTGATTTTCTGTCCTCTCGTGTAACAGTCTAACCTACAACCTACACAATCTCTTGACAGCAACACATTTGCTTTCATTCTCTACCTCATACTCAGCTTTCCCCATCTCTTTTTTCTGCTGCAGCTGTTGCAGGAGCTTCTTCTCGTGGAGCTTTAGTGCCTGATTCTTTACATTTAAGGTCTCCAGCTGGGTGACCTGTACATACGTTTGAACAGAACAAATGAGGTGAAAGGGAGGTTATAAACAGGACTGAAGAAAGCGGATAACTAACAAGGGTGAAAAAAAGTTCTTTACGCTGCTTGCTTCAATCTTTAGAAGCTAACCCATCTTAATAATCTTAGTAATTTTATTGACTTTATATAAAATACTTGGGTAAAATTAATAATATGACTTTAAAAGGGTAAAAAGTCTCTGGCCTTTGGAAATGTGCATACCTCTAACCTGGAACAATCTATTCAAAAACTGCTGTGCACATGTTGATGTCACTGTTTTGTTAAAAAGACAAGTTTTGTTACCTTTAACTTGTCTTCAATGTACTGGAGCACCTTCTCTGGCTCTTTCATTTCTAGCGTGTTGTCCTTCGTAGGTTTGACCAGTCTACGCTCAAAATCGTTCTTCGCCTTCCTGACATCAGCCAGACGTAATTCTGCTTCCTTCATAGAGGCCTGAAAAGACAAGTATGTTTCATGAATAAATGTACCTGAGGTCAGTGTTTCTATATATTGTGTTTTATTTTTTGCGTGTGTGTGTTGTAACCTTGTAGTTGTCCTTGTTTTTTTCAGATTTCAGTTTGAGTTTCTCCCGGTCCTGTTGCGTTTCTCTTACTTCTCTTTGTGCTACGCACAGTTTTTGTTCTAAAGTGAGCGGCTGAAAACGGTCCGATATGTTGGACCTGGACTTTCGCCTCCATCCAACGCCCTGAAGGCACAAAAACTCAAAATAGTATCCTATGATGTTTTGTTCAAGAAAGAGAATGCAAATGTTTTCAGTCAAACATTTATTGGCTGGAAAGAGTTGATGCAATAAGATCTGCTTTATTTTGGCCTGTCTCAAACAGTAAATAAATTGACATTACCTAAAACTATAAAAACATTACACTGCAGCTGGGACAGCCATAAAAAGGACTTTGTCCTTCACTGTCTATCTAATTCACAAGTTCTGACAAATAAAGTGTGCTGTGTGTAGATATATGTTGAGTGTGAAGCATTAATCTGCAGTCTTTACTTTTAGGAAGAGACCTATAATAGCAAGTAAGGATTTGCATTCAAGGTTATTTAATAAACCTTTATGGTACTTACCCCAGCCCCCAGCTTCAAGCTTCGTGTTGCCCCGGCACCTTCTCCCCCAGCCTGGGATAGCAGGTCTTGTGGATCCAGGCGGCAAATGAAGCTTTCAAACATGTCATTCTCTGCCAGGAGGGCTGCATTGGAATGCCTCGGGGAAGAATGAATAAGAAAAGCAGGCAAAATAAATACATTTTTTTTAAAAAATCACTTAAAAATGCTCGGAGAAGTAACCGCTTACTTTAAGAAAAATTAATTAGAAAAAAACATTATGTAGAGGGTGGAACAGCTCACCCTAAACCTTTCTAGCTAATGGTTAATAGACGAAAAGTTGTATTTTAGTAACATTTAACTGAAATTACAGACCATTAGCAGAGCATTAGCAAGTAACTTTGGTGGGTTATACGGAATAAGTTAAATAAAGTCAGTTGTAGGGTTACAGCCGATAGGACGCAGTTATTTTTAGTTTAATAAATATGAACTGTCATTACTTTAGTTCTTCGATCCGTTTGTAAATGAGTTCCTTCTGTTCTTGCGTGACCTCGTCATTTTCCTCGATCAAGGAAAGCTCGTCCTCCATGGTTGCTAAGGTACACTGAACCTCTGGTTTCTATGGCCTAGTGTTGCATTCACGCACTTCTGGAAACGTTTTACTCAGCAAGTTTTGCAATGAGAGAAATGGATGTAATAGTGAAGGCTTTAGGACCCAGGGGACCCAAGAGAGCAGACTTTTTTTCTAAAAAAAAAAAAGTCGCTAAAAAAGACGTGAAAGCGCGTATCGCTTTTACTCTCAACAAGCAGCGGGTGCTATAACGCAGTCAGTTCTTCTTTTACTCTTATGCTGTTTTGTGGATCACAAGGTTTAAAACTACTTATAAACACACATACACGAAGTAACTCCACCAGAGCGCCTATTTCGGGTCACTTTTGCCGGTCCAAGCCCGGGTAAAGGAGCAGGGTTGGAATTGTGACATTAAAAAAAAACAATAATTGCTAAAAGAAATTTAATTTGTAGTTCTAAAGAAACTCTAAATGCATTTAGGACGTTTTTTACTCACTTTATGTCTCTTCCACGATGTTATTTCTCTCTCCAACAACATAGGTTACAATTAGATTAGCATGACCAATTATGCAAATTAGGCGATGACGTCATTTAGCGACTTTTAGGACAGCCAATAGCGATTTTCCTTACTGAGGAGTTGGCAACACGGGCAGCAGGTGCTCTTCTTCTGTCATTTGCACTGACGAGGGCTGTGAACAATGGTTGTATGAGTAGGTGAAGAGCCTGAGAAGTTTTAATTGTCTTCTACACAAACGGTTGTTTTAAACCTCTACAGCAGAGGTTCGAGTAGAGATTTTAGAAGACAAGCCAGGTGTGCAGCAAACACAGTTGTCTGCTGGAGGACAGGCTGCACATGTGAATTTGTCACTGTTTTTTCCTCCTTCTCCTTTTTGTTGCGTTTTTGGTTTTAGTAGGGTCACCTTTTAAAACTGTTTTTTTATGCCGGGTTTGTTTTTATTTCTACTGGGCTGGTGCAATATTAGTCGGGCAATGTGCAATCCCTGAGCTAGGCTCTTACCTTAGGGGAATTAGGTCTTTTAGAGGTGCTCCGTGTGGATTTGCAGTGAATACGTTTTATTAAGAGTGATTTTAGTGCCACCGATTATTGCCTGAACTAAAACACTTAGTGCATGTGTTAAGATATTCATTGTGTGTACTCATGTTGTACAGTGTTTAACTGCATTATGGTTACTGTGGTTTAACAGAGACAGTATTTTAGTTGCCACCACAAGGAGGCACTGTTTCATTGTAAGAGCACGGATGCTGCGTCATCACGCCCCTAAGAAAAAAAAGTATACCACAACGAAAATGGCACCCATGAGAAAAGTTTTGCCGCGTGTTGATGAGGAATAAAGTTCCCAAAATATTAAGGACATTTTTGCCTCCGTCGTCATTTTCCTTCGAGTTGATCGCTGTCGATGCTGCAATACTCAACAGCATGCGATAAGTGTTCTGTTGGGCTCGTATTTATTTGGGGTGGATTTGTTTCTTTTAAAGCAACGAGAATCTGGGACCCCCGAGGGAGAGCAAGCCCGCAGGTGATAGTTGCATTGCTGGCAGGTTGCACCAATAAGACTATCTTGTGGTCGTTAGTGACCTTTCCCATTTTGATGTTTTAGGCCTTTTGCAAACCCTTTGTGTTCTTTTAAAATAAATTTTAACATATCTGACTGATATTGGCCCTCTTGTCCCGTTTATTCTGGGCTCGTTCCTGTAAGAGCTTTGGGCCTGAAAGTTTGCACAAGTAGTATAGAGGTCGTTAGCGGTTACTCGGTGGCTTTTACTCGCTACATAGAGTTTAAAAAATGCTCTCGCCTTCTTGAGGATATATATTTTTTGTTTGTGTAACAGAGCACTAATGTGTTGAATAAAATGTCAAAGAAATGTATAATTTATTTATTCCATGAGTTAAACATACATTTCCCCATTCATTCCCAGACAGGACTTACAAAACATTTTACTACTGGGGTGTCCAACTCCAGTCCTCGAGAGCTACCGTCCTGCAGCTTTTACATGCATCCTCACTCCAACACAGTTGAATCAAATGGTTGAATTACCTCTACCATCAAATCTGGCAAAGGCCTGATAACAAGCCATTCATTTGATTGAGGTGTGTCGGAACAAGGATGAGTCTAAAAGCTGAAGGACGATAGCTCTCGAGGACTGGAGTTGGACACCCCCGTTCTACTAATATCCCAGCTGCACATAAGACCATCAAACCAAAGGTGCGAATCAATGACTCTACAGCAGGGGTGTCGAACTCCAGGCCTCGACGGCCAGTGTCCTGCAGATTTTAGGTGTGTCCTTGATCAGACACAGCTGATTTACATGGCTAAATGACCTCCTCAACATGTCTTGAAGTTCTCCAGAGGCCTGGTAATGAACTAATCAACCTAACCCTGACCCGGGGTGATACCTAAAACCTGCAGGACACCGCCCCTCGAGGCCTGGAGTCTGACACCCCTGCAGTCACTGGTGCTAACAAATAACACTGCAAACCGTTACACCCAGTTTTAGAGACACTGCAATTTACCTGTGGCCATGCACTGCAAACAATTCGGGTCTCACCGCTATGCATGACCTGCAACCTGGGTTTGTAAAGGGAAGTGGCACAATCAAATTAAACGAAAAAACAAGAAGAGAGGTTAGTCCGCCTTTACAAGACTCACTCTCAGTCATTCATAACAGCCTTTGCAGCTGGACGGGCTAGCCAAAACCAAATTACAAATCAACCAAAAGAATAAAAAAAGGACAGCAGAGGTGCAGTCGATCTACAACTTGATTAAAACTTGTGGTCACACGACCAATCTTCTTCTTCTGTATAGGTTTATTGGCGGTTGGCAAACAGCAAAATGGTGCATTACCGCCACCAACTAGTGTGGAGTGTGGACCGAAATGACAATAAATAAATAAAAATATAATATAATATAATATAATAAAATATTCAAATTCTCCCGAACAAATGAGTCTGCCTAAAAAACCAAAATACAGCCTGATAACTTTCACTTATAAAGCTCACGCGAAATAAATCAAACAAGTCCAACTTCACTCGTCCAGCTTTTTGATCAGTTGTCTCCTTTCCATATCATACTTCTGACAATGCAATAAAACATGTTCTATTGTTTCCTGTTCCCTACTGCAGTCACACTCCCCTGTACAGTGTTTACCTATTAAAAATAATGTGCTATTTAAGCCAGTGTGTCCAAATCTCAGTCGAGATATAATCGTCTCCTCTCTCCTGTTTCGTCCTGTACTTCTCATTTCCCCCGCTTTCCTTTGGATGTTGTACAGCCATCGCCCTTTCCTCTCCTCCTCCCATTGCTTTTGCCACCTTTCCTTCATTTTGTGTCGTATTCTGCTCTTGAGCTCCGTCCTACTCACACCAATAACCATATCTACCATCGGTCTCCTTGTTGCGACTTTTGCTGTCCTATCTGCCAGAGTGAGTTAATTGTGTCTGGAACTTCCCACAAAAGGCGCTCACCTCACCTCACACACCCACTACCTTGTCAAAGTTCCTGCCAGGTGACACTTGTTACATTTCTTTTTTACGATTGATTTAGATTTAATGCAACCACATGAAAGTCCACTACTACTAATTTAAGATAAAATTCACTTTATTTTCAGATTTTATATGCCACGCAATCTCGCCCTCGTGACAATATCTATTTATTTTTGTATTTTTAAAAAACCTTGTAGCGATAACTTTCCTTCTGGGCAGGGCGACCATTACACAAACCGTCCTATGTTTAAGTTTCAGTTTCATTTCCCAGTAACCGAACGTAGCCGGAGATTTCGGTCAGAGCCATAACTGGGCTGCTTTGGAATTCTTAGCTAAAGGAACAAATGTCATTGCAGAATGACATCGACTCTGTCTAAATTCATCATCAAGACCTTGTGCGACAACCAGGGGTGTTTGGAATTCGGGAAATTAGAAGATCAGCTCGCACAGAAATTCACGGTTGCGGATTCGGTCCTACGCGCTGTGCTCTTTGACGATGGTAAAATAGCCATTAAAGAAAGAAGAAAGACGGGAAGTAAAATAATCAGCCCGGATAGTCTGGTAGTGGCTAAAACCAATCTGCGGCTCTGTCAGAAAAAAGCTGGAGAGTGTCCGCAGTGCGATGGCTTACACCTGTGCAAGTATTTTGTTTGCGGAGAGTGCACGTTCGGGTAAGCGACGTATTTATTTATTTATTTTTGTAGAAAGCTTTCCTATAATAACAAAGACTCTGTGATAGTTATCACCGCCATAAATGAGCAAAAAGGTGCTCAATCATTCACGATGAGGTTTTTCAACAAGCTACGCAGAGCGCAAAAGGGCTTTGCGTGGGTTTAAACTTTAAAGCCCAGCAAATAATCGCAGATTCAGGTTTGTTTTCCTGCTATTAGTCATCGCCTATGGTTGCAACGTATCGTCATCTTATTGGTGCTTCATAGTGATCTCATTCCCACAGCAATTAATCTTCAGTCTGAACACAGGTGTAAATAAAAACCCCACAGGGAAAAGTGCTTTTAATACTCAGTGTAAATAGTGAATGATGATGGAATAAGCACCATGACCTTATAAGAACTCATGTTTTGACTTTACATAAAATCCGAGCTGAATTTCATGAGACATTGTGGACATCATCGTAATCAAAATGGTTAAATGTGACTTTAGCTTGGCCTGATGGAGACTGCGCTCCCCCGCATTCATTATGAATTTTACGAATTTGGGTCACTCCATTTTTTCCTAATGTTTGCACGATTGTAGTGCAACATTTTGACCAGAAGATGGCAGCAATTTAACAGTTCAATTACAGGACTTTGATCATTTTTTTTCCCAAATGCAAAACACCCATAATGTAAATAAATGATGGAGAGCCTACTGCTCACGCTGAAGGTCATGCCTTCATCTGGATACGACGTTTTTAGTGGCAGAAACGTTAAACTCATCCAAGTGACTTCTTTAGTCTCAGCTGAATGCAGATGTCCCCTACCTTATAAACAGGCCATTTGCATAATGACTTGAACTAGCACCACCGCATACATCTTTAAATGAGGTTTTTGACTATGTAAAATTATAGATACGTTGGCTCAGACACTAAACTCAAAAGCAATAATATTGAAAAATATTATAAGTAAAACAGAATATTTTAATTGGATGGCATGTTGTCATTTACAGAGGGAAGTGTAAGAATCCACACAGTGTGGCATTTCCATACAATGCAGAGCTTTTGAAGAAGTACAATCTTCATGATTTCACAGAGAAACAGCTGTTCCAGCTGTTACTGCAGAATGATCCTTATCTGCTTCCTGAGGTATGTTTTAGCGGTTTGCACTTGGAGGCAATTGTGGAGATTGTCTTGTTCTTCTGTTGAAAATATGTGAACTTCATCCTCCTTTATGATTCCTTTTTAGATATGCTCACATTACAACAAGGGCAACGGTCAGCACGGCTCATGTAAATTCACCACCTCGTGCACAAAGCTCCATGTCTGCCAGCATTTTTTCCAGGGTGACTGCAAATTTGGCTCTTCGTGCAAAAGACAGCATGGCCTCGATGGACATGCGATGAAGCTCTTCCGAGGATTCAGTCGTGAGAATATTGAAAACCTTCACAAGATCTACAGAAATAAATGTATCATCATGGGTCAACAGGAGAGGCAGGGTACTGGTGTCACTGGTAAAGCAGATTTTATAAAAACATGTCTTGCACAGATTTTTGTCAATCAGCAAGACCAGTAATCTACACAACATAAATGTGTCTCTTCTGTAGTGCTAACAGAGGTAAGAACCTCAACTAAGCAGCCTCAGCAGTCTTCCCAGCAGTCTTCCCACAGCAATCCTGGATCCCCAACCAGTTCTGTTTGTCCATCTAAGCCACCGAGCAATGCTGACATGAATGAAATCTGCCTTTATTTCATTCGCAGACATTGCGGGTTCAAAGGTAATGATCATGATGGTGGAAGCTGCCTTTCATATCTACAATACAGTAACATCTCAACACGTATAGCTCTATGTCCATATGTGCACTGCCTAATAAATGAATGCTGGTGTGTGTTTTTCATAGACAAGTGTGCACGTGTCCATTGGCACCTGCCCTACAGATGGCAGGTTTTAGACACTGATGGTGTAACCTGGAAGGACTTGCCCACTATGGAGGAAATTGAAAAGGCATACTGTGACCCAGCAAAAGAGACGAGCTGCATGGATCAACCTTCGTCCGGCTTAGGGCTTTTCAGATTTCTGTCTCTTCAAAGGTACATGAAGAAACAGAACACACAGATGTACTGTTTGTGGTGCATCTGCAGTAAAAGATTAAAAGATTAAATGCATATTACTGTTATTCACATGAGCTCAGGTCTATAGATTTCCATTAATTTTGATGGAATTTACATCCCTCTTAGCTCTTCATCCCCTGTTGAGAAGTCGGTGGACTTCAGGACCATGAGATATGGAAACTCTCCAGTTCGTCGCCTGTCCACTGCCTCCTCTGTCTCAAAGCCCCCTCACTTCATTCTCACTACACAGTGGGTCTGGTACTGGAAGGACGATGGTGGGAAATGGTTGGAATATGGAAAGGTGACTTATTGTGATTCTTTCAATGAGTATGAAGATCTTGCCACCCTTGACAGAACTTTTCTAAGGGAACAGATGTATTACAGTTAGATATGCCAAGTAATTTAATCACTGGCATGTTTGGAATCTAAACTTTGGTGGATTGCTTGTGTTCTCTTTAGGGTGATGAGGAATCATCAGTGACTTCTGAAACCCTGGAGAATGTATACCTTGAAGACAGAGATACAGAGATTCCGTTCAGTGCTGGCAAACAGAAATATATTCTCCATTTCAAAGATGCGACAGGAGACCAGGCGATGTATCAGCAGAATATAAAATTCAAAACCAAGCGAGATGTCAGGAGGAGGCCTCGCTTTGTGTCTGCTCATGACGTGGAGGACAAGCTGAAGAGGTATTTTGACTTCCACTTGTGCACATTGATTCAGGCTATTCAAATATTTCTAGTCTTGGTTGGTTGCTGTCTTAAGTGAGTTTACCAACAAAATGAATACTGCATGTCTTCTCTGCAGTACGTCATCAAAGAGCTCCAGCTCCTCCACAGCTGAAAGCGTACCTTCGCACTGGGACAAAAATGCCATACCTGAGTTTGGATACAAGGTATCTTTCTTCTATTTAAAAAACAAAAACCCAACCTTGTGCTCAGTGTTACTAAACACTAAACCCATATTTCTACTTTTATTGTTAACTTGTATATTTGCACTTTATTCTTGTCTTTCAGCTAATACATCTCTCCCAATCTGCACCAGATTACAATCTGATTGAGTCTTTATTTAGAAGCACAATGCCGGTGAAAAAAATTAACAGCATCCAAAGGATCCAGAACCCGTCTCTGTGGAGAGTCTTCCAGTGGTAAATTACTGACAGAGATTTTTGGCTTTTTTAAAGAAATGATTTGAACTTTTGGAGGAACCAGGTGATAAAATAGTGAATCTACTCTAGGCAAGGCAAGTTTATTTGTATAGCACAATTCAACAACAAGGTGATTCAAAGTGCTTTACAGAGACATTAGAAACAAGAACAAATAAAAAGCATGATTTAAAATTGAATAAAACAAGCAAATAAACTAACTAACTAATTAACAAACAAACAAACAAACAAAACAGTATATAAAATCAAAACAGATAAAATCAGAACAGTAGATAAAATCAGTAGTTAAATGTAAGTTTTGAAATTTAAGCTTAAAGTGTGGATTTGGTGCTTTATTCAAATGCAGCTGAGAACAGGTGAGTCTTCAACCTGGATTTAAATAAACTGAGTGTTTCAGCTGATCTGAGGCTTTCTGGGAGTTTGTTCCAGATATAAGGAGCATAAAAGCTGAATGCAGCTTCTCCGTGTCTGGTTCTGACTCTGGGAACTGATAAAAGACCGGATCCAGATGACCTGAGGGATCTGGATGGTTCATACTGGGTCAGGAGGTCATTGATGTATTTTGGTCCTAAACCATTCAGAGCTTTATAGGCCAGCATCAGAACTTTAAAGTCTATCCTCTGACGGACAGGCAGAGGATAGACTTTACTACACAGTGTAGTTTACCTTAGCAGCAACACAACAGAACTTGTTACTGTTAAAAAGTAGAAAAAAAAGGAAACTGTTTTGCAGGTGTTGGACTAAGTTCTGGCCTGGCACAGGAAATAGCTGAATCTTCACTAGCTATCTGATGGGGTTATTAGTTTTCTTTCCCCCTCATATCAAGTCTTTATGCTAAATTCAGCAGCTGGATGCAGACAGAAAGGTTTTACACACAAATCTCTGCAAGAAGGATGTTTCCACTTAAATGGCATACACTGTGTTCAGGCAGAAAGAGCAGATGAAGGGGAGGAACGGAGGAGACCCCTCAATGATGTATTTGTTCCACGGGACTGACGAGTCTCTGATAGAGGCCATCTGTGAGCAAAACTTTGACTGGAGGATGTGTGGGGTCCATGGCACAGCCTATGGCAAAGGTACAGCAAAGCAATCTTTGCATCACTTTTTGTAGTATAATGGACACATTGTAGCTAAAATTTGATACTGGAAAGCCATAAAAGGAATGCATCTTCCTCAAAACGAACACCAGAAAACTCTTGAGTACTAAATCACTAGCATTTTTTTCTTTGAACTATATTAACAATAACACTTTTTTTTATTTTAGGGAGCTACTTTGCCAAAGATGCATCTTACTCTGACAGATACGCCAGTGTCAGAGCAACTCCAAACAAGATTATGTTTGTTGCCCTGGTCCTGGTAGGGGACTACACCAAGGGGAGAAGCACGTACGTTCGCCCGCCGCTAAAATCAAACGGAAGAACGTTCTACGATAGTTGCGTTGACTCTGAGAACAAACCCAGCATTTACGTTGTCTTTGAAAAGCAGCAGATTTACCCAGAATACATTATCAACTACTCATAAGTCGCAGTTTGCCTTTCCTTTTTCAGACTAGTGAAACTCTGTGGATGGATGTTCTTTAGTTTCGTGGTGTATTTGAAAGTTTAGAATTTTGCAAATGTAGAAAAATGATTAAAATAATTTAATAGTTAACAAAGATAATGACAAAATTTTAAAAAATGCAATTAATGAACACTCCACAGGCTATCATTTTACATTTTGATTATTCAGAGCTCATATGTATAAACAGCCTTTAATTTTAAATGTAGCTTCTTATTCCTGTGACATGCTCAGTGACTTCTCATGTCTGTTTTAAATACAGTGTCATGTAAGTTTTTTTTTAATTCTGTAACCAAAAGAGACAAAATTCAGCCAGTTTCTGAAAGAAGAGAAGACCAGGTTTATAAATACTTGGTGTGCCTCAGAAGCACAAAGCACTCACAAAGTACTGTCGTCTGACCACAGAGAGAAAAATCAGCTCTGCTATATTTAACATGTGCGCTTCACATTACCGCAACTCCTCAACTATTTTGGGCTTAAGAAAATTCAAATTGTTCCTAAAAGATGACAATTTAGTAATTTTACAGCAATTATAAAAAAAAAAAAAGCCCAGGCTGCCTGCATGATACTTTCTTATTGCAGTCCAATAAGTCGCAATCATCGGCCTTGTGAAATTGTGATTTCTCCAAATCTTTTAATCATAATGTGTCAGAAGTTGAGAGTGAGAAAGGTTACTATAGAACTACCAAACTATTTGATTATAGTATGCAGTATTTTCAGTATTATAATATTATCTTGAGAAGGGACTTCGAGTTGAACTTGAAATCACTGTAATGGTTTTTCTTGAAATGTATCAGAAAATCCTTATTTTGCACTTGAAACTGTACGCATTTCCTTTTCCCTCACAAAATCTCTGCTTTCATGCTTGAAGTATATCCTTAGGCAGAAACGCTTAGCAAAGTACATCAGTGCAAGCCTTAGCAAGGACAACAGATGATCTGGTGTCAAGATACAGAACAAAATTGGATTGTTTGTTTTGTTGCAAAATAAACACATTGCAAAACTGAAAAAAGGAGTAATGTTACCACTTTGTTTATATATTTGCATCAACAACAAGCTGCATTTCACCCATTTCATATGTAAATCAATTAAACAGATTGTTTTGTTTCCTAGAAAGATTTGAATGAATCATCAATAAAACACTTTTAGATCATTTATATTGAGGCCTAATAACATTTCAGCACTGCAGTTTCTCAAGTAATGGCCAAAAATCTAAATTGACAGATTGGATGTGAGTATAGGAAACTGATGTTCCAATAAGGTGCAATAATAATGAATGAGTTCATCAACACAGGTAATGAAAGGATTCTAATGTTTTTTCCCACAGAGTAAAAGTGCAGTGAGTGTTTCATATCCTGAGACATGTAACAGGGACAAGGGTCATCAGGAACAAAACAACAAAGATTTTCTTTCCTATTATAAAACCACTTACTTCACCCTCAAATAGCAGCTTTGGAGGCACAGAGTTACGACCACTTCATGCTCCATCAAAGCTTTCAGTGTATCAGTAACAAAAAACACGACTTTTTTGCCAAAAATATGTCATTATTTTGTAAATTCGACTCACTTAAAGTGGCAACGTGTGACTGTGAGAAGTGCCATTCAGAGTTGTGTTGTAGCACACTCACAAATGAATAACCCGCATGGTGCACTCATCAGCAGGGAGTTCAAAAAGACCTAAACTGTATCCAAAAGAGAGAGGCTGGTAAAGAGCACTTGGATCAACAGCACTTTTGTGCCACTGTGTTTATCATTACAGCGGCAATATTATCATTATCATCGACTTTTCAGATCACTGTGTGGGCTGAATCATTGAGGTATGCAGAATGTCAGTAACTATGGAAATATTTTGCTGTAAATCAAAGGAAAGGCATGATACACGAAGACCCTGAGCCTCAGGTTGGTGTCTAATCATCTGATGGAGAAATGAATGGACCATCTCTTTGGTCCCTTCTTGTGATTTTCACATAAATGCCATTTTTAGGTCCAAGAGTGCTTGACGACTTCAACTCAAGAGGAACCTGAAGACAGAAGAAGTGCATCTTTACATATTTATGTAAACAGCAAATATGAAGGCAGCTAACAAATTATGAGTGAATTGTTTGAAAGTTACGGCACTTTCTAATGTCCAATCATCTCCTCTATGATCATTATTACTGACTGTCCAAGTATTTACATTGCCTACACATTTTAGTAGAAAATAATAAATGAATACCTTGGTCTCAGAGCAGGCCACAATGCTGAAGCTTTGGAACAGGCGCACTAAAGCCATTTTGATTTCAAGCTGGGCGAGCCTCATTCCCACACAGTTACGAGGGCCGGCCCCAAACGGCAGGTATACGAATGGGTGTCGACTGGCCTTGGCCTCTGGTGTAAACCTGGGGATAATCCACAGGTTAGGTGCTTTGGGGGAGAATTAAAGGCAGTGCCAATGCAAAATCATCCTGTCAGTTATGTTTCATTTTAGAGAGGATTTTAATTTGGGGAAAAAGCAAGACCAGGCAACTTTTTCAACGTGAAGCTCAAAACTCAAAGGACAGAGTCAAACTGAACAAGTAAGTTTCTGGCAACAGGCTTAAGGTTTTTTTGAAACTGTTTAAAACAGCAGCTGGCCTTTTAGAGGCATCAGTCTTATAGAAAGGTATATCTGTGTGTTATCGTATAGCATGAAGAGACATTGTGTGTTTTCTTTAATGCTACTTAATCATCAGAAAATAAACTGGGACATGAAATTAAATCTTGTGGTTCACCACACGGATAATGAACGGTTGCCCATGGTGACTAAAAAGGATCTTTCTAATATATCCAGAGGCCAACACAGAGGTTGTATACAAAAAGGGAATGTCTTTCAATGTCCACAGAAAAATTATGGAGATTCTCAGTTGTGGTGAGCACAGTGTGCTGTGGTCTGCTGGGAGGCAGCAGACCATTGCAATGGCAGATAGTGATTATTTTACTGCATTAAAATGTATAATTGGTACACTGTACTTTGATCAGAGACGTGGCACACAGCCATGTCATTTGAGCGCTGCACATGGTGTACTTTCACCAGACAGATGGATGAACAACACCTTAGGTTAATATTTGTCTTGTATTAATGTTATTACATCAACATTTGATTGACTTCAAAGTTAGTTACAAGTGTTGATATTTTTAAACTTGAATATGCTCCGTTTGTCATTTATTAGAAGTAGACTGAAGCACCTCTCTGGGATGAACTCCTCAGGCTCTGGCCAATGTTCCGGGTCATAATGGAGGAAGCCTGCAGGGATCTCCACTGTTATCCCTTTAGGAAGGAACTGGCCATTCACTACACAGTCATGGTCAACTTCTCGTGCAAACCTTAATGGGACAAAATATGGAATTAACGTAATACAATTAAACTATACTAAAAAGAAAATCGTTATAATAGCTTTTATTTTTAAAGTCAAAAAAATCTTTCACAGGACTCTGCAGTCCAGTGAAAAACTACATACTTCATGAGTTAAGAGGGTAATTAGCAGCTAGGTGCAGTTAATCAAATGCATTTTATTGATTGATCAATAATTTGACCTCTATAAAAGATATAAAACGGTTCGTGTTAACTCAGTGCCAAGAAGGAAAAGTATCAGTTTAGAGAAGCAATTGTTCCTGTTCATCAATACAGGCATGGTCAGAAATCAACTTCAGGTCTGTTGTTCTATAGTGAGCGAGATTATTCACAACTGGAATAATTCAAGACAGTCGTTAATCTTACCCAAGCAATGAGAAAGACTGAAGCAACATTGAGAGACGAGTGGGCAAATTTCTCCACACTGCTGTGAGACTGATAAAGTTATACTGAAAACCATTACTTCAAGTTATTCCTTATACATCTGGTTCTACGAGCTACTGAATCATGGGGTCGATTTCCTTTATCACAGGACAGCAAAGAGCCTGAAAACTTTCTTTTACATAAAGTAATGGAGATGATAAGCAACAATATTCAGACAGATAGTGACGTTTAAATAATGCTCAGCTAGTAATAAGGGGCCCAAAGTGTGCCTGGAAAATATCCCCCACACCATTACATCACCAACAGCCTGAACTGTTGATACAAGGCAGGATGACTGCATGCTTTAATGCTGTGCAAGAAATACAACACCATCCAAATGTCCAACTGGTGAGAGCAGGCAATATTTTTCTAATCTTCTGTCATTTTGGTGAGCCCATGTGACCTTCAGCCTCACTTCCCTGTTCTTAGGTTACAGGAGAGGCAACTCAAATATCTCCTCCTGTGAAACTGCCTGCTTCGAGATTCAATGTTCTGTGCAGTCAGAGATGCATACCTCAACTGTAGTGAGCGGTTATTTGAATTACTCTTTCCTTCTATCAGCTCAAAGCAGCCTGGATATTCTCCTCAGACTTCTGGCATCAACATTTTTACCCAGAGAACTGCTGCTAACTGGATATCGTTTCTTTATAGTATCATTAAACCCCAGGAATGGTGCACAAAGATCCCAGTAGATCAGCAGTGGTTCATTTATTTAGATTGCCAAAATTACTTCACATTTCAGTGTGTACATGTGCAACAGAGACAGCTAAAGTTTTAAGTGGATTGCAACTTGTTACATTACTTTTAGGCTACATGTAACAACAGTTAACAAACATTTAATCCCTGTAACAGCTGAAGCTGCAAGATTCCAAATAATATCTGCATCGTTTCTTTTTTTAACATCTGCATCACCACCTTAAATCTGGCGGTCAGCGTTTGGTGGGCCATGGCACCATTCTCCCTTCCCCAATGGGCCCAACCTACTCTTGCAAAGCAGTCCAAGAGAAGCAGTGACATGTACATTTTATCTCCTCGTTGTATGGTATACATGTATGATTAAATATGGCCTATCCTCCAAAGTGCTATAAAAAAAATACCACCCTGTTTCCACTTAACATCCTTCTTTACCTGAATCCAGGAGGGTAGAGGCGTAATGCTTCACATACAACCATGTCCAAATACTTCAGCTCCTGGACATTTGTGTAATCAGGTGATTCCTTCAACAACAGTAGCATGAATATAATCGATAACTGTCCATAATAACATGCAACATGCAAAGAAAACCAAAACAAAGCAAAGCACCACAACGTAAAACACTCACATGTCTAGTGTAGAAGTCATCCACCTCTTTCTGTACTCTGAGTTGACAATCAGGGTGGAGGGCCAAGAGGTAGCAGGTGAACGCCAGAGTGTTGCTACTGGTTTCATAGCCTGCCAGGAGGAAGACGAAAGCCTGACCAACAATCTCATCCTCAGTCATCATCTTTTTCTGTGGACGCCTGACAGACGGCTCCTGTGAATGAGGAGGGTCATTTTCCTGAACCGAGCCCGAAGGCTGGGTCTCCTGGTTCCTGTGTTCGATCTCCTCGGGGTCATTTGATGTGTCAAAGTGGTCCAACGACACAATCTCTTTGGTGGTTCGAGCATCTAACATCAGCTGAAGGAAGTCTCTACGCCTCTACATGTAAAAAGAAACAAAAGAAAACGGTAAATATTTATTTCAAACAAATGATGAAGGGAGACGGCTCGTTTTAGACACAGAGTGACTGTGTTAACTGTCTGAGATTCACCTCCTCAGGAGGCTGCTCCTCTCGCTGTTTGATGATCTTCTGAATGCTGTTAATGAAGAAATTATTCATCTTATCTCGTCTTTCATTGGGGAGAAGTTTTGCCATGGGAGCAGCAAGGAAAGGAAAAGCCACTGAAGACATTAAGACACAAATTCGCAGATGTAATTATGAATTATGAAATGCCATAAAAAAACTTTGCATTAAGAATTCCCGATAACACTGTGGTAATGTTGAAATCTAAACAACATTTCTAAACAATGCATTAATTAATATATCTTGTCTTCCTCTATAAATCTTCTAATTACTTAAAAATGATTAAAATTAATTACAATTCCAAAAACTTCTTTTTAGGATTGGTCTAAAACGATGTACAATTTTTCACATTCCTAAATATATTTATCTTCCTCTTTTAATGTCCTAAATAAATATCTTAAATTCAAGTAATAATGAAGTAATATTGATGACTAACTGAAAAATAACAAAATGGGCCTGAAGAAGGAAAAATTGAAGAACATCTGAGCGTGGTGGACAAACGGGTCGTCTGGGTTGTTCTGCGAGTCCACCTGAGTTGCAAATGCCACACTGGCAATAACATCCATGGTAAAGTAGCCAAAGCACCTGCAGGAAAACATATACCAAAAATTAATTAAAGAGAAGATTGAAAATTTAAAATAAAAATGATTCTTTCAGTATTTGTTTTTTTATTGTTTTTGTACTTACTTGTGGATGTCAAAGGCCTGTGCTGACTCAGCGTGGCCGTTTAAATTCTTCATCAGGGCATCGATGGCTATGTTGATGAAAGGAACCATCTATACTCAAAAAGATTAATCATGAGAGACTCAAACCAGTCCTGCCAAAACCCTTTAGTGAGTCATTACATCACAAAATAGAAAATTCAAATACTTTGCAATGCATTTTCTAACAAGTAATAGAAATGTTAATGTCTCACTTCTTTCAGTTTGGCAGAGCTGAAGGATGGGGTCAAGATGCTCCGTACTCGCTTCCATTGTTCATTCCTCAGCATGAGTAGACAGTCAGTCATGGGCTTGGTGGCAAAGCGAAAAGCCTGCAAAAATGAGACAAGAGCACAAACGCAAAAATCCATTACAGCCCATGAAGTAAGTTCGTGTGGAAATAATTGCTGATCACACATCGTGCATCTAAACGCTCCGTCTAATGTCCTCACCATTCTATTAGGGAAGCTACTGAAGTCCTTGACCATCAACTGTCTGAGCATATCAGGATCTGCTATTATCACGACTGGTCTGCGCCCCAAATAATACCTGAAATATGCCGATGTATAGAATATGAGTGAGATACCAGCCAAAACAAACAAAAACCTTTGATGCTAAGTAAAGTATTCGTGTCATTTCAGAATGCAGAAAAATGAAAATGTTCAGATAATCATTGTATCTACTTTTTCAACCTTGGTGTACTATTGCGATGTAATATAAACTTTCCTGTGCAAATGGTGTGTGCACAGAAATAAAAGATAAACAGCTATTAATCTAAATCCAAGGTAATGAGTCCATTTTTGTGCATCCTTTATCAGCAGGTGTCTCTGTTTCTGTGGGAGGAAAACTCCTAGAATTACATAGAAAGCAAATGCAGTAGCACCAGCTATTATTAGTTTCTGTGTCAATGCTGTTATAAAATAATAATCCAGGTGTACTGATCTCTTTGCAAATGTTCAGTTTGCTATTTTTCCACAATAGTAATTTCAGTAGATGCTGATTTTTTTTTTTTACTTACCCACAAACTCTACCATGTGTTTTTATTACATAACTCATAGGTTTGAAAAAACCCTGAAAAGAAAGTGGAAAACAAAAACATCAGACTTAAAATATCCACATTATTTACTGTTTGTATAACTGAAATCACAGAAAAGGTTAACAGCACATCGGCTTATCACAGCCATGACCTTATAAGTGATCAATTTATAAAACAAAATGGTCAACTGACAACCCTATAAAAACTGAAAATAAAAAGTTTAAACAGGAGCTTAATCCCAGTTTAATTGAACAAATGTTGCATATTATTCAGCTGTATTTTTACTTCACTGCATCAGAATATTTTTAAAAATGACAATAGATGTAGATTGCAACCTTTAAACCAGCAGTCCCCAACCTTTTTTGTGCCACGGACCGGTTTATGCCCGACAATATTTTCACGGACCGGCCTTTAAGGTGTCGCAGATAAATACAACTAAATAAAACCAGTAGGGGTGCAACGATACACAAAATTCACGGTTCGGTTCGATACTTTGGTGTCACGATTCGATATTTTTTCAATACAAAAAAAATGTTCATGCCTTTTTAATTTGTCATTTATTAAAATTATAAATATATATTTTAGCTCAAAAGTACAGTTTTTAAATTTAATGTTGCTGAAACAAAAGTAATTAAAAAAATAAATATATCTCAGGGCTCTCAAAATTTCAAAATCCCTGGTAGCCCTTCGGGCAGGGACTCTTCAGTTTTTGGTAGCCCAAAATAAATGTAAGTAGCCCGAATAAAAAAGAGAGCAATTTTTTGATTGATGTTTTGTTTCCTGTTTTGTTTCCTTTACAATATTATACATTAAAGTATAAAATTGTAAAGGAAACAAAACATTAATCAAAAAAATTGTTGAAAAACAAATTACAACATTGTATAAAAATTACAATCATCAACTCAAATACTTGGTTCTAATTGAACAGAAATTTCTATGAACTTGTAAGAACTGTGTAGGACATGAATCAGTCTGTGTCAGATCCTGACTTTGAAATTTCCACTGAAGTCACAGGTAAGAGACAAGTGGAACCAAGATCGAGGCCATTTGCTTTTTGAAGTTTGCAAAGACTGCTAAATTGTGCCAGTGGTAGTTCACTCTTTGCAACATAGTACGCTGTTATAAACAGATTTTTCAGGTTTATTTTTAGTATGTTATTTGCAATTGGTGTTTGTTCTGGGAAATAATGCATTTCTTGCATTTCTCATGGGTTCTAATGGGGGCCTTTCTTAAAATGACTGGTCCCAGTAACAAAGGCGCTTGTCGACTCAGAAATCGAGAGAAAACCAACAACACACCCGGTGGAACATTATGTTATTTACACGGGTGCACATAAGTGGTCCGCATGTGCGCATTCGCTGTCAACATAAAAGACGCACTAGATAAGAAGTTGCAACGCGCGTTTGCGTCCATATAAAAAGCACTGTTTTTGTCCGCTAGAGTGGGATTTTCACGGCACATTCCGCACCACATCTCTGTGCGTTCATCATTTGTTTGAAGCCAGCTCACCTCCTGCAACCACTTTTCCGAGAATACATGCTTCTTTTGTGGTTCGGACTCCTTCTGACATTTCTTTGGAGGTGGAGGAACACCAAAGTAATTGCTTAAAGGAGCTTCTTCGACATCTTTAAGAGTTTTAAACAAATGTCTGTCCTCCTCCAGAAAATCTTATGTACGCAAACACGCGTTGCAACTTCTTATCTTGTGCGTGTTTTTTTTTTTTGACAGCGAATGCGCACCTGCGGACCACTTATGTGCAGCCCCGGTTACATAGCTCGTCATATTGCAGCCACAGAAATTCTTTTGTCCATGAAACCATAAAGCTGCACTTTCTTTTTGCCTTATAGTCTGATTTGTCATAACTTTTCCGTTTTGTGGTAAGCTTTTCTTTGGCTGTCACTTCTTCACCCTGACCTGTCTTATTTGGCTCAGCAGAACTAAAATATATATCCTGCTGCTTTTACACACACACACACATAACGGTCAGCGATTCTCTGCGCGATCAACCTCTCATATGTTGCCCGACGGGCAGGGCAGAGATAGATTTTGGTAGCCCGACTGGAAAAATCGCTAGCCCCGGGACGTCGGGCTAGCGATATTGCAAGCCCTGTATCTGATTGAGGAATCACTGTCACTACTGTCACTACCCGATCCGTACCGGAAACCCGATCCGTACCCCGCATGCGCGAAAGGTTTCTACTTCCGGTCGTAGCGTTTTACGATAGTTATGGGTCAGAGTATCTGTTAAGATGTTAAGAATAACAAGTATATCTTAAAATGTTTGCAATAATGAAGCATTTCAGTACAATGAAGACAAAAACGAAAAATAAAAAGAAAGTTACGGATCAGGACTCTCCGATCCTTACTGCGCATGTGTAAAGTCTGACCGTACAAATCGGGTCTACCCAATCCGTACCGCGCATGTGCAGATGTTTTCTTCTTCTTCTGTTCGTTTAATGGCAGTTTACTCCCCAGTGTACGAGGATACCGCCACCTGCTGACGGAGCGAATAAACCCTATTATAAACTGAATTAGCATCATTACAAACGTGTGTTAAATTTGATTTAGCGATAGTCGAGTGTGTTTATGCTTGTCTGTGAGGAGAGGATTGTTGGAATAGTGATGATGATGTACGCTATCACTGTCAATTGTCAGTAAACACTTCATCTGGCTGATGAATCTACACGTGAGATATTACAAAGTCTGCATTATTAACTCTGTAATTAGGCGCCATTCTTCTTATATTACGGCGCTGTTGCTCAATCGGGGGACGCTCTCTGTTGAGGAGAAAAGCATGAATATCTTTGTATACGGATTATCCATTGTTTAAATGTCCCGGGCAGTCGAAAAGAAGGCAGAGCTGTTGAGAAATGCTAGGAGCTAACTGGGCGCTAACCGCATCATTCAAATATATTGAATGTCATGGCAAAGAGAGGAATGGCAGAGAGGAAGATTTGCGCATGCGGGGTATCGATCAGGTAGTGACAATCACTCATCTTTGGAAAAGAGAGTTTATTACAGAGAAATGGCTCTTTCCAAAATAAAAGCTATACTATACGCTTCTTCTGGGCTATATTCTCAGCAGCATATTGTAGCGGGTCAGGACTGTTCGGGGTTCTGTTTGTACAGTTATGTTTTGTTTATGTTGCCATAGTGACGGGTGACGCCCTCTCGCTGCGACGGTGTGTCCTTCCGGGGTCAGAGGGCGCCCTGTGTTTTTTTTTTTTTTTTTTTTTTTTTTTTTATTGAAACAAATTTCCATATACAAAACAAGTCAAGGAAACAGACCAGAATTGTAACAATTTACATTATAAAGATGGTGAAGCAAGTCATCATAACTTTACAGGGAGAAAATAAAAGTTTCTAGAGTAAAGAAATAAGGAACATAGACCTTTTGACACAGGCAAGAAAATTAGAAGAGCAAGTATTTTTTGATTTTACAGTATAGTACAGCAGTTTTTTTGTTCATATTTGAAATAAGCTTAAGTGACTTAAAGTATTGACAAAAGTAATTCAAGAAGACGGTAAACATAGGAGAGGCATTCTTCCACTTACATAAATGAATGAAAAACTTACATAGCACTATTACAAAATTGACAACATCTGAGATTTCAGAATCCAGATTGTCCATAAAGTAAAGAATATCCTTAGATGTGAAGGCAGGTACATTGGAAATTCTGAGTGAAACCCAACAGTGTATTTCAAACCAGAAAGCATTAACATACTGACAAGTGAAAAATAGATGCTCTAGTGTTTCTGGATCGGAAGAACAGAAAGCACAAGAGTCGGCCTCAAAATTAAACCTTTTATGCAGGAATTCTCCAACTGGATAAATGCCTGATATGATTCTGAAGTGTGTTTCTTTCATTTTAGGCGCAAGTGGGTATTTTAAGTAAAAAGAAAATGACTTGTCTTTCAATATGCTATCAAGGTCATGTCTGACATTGACATTGTAGTTGCAGAATACTATTTGCTTAAAGGTATTAGAGATGAACTTATTATTAAATTGTTTGTCCTTTATTGAGGTATTACCTATCGTCAGTGAAGGTAAGCATGTTCTTATTAATGAATACTTTAAAGTATTTACGATAAGATTTAACAACGGTGTGGGTATCGTTTTACAAACCTTATTATAATTATTAAATGAAATCTCTATTTTATACTTATCAATAAATTCTTCATAAGATAGCAAGTTTCCATTTCTATCAAGCAGATCAACAACAAAACATACACCGTTATCATACCAGTCTGATTTAAATAAGGACTTCTTATTGATGACTATAACCCTATTATTCCACAACACAGAATTGTGAGGTGAAAAATTGTGGGTGAAAATTAGTTTCCCAAAATTCAAAGCTTGCTTATAGAAACTAGACAACTTAAGAGGAAGCTTAGATATTTCATAATCACATCTGAGCAAAAAATCTAACCCCCCGACCTTATTAAAGAGTTTGTTTGGAATATGGTACCACATAGATTGAGGACAGGAAATGCAGTCTTTTATCCATCTGAGCCTGAATGCAGCAATAATAGATTCAAAGTCCAAAGCTTTCAAGCCCCCATTTTCATAGTCTTTAACTAATTGTGATTTGCGTATATAATGTGTTTTATTCTTCCAGATAAAGCTGAATATAATAGAATTGGACAGTTTAATCATTTTAGGAGATGTAAAAATTGAATAACAGGGGTATATGAGTCTTGAAAGTCCTTCTGCTTTAGACAGTAAGATACGACCTAATATGGATAAATCACGTGTTAACCAATGATTAAATATTTTTTTAACTACATTTAATCTAGGAGTTATGTTATTATTCTCTCGATCATTAGTATTTTTACTGATTATTAAACCAAGGTATTTTACCTCCTCTTTTACTGGTATATTGTTAATAGTATTTTGATTACAGTTGTGTACAGCTAAGATTTCACATTTTTTAAGGTTTAGTGTTAAGCCGGATGCTTTTGAGAATGAAAGGATTTTATTAATTGCAGTAGAGACCATATTTACATTCCTTAGAAATAAGGCAGTGTCATCAGCAAATTGACTAATTTTAAATTCTTTATCAAGAATGTTTATGCCTTCCAGATCTGAAGAGAGTTTGATATAAATGGCAAGCATTTCTGCTGCAACAATAAACAATAACGGGCTAATAGGGCATCCCTGCCGAATGCCACGATGAATTTTAAAACTATTAGAAAACCCCTGATTGAGTGCAATACTACTTGTTATATCTCTGTACAACATTTTCATTACACTAACAAATCTGGGACCAAAACCCACAGCCTCCAGAGCTTTAAATAAAAAATTATGCTCCAAAGAATCAAAAGCTTTAAAGAAATCAAGAAATAAAATAAGGCTATCATGAGGAATTAAATGATTGTAATCCAACATATCTAATACTAAACGGGTATGATTATGGATATGACGCCCTTTTATAAAGGCTGACTGTGTCTCATCTATTATTTGAGTTATTCCTGTTTTTAATCTGTTGGCATAGACATGAGCTAATAATTTGTAGTCACAGCAAAGAAGTGTGATAGGTCTCCAGTTATCTAAAAGGATAGGGTCCTTGTTTGGTTTAGGAAGTAAAGAAATTATTCCTCGTTTCATAGTTGGAGATAGCATCTGATCATTTATACATTCATTAAATACCTCTAGTAATAGATCTTTAATGTCATTCCAGAAATATCTGTAAAATTCAATCGTGATTCCGTCGGGACCTGGTGATTTACCATTCGCCATTTGGGAAACAGCAGCATCCAATTCAGCTAAAGTGATTTCAGACTCATTGAGATTTTTAAAATGTGAGTCAATTTGAGGAATTTTTCCATGGATAGAGCTAAAAAAAGAATTAGTCTCCGAACTGGAATAATTTGTAGTGTAGAGGGCTGAATAGAACTCTGTGATATAGTTGTTTATAGTCTGTTGGTCTTCAGTCAGGGTATTATTAATTTGTAACTTCATTATAGTTTTTTTTGTTTGTCTAGTTTTCTCCAGGTTAAAGAAATAAGAAGAATTCTTTTCCCCCTCCTCAATCCATTTAGCCCTTGAGCGAATGAAGGCACCTTTTGCTTTGTCTATATAAAGTTCATCTAGTTTGTACTGCAACTGGTTTAGTTCTATAGAGTTTTCCTCTGTCAGATGTGATAAATTGCACAATGAACTTATTTGTGCAGTAATTTCAGCCTGTTTCTGTCTCCTTTTATTAGCCATTAATTTTCCTTCTTCACTAGCAATTTTTCTGACATTAAACTTCAACCATTCCCATTTACTAGTAGAAGAAAAATCCTCCATTGCTTTTACCTCTCCTATCAATGATTTAATTTTTATACAAAAAGACGAGCATCGTAAGAGGTTACTGTTAAACTTCCAGTGAGAATTCTTCGGTTCTGATAATCTATTATCCGGGGAGATTGAAAGTGTTATGGCACAATGGTCAGTAACAGGGGAGTGAAGAATCTTACAGTTGGATGATAGGGGGAAGAGACTACCAGTTATTAAGCAATAATCCAGTCTTGAGCATTGAGAGCGCTCAGAATTATTCCAGGTGTATTGCAGTTTTTCTGGGTTTAAGTTACGCCAGATATCGATTAGGTTGAGGGTGCAGGAGAAATCCATTAATATTTGGTTAAAATGAGAAGAGTTATATTTAGTTGGAAATCTATCCAGTTTTTCATCTGGTACCATATTAAAGTCACCTGCAACAACGACTTTTTCAGTTGAATAGATGATCTTCCATTCTTCTATCATTTTTTTCAAATCAGAAATCAATTTCCTGTTTTTAGCTCTATTGTTGAACCCATAAACATTTACTAAAATGTACTTAGTATCATCCAACTCCATGTTAACCATTAACCAATGACCTTCCTCATCACCTTTATGATCAAGAACTCTTCCATTAAAACGATGTAGAAAAATAGCCACTCCTGCTGAATGAGAGGTACCATGAGATAAATAAATATCACCGCTTCCCCACTGCTTTCTCCAAAATATATGATCATCTTTACTACTGTGTGTCTCTTGAAATAAAAAACAATTCGTGTTAGGCTGTTCCTTACAAAAAAGAAAAATCGCTTTACGCTTTATGTTACTTCTTAAACCTCGAACATTTAAAGAAAATATTGAAAGAACCATTGAATATAGCTTGAAAGTGCTGTAATAACTAGAGTAAGGCAATGGAACATTTTACCTCCTATTAACTAGTAGACCCAGTCAAAGTCAGGGACCATTGAGCAAGTTACCGGCTTAAATTTAGTTGAACAGTTATACCTTCTTATCTAGGTCGTTATAAAGTTCTTTCATTCTTTGATTTGACGACCATCGATGACAGCATATCCGTCCTTCAGGAAAGCTTTGAGCCCTCTGCTCCTTGCCTCCTCCACCCTCGGCCACAGACGTTTGCGGGCTTCTCTGTCTTCCTTACAAAAGTCCTCTCTAAACCGAATCTTCATCTCCTTGCAGAGCTTCGCCTCCTTGGACATCTTCCACACTAGGTCTCGAACAGTTCTCATGGCAAACTGTATGACAATCAGCCTGGGTTTGTCACCAACTCGTCCCTTCTGACCCAGCCGGTGCACTGTATCCACTGTGTTGTACAGCTGCTCGGCGTTCGCAGGAATTATCTTGGTCAGAATTCTGATTATTTCTTCTCTCGTGTTCTCCCCCTCCTTCTCAGGAACGCCAGTTAGCAGCAAAGACCATCTCCGTTTGTATCTAGCATGCTCCAGACACATTTCACGAAGAGCCTCGTTCTCTTTTTTCAGCGTCGCCATCTGCGTTTTAATACGTTTCACATCTTCCACCACAGATTTAACAGCTTCCGTATTAGCATCCACGGACTCCTTTACTTTTCTTACAGCGTCGGTGTTTTCTTGCAACTGGAATTCATAATTCTTTAAATGTTCACTTTGGGTGTCAAATTTACATACCAGTTTTTGGATAGCATTGAGGAGAACTGTGTTTGAAACTTCGTTTTGCGTCTGCGATTCGTTAGCCTTCATTTTTTTAGGATTTGGACTTTTAACTGGTGTGTGGTGACGATCAGCTTGCGGTCCGTCTTGTGATAAGTCGTGCTGCTGTTCCATCCATTCAATATCTTCTTCGTCGCACGCCTGTCGAAGAGCCGCTAGGTGGTAGCCATGATCTTTGTTAATGTTAGCCATTTCGCCGCTTCGGAGAAGGTGGCCGAGAATGACGGAGAGAAACACAGGGAGGAAGTTTTTGAGTTTTAGAGATGAAGTATAACTAGTCTGCTTCTAATTCCGGTTAACTTGATTGCGGTCAAGACATAAAGGAGGTTCTTTTCAGGAAAAGCCTCGGAGCCCACTCAAGTTGAACCGCTCACTCCGCCATCTTCCCTACAGCGCCCCGAGGGCGCCCTGTGTGCTGTTCTTGTTGTTGTTGTTGCTGTGCGGTTGCCGCGCTGAGCAGTTAGCTACCGGGCTAGCGATTTTGCGAGCCCTGTGTTACAGGCATGGCCCTTTAAGGATGAAGCCTGATGGGAAATGTATTCGGGATGTGTGTAGCGGGACTGCCTAGTGTGTGTGTGAAGAGAGAGAGCGGAGAAGGGAAAAAAGTAACGGTTAGCTACAGAAGAGACGAAAAGAAAATAAATAAAAGGAATATAATAACTCCCTCGACAGCCAGAGTTGTGTCGGCGATGCTCGCTGTGAGTAAACTGTTTCAGCCCACTGTACGCGGTGTTCGTGCCTTAGAGAAGAAATAAAGTTCGGTGAAGCAATTTCCTACTCCTCCTTCGATCTTTTTGGTAGCGAAGTTGACCTGTATAGTAAGCTGTTGCCGGCTACGAGTCAGTTACGGAACCTTCAAGTAACTGCCAGAGGTTTCCTTACTACGGTTCGGGGCCGCGGATCTGGCGCGGTAACACCTGTATCTGATTGAGGAATCACTCATCTTTGGAAAAGACTAAACCTGTTGGTTAAATCTTTGACTTTAGTTAAAAAGAAAAAGGCTGCTTTTTTTGTTTCCTTTGTAGAAGATTTTGATTTAGTGAGTTAATAATCTGTTAATTTATGTGACCCCATCTTTATATTTTATTTTCACTATATATGAAAGTTGCTAATATGTAAGAAATGTTTATTCTCTGAATCTGTAATATATGGTGCATTTTGTTTGTATGTTTATATTACTAATAAAAAAATAAAAATAAAAAAAAATCTTTGGAAAAGAGAGTTTATTACAGAGAAATGGCTCTTTCCAAAATAAAAGCTATACTATACGCTTCTTCTGGACTATATTCTCAGCAGCATATTGTAGCGGGTCAGGGCTGTTCGGGGTTCTGTTTGTACAGTTATGTTTTGTTTATGTTGCCATAGTGACGGGTGACGCCCTCTCGCTGCGACGGTGTGTCCTTCCGGGGTCAGAGGGCGCTCTGTGTGTTGTTGTTGTTGCTGTGCGGTTGCCGCGCTGAGCAGTTAGCTAGCGGCAGTTTTCTTTTTTTTTTTCTTTTTTCAAAATATTAAACTTTATTAAGAAACAGTATACAGAACATGTATACAATCAGAACAAAATTAACATATGCCAGGGGGTGTAATACAAAGAATTACAAACATTCAAATAATTTGTAATTACTACAAATAGTAATAGTTTTCATAGCCTTTTTGTTAAGTGATCCACTAATCAATTTTATGTAACATAAAACATCATTATAGTAATGTTTAAAATTAGGTTTTTTGTTACTGTATTTGCATTTGTGAAAATAAAATTTAGCTAAGATAACTAACAAGTTTATTATAAAGTAAACATCTCCTTTTTTTTGCCTTCGAAAGAAACAAAATACAACATTTTCCCATTTCACAGTAAAGTCATTATAGAGATGTCCAGCAATGAATCTACTGAAGTCTTTCCAAAATGTTCTAGCGTATGAACAGATCCAGAAGAGGTGTTGCAGTCTCAGGATGGCTTCCACAAAATCCACAGCTCACATTTATGTCCCTTTTGAACTTCGTCATGTAATGATTAGCAGGATAAAATTTATGCAATATTTTAAATGAGACTTCCTTCACTTTATTCGTTACCAGATACTTGTTAGGAATTGACCATACTCTTTTCCAGTTAATGTCACTGACAAAGAAATTCCAATAAGAGACCACATGTGGAATAGTTAGAGATTCTGTCTGGAACAAAGCACGGATATTCTTATTACTTTTACTGTGGTTTGTTAGACAGATTCTTCCTATGTGTGAATCTAAAGGGTTGGGGAGAGAAACAGATGATATGGAAGGTTGAATACCTTTAAAAAGCATTATAATACCCGTAGGTATTGCATCAAATAATATGGCATATTCTTTGGGTGTGGCTGGAAATTTATAGGTGTTTAAGAATTCTGAGTAGGACATGAGCTGCCCATTAGGATTAAACAGCTGATTCACTAAAACAATCAGTTTCTCAACCCACCTAGAAAAAAATAATGATTTATTTTTATACACTATGTTCCTATTATTCCAAATTGAATACGTATGGGGTGTAAAGTTGTGTTTATATATAAGGGACCAAGCTAATAGAACTTGTTTGTGAAACATCGAGAGCTTTTCTGGAAGCTTATCTATATTATAATCACAACCTAAGATAAAACTTAGACCACCAAACTTAGAGAAAATGTAGTGAGGAATAAAATTCCAAATGGATACCGGATTTTTAAGAAAATGTTTAGCCCAATTAATCTTAAATGTATTGTTTAGAGTAGTAAAATCCAAAACATTGAGACCACCGTGTTCATAGTCATTCATCAATACACTTTTTCTGATGTAATGTGTCCGGTTTTTCCAAAGGAAGTTGAAGAGCATTCGGTCAATATCCTTACAAGTTTTGCCGTCCACATGCAGAGAAATTGCTGCATAAGTCAGTCGAGACAGACCTTCTGCTTTTGAGAGCAATACCCTTCCTCTTAAACTTAAATCTCTCTGCAACCATTGATTTAATTTGGTTTGAGATTTTTTAATAATTGGGGGAAAATTTAGTAAAATTCTGTCTTTTGGATCTTTGCAGATAATCAGACCTAAATATGTTGCTTCATTTTTAACTGTTATATTACAAATACTCTGAACATTACACTCTTTGACAGGTAATAACTGACATTTATTTAAGTTTAGGACCAATCCAGACCCTTTTGAGAAATCCTCTATTACACGTAAAGCAATTGGCACTTGGCTGGCATTTTTAAGAAAAATTGTGGTATCATCTGCCAATTGACTGATGACAATCTCTGTCTGCTATGTTTATACCCTTCACAGGGCTATTCGAAATATGAGAGGCAAGAATTTGGGTGCAAAGTAAAAAAAGATAAGGGCTAATCGGGCAACCTTGGCGTACACCTCGATTAAGACTAAAACGAGAAGTAGTGCCATTTTTCATTCTAATAGAACTATTAGCATTGGAATACAGAGTTTTGATAGCTGCAGAAGATATCACCAAAACCAAATTTCTGAAGTGTAAGAAATATAAATTCATGCTCAATTGAGTCAAAGGCTTTATAGAAGTCCAGGAGAAGGATAAATGAGTCATCAGATATTAATGCTGAGTAGTCCAGAATATCCAAGACGAGTCTAATATTATTGGAGATGTGTCTGTTTGTCATAAAACCAGACTGTGTCTCGTCTACAATATCGTCCAAAATATATTTAATTCTTCTAGCTAGCAATAGAGCTAATATTTTATAATCATTATTTAGGAGGCTTATTGGTCTCCAGTTGTCTATAAAAAGTAGGTCCTTCTTAGGTTTGGGAATTAAAGTAATAAGTCCCTGAGTAAGGCTGGGAGGAAGAGTGCCCCTTTCAATACTTTCATTATAAACCTGCAACAAAAAGGGTGCCAGCTGACAAGAAAATGATTTATAGAATTCAGCCACCAGCCCATCTGTGCCCGGAGATTTGTTGTTTTTAAGAAATTCAATAGATGTCAATATCTCTTTTTCAGTAATTGGACTGTCACAAAAAAGCCTATCAGCACTTTTAATCATTTCAACATTGTTTACAGAGTCAATAAATTGGGTAGCGACCTTTGCGTTATAATTGGATTCATACAACTTTGAGTAGAAATTACAACAAAATTGAGAGATAATTTTTGCATCATCACTGACCGTACCATTTATATTCAATTTATGAATAGTATTGGTTTTAGATCTCTGTTTTTCTAAGCGGAAAAAATAAGCAGAATTCTGCTCTCCCTCCTCTATCCATCTTTTTCTTGAACGAACGAAAGCTCCTTCAGCTTTCTGGTGGTAAATCTCATCCAGTTTAGATTGAAAGGACCTAAGATGTAATCTATCCTCCTCCGAGACCTCGTCTGGTGGGAGTTGATATATTGCGGAAATTTGAACAATTAGATTTTCTTCTTCTGCTGCCCTTGACTTAGCTATTTTTGCCCCATACTGTCTCAACATTTTACTTGTCTCAAATTTAAAAATTTCCCAGTTTGTGCTATAGGAATTCACAATATTAGCCTTGTGTATAAAGTGCTTTAACAGTCGTGTAATTTCAGATTTTACAATTGTATGGCTCAGAAGCGAGCTATTTAATTTCCAATAGGAGGATCTATTAATTGCAATAGTAGGAAAGAGTTGCAGATTAATATATATTGCTCTATGATCCGTAAGTGGAGTTGTAAGGATATTGACCGTAACACTGTCCTTTGATAGACTACTTGATATTAACCAGAAATCAATACGTGATTTCCTTGAACCAGAACGGTTACTCCAGGTAAAAGATATATCATCAGGAAATTTGTCTCTCCAAATATCAGTTACATTAAATTTATCCATAAATGTTTCCAATCTCAAATTATTCCTAAAATGTTGTGCTGGTGGCCATCTGTCTATAGTGTCATTTAGTGAAACATTAAAATCTCCTCCAATTATTAAGTTTGAACTGGGATATTTAGAGAGCCAAAAACTAATCCTTGTATCTAAAGAGTCAATTAAATTATCATTTTCAGGTTTGGTATTATAGCCATATAAATTGACAATTATGAAAATGGAGTGATTGTGTTCTACTATCAGACAAATATAATGACCCAAAGAGTCACAATCTGAATGTAGAACAATACCTTCGAAGCTACCTTTGAGAGTTGTGACCCCAGCTGACCTCTCTGTGCCATGCGAATACCAAACATCGTTACCCCACTGAGACTTCCAGAAGTTCACATCAGCAGATACAGAATGGCTTTCTTGGAAAAAACAAAAATGACTTTTATATTTCTTAGCAAACAAAAATAAGGCTTTACGTTTACAGATCTGTCTCAACCCCCTGGCATTTAGGGAAACAATAGAAAATGACAATTAAGAAAACAAAAAATAAACAGCTAGAAATTTAAAGAACCAATATTGTGTGCTTAACAAAAAATAAACCTCACTAAGGGACCGAGCATTGCAAGGATGAAAATAACTCGGCAGAAATACACGAAATATTTTTTAGGATACAACTCAGGTGCTGAAACTTAAAGTGTCCTCACACTATAAATGAGGCATAGACTTAATGATCCAAAACGCCAGAAGGATCAATGAAAAACAGCCAACCAAGTCCAAGCAACTGTGCAACATTGTAGGGTCTTTTCCATTCCTTAGCTTCCCCCATATTCACCTCTCATTCTGAAGACGGGAAAACTTCTGTCCCATTAACAAAACCCCGGCATCCGACGTAATAGGCCTTTTTATTTTCTCTGCGAGCCTTCTCGATAATGGGCCACAACTTGCTCCGGCGCTCCCTCTCTTCTCTGGAAAGGTCCTCAGCAAACTTCAAGCCCCGGTTTTCCTTTAAGAATGGAGATGTCTTAGCTGCTTTCCACAGGCTATCTCTGGTTCTGCGGGAGATGAACTGGATGATAATAGGTCTGGGACTGGTGTTGTTTGGGCGTTTGGAGCCGACCCGATGTACGGTGTCAATGGTGTCATAAAGTTGGTTTTTACATTCAGGCAACGTAGCCTGACAAATCTCAACAGCAACCTTCCATGTATCCTCCTGTTGTTCTTCTTTGACACCAAACAGCCTGAGGTTCCACCGTCTGGAATATCGCTCGAGATCTGTGATTCTTTGCTGGTTTTTATCCATACGCTCTTCCTCTTTGGAGATTTTCTGCTCCAATGTGCCCACTCTGCATTTGACATCGTTTATCTCTTCGCATGCAAAGACCACAGTTTTTCTGATCCCGTCAATCTGTAGTGCAAGGTTATCCATTCTTTCGTTTATTAGTTTTGATAGAGTTTCAACAATATCCACGCTATCTCCCTTTGAATGCATCGCTTTCTTTGGCGCCGGAGACTGGCTGGGTGAGACGGGTAGAGATGGAAACTCGTCCATTACGTCCTCAGTTATTGGGAGAGGTAGTGAAAGAGCCGTATAGTCATGGCAGTTGTCAAGCAGTGGGTTCACCGACCCGGTTGTTTGGCTAGCATTAGCCTTTAGCAGTAGCTTCGTCTTGGAGCTAGACGAGGGTCTTTTATTGTCACGCTGTGACATTTTATCTCTTAATTGATCAAAATCAGTCCTTTTCTGGCTTAAATACCGTAAAAGCTTCTAAGGTCTGAGTTGACACAGTGTTGCTACCGTATTATAAGGTTACATTTGCTAAGCTCGGCAGTAAGCGTGTACTTACTCGGCCATCTTGGAACGACCTCCAGCGGCAGTGTTCTTCTGCAGATGTCAATAAACGGCTGTGCTCCCTGGCTAGCTCACGGGAAGCAAGACCAAACGACACCTCCGTCTCCTCCTTGTCTGAGCTCGCCACATTGGTGTCAGAAGTGGGATGATGGTGGCACCCCATGTTCTGACCCGAGTGACTTTTCCCCCGCCGGTCGTGACCGGCCGGTGCGCCAAAAGAAGGCACCTGGACATTTGCAGGACTTTGTGTGGGGCAATGGGGTCGTCGGGGACGACTGACCCCTTAGGTGGGAGGCTATGTAGCGGGTCAGGGCTGTTCGGGGTTCTGTTTGTACAGTTATGTTTTGTTTATGTTGCCATAGTGACGGGTGACGCCCTCTCGCTGCGACGGTGTGTCCTTCCGGGGTCAGAGGGCGCTCTGTGTGTTGTTGTTGCTGTGCGGTTGCCGCGCTGAGCAGTTAGCTAGCGGCATATGGAACGCCAGGACTGCCATAATGAATTAATTAAATACACCATTAAATAATTAATTAAATGTGGCAATAATTAATTAAAATTGGAATTAATTAATTAAATAAATAGTTATGACACATGTAATTAATTAATTATTGACACATTTAATTAATTATTTATGTATTTCACATTTTAATTAATTATTTATGTATTTCACATTTTAATTAATTATTGACACATTTAATTAATTATTTAATGATATATTTATTTATTTCATTTTGGCAGTCCTGGCGCCTGGCTCTCATCATGAAATAATTTCATCTGTCAGCCTCACCCATCAAACTCAGGGGGCGGGGTTAACGCTGATCGAGTCAAAACCATTGCTTTGGCCTGGTGGCCATTGTTTCTAGCACACAACAACCGGCATGTGGAAGCTAACAGAACTGAGCTTTGAAAAACCCTGTTTGTGTGTCACCAAATACCGTTTTAATATTTTTTTAGCCGAGAATGTAGTGGTTTAATCTTCATGTGT
Organism: Copadichromis virginalis; assembly: GCF_057382275.1. Lineage (NCBI taxonomy): Eukaryota > Metazoa > Chordata > Actinopteri > Cichliformes > Cichlidae > Copadichromis > Copadichromis virginalis. The sequence continues at coordinate 4,451,098 of NC_140624.1, read as the reverse complement.
CTGGTCGGTTTGTCAAGATACAGCCTCTTTGCAAAAGTGTTTCGATGATTTCGGAGATGTCTGCCCAGTCTCACGGCAAAGCGTGGGATAGACCCGCTCGCCTCGCAAGCAATCCCACCGACAAAGCGCAGGCCCCGGTACACAGCTGTAGTAACCCCCGCTGACTTCTTTTACTGAGGTTATATTTATCGGTGTTTTATTTCCTGATGTTCTTATGTGTCCTACGTGTTTCAGTCGCCAATTCTGAATTATAACTAACATTAAAAACATGTTTAAGGAGGAGAGAGAGCAAATAAATCTGTTTAACATCTGATCTTTGGGTTTTTGTTCAGTAATCAGCCTGACCTATTTAAATGTTTGAAAAGGAAGATTAGATATAAAAAACGTCAAACATAGACTCAGTCTGCCTTCACATTTGATATGAGGCCAGCACGTATAGTGGCCTCAGCAGGCTATTACTGAAATACACGTGCTATATCATAAACTATGATATAAATAGGGAGGTCCTATTAACATGTTTAGTTTTAAAGGACACCTTCCTGCCTTTAGTCTCATTCATGAGCGGTATTAGTTTTCTTCTAACATCCAGAAGTCTGCACGATGTGTTTCATAGTTTGTAACAAGCCTTTGACAGGTAAACATAACATGACCGAAAAAGCAAAAAAAAAAAAGAGAGAGAGAGAGAGAGAGTGTTGACATAAGAAGAGAAAATGCTCTCAATTATGGAGACAGGCAAATGGTTCATTTATGTTTGATGTGTGTTTATTCCTCCCTAAATATTGTCGGTGAAGTTTGCCATGCACGTCAGATTTTCCTGCGCATTTTTATACCTCTGCCAACAGAGAGAGAAAAAAAATCACATTCTAACAGACAGCTGGTGCTTAGAATACAGTTGAATAACTATTAAAAAACAGATGATATTTAGATGATAGTTCAGTCTAACACATGTGCCAGTGAACCATTAAACGTCTGTGAAACTATGCAGTTATGAAACGTAACTTTAACCTCAGCCAAACCGATTTTCTCAGTTGTAAATAAAACAGCGAAGTAAACGTGACCCGACAGACAGAACCTGAGTGAATGAAGTCCAGCGTTTAACCACTGAGAGCTAAAACTAAGGTGAGGTTTCAAAGCTGTGTGCCGGTGATTGGACATCAGCCGCTGATGAAGCTGTTCGCCTATAAAGTGCTCTGTAAGGAAACAAGCTCCAGCAGCTCTGCGCTCGGGGAAAACACTATATTTACTTATCTTGTGCAGAAAAATGTGCTGACATTGCGTTATATCGAGCACCAGCTGCCCAGTTAAACGGTGACTATCACCAGGTAACTAGGCGTGTTTCTTGAATTAGCAGCAGGTGTTAAACAGCTGACAGATGAGGAGGAGGATGCATGCAGGTAAACTGAGGGTCTGTTAAGCTGATCGCTGGTTTCGTGAGAAAAATGTCAGCTCATTCTTTATGTTACAGAAGCACAGAGACACAAGACCAGGCGGAGAGAGACGATCGTTCGGTGAAAATGAGAATCTGCGAATGCAACATGTGGAACACGGAGAGTGGAATATGTAAACAAACCGGTTAACGTACCCCCTCGGTGCACTCTGCATGCTAATTGTTAGCAGAGCTAGTGAAATCTCTGAAAACATCTGAGCACTTTTGCAAACATGTTCTATGTTGACAACCTGACCAGACATACGTTGCGACATTCGCGGCTAAAACACTGTTAAAAGTGTAGCTGGTGACAGAAAAACGGGGTATTTTAAAACTACACCACCACCATTGCTGCCTGTGATTTAATCTGCATTCTGGGATACCTGGCTGCCCCAAGTCTACACAAGCAATCGATTATCTAGGATCGACCTGTTTTGACTTACTTTGCACGGCAACCAATCAAATGTTAGAGAAGCTGCATGGGCAGCGTTAACCCCGCCCCCTGAGTTTGATGGGTGAGGCTGACAGATAAAATTATTTCAAGATGAGAGCCAGGCGCCAGGACTGCCAAAATGAAATAAATAAATATATCATTAAATAATTAATTAAATGTGTCAATGATTAATTAATTACATGTGTCATAACTATTTATTTAATTAATTAATTCCAATTTTAATTAATTATTGCCACATTTAATTAATTATTTAATGGTGTATTTAATTAATTCATTATGGCAGTCCTGGCGTTCCATAGCGGCAGTGTTCTTCTGCAGATGTCAATAAACGGCTGTGCTCCCTGGCTAGCTCACGGGAAGCAAGACCAAACGATACCTCCGTCTCCTCGTTGTCTGAGCTCGCCACAATATTAAACATATCAGGTCCCCATAAGGAGAATCCTGTGCTAACGGCTGTCTAAATGACTCGGGTAAAGTTTGTAGCATGCTTGTTGTTTTTGTCTGCTTCCACTTGTCTTTGCACTAGGATGATGTCGGCGTAAATGTGCAGTCATATTCGTTGTGTTCCCACCAGTGCTGTCAGCGTTAATCTCGTTGAAATGACGTTAACGCCACAACAAGGCAAATCTCCGTTAACGAGCTATCCCTGCGTGGGGCTAGACAGCCAACACGTTAACGAGCTAACTGCGCTAACACACTAGTTCCCACCCATGTAATTGAGCATTGCGTGGCACATCCAACATACTGTTTTACTTTAGTCCATGACGCGCTTACCTTCAGGGTCATACGTCACATGAAAACCAAAATAATTCCAAACGCCAGATCTGAATGAGGGTGAGGGAGGTTCAATTTGCCATGTTGCAAGGAGAGCTTAACTTCTGTCTCGCTAGCTTGCCCTGCGCTCTTACTTCTGACGATGCTGTCTGTGTTGAACACTCAGTGGATCTGCACTCGACAGTGCAGCCTAGGCGGAGTAGTCGAACGCAGATTCACTGAGCGCTCAACACAGACATCATCGTCAGAAGGAAAGTTGATAAAATAAATTACAAATTTTGTATTGTTCGATACATATGCGTACCGAACCGAAAGCACTGTATCGAACGGTTCAATATCGATACGAGTATCGTTGCACCCCTAAAAACCAGTACCGGTACCGAAAAAAAGAAGATTTATTCATAACACACATGAAAAGACCCAGGGAAACCGAGTTAACGATAAAAACGATAACAAAATAACGCTGAAAACCAATAAAAACCCTGAAAACCACACATTTCACACCTGAGCCTCAACTCTCGCGGCCCGGTACCAAACGACTCACGGACCGGTACCGGTCCGAGGCCCAGGGGTTGGGGACCGCTGCTTTAAACCATCCCAGTTTGACACAAAATGAAGCAGATGTTGAAGGTAACTCTGGTCTTCCTTTGTTACACTGTATCTTACCTGCTGAAACATGAATAAGTTGCCAAAGAAAGGCACTGGCTTTGGATGTTTGATGCCATATCGTGAGAGGACTGAGAAGGGACGGACTGAATACCTACAGGCAAAAGTGCAGAAATGTGATGATGTGTTGTGAATGAAAGGATTAAACATCAAGCTCATTAACTCTTAGATAGTTTTATTTTTATTTTTTTATCCTAATGATACTTTCTTTTTCCTTCACTGACATCTCATATTGAGAGTTCATGTGAACAGCGACCAAAATGTAAGTTCAATAATTAACTCCTTTTAAGTGCTTAGTTTGCCATGAAATAATGTGGGAACAGGCCTCCCCTGCCTATCAGTCAATTGTCCAATTACCTTTGAGTCTATGAAAATGGGTGACTGTGGATATACATAATATGTAACATATAGTATATATTGCTGTATTTTCACAGCAGAACAATATGTCACAAATAAACATACTAAGGTTTTATTTCCAGCTAAGTGTGGTGGAGTACAGAGAAAACTGACATAAAATGTGTCATTATCCAAAAACTGTCCGACTGTCCATCATAAATAAACAAATACTGAACATTTGTTCACTCACCAGTAAAGGAGACCGAGGAAAATGAGGAAGAGGCTGAGTGTCACAGATATTCTGCTGACCTCAATGTTGAACATGTTTAAAAAGTCACCTGCAGCCTGCATGTTGGAAAATCTTGTTTTCTATCCTCAGACTGAGATGAAAGTTCCTGCGCAGAAAAACAAGAAAAAGGGTTTAAGTTAACAAAAAGAACTAGATTGAATATAATGCACGTACAAAAACAGGAAGCCATAAAAATACTTGCAAAACAGGTCTTTAAAACAAAAGAATTATATACCCCCTTCATAAATCTTTTTGCCTACAGTGTATTTACCAACTGAAGTAAAGTTATAAGACATAAAAACAGACAGAAACGTCGGAAATCACCACAGCAGAGAAACCAGAAGTGTTATATAGCAAGGTAAAAGTCATTTTATATAAATACTTTAGATTAGTGATGTGACGTTCTGTATCGAGGCTTCAAAGCTCGTGTCGAGTAATTGAGGGGGCGTTTCCGCGATGCGCGTATCGAGGCTTGCTTCATTTATGGGAGGAGCTGAAAATGATGACTTCCGAAGCCTCACTGCCCGGCTGTACCACGTGACTGGTTCATGAAGCGGTTCGAACTTTGCCGCGAGATATGACAGCGATATAAACCCCTCAGACTTCATTCAAAAATGTGGGTGTTTGATGGAGAGTTGCGGTTAGTGAGAGTTTGGAGACAGTTTGGAGGTTTATGAGAGTGAGGAGAGAAAGTCAGGAGAGAATGGAGCCAGCTAAGAAGAGGAGGATGTCCTCCCCTGTGTGGGAACATTTTGATCTTATTCCTCCCAACAAGGTATGTAAATTTCTACAGAAGATATATTTTCATAATACTGATGGTGCAATACAATTTATGTTAAGCTGTCTGTACTTTTGTACAAGGTGAAGTGTTTGCTATGTGCCAGGGAGCTGGGATATAACAACAACACCTCATCCATGCTTAGGCACTACAGAGCTTTGCATGAGAATAAGGGGAACACCGATTGTGCAGCAAGACCAGGTGAGCCATCAAATGCCATGATAATATAGCATGCAGTAATGTTACTAAATGATATAACAATATTATACAGCTGTAATAAGTTACGTGTGTGATATTTATATTTGTGCTTTGTCTTTATTGTCTTTCCTCAGGAGAACAATCTCAAATAGATGAAGACCTGGTTAGCATGGTGATTGAGGACTCCCAGCCATTTAGCATTGTGGAGGACAAAGGATTCAAAAGATTTGTTAAATCATTAAATCCTAGCTATGTTCTCCCCACTAAAAAGGCCATAAAAGCAGTGAAAATTTAGTTTTTATAGAATAAAATGTGAACAGGCAGGACTGAGGCCTCAGTCTGTAGCTGTCCATACCTCAACGTTACAAAAGCACAACCACTGTCCACACCCCAACCACACCTCACCTCACAGTAAATGATCATTTCCATTTTAAGCATTTCCAAATGATCATTTTCCATACTGCCAGTATAAATATACACAGTATACTGCATCACTACAATATACTTTTAAAGTTATTTTATTGGTTTTTAAATGTCTTAATGGTCTTGGGCCTTCTTATCTCTCAGATTTGCTTTTACCATATGAACCCTCGCGGACCCTGAGGTCCTCTGGTGCTGGCCTTTTGATTGTCCCTAAAGTCAGGACACATACTCACGGAGAGGCAGCGTTTCAGTGGTATGGTCCTCGTCTGTGGAACAACCTGCCGGAGGAGCTCAGGGCCGCAGAGAACGTACATGTTTTTAAGAACAGGCTCAAGACCCACCTTTTTAATTTAGCTTTTACTTAACGTTTATCTATTTTATGCTTATTTATTCTATCCTGTTATTCTATTTATATTATTAATTGAGGTTTTACCTAATATTTATTGATTTTATTCTTATTCATTTTTTACCTTCTTACTCTATTTATATTTATATTGTATCCCATTCTTATTTATTTTTTTATTCTGTATATACTCTTATTAGGTCATATCTCCAGTGTTTCCTCGGAGGGCGCTCTCTGCACCGGGGCTGTGATCGACCGTGGCTGCTGGGGCTCTTCTCAGCCTGGCTGGGGGGCTTCTTTGCCTCCCTCCTGCTGTGGGTCCTTACTAACGGTCCTTACCTGTGGCGCACAACTCATTTACTCATGTGATGCTAGGTTAGCTTGCTGATGAAATAAAGGTTTCCATCTAACTAATATCACTAACATGTTTCTATTACTTGTGTCTTTATAATATTAACACCGCAACATTCAGCATATGGGAAACACACACTCACCTCACCTTCTTCGTCCTTCGCCCAGGTTTTGTAAATATAATAGTCACGTCTTCCTCTTTTTGACAACAGCTCGTCACTCCACAGGAAGCTGCGTCGTCTACTGCCCCCATCTGCACCGGAGTGGAAAGGCTCTTCTTGCGTTTCCCAGAGAGACATTTGTGACATTGTTATATTAAACATGCCCAATTATTTCGTACGGAAGCACAAGATGATAATACCAAACATAACATTGTTACTTTTACAGAATATATTTAAAATATTCAATGATTTTTTTTCTGGATGGTACTGGACAGAGTCTTTTCCTGTCGTTTCTGGGTATTTGGTACAGATAGATCACCATATACAGAATGTGGGTTTAATTTCAGGTAACAGCAAATATAGCGTAATTCTCCTTTAGACTGGGACACAGAGGATTTTCATTTCTTGTGTGTTCTGGTGGTTTGTAACTCAACTGGTGTCAGATCAAGTACACTGACCATTAAAATTTAAGGATAAACCATTGATTTGCAACATTTGCACAAAAAGTAGATGAAGCAGGTGAATAACAGTCGGGATTTAATGTGGCAAAATTAGCATGTGCCTCCTTTACATATGCTCCATCTTTTTGCCAAATATCATGGAATGGAGCCATTTGATTATTTGTGCTATTTTGCTGACAGACAGCACTGAAAACCTCAAAATCAGGACTGAAATCATAAGGCTGCCAGTCACAATTCCTCACACTGTTTGAAAGAGACAGTGAGTGATTAATCGGATCAACTTTCCTGTAAAAAATGATTCATTCAATGTTTTAAACAACAAGCGCATAAAAACTGCAATAAAGTGTCTATTTATATATGTGCATCAATACAGAAAATCTTCTTGTGAAATATTTTCTCATGTGGCATTCCTTCCATTTGATATGTAAATTGTCAAACTGTTCCAGTCACAAAATTATAGTTAATATTTTCTAAAACATTTGAATGAATCTGCAGTAAATCCCTTATTATATTTAGTACATTCAAATCTAAAATATTTCAATGTTGTGATTTTTCAAGCATCTCCCAAGTACTGGATTAACTTGAACTAAGACAGTTGAACTTATTTTGCAGTCTGGTGAAAATGATCCAGTCATTCGATAGAGAAGTCAGCAGACAATCTCACTTGCTCCTTCTGGAAATTTTCACACAAACACCATTTTTAGGACCAAGAGTGCTTAACGACTTCAACTCAAGAGGAACCTGAAAAAAAGAGTGCCCTCGATAAAACAAACATCTTTTTTCAGGACTGGCTGTTAATGAACATTCATGAGATTTGCTGAGCAGCTCTAAGTCAAACGTACCTCAGTCTTAGAGCAGGCAGTGATGTTGAAGTTGTGGAACAGATGCATTAAAGCCAGTTTGATTTCAAGCTGGGCGAGCTTCATTCCCACACAGTTACGGGGGCCAGCCCCAAATGGTAGGTATACGAATGGATGTCGACTGGCCTTGGCCTCTGGTGTAAACCTGGGGATCAACAGCAAGTTGTTGTTTTTAAAGTTGAATGAAAAGCATTGGAAACTAAAAGACCACATTCTTAATGAGACAAATTTCTCTTGCTACTTTATACAATGGCATAAAACTACTGTTATCTTCAACTGAGATATTTAACTACATGAAAAATATTACATGATACAGTTCTGTTCATAGTTTTTATGGAAAGAATTTCTAGGCATAGCCATGTGACAGAAAGTTCCCATTTTGGTGACCTTTGAATCTCCTCGTTGCTATTTGCAGGTGATGTGGGTCTCTTGGCTTCATCTGGTGGTTGTCTCCAGCACTCACTGGAGCGGTTTCCAGCCGAGTATGAAGCGGCAAGAACGAGAATCACAACTCCAAGGTGGAGGCCATGGTTCTTAGCTGAAAAGGGTGGAGTGCCTACTCTTTTCAGGGATGAGTTGCTACCCCAAGTGCAGGGGTTTAAGTATCTGAGGGTCTTATGAAGACCCTCAGAAGTGAGGGAAAAATAGAGTGGGAAATTGACAGACAGATTGGGGCCACTGCTGAAGAGATGTGGAGGCTGCATTGGTTCGTTGTGGTAAAGAAAGAGCAGAGCATGAAAGCAAAACTCTCAATCCAAGTCCAGCAACTCCAAGTCCAGCAACTGGTCTCTTCAGTTTCCAGACTGTTGTTAAAAAGAGGAGATACTACTAACTGATACTACTAACTACTGACACTGCAATGTGCCAACTCCCAACAAATTCAAAATCAAGCTATATCTCAGTTTAAATGTTCTATTTTGAATAAATTATGGGTTTATAAGATTTGTAAATAAATGCATTGTTTTTATTTATATTTTACACTGTGTCCCAACTTTTTGAATTGAGATTGTATTTGTGGGTTGCAGATGTGATAATTTCACTACACAAAAGTGTTTACCACACCCAAAAAATGTATTTGTACCACTGTACAGAAAAATATTTAATATGTTGTTAATATACAGCTGAAATCATGTTAATAAGTCAACATTTGACTGCAGTCATAAGTCAGTCTCTTTACTCGTTTCAGACAGAACTGAAGCACCTCTCAGGAATGAACTTCTCAGGCTCGGGCCAGTGTTCTGGGTCATAATGGAGGAAGCCTGCAGGGATCTCCAGTATTGCTCCTTTAGGAAGTTGCTGACCATTCACCACACAGTCATGATCTATTTCTCGTGCAAACCTTAGTGGGAAAATTTCAAAATTACACAGTTACAGAATGGTCACACACAGTATCGACAGAAGAGCTGTAACTTTATTTACTTTATTTATTTACTTTATTACGTTATGTAATTCCCTGACCACTGCCACCCCCAGAGAAACTAAAGGGGGAAAACAGTGAAAATAAATTTAACATCATTATCAGAACTGTTATTTCCTTAATTTATTTGGACTTTTAAGCTCTATTGCTTTTTGCTGTCAGTTATAGTTGCCATTGCCTCTCTTGCCTCCCCTGCTCTCTATTTCTGTACATAGCTCCATTCAAAGAAGAAGAGTTTAAGCGTAATGATAGCTACAAAAGCATTTTTAATGCATCTGGATCCAAATGTGAACAGAGCTTAACCCAAATGTCAAAAGATCAGAAAACATCTGCATTGCTGAACCCATCTTTGATCTTTCAACAGTAATGATGATGATGATAATAATAATAATAATAATAATAATAATAATAATAATAATAATAATAATAATAAGAAGAAGAAGAAGAAGAAGAAGAAGAAGAAGAGTTTTCCGGATGATAGCATTATGGCTATACCCCATGAAAAGCTAATTAAGGGACAATGCTGAAAATCTTCCTATATCACAGGGTACCAAAGCTACCCCACTGTAGCCCCAATTGACATCCTTCTTTACCTGAATCCAGGAGGGTAGAGGCGTAATGCTTCACATATAACCATGTCCAAATACTTCAGCTCCTGCACATTTGTGTAATCAGGTGAGTCCTACAAAGCAAACAGCATGACAATCAATGACTGTCCACAACTGCATGAATCAAAATAGATCAGAACCAACTGTAAAACACTCACATGTCTAGTGTAGAAATCATCCACCTCTTTCTGTACTTTGAGTTGACATTCAGGGTGGAGGGCCAAGAGGTAGCAGGTGAACGCCAGAGTGCTGCTACTGGTTTCATAGCCTGCCAGGAGGAAGATGAAAGCCTGACCAACAATCTCATCCTCAGTCATCATCTTTTTCTGTGGACGCCTGACAGACGGCTCCTGTGAATGAGGAAGGTCATTTTCCTGAACTTTGCCTGAAGACTGGGTCTGCTGGTTGTTGTCACTGATCTCATCGGTGTCATTTGAAGTGTCAAAGCGCTCCAATGACACACACTCTTCGGTGGTTCGAGCATCTAACATCAGCTGAAGGAAGTCTCTACGTCTCTACGTGTAAAAGAAATAAATAAGAAAGATAGGAAAATGACAGTTTCAAAGCCACACACAGATTTAGGAAAGTCTGAGATTCACCTGCTCAGGAGGCTGCTCCTCTCTCTGTTTGATGATTTTGTGAATGCTGTTAATGAAGAAATGACTCATCTTGTCTTGTCTTTTGTTGGGTATGAACCTCGACAGAGGAGCCATGATGGAGGGAAAAGCAACTAAAGACAGAAACACACAAATCTGCAGAGAACTGTATACACAGGTATATCAACAAAAATGCTTAAATACTTCTTTGGCATATTCTACATCTATTTAACCTTTCTGAATTTCTTTCTTACAATTCTTTGTGATCAACTTTCTCTTTTAATGTCCTACATAAATATCTGAAATTCAATTGTGTTATAATAATGACTCACAGAAAAGTAACAAGACAGACTTGAAGAAATCATTGGTGAAGGCAATCTGAGCGTGTTGGACAAGTGGGTCATCTGGGTTATTCTGCGAGTCCACCTGAGTTGCAAATGCCACACTGGCAATAACATCCATGGTAAAGTAGCCAAAGTATCTGCAAAATAGCATCAAATTTTAGAAATATGAACAGTGAAAGAAAAAATACAGTAGAAGTAAAGTAGACAAACTGCTTTCAGGCTTTCATCATTGTTTATGTATTTACCTGTGGATATCAAAGGCCTCTCCTGACTCAGCGTAGACATGCAAATTCTTCATCAGGGTATCAATGGCTGTGTTGATGAGCGGAACCATCTACACTCAAATGGAGAGATAATGACAGATGCAAAATAGTCCTATAAACACTTCAGTGAATCATAATGGGTCCATAAACATAAAAAATGGGGGACAGGTCCATGTAATTCCATAAACACCACTACCACAGCTACTTAAATTACACATACAACATAGTTCCAGGAATCTAAGTTGTCAGTTGGGATCCTATGTTGTCGGGAGGCTTTTGCAATCTGGTAGGGTCTCCCATGTCAAATTGGTCCTGGGTGAGGAACCAGACGAAGGGCGATTCAGACAACTATTGTCAGTGCAAAAACAAGGGAACAGTTTACCCTGCGCTTCATAGGGTTACTGGGACACCACCCTGGAGTCATGCCTGTAGAGGGTGCGTGGGGTTCCATGCCTTAGCCTATGGGGCACGGCTGGGCGCAGGGTATTGGGACATGGAATGTCACCCCTCTGTTGTGGAAAGAGCCTGAGCTAGTGCTTGAGATTGAATGATACCGGCTATATATAGTTGGGCTCACCTCAAAGCATGACTTGGACCCTAGAACCAGCCTCCCGGAGAGGGGCTGGGCTCCAGCCTGGTAGTGATGTGTTGGTCGCGAACGAAATGGCTCTTAGAGCCGGATCTTTGACGTGAACGACGCGAGCCAGCTCCTTATTGCGAGCCGTGGTTTTTTCTTTTTCTTTCTCCCACCCTCTGTCGCACTTTTTTCCCGCTTCACTCCACATGCAAGCCTTGTGCTTTGCGCTGGGCAGAGGGGGGAGGGGCGGTAGTTACACTCGCAGTAGCACAGGAACAGAGCGGGAGGGAGAGAGAGAGAAAGAGAGCCAGGGACAACAACGTCACATTAGAAAGGTATAGTAATCATCCACAACTTTTTTCAGTTGTGGATGATAAAGGATTCAGAAAGTTTATTCATGCAGGTCCATATGACAGAGAATATGCATCTTCTTTTTGTTTTCATATTTTAATTTATATTTAATTGTGTTGTGGTTTGCAGTGTTTTGTGTTGTTTCATTTTAAATTTGTTTAAAAGGAAAAAGCTGAAAATGTAAATAGTTAAAAGTTGAACTGTGACTAGTTGGTTTTTGTATTATATGATTTATTTATTACATTTTATGTGGAGTGAATAAATAAAAGTATATTTACGGTGGCCCCTACAAACAAAGCACGTACAAACTTCAAAACACGTACAAACCCTGAAGCACGTACAAACTTCAAAACACGTACAAACCCTGAAGCACGTAAAAACTCCAAAACACGTACAAAACACAACAGAAGTGCTCCAGGATGCTAGGCCCAGTGTTGAGCTTTTGTTACCTCGTGGCTACACAAGCCAGCAAGTACCAACGACCGGATTTGGTGTGTGGTAGTAACAGGTAAATGAACATATATGAATGCTTGTGTATAAATACACAAACAATACACATATGCTTTCAATTGTGTAATTTAAGTGATCTAGGTAGCTCTGTTTTGAAGTTCAGTTAACGCTAGAAATGTGTTTTGGAGTTTGTATGTGTTTTGTGTCTAGGGGTCACTGTATATTTTTATATATAAACATATATAAATAAAACCACTTTTTTTTACATTAGTAATTCCTTTTGTGCATAATTTTATATTATTGTTAATAATAAATTAATTAAAGCAACAAAACAACCTGAAGAGCCGGTTGGGAGCTGAAAGAGCCGGCTCTTTTTAGTGAGCCGAGCCGAAAGAGCCGGCTCTCTAAAAAGAGCCAGAATTCCCATCACTACAGCCTGGAGTTGCTCTCGCTGAGAGGCAGCAGGCTGGGGTGGTTATTCTGTTATGCCAGGGGCGATTTTAGCCCAATCAAAGCACCCCCCAAAGATTTCTTCCTTTTTTTGACAATATTTGCTATTTGTGTGACACACTGCTAAAAATATAAAAAGCATACAGTACTTGGTTGAGACATAACATTTGGTTTGTTCCAGCTCCACTCTCCCCTGCTCTGGCTCTAGTGCTGTTGCTGCCAGAGCGCTGCTGGCTGAGACGCAGCAGAGCGGAGGTGGAAGTGCCTGGTTTAAAACAGGACTGTTTAGCTGCATTTTACCTTCCGTTACTGTCCGAAAGTCTCCTTATATTTCAATCGCATCGCTATAAGTGCAATGTTAATTTCTGCCGATAAGTTCCACTTTGTTCTTACTGTTTGCTGCGGTGATGACGTCACATGCTTTTACGACAGTCCTGCCGTATCACGAGTCGGAGGAGCACTAGGCATGTTTTTCTCCATGAGTGCGGGGGAATAGCGATCTCCAGCCGTGTGCGTTCCTGTGCAAATAGCCACACGTCTGTCCACCCCTCCCACCATGTTCAAACATAAATTTCAATCAATTTTATTATTGTATCATCAGATCTGTGGCTGTATGTTCTGGACACTCGAGTGCCAACTGATCACCACCTGGTGGTGAGTTGGATCAGGTGGGGAGGGAGGATGCTGGACAAACCTGGTGCACCCAAACGTGTAGTGAGGGTGTCTGAATAGACCATGTTCAGCACCTCCACAGCTGAGGCTGCTGCACTGAGCTGCAACTGTAAGGTGTTTTGTACCTTGGTGGTAAACAAACCGAATGGTGGACACCGGAGGTAAAAGGAGGTATCAAGCTGAAGAAGGAAGCCTGTCAGGCTTGGCTAGCCTGTAGGACTCCAGGAACAGCTCTTGGGTGCCAATAGACCAAGCGGAACACGGCTCAGGCAGTGGCTGCAGCAAAAACCTGGATGTGTTGGGTGTTTCCTGGACAGAATATCTAGTTGTATCCAGGTGGTGGGGGGGTTTCCACTTTGGTGGCCTCAGGATTTCATCTTAGCGTTTTGGCTTCATTAGGTGATGACTTCCAGTTTGCACTGGAGCGGTTCGTGACTGAGTACAAAGCAGCATGAATGAGAATTAGCACCTCCAATCCAAGACCATGGTTCACAGCTGGAAAAGAGTGGAGTGGCCACTCTGGGTCATGGACAAGTTACTGTCCCAGGTGGAGGGATTTAAGTATCTTGGGATGTTGTTCATGAGTAGCTTGCAAGAGAGAAGAGAGAGCTTAGGATAAAAGTGAAGCTCTCGAGTTACCGGTCTACGTCCCCCCAGATGAGCTGGAAGAGGTGACTGGGGTGAGAAATTTGGCCTTCCCGTCTCAGAATGTTGCACTGGTGACCCAAACCCGGATAAGCACCAGAAGATGAGATGTGATGTCATGTATCTTATTTCATCTTATCTTATCTCACTTAATGAGAACTTTATTTTCTCACTTCTTTCATCTTGGCAGCACTGAAAGATGGGGTCAGGACACTCCGTACTCGTTTCCACTGTTCATTCCTTAACTGGAGAAGGCAATCAGATACAGGCTTTTTGGCAAACACAAATTTCTGCAGAGAGATAAGAGAGCACAGGCAAAACAATCTGTAATAACCCCTCAGTAACTCTTGTGTGACAATCAGGAATAAACACACATGTTGCATCTTTGCTTTGTATAATTTCCTTACATTCCTGTTAGGGAAGTTGCTGAAGTCCTTCACCAGCAATTGTCTGAGCATATCAGGGTCTGCTACCACTATCACTGGTCTGCGGCCCAAATAATACCTGAAGTATGAGTCCAGACAAAACATGATGGGTAAAGTATCATCTCAAACTGTAGATTATTTATAGAAGCAAAATATTCACAATCTTATTTCAGTAGTTGCTGTTGTAGGATGTATTTTTACTTACCCACATACTTTACCATATGTTTTGACAAGATCATTCAGAGGTTTGAAAAAACCCTGAAAAGAATATTTGAAAAACACAGTCGATGTAACAGTCAGCTGACAATAATGACACAAATATGAGAACAAGGACACCATCCCAGTTTGATGCAAAATCAAGCAGACATTGAAGGTAACTCTGGTCTTCCTTTGTTACACTGTATCTTACCTGCTGAAACATGAATAAGTTCCCAAAGAAAGGCACTGGCTTCGGATGTTTGATGCCACATCGTGAGAGGACTGAGAAGGGATGGACTGAATACCTACAGGCAAAAGTGTTGAAATGTGTTGTTTGTAGGTTGAATGAAAAGAATTTGTGTCAAATGCAGTAAAGAACAGAGCTCACCTTTACCTGGATTCTGTCTAGAGTTATTGTTGCATTCGTTTGCACTGCCTGCTCTATAAAATGTCAATGTATGTGTTTTATGGCACTAGCAGATTATCTACGTGTCCTTATTTCCCTTGAAAAAAGTGTATCATTGACATACTCACCAGTAGAGGAGACCAAGAAAAATGAGGAAGAGTGTCACAGATATTTTGCTGGTCTCAGTGTTGAATACATTTAGAAAGTCACCTGCACCCTGCATGTTGGAAAATCTTCTCTCAGTTTTCAATCATTAATAGGAGAAAAAGGCCCCTGGAGAGAAAAACAGCAAAAAAGAATTAGTTATACTAATATTTTTATTCAATACTTTAGTCATGACTTTCACTAGAACAAAGCATTTAAAGGTATTGTGCAGAAATTCAGGCTTTTGGGGAAATAAACACCTGCCAAAGACCATACATCTATTCCATGTTGTCAAGCCGCTTTGTCCCCGATCAGTTGTGTAGTTTCTTCCAAGACTTTCTACTTACTGAAGCTTTTTTTGTAGCCTTGAGAACTCACCTGAAGAGGAGAGATGTCTGTTCCTATTGTATCCACTTCTGTTTTGTGCACACAAATGTTAAACCACAGATAAAATAGTAACTACAGATTTGGATTGCCTCACCACCTCCATAAATGAGACAGAGCAGGGTAAAGGTAATGAGTTAAAGAGCTGCTATTGCACAAACTTTTATTAGGGGTCCATAGTTCAGCTTTGCTTTTCTTTAGTCAACTGTCTGAACCTGTATTGCAGTTTTTAACCCTGATGTAACTCATGTAATGTTACGCTAGCCAAAGAAAATTACTTCTTGAAGAAAGAAGATGCGAGAACAATATGCAACGCAGGAGCTTTATTTGATGACAAGAAAAAACGTCTATCAAAAGTGACATAAAGTGACACAAAAAGACTAAACTGAAGATGCCAAAATATTCATAAAATTATTTTCTTTTTTGCAGCTATAAAGCGGGAGGCTTAACTTGTCTTTGCCATTCCTGGCTGTTTGACAGCCTTTTTACACAAGTAGAGCCTCAAAACACCTTGGAAAACCTGCCACAGTTTTTCATCAAAGTTAAATTTTCTCAGTTGATTCTTCCTCTTCATGCAATACCAGGTTGAGACATCACCAGTATTGATTTTGTCATGCTGTAGAGAAAATTTGGATCAGATGTTTTGTCTCTAAAGAGTCATGAAGGTTGTCTAAATGGTACAAGATAGATGTTTTTACACCTATTTTTTACTGATAGACAGATTTTTATTTCAATACAGAAAATTTCACATGAATATAAAAACTGCAAATTTTTCTAAATGTGTTCTTTTCATTATTTGCACAATTCTGTTTACAACCAGCACTGAAAATCTCAGCATTGGGAATGATATAAATGCTGCATGTTGCAATTCCTTTCATTGTCTGTAGAGAGTGCTCGCGCCCAATGTGTGTAGACACTGTGTACCAATCCACCTGAAAGAATTTAGAATGTGCCAGATTAAATCAACTTTGCTGTCAAAAAAGATTTAGTATTTTATGATTTGCAAAAAGTAGTGATTTCATCCACTTTATTTGTACGTGCTTTAATAAAGAATAATATCAGATATATTGTCATGTTTCATTTCTCTCATTCTCAAACAGTTGTAATCACAAAATTACAATTTATATGTGCCTGAGAAACATTTGCATTAATTATCAGTCAATCCCTTATTATATTTAAGTCTAAATATTTCAGTGTTGCATTTTTTCAAACATCTACCAAGTCCTGACTATAAATGAAACAAGTGCCACTGAACTGATGGACATACAGTAAGAGATTGTTATGTTTCAGTATGGTGTAAATGATTTAATCAGCTGATGACAGATGAGCTCCTTGTTCTCTTCTTGTGATTTTCACAAAAACACCATTTTTGGGTCCAAGAGTGCTGGATGACTTCAACTCAAGAGGGACCTGAAGATAAAAAGAGAACATCTTCCATATATTTGTGTAAAAATATCTTAAAAATGGAAGCATCTGACAAATGTGTATCTAACCAGTAGTCATAGGATTACATGGCTATTTGCAGCTTATGGCAGTTTCAAATGTCCAATAAACTCCAGCATAGTCATTATTTGCAGCTGATAATACTGACAGTCCAAAATTGTATATGACAGTAAAGCAAAAAACAATTAAAGGACATGTGAGAGTAGTTTTTGGTCATGCTTCCACTAAAACCTAAATTTAAAGATAGGTTTTCTTACCGGTGGTTACCTTACGGCATAATATACAAATATATTGATGTTTTCAGTTTTTTCAGTGTAATTCACAGTAAACAGTGGTTGTAGAATTACATGCTTGTAGTTATAAATTCAACAGTCTTACAGTTATCCAGTGTAGGAATTACTTTAATGAAAATGTATGGGTTTTCTCTTATTGCATCCTACCTTAGTATCAGAACAGGCTTTTATGCTGAAGTTGTGGAACAGATGCATTAAAGCCATTTTGATTTCAAGCTGGGCGAGTCTCATTCCCACACAGTTACGAGGGCCAGCTCCAAATGGTAGGTATACGAATGGATGTCGAGCGGCCTTGGCCTCTGGTGTAAACCTGGAAAACAACAGCAAGTTTTTTTTTTAAAGAAGAATGAAAAGCATTGGAAAATAAAGGAAATCCCATGCATGCTTCAGTCCCAGTTCCAAAAATCTTTTACAGTGTGTAAAGAAAACAGAATGCATTGATTTACAAACAACAAATCCAGATGCTGAACTGGCCTGTCTGCAGTCTGCACCTTTTACCAACTGAAAACATTTAGCACATCATGAAAGTGCAAAGTGCAAAAAAGAAGTCCTAAGACTGTTGAGCATCGAGGGTCTTATACAGTATCAGACAAGAATGAGACAACATTCTTCTCCCAAAGGTCCAGCAGCTGGTCTCCTCAGACTGTTGTTAAGAAGAGGGCATACTACTAACTGGTAAATATCGCAGTGTCACAACTTCAAAGCTGCCAACAAAAACAACAAGAGCAAATGTTGTTTCATGAAATAATAAAATGTCTCAGTTTAAATGTTTTCAGTCTTGTCCTATTGTGATTGAAATATATGTTTATAAGATTTGTAAACGCATTGTTTTAATTTACATTTTACACTGTGTCCCAACATTTGAATTGAGGTTGTATTTGTGGGTTGCACGTGTTATAATGTCACTACACAAAAGTGTTTACCACACCTTAACAATTGTATTTGTACCACTGTACAGTCTTTTTACTCGTTTCAGACAGAACTGAAGCACCTCTCAGGAATGAACTTCTCAGGCTCGGGCCAGTGTTCTGGGTCATAATGGAGGAAGCCTGCAGGGATATCCAGTATTGCTCCTTTAGGAAGTTGCTGACCATTCACCACACAGTCATGTTCTATTTCTCGTGCAAACCTTAGTGGGACAAAATATGACAAAAAAGATTGTTTTACAGAATCCAAATACTGTTTTCTTTATTCCACACAGTTATAATTGGACTCAGCATATTCATAAGAGCTGTAACTGTCAGCATGAAGTGTTTCCCCACCACTCTATTGACTTTAGCTGTCATTTATAGTTGCGGTCATGTCCTCCTCTCTGTTTCTCTGTACTTGTGTCCATTTAAGGAAGATGAGTTTAAGTGTACTGATAGTTACTGAACATATTTTAATGCATCTGCAACCAAATATGAACAGAACCTGAGCCTTAACGTCCCAAAGTCAGAAAACATCTGTATTATTGAAATGCACTAATGTTGGATCTTGCAACCGCGTCAGTAATTATAATAATGATGATGATAATAATAATAATAATAATAATAATGACGATAGAGTTTTTACCGATGATAGGATTATGGCTATACCCCATGAAAAGCTACAAACAAACAACTTTTATTTGTCACACACACAATCATAAAGAGTACAACATGTAGTGAAATGCTTGCATTGGAGCTTCGGACAGGCTGCAAACGTAGCTGCGCCATTCGAGGGCTTTGGGGTTTTTTGTTTTAGCATGGGGAGTCTAGCCAGGACCCTTAATGAATAATGGGTGGAAATTGAACTTGCAACTCCTGCTCCAAAAGTGTGTAGTTTTACTACTACACTATCTAGCTGAGACAAACAGTTGATGAATGTTTCAAAAAAAAGCCAAAACTGAAAATCTTCCAAAGTCACAGCATACTACTCCAGGCCCCACTGTGGCCAACCTTCATATCCAATTGACATCCTTCTTTACCTGAATCCAGGAGGGTAGAGGCGTAATGCTTCACATATAACCATGTCCAAATACTTCAGCTCCTGCACATTTGTGTAATCAGGTGAGTCCTACAAAGCAAACAGCATGACAATCAATGACTGTCCACAACTGCATGAATCAAAATAGATCAGAACCAACTGTAAAACACTCACATGTCTAGTGTAGAAATCATCCACCTCTTTCTGTACTCTGAGTTGACATTCAGGGTGGAGGGCCAAGAGGTAGCAGGTGAACGCCAGAGTGTTGCTACTGGTTTCATAGCCTGCCAGGAGGAAGATGAAAGCCTGACCAACAATCTCATCCTCAGTCATCATCTTTTTCTGTGGACGCCTGACAGACTGCTCCTGCTGGCTCCCGTTTTCTTGAACTGTGCCTGAAGACTGGGTCTGCTGGTCTCATGAGCATCGTTTGATGTGTCAAAGTGCTCCAATGACACACACTCTTCAGTGGCTCGAGCATCTAATATCAGCTGAAGGAAGTCTCTACGCCTCTACGTGTAAAAGAAATAAATAAAAATGAAAGGAAAAGGACTCTTTCAAAGCAATGCACAGATTTGGGAATGTTGAAAATCTGAGATTCACCTGCTCAGGAGGCTGCTCCTCTCTCTGTTTGATGATTTTGTGAATGCTGTTAATGAAGAAATTATTCATCTTGTCTCGTCTTTTGCTGGGTATGAACCTCGACAGAGGAGCCATGATGGAGGGAAAAGCAACTAAAGACAGAAACACACAAATCAGCAGAGAACTGCATACACAGGTATATCAACAAAAATGCTTCATACTCAATACATAGAATTATTTATCATGCTTAACTATAACTTTAAGGAATTCCCCACATTACTTTTTATTTTCTTTGCCCTCATCTTGTTTTATTATTGTCCCATTTACATATCTCAGTTTCATTAATTTTATAATAATGACTCACAGAAAAGTAACAAAATAGGCCTGAAGAAATTATTGGTGAAGGCCATCTGAGCGTGTTGGACAAACGGGTCATCTGGGTTGTTCTGCGAGTCCACCTGAGTTGCAAATGCCACACTGGCAATAACATCCATGGTAAAGTAGCCAAAGTATCTGAAAGATGGCATGCTATCAGAAAAATATGAACAATGACAGAAAAAAAACACAAAAAAATATTATTTAAATTTTTGCTTTACCTATGGATGTCAAAGGCCTCTCCTGACTCAGCGTGGACATTCAGATTCTTCATCAGGGCATCAGTGGCTGTTTTGATGAGCAGAACCATCTACACTCAAGTGGAGAGATAAGGACAGATGTAAACCAGCTCTATATACTCCAGTGAATCATCATAGGTCCATAAACATAGAAAATGGGGGAAAGGTAGCTCCATAAACACAACAGCACAGACACTTAAACTACACATATTGCAAAAGATGCAGACATGCAGTAACCAACTGCAAAAGTGAACGCTGGGTGTTTAAAGGTTTATGAGTTCCTTCTGGTCACAAAGAAAAATATTTAACTTGCTGACCAGTTGAAATGAAGACATAAAGAAGGTACAAAGTTAATATTAAATGTATTTAAATTTACACTTAAATGATACAAATTATGTATTAATAAAAGTTACAAAGAAACACCAGCAAGAACTGGATGTTTAGCTCTTTTACCAGAAACTTTGAGGTTTTTACTTCCTCATTTCAAACATTGTGTAAGCTAAAGATGGGGGCGATGTAAAAATAAATAACAAACACATAAATTATTAAATTTGTAAACTGACTTAAACAGGAGAGAAAAAAATGGCACTGAGTTTTGGATACACACAAGATTCAAATCATTCTAATAAAAGTCCTCAGCTTAATTAAAGGAATCTTGTTGATCTTCTAGTTCATATCTTATCTTATCTGTCTTGGATATATGAGGAATCTTTATTTTCTCACTTCTTTCATCTTGGCAGCACTGAAAGATGGGGTCAGGACGCTCCGCACTCGTTTCCAGCGTTCATTCTTTAACTGGAGCAAGCAATCGGATATAGGCTTTTTGGCAAACACAAATCTCTGCCCAGAGAAATAAGAGAGCACAGGCACAAAATGTGTAATAACTGCTCAGTTATTTGTGTGAGAATCAGAAATAAACTCGCATCATGCATCTACATGCTCTATATAATGTTCTCACCCTTCTATTAGGGAAGCTGCTGAAGTCCTTCACCAGCACTTGTCTGAGCATATCAGGGTCTGCTACCACTACCACTGGTCTGCGGCCCAAATAATACCTGAAATATGCAGCGTATACTTTAGTGACCAACCAAGTGTAAAGTGTCATCTCGTTTCACTCTGTAGATTAATCAATAAACTCAAAAAACTGTAGATCGTTTATAGAAGAAAAATATTCACAATTTCAGTAGTTGTTGTTGTAGGATGTGCTTTTACTTACCCACATACTTTACCATATGTTTTGATAAGATCATTCAGAGGTTTGAAAAAACCCTGAAAAGAAGAATTAAAAAAATACAGTCGATGTAACAGTCAGCTGACAATCTTTTAACAATGACACAAAGTAGGAACAAGGGAACCATCCCAGTTTGATGCAAAATCAAGCAGACATTGAAGGTAACTCTGGTCTTCCTTTGTTACACTGTATCTTACCTGCTGAAACATGAATAAGTTCCCAAAGAAAGGCACTGGCTTCGGATGTTTGATGCCACATCGTGAGAGGACTGAGAAGGGACGGACTGAATACCTACAGGCAAAAGTGTTGAAATGTGTTGTTTGTAGGTTGAATGAAAAGAATTTGTGTCAAATGCAGTAAAGAACAGAGCTCACCTTTACCTGGATTCTGTCTAGAGTTATTGTTGCATTCGTTTGCACTGTCTGCTCTATAAAATGTCAATGTATGTGCTTTATGGCACTGTTTGCCATAAACTGTTTGCCTTATGACACGAAAATATAAGTGACCTCATTTCTACTGAACAATGAACATCACAAATAAGCCACCTAACATTTATTTACTCACCAGTAGAGGAGACCAAGAAAAATGAGGAAGAGTGTCACAGATATCTTGCTGGCCTCAGTGTTGAATACATTTAGAAAGTCACCTGCAGCCTGCATGTTGGAAAATCTTCTCTCACTTTTCTACCATGAACAGGACAAAAAAGGCTCCTGGAGATTAAAACAGCACAAAATAATTAATTATACTAAAATTATTGTCGAATATCTTTGTCATGGCTTTCACTTACGGTATTTTAAACACCAAAGCTGTGTAGTAACTCCTTCTGCAAGGGAAACAAACATATGACAGTGATCATACATATTGTCAGGCTGCTTTGTCTCTAACAGATTAGCCATACGGTTTCTCCCAAGACTTGTTAATTTTTGAAGCTTTGTTTTAGCCTTGAGAACTCACCTTAAGAGGAGTTCCTAATGTATCCACCACTGTTTTGTGTGCACAAATGTTAAACCACGGGTAAAATACTAACTACATGCATTGCCTCACCACATCCATAAATGAGACAGAAACCACTCCCACTTGTGTAGAAATGTGGCAGTGAGGCAAAGGTACTATTGGATTTATTTGTAGAAGTCCAGGGTTCAGTTTTTGTTTTCACTGCATTTGTCTGAATTTGTAATGCAGCTTTTAACCCTGATGTAACTCATGTTATGCTACGCTAGCCAATAGAAATTGATGTCTCTACAACACTGGATTTTTTTGTGATCACAAGATATATTGTTTTTCACAAAGTTCTACTGCTCCTATAGAGAGACTGCAGAATAAATTTATATCATGTCAAAACATTTGTAATGTTGTAGTAACTGAAGAATCCCACGGTAACAAGTCACTGAATCTCCAAAAGTTGCTTCTGTTCATCTGGACGTAGCGTGTTGTGGGAGAAACGTTTTGTCACTCATCCAGGTGACTTCTTCAGTCTCAGCTGACTGCAGGTTTCCCCAAATCTTATAAACAGTACACTGAAAAAAATATGTTGTTGGATTTACTTAATTCAATGGTGGACATTTGTTGCACACAGATGTTTTGCTTTGGCAGCAACTTAAACAATTGAGTTAAATTAACACAATTTATTCATGTTCAATAAACCTGTGCAATTTGTGTTGATAAAATGTGACTTAAACATGTTTTGATGAAGTAATTTGAGCTCTTGAAATATTTTAATCCTTCACAATTTTCTCACTTTATCCCAACACCATTCAATAACTTTTACCCAATACTACTTGGTCACTTAAATACTACATGTTATCTTCAAATTACATTTTGCTATTATATTCTAGTATCAAATACACAATTTTCAAATGGAGGCCTTATAACAGATTATATTGTTCTCTTCCAAGATGGTTGCTGGCATCCACCAGTAACCTTTCAAAACAAAATGTCTAATTTCACTGCATTGACAGTAGGTAAAGAATTAAACTGACATTACTCCACTACTGAATCTATATAAACCAACAGTTAAATAATGTCAGTTCTTCCGTGTTCTCTGGAATCAATCACAGCAAAGAAATTAGACTCTTTCTTTTGAAAAATGTTGGGAAAGAACAATACAAAACATTCTATTTAAGGCCTCTGACGTCAAGATTCAGTTAAACAACAATTATAACTAAACAATTTGAGGTAATGTTAGTTTCCATTAACATTAAATTAGGTTACTGAATTGGCAAACACCTTCCTATTAACATTACCCATTTTACCCCAATAACTAAAGAAATTAGCACTTGCAGGTCAAAACCTTTATTCAAGAGATGCAAAAATAACATTGATACAGTGACTGTCAAAAATTACGGCACTGATCATACTGTGACATCTTGGTTCAAAACAGCACACTTAGAAATATTCAACGTTCCTTACTTCAACTGAATGAAACTGAAAATACCATTTCACACGGCCCATATGGGATATTTAGACTGCATAACTGTTCATGCTACATCTCTTCACTAGTAAAAGAAAGAAAAAATACAAAGAGAAATTTAAAAATGCTGCCAAACAGACAGAGAACTTGTACAGAGCAAAAGGAAAAACAAACAACAACAACAACAAAAAAACGGCTCGTCCTCATGGCAGTTGCAGTGTATATAAAAATGAACCCTGCGATCTGTTCCTGGAATTGAGCTTCAAAAATGCAGCAGAACAAGTGTGAGATTTAAATGTCTTCTCACCTAGAGCTGGTCACCTCACATGCATAACAGTGAGCTTCGTTGCAGGAGCAGTTTTGTCTTAGTTGTGAGCTTTTCTTGAGAGCTGAGTTGCTTCCAACTCCATTACCACCCTTTGAATCACCTCAAAAGTGTAGCAGAGTTGTGATGGGTAACTCATATTGAAGGAATAAAAAAGGTCCAAACAGCATGGCTACTGCAAAGGTCACGTTATCCAGATCTTGAAGAACTACTATACCCTCGATGATGATGCCAACGTCAGAAAAGTCATTGCCTGGTGCATCCTCTGGAGACAGATGTTCATTGTGGTTTTCTCAATCTGTGCAGTGGCCTCAGTCAAGTCCTGGTTAAAAACAAAACATTTCTTTAAGATTCCTTTTTAAACTCATCTCTTTTGAATCTACCAGTTCTAATGTTAGAGTAATTTAAACCAATGCAAGCAACATAGTAAATAGCTATAGCCAAAGAGTGGCCTGCCATGCTGCCATTCATGGTCTAACAGAGTTTCTAAGAGAGGGTGAAAAACATAATTTCAAATGCTTTACATTAGTTTTTCTTAGAAAGACACCGGCCCATCAGAAATCCAGGTTTTGTCACTCAGAAGATGTTAGAATTTAGACTTTCAGCCCCACAATTTGGTTAGCTGTTGGTCTTTTTTTTTTTCAAACAAAAGCTAATGTAAATATTGGTGGGATTTTCCTTTGTTCACTAGAATGACAAATTTAAAGTTTTTTCACACTGATGTGACCCCTAATACAGGGGTGGGGCCTCAAGGGCCGGCGGCTGAGTTCACTACCAGGCCTCATGTGAACTTCAAATTATTAAAGAGGACTACTGGTCCTAACTGGTCCAATGAGGATCAAGTGGATAACTAAATGCATTTTTAAATGTTGCAAAGCCACAATCTACTCATAAAACACTCACCATGAACTCCTGCACCAAGATGTTGCAATTGTCTTTCACACAGATGCGGAGCACTTTGATGAGACTCCCTTTGAGCATTAATGTCATCCTAAAGTATTATAACAAAGAAAACAGAGATTTGTGAACTTTTCAGTAGCACAGAAGAAAATGATCCCAGACCAAAACTTAAACCAGTCAACATGCAACACCAGCATCTACAAAGCAATATCAAAAGTTCCTGTTTGACATCAACTTTATGGATATATAGTTTCCAGAACATTTATTTTTTTAAAAAGATCAATTTTTCTCAGTGGGCCAGTAAATGCATGACGAAAATTATGGCATCCTTTCGGTGGAATCAGTACTCACAGGTAATAGTTGACTGTTTCAATGGATGCAGCATAAAAATCTTTTACTGACCTAATGCAATACATATACACTTTGTAGTTAAAGAATTTTAAAGTTCTTACTGTCATCATGGCAGCTACATCCTTTAGCTTTGTGCCCTGTTCCCCCGATCACTTTGCAAACACTTTCAGCAGACTGTCAGAGAGAAACTCAGCTCCGTCAGAAACCTTGACTGTAAAGGCATGGTTGGGATGCACTGGAATGCTGCATTTCATCTGAAATGACATAAAATTATTTTGAAATAACAGCAGGCACTGTGCTTGGTTAATAATCAGTAATGTTTTGTTGAATAAAAACTGTGTTTCCAGATCTTATGGGATTAAAAAAATGTTTATTTCTGATTTGCAACCCAAGAACCCACAAGTTACAACCTCATTTTAGTTCAAGTGTGCATTAATGTGAGTCCAGTAATCACCTTTCTGACAATACATACAGGTATAAGTTAAACCTATGGCAGATTTTGGATTTCTCAGTTGTATTAATAGGGTGGTCTATTTGAGTATGCATGCACCTAATAATTATAAAAAACCTATTATAATTAAGTTACAGAAACCTTAAGCGAAAATAGAATATACTTTCTTACCATAACACCTTGAACCCACAATCCATCAGCTGACTCCTGGTGAAATGCAGAATAGATGTGGTCTCTCAATGTGCATCAACAAAAACAAAAACAAAAACAAAAGGACAGCAGGTGAGGGCAGGAGGGGTAGGGATGTAAGCTAGCATAATGCCGCTGATGATATTAGCTAAAGCTGTTCAATGTCCAAAATCTCACTAACACCACGGTGCAGTAAATACACAATGTAACTGAAGAGTCAGTTGACAAATCTATTCACACAGAAAACCAAATTATGTTATGAGTGCCTCGTAATTAGGTTTAATGTGATATTACGGCTCTTGTGCCAAAGACAAATTCAAATGAAAAAGCGCCAATTCTTTGATAACAGATAAAACAGCAAATAAGCTAACGGCTCTTTTTTAGCATGTTACATGGCGGCACTTTAGACGTTTAACTACATTTGGCTGAAATATGGTAAATATTAATTCAAAAAATCAAGACATACCAAAAAACGTAGAGTTGGCTGCTCGACTTGACTGAGATGGATGCATTTTTTAAACCACGATCCAAAGCCCGCGAGATGAAATCACGCGTGGTTTCACGAGATTTAACGTTGCTATCTTATTGACTTACTTCACCTGAACATGATATAAACAATTTAATACACCCTTTCTGCATATCATGTAGTTTTTACACTATATAGTTACATTTATCTTTAAAACATGAGGCAATTGTGTTAAATACATGCAAGATGCTTACATAAATCCAAGAGATGGCCAGTCCCTTTTTTTCAGTGTACATTTGCATAATGACTGAAACCAGCCCACTGAGGGAACAATGGGCTGGGAGGTCAGTTCCTTAATCCTAATTATGAACACAATTTTTGGAGATTTACTTTCCTGGATGATTGAGAATGCATCAAGAAGTCACTGAATACTTTTTTTGTAACTTTTTTTTGTATTTTTTTTTTTAAAGCATTCTTTCAAATCCAATCTGCTTCCAATGGAAAGCACAGGTCAGTAACCTTGCACATAATTTCAGGCATGGTGTAACATCGTTTTCAGCACAACTATAGCTGTAAGTTAAAACAACGCTGCCGCATTAACAGGAACAAACAATGAAAGCTAAAGAACCAAAACAAGCACAGCAAACACGATGTCCTTAAACTAAATATGAAACACAGTGACACAGAGGCATGATGGGAGACTGCATTTAGCCATGTAGTCATTCACAACACTCCATAATAGCATTTTTTTTATAACTATAAGGGAGATGTTGTGTTTATTGTTCCTGGATGTTTTTTTTTTTTTTTTTTACTAAACTTACATGTCAACATGCCAAAAGTCAAATTGAGCCATCACTATTTACAATTTTGTTGCATTGTAGAAAGAACTGGAACCAATTGGATGTCTTGTCTCTGAACAGTCAACGCATCTTTCTGTTTTTCTTTTTTTAATTTTTTATGCTAATTTGAATAGATATAAGATAACTGGTGTCATAACATGATATTGCATTTAAATATTGTATAAGTACTTCTGTTACCCATGCTTTACTTCACGTTTAGCTATTTCGTTATTTCCGCAATTTGGTGACACTCAGCAAAGCCTCGGCATCAGGAAATAGAAAGGCTGTATGTTGCAATTTCTCACACTGCCTGTAGAGAGCGCTCTTATACAACGCTATCCACATCATCTGTCACAGCTGACAATACAGTCTTCTTCACATCAGAGCTTAAGCAGAAAAAAATCCCTTTAATAAAACCATCAATCAAAATTACAGTTTTCCTCAAAATAAACCTCCTTCAAGTTGTGACTGAAATCTTTCAATATCCATTCAACAAGAGTTTTTTATTGTTTCTCTAGATTTCAAACACAAGACTCATCTATTCCTGTCTGCAGGAAAAAATAAACAGCTTTTGAGAGGCGTATAATAATAAATTCTAATTTATGAATATAAAACATAAAACAGGTAAGACATCAGAATTTAGTTACACATTGTATTGGGCCGAATTTTGTAAAAAAAAAAAACTTGATAAAACAATGCAATTCCAATTATTTGATTTATTTAAGAGAAACAGCTCCATTCACATTGAGGTGAGAGGAAAATGTGTTTTTAATGACAGACAGTGAAAATAGAAATGTGATACTAATGTGTTGATTGGCTCATGAGTAACAGAAAAAGTAACAGATCATTAGGGCGAGCTGGCCATCTGAATTCAGATGACATAGTGTCCTTATTATGCAGATTCAATGACAATTACTTATCCAATTCCTTTGAGGTTTTAAACAAAGCTGACTCTACAAGTTCAAAGTGTTTTTGCGTGTGAGTGTACGCGTGCATGACATGCAGTAATAATCAATTTCAGCATAAAGCATCATGTCACAAACTACAGGATGTGCAGAGGACTGATAGATCTGTGTGCTGGATTTTGCAAGTCAGCTTTTAAACTATCAAATGAATCCATACCACAGTTTCTTTCAAAGGCTCCAACTCCACAAGATCTAGAAAAATCTGGTCTGGCCTAAGAGTGTAATGCTAGTGTTAGCGGCGCTAACGGCTGCAGACAGGAAGATACTGCCAGCACCGGAAACGTGCTCGTCATCTCCGAGCATGAAGTAAGGAGAGCCTTCAAGAGAGTGAACACCAGGAAAGCAGCAGGACCAGACGGCATCCCAGGTTGTATCCTAAGAGACTGCGCATACCAGCTAGCTCCTGTGTTCACTGAGATATTCAACATCTCTTTATCTCAGTGGTCATCCCCACATGCTTCAAAGAGTCCATCATTGTTCCTGTCCCAAAGAAACCCCACCCTGCTTCTCTCAATGACTATCGCCCTGTAGCCCTCACCTCAGTAGTGATGAAGTGCTTTGAACGCCTGGTCAGAGACTTCATCATTTCTTCACTACCAGACACACTGGACCCACTACAGTTCGCTTACCGTCCAAATCGTTCCACAGACGATGCCATCTCTCATCTCCTCCACACATCACTCACTCACTTGGACACTAGAAGGGGGAATTATGTTAAAATGCTCTTCATAGACTACAGCTCTGCATTTAACACCATAATTCCCTCCACACTCACCACCAAGCTGGAGCATCTGGGACTCAGCTCATCTATGTGTCAGTGGATCTCCAACTTCCTAACTGGCAGACCACAGGCAGTAAGGATGGGCGGACATGTCTCAGCCTCCACCACTCTCAGCACTGGAGCCCCCCAGGGGTGTGTTCTGAGCCCCCTGCTGTACTCTTTGTACACATATGACTGTGTGGCCACTACCAGCTCCACCACCATCATCAAGTTTGCTGACGACACCGTCGTGGTGGGCCTGATCTCTGATAACAACGAGACGGCCTACCTGAAGGAGATTAGGAATCTGGAGAACTGGTGCCAGAGGAACAACCTCCTTCTAAACGTCAGTAAGACAAAGGAGCTGATAGTGGACTTCAGCACTAAGCAGGAGAGGAACTACCAGACCCCCGTCATCAACGAGTGCCCAGTGGAGAGAGTGGACAGCTTCAAATACCTCGGAGTTCACATCACGCAGGACCTGTCATGGTCCTGTCACATCAACACCGTGGTGAAAAAGGCCCGACAGCGTCTCTACCACCTCAGACGCTTGAGAGACTTCCAACTGCCCTCCAAGGTGCTCAGGAACTTTTACTCGTGCACCATAGAGAGCATCCTGGCGGGAAACATCTTAACCTGGTTCGGGAACAGCACCATGCAGGACAGACGAGCTCTACAGAGGGTTGTGCGGTCAGCTGAGCGCACCATCCGCTCCGAGCTCCCTGACCTGCACTCAATCTACAGCAGGCGGTGCTGGACCAAGGCCAGGAAGATCGGGAAGGACCTCAGCCATCCCAACAACAGACTGTTCTCTCTGTTGAGGTCAGGAAAGCGATTCCGCTCCCTGAAGACCAACACAGAGAGACTGAGGAGGAGCTTCTTCCCGCAGGCGATACGGTCTCTCAATCACACCACCACACAGTACTGACCCACACATATGGTTCTTACACACACACTGGACTTTCTGGACTTTGGTTTTGCACAACACTGGTCACTATATTCTTCATTTCCGGTTAATACTTGTACAGCTGCTGTTATTGTGTATATATTTATTTATATTTAGATTTCTTCATACATTCTTATATAGTTCTATATTGTGTATTGTGTATTTTGTTGTACAGTTATTTTATTTTCAACTTTAATTTATATATTTATCTTTATCTTATTCTTCCCAGTTAAATTTACCCTTCATTCTAATTTGTGTTGTACAGTTATTTCATTTTTAACCTTAATTTATATTTTATTCCTTCCTAGTTAAATTTACCCTTTTTAATTTTTCATATTTATTTCCTATCTTATTCATAGCCTTTTCCTTTTTTGTTCTCTTTAGGTCACGAGCAGTTGTCCAAGCATTTCACTACATATCGTACTGTGTATGACTGTGTACGTGACAAATAAAATTTGAATTTGAATTTAACAAGTAAAAGCACACTATTTATCTTTGGCCTAAATGACCGAAGCTTTTAGAGAGCTGCAGAGAAAAGGTCAAAGAGATTGTTCAAGGCAAAGTTATAGCACACAAGAGGATGACATCTGGAGTCAGAGGACGCGTTCTTTTCAGCGTTCATTCTCACGAGGCAGATTTGCACAATATTTCTGGTCTGATAAACATGCATCATCCTTACTGCAGGATGCAGCCAGGCAGGAATAACAATGGAGTTGGAGCGGCACTAAGCTATTAATGGAGAGACTAGCTCAGGAAGAAATGAGGAGTTGGTTGGGTACCGCCTGCTCTGAGCACCGCCAGAGGGCACTGGGAGGCTGAAATGAGACATGATGAAGACTCCCTCTTCTCCCCCCTCTCCTGCTAGTCTACTACCACTCAGACTGCCTAAAGCCACACAGCGTCAAAGTTTGGTATGTGGCTGAATGCAGCACAAAAGAAATACCGCAGAGATGATGGTGCATATAGACATATAGTCTTACGTACAGGCAAGTATATGGTCTTTTGTTATTCTCATTAAGGTCTGACTTACTTGTTAAACACTCATCATGCATGTAGCAGTGTTTACTACTTCCCCTTTCTCTGAGTTCCTTGACAATGTGCAATTTTCTACCCACAGACCCTTTTAAAACACTTAAAATCTTTACATACTCCATCAGGGTGCAGCCTGAAGGGCAACCTGCAGGAGGGTTTCCATCATATAGTGAATCATAGCCTGCTGTTATATCATTCAGTTCTTCTGTTGCGGGTTTTTTTGTTTGATAAAACGCACAAGATTTTAAAAAATGGGTCAAACTCAAACAGAAATGTATTTCATTTGCAATTCAGACTATGCATGTCAAAGTTTCTCCCATACAAGACAGCCAAATAATCACTGAAGTCCAAATATGTCAGAGTCGCTCAAAATATGAGAAAATATATGTTCACCCAAGCACTTGAGTTAATTTAATAAAATCTTTATGTCCATGCTGATATGGAACATCATGAGAGTTCATATTTTTAATTTAGGATAAAGCGAGTAGCCCCACAGCTATTTGTGTTTTTTACCATAATCACATGGTCGTTCATATTCATAAATATTGACTGATTGCAGACTGCTTGAATCAAGCCCACAAGTGCATCTATTTTAAGGTGCAGGATCCCTGAGGGTAAAACAGAGAAGGAAAACAGGTTTTACAATGTTCGAACCCTTCAGATCTTTATCAAATAACTGTGATGGCTTAGCATTTTTCAGCCATTGAAATCATTAAATTCAATAGTTAACCCTGCGTTACCGTTGCCTTATCTAAATCCTCAGTTGAAAGACAAACGTGCGCCACCAAAAGGGGAAGAAAACATATCAGGCACAAAGGAAACGACGCATGCAGCTTTGGCAGGTTATTCCAAGAGGGCAGACCTTGGCATAGTAACAGCCTGAATGCTGGCAGAGTAGTCTCTGTGAAGTGTCATGTCTGATGCATAATGAGTCCAGGTAAAGTGTTTGCTGTGAGACAGGGGCAAGGGAACTAATGAAATCCCTTCCACCCTGCTTTCAGAAGCAATTACTTCAAAATAAACGCTAACCACCAGACGACATGTCAAATAATGTCTAACAGCTCAAAGCAGGAATATAACGTTGCCTTAAAAATTAACTGAGATTCCCTGAATCCGTATTCAAAGGGGAACCCCCAAACTTTCCAGAGACGTTCCAGCAGTGCGAGGCAGGAGGCATCAAATTGGCTCTGTATGTTTAGATGAACCTCTTGTCTGCAAACTGAGGTTAATTAATGAAGTCATTTAAAATAAAAAGGGAAAGGTACGGGACAATCCAAAGACATCTTTAGTTTTATTTTTTTCCTAATGCGTTCTTTAGCAGGTCGCATTTGATGGAGACAAAAACATCCAATTACTGTGTAAATAAAGTCAGCTGTTGTGGCTCTCCCTTTTATGCCTGATTTGTCTTTGTGTTTGGGCCTTTATGTTCCTTTGTCCAGGCTCCCCTTCCAGTCAGTGCCTGCCAGGCTTCCTGGTCTTAACCGCTTACACGGTAGCTGCATCCTGGCTTATTTACATTACATTACATCCAATTTGAATGAGGCCTGCTGAGAGACGAAACACACAAAAATAGGCTGGATACAGTGAGTGTGTCGTAAAGCAGAGCACAGAATACTCGCAGCATCTTTGGTCTAGCTACCATAGCCGCATGTTTTTGTTGGGTCATCAAGAACTGTTATTTGTATAAATGCATATATGTGAAAAACAGTCTGAGAGCTTTGGGTTTTGCAGTCTGCATTGTGTGCAAGCTGGAAACAAGACAGACATCACAATCAGAAGAAAATAACCCTGTGACTGTGGAAAATGGGTCAGATAAGAGCTTGAATGGACTGTGATACCAAACATAAGAATATACATGTAAATAGAAAACTCACAGATCCAGCAATCTGCATTTTTACAATACCAAGAGATTAAATAACTATGGTATTTTAAATGTTCAAGTTGTCTATCACTGCAATCCAATGTAATGCATTTGTAGCTCTTTATTTTAGGGCCTGCAGCTGTATTTGGTTTAATCTCTGTGCACTAAGAAGCAGAAGCATCAAGGAAAAAACACAAAACTCTCTAAAAACACACATCAGACTAGCCAGACTGTCCAATGGCAGGAAGTATGAATATTGAATAGTGCTGGATAGTAAACGAATTCCAACATTTCTCTGCTGGATGTGGAAGTGGGAATCAGTTTTCCATGTGGATAATGGAAACAAGCTGTACACGGTGGTCAAAACAATCACACAGGCCACATTTATTTTCAGTTTCACTACAATGTGCGGTATTCGAAAATATGCCATCATTCAAGAGTTTGAGAAATAATTATTATTTTGTTATTTATTATTACAAGTCCTTATATTAGCTCTTTGTGTCATTCTAGGTAGAGAAAAAATGCCTACACATCCAACTGAAACATCCAGACATGGGTCACAACTGAGCAAGTGAAAGTCTAACAGACACTTACAAAAGCACTGAGACGCCCCTCACTCGTTTGAGTGTTTCTTTGGACATTGGCTCCTTTCCCCCAGATTTGCTTGTTTGTTTTTTTGTTAAGTCATTTGACACTGACAGCATGCTGACATACACAACAAGGAATTAGTTTAAACTGTACCTCTATGCAGTATAGCTCACCTGGCTGAGGAGCAATCCGTCCATAAAAGACTTCTGCAGGGATCTGGGTTTGAGTCTGGAATCTCCTGCACATTGTTCTCTCCTTACTTTCCTGTACTGTCCTATTTAATAAACACCAAAAGCAAATCTTAAAATAAATAAAACTAAAAGGAATTAAATCCATGCAAACAAACAAACAAACACAAAAATGAAACAGTTGGACAGGCAGAAAATGGTGTCTTTGGTAATGTGATTCATACAGAGCTATGGGCTAAAAACTAACAGCATAGCTTGCTTATCATGGTTTGCAGCATTTCCTTAAAAATTTGAGGAAATGGGACAAGTTTAGAAAAAAGAAGAAGCGGCATGCCTAAAAACACCATCTACAGCTGATACACAGTATCAAAAAGCCATGTCCTTAATAAGACCTGACGCAAGACGCATGTGACTCTTCAGCCGATCCATCTATTTGCTCAGGTTCATTAGAAATATTCTCAGTCAAAGGGTGGCCAGCGAGAAGTCATTCCTAAGGAAGGGAAACAGGAATAAAAGGCAAATTACAAAAGACCTGGACTGCAGGACAGAGGTACCAACAGTCTATAGCATTCTGCAAAACACAGTGGACTGCATTTCAGATCTTAATCCACTGTGCAATACCATCTGGAAATTGCTGGACTGGCAATGGCTTCATTCTTCAGCATGACAATGATCCCAAATACCCTGCCAGTGCAGTTAAAGCATACCTGGATAGAAAAACACACAATGGAACAATACCAGTCATGAACTGGCTCCCCATAGGCTGAGCTTCACATTAGTGAAGCCATATGAGACAGAGCATGGAACAAAAGGCAGAAAACATCCAAAGAAGAAAACATCCCTAACCCTAACCCTAACCCCCTAACCCTAACCCCTACCCTACAAAAGGCAGAAAACATCAAGAAGCCTGGAGAACTTCTTGAAGCCTGCTTAAAGAAATTCCAAGCTAGCTTGACTAAGAGAGTTCAAGCTGTGTGAAAGAATAAATGTGGTCATACCAAATATTTTAGATTTGCCTTATATAATGTATTCTTATTAATGTTTCATTAAATTACAGCTTTTTTTCTACATTGTCAGACGATATGGACGACATCACGACTATGAAATATGATTTTGGAATTATGTGGAAACATAAGTATCCACTGTGTGCTTTGATAAAAGTTTGCACAGTACCTGAAATTGTTTGTGTTAACAGGATAACAACATCAAAAGCTAATTGGTGGATTTTTTTTTTACCTTCACTTTGTTTTGCTATGGCAGTGTTTATATGCAGAAAGTCCAGTGATTGTAGTAGTCTCCATTATGGCACGGCCCACTCATCCAAGTGAAGAGAAACAACATACTTTAAACAATAAAAGCCAATAAATCTACACTACGTTTATAATTCAGGAGAATATTGGAATTAAACGCAGTATGTAACTTTTGAAAACCTACAAGGGGGGAAAAGAAACTTTCAAAGCAAAGGATGCCTTCAGACTTAATAAAAATAAATTATGAAGCATTAAAATACATAAGGTGAAGATAATGAAGATAATATTTTGCTTTGATCCATGTTTTGCTTAAGGCTTAATGCTGTCGGAGGCTCGGTTTATCTGATGATAAAATATAAAAGAAAAATGCTTTGACCTCACCAGCCAGTCCCAATTATAGAAAAAAAATGAGGATCCAGCAAACCCAGCGTGTCTCTCTGCTCTCCTGACAGTTATACCAACAGCTAAACTGTTAATTAGTCTAAGCAATCACTAAAGGTGTGTGTGTGTGTGTGTGTGTGTGTGTGTGTGTGTGTGTGTGTGTGTGTGTGTGTGTGTGTGTGTGTGTGTGTGAAAGCCAGAGCACTGGTGTGTTTGGAGCTTGTGGTGCAGGGATTGATTGTATTTTTGTTTGGCAAAAAAAACAGACAAAGCTGGTCACCATGTTCACTAGCTAGCCACCCTCAGGTCATCAAAGCAACAGAAAGCAATCAAGATAGTGATCTGAATGACAAAAACGCCAAGTTACCTATCAGGTTTAAAGTACAAAAAGCATCACATCTGCCTATCAGGCCATATGCCATACAGATGGGAAGGGAAACAAAAGCACAGAGGAGCAAAGTTGCTCTGGGGAAAATAAAATAAAACAAAAATGGGGAAAATGGCTAAATGAGGTTACGTGAATCTCATTTATGTAAAGCTATTCATGAAAAGTCACTGCTACACACGTACACCCACATTAACCTAGACAGTGTCTTCATGAAGGCATGCATAGTGAATTGTTCCAAATATTTTTATTAGCATATCAGAGCTGAGTTTTTACAGACGCCTAATGGAAAACAGGAGACACTGACACTGAACTGACACTAGCTGAGGAATACACACACACACAGTCTGGTCACACAGACTCACACTACGTACTCAACTAGGACTGAGTCTGCCAGTGGACTTTAGTGGGGGAGTCTACGTTTGTTCGTTGTTCTACAAGACCTTGGATTTCATTCTGAACACAGGCCATAATCCTGTAATAATATCATAAAAATTAACATTTCAATTATGGTGTTAAGAGATGCAGCTGATGGCTGCTGTGTACATCGGTAATGAGCCTTTCTTCTCAACCCCACAGTCATGTATATACACTAAGCTAAAGGGGAGGAATGATATGAATAATGACTAACTAAGCTGAAAAAGAGAGTAAGTTCCATTCTGTTTAAGACAGTGTAATCGCTCTGTAAAAGCCAGAAATCAGAATTAAATAAAACATGTAATAATTAAAATGTAATATGGTGCTGATGGTAATGATAGAAAGCACTGCAGAAACTACTGCTAACATTGTTTTTTGACTGGCTGATGCATAAATAGTAAAGTAGTGTTTTTAAAGCTCGTTGCTGTGCTACAGAACTGATGTTAAACTATGGTAAAACCATATTGTGCATAATTTAAATAGTATCTATAAAATCGTTCTTTTCTGGGAAAGGCTTATCATCATTTGGTAACTGTGAAAGTTCATGTGGGTGTAGACTTAATTTTTCAATATCTTTATAATGTTCGCCCATTTGTGATGACGTGAGAAAAGTCTTAAACAAATTTTCATATTTTCTTCCTACTGAATAGAAATCAAATTTTTTTTTATGATGCTCTTATAGTGGATTTACAACTGAAATGAAGGGCTTCAACACAGCAATATGCTGCCATTGTTTTTGTGTACTTTTCAATAACAGGATGGCTGCAGATAAAAAAAAACAGGATGTAAACTATAAACAAGGAAAGAAAGTACAGATAATAAAATGACTTAACGATCACCAATGCACTGAGGAAAAACAACAACAAACATATTGACAAAAAGGAGATTAAGAGTCATGTTTCCAATATTACGCTGAACTGTAATTGCATTTGATTGCATGAGTGAAAATAATGTTTTTTATCCTGTATTCATTGAGCATGAGGATGTGTAGCTCAGATTTTTGTGGATTCTTTGGGGAAAGGAAAGCTTATCTAACAAGGTGTGGAGCACAATGCCCGTTGACATTCAAAACATCAGTCACTGCTGAATAACCTGACATTGTTTGTAGGACCATTTAAGACATCAGAACTAAAAAGACCATGGGTTTCCCAGAAGTCCCTCCTTTTTCTTGAGAAGTCCTTCTGTGAGTATTTGTGAAAAACAGTGAAGCCAGAGCCTTTTCTGTTTATGCAGCCAGTGTACCAGGGGTGATGGTTGCTTTGCCCTATTGAGATAAGATCTGTCTAGGTTTATGCTGCCGGTGTGAATAATGCATTTGAAATGATGAACCCTCCCTGACCAAGAGATGGACAGAAATAACACTGACGTCAGACCTGAGCCTCGTGGCACCAGACGGCGCAAGGAGAGGATATAGAGGGGATATTAAGCCCGCAGTGCTTCTCAGGGATCAGCTACACCTCTCAGCCTGCTTGTCTGTCAGTCAGGGGGGATGCATCTGTGTCATGCTCTCCCTTTCTCTTGTCTTTTCATGGTGACGTGACAGGCATCTGTGAACACCGGGGAACAAAGAGGAAAGGCTACTCGCTGATATGAAATGGAGCTGTTGATAAACAGCTTTTTTGATAAACATCCATAGAGGCAACATATTTTCTACAAGTGTAGGTTACTAATGGCCTTTCACATCAGCCAGTATCACTAATATAATTTTGACCAAGCGTATAATAAATATGACCTATACGTACAATACAACTACTTCAACTGAAGGTTTATGTCTAATAATACCAACCAAGGTGATTATAGTTAACTAAAATGAAACGAAAACTAAATGTGAAAAAAAAAAAATTAAATAATAATAAAAACTGATGAATTTTTAAAGTTGGAAAATTAACACAAATAAAATGAAACTATAGAAGAAAGAGTTTTAGCAATTCTTAGTTTGGTAAAAAAAAAAAATCTGATATCTACAACACTTTGAGAAATGTTCTTTTTATTATAATACCTGTACCGATTTTAAATATTACCTCTGACATATGACGTCCAACAGTAAAAAAGAAGAAGAAAAAGAATTATTAGAATAATAAAAGATTAAAAGGTTCAGATGCTGATTTTTATTTCCAAAACAATACTTTATTTAACACATTTTTCATTGAACTATTTACTAAACTCAGAGGATAGAAACAAAGTATCAATCCTGCTGCACTCGTACTGATGCGATATCAGTGCTTTGGTATCAATCCTAAAGATATTTGGGTCGATCCGCCCACCTCTAACCCAAAGTCAGAATGCACAATCACTCCACAAATCACAGTACACTAAATAATTACTCGGTTACCTCGAGTAGCTAACTCAGCCCACCGTTTTCCTTTTTGTCTCCTATTACATGATTTTCACATATGCTCCGATATTTTGAAATCCAAGGTCAGAGATCAAAGACTAATGCTGAGAGGTGAACTGGAATCAGCCAGACTCACTGGAGGCTTACTCAAGTTAAAGAGTTCAAATTTATATAACTGATATCACTGAGAACCTCCAAAGTGCTCTTTTTTTCTAGCCTGCCAGGATATGATAATTTCACATAATTTCAATAGAACAGATTAGATGAGACTGTAAGCGTTTGAAATTTGTATTTTTATTTCTCCCGCTGTCTCTCTCCCTCTCTCTCTGGTATAAAATATATTCATTCATCTCCCAGGCCAAATTTCTCCAGCTGAAGATACTTTCCATTTTGATTGAACATTCAAATTTTACACATCTTCTTCGAGGCTGCTAATTCAGCATAATTAAATCCTGTATGTCTGCAGATTCGAAATAGCAAACTCTGACTAAATTTGCTCAAGGCAATTTGATATCATGAAATTTCTTTGCCTTGTTACTCCAGTGTAAATCTATATCATGTAAATGATTGGTATTTATCCTAATAAGTAGCAGTAAATTGGATATTCTCAGATTTCTGTGACATCTTTCACCTCTGGAGGTTTGCTTTATTTAGCCTGGGTGTTCAAACTCTCTGTGAAGCTACTTTAGCATTTTAATCTCAGTCTTTATTAATATTTTTTGTGTCGCCCATAGGCAACAGATTTCTAATAAGACAGACCAAACACAGAACATCTACCTTTTTATAGTATATAGAGATCAGCTGAAATTCAAAAGACTTCAGAACCAGAGGATGGAGCAAATATGTTTTTCTCTCTTTTTCAGTTCTGAAAGGCTGTGAAATGGAGAGCAGTGGGAAGCAAACACTAGTCGACACTATGTAAAGAGAGACTGACCTTTACACATAAAGAAACCAAATCTCATTCAGGTGACCTTGAAAGTGGCAACAATTCACAGAGGTTGGATGTAACAAATGTTCTGAATATTGCTCCGAAAGAAACAAAGAAATGACTATAGCCTCATTTGTGCAATAGTCCATTCAGACAAAACCATTCGGTGCAATCACAGTCGGCAAAAGCTCCGGGTTCTCTTGAGAGGAAAAGCAGCAATAAGCACATATTTACTCTTTTCCACATCAGGGGGGAGAGATGCATACAAAATTGGAGCGCATAACTAAGTCTATCTTGATCCATATTTCTATCAGGGATGAACCAGTTAAAGCGGAATTGAAAACGAGAGATAGACACGGAGAGAGTTCGCTCAGAAAGCTCTCTTTGTGGAGACTCCCTCCCCTGTGCGTGGGGAAAATGAAGCATTAGAGTGTGTGCTGGCATGGCAGAGAAGAGATGAAAGAGCATCTGACTCCAGTCGCTGAGATCTCCTCCTCCCATGTTTGATCCTGTCTTCTGGTCGGCTGGCTGCCTGAGAACAACGTAGAAAGTCAAGGCCTTGTTTGGGGCATTAGCATGAAGGCAAGGACAGAACAGCTTTCATAAGCTAAATATGTCCTTAAAAGCACACAGAAGGTACAATCACTCATATCTCCAAGGACAATATTCTAGCATTTGGCCTGATACAAGACGAACTAAATAATTCCAATCCATTAGTCTATCACAGATTATACAACGTTAAAATTTGCTACAGCAAACAGTTTAGCCAAAAACCAAACGTCAGATGACTCGTGTGTTCATGTAAATGAACTATTGAAGATTATTATTATTTACAACAACTAATTCAATGTCAGGTTATTTCATGTGTTTGGAAATGCTCTCAAAAGTGTTACAGAATCATAAATCATTCAGGGAAGGACAAAACAGCTCTGCAGAAAGTATTTCCAATTAAACTGCTTATATAGCTAAGCATTTTTAAATCTAATTTTTAATGGTAGAAGAGCAAGCAACATCATCTGAACATTAAATTAAATGACAAAAGGGTTGAGTTGAAAATCATCGTGGTGGACCAGTAATTTTATTTTTAGCTTTAAAATGTCAAATAGACACAAACAAGAATGTGCAAATGCGCACATTCACACTGTGTAACCACTTCACCTCTGTGGTCAGCAGGGTGATGAGACAGGAGAGCACAGCCGAGAGGAGGTTATAACGGTGCAGCTGCAGTGGTAATGCATTTTATTTATGACAGGCGCCTCAGGACTGCAACCTATCTGCACTCAGAAGCTTATCACAAGGGGCGTCTGGACTAACGACACATGGACAACAACCACGTAACTGTC
Organism: Copadichromis virginalis; assembly: GCF_057382275.1. Lineage (NCBI taxonomy): Eukaryota > Metazoa > Chordata > Actinopteri > Cichliformes > Cichlidae > Copadichromis > Copadichromis virginalis. The sequence goes on along the minus strand of NC_140624.1, from coordinate 4,410,228 downwards.
ATAGGCAATTACAAAGGAAACAGTGAGATTATAATGAGGGACTGAGTTTTATTCTTCAGGTAAATGTCAGTGTCTATTCAGGCTAATAGCAATTCCAGCAATACAGGATATTAAGACAGGAAATGCTGCAAGTGTCCAAAAGACATGCTATTCTTTGTTCTTTTTTTGGTCTTCATCGTCTCTGCTGTGGCGAACTCTATTTAAATCACTGACACTGTACATTAGCTGTTAAAATGCTGTGCCTCAACAGCTGAATGAGATGGGTGCAAGATAGCAAAAACTGAGTGTTGGGTCACAAAAATGATCATATTTAATATTTTGTGAAAACTCCTTTGCAGAGAAACTTATCAAATAAATGCACAACGTGAAATATGTAAATGCAGGATTAAATAACATTTCCTCTTTGCTCCAACGTCGTATTGCCCAAGAGAAAGTTAGTGAGATGTTTCCTTGTGATCTATTTCCACTCGCTGGATGGTACAAAATTGGAGATGATAGGTACTCTGTGAATTTACTATACAGTATCGGCATTAAAGGAACCGAACTGTGCTGGTTTGAACTGTATTCTGATAGACATACATACATACAGAGATAAACCCAACAATCATATGACCCCCTATGAGCAAGCACGTTGGTGACGGTGGGAAGGAAAAACTCCCTTTTAACAGGAAGAAACAGGAAGAACCTGGCTCAGGGAGGGGCGGGGCCATCTGCTGCTACAGGTTGGAGAGAGAGAAGGAAGACAGGATAAGCTGTGGAAGAGAGCCACTGCAGGCATTTCTTAACCACTTAAGCCCCACGCCCTGGGAGGAGATCACGTTTAATTGGATATAAGACGGGGTGAGAAATATAAGTCCAGACATGTGTGGTATCCACAGAAACCTCTGAATCTCAGCTAAAATGTCACATAAACCATTTCTACAACCACCAAACACATCGAAAACAAGCCATGATTTAACAAGCAGTTACGTAAATGCGCAGAAGACCACTAAACAAACAAAACCGAACTGGAAATTCTCCAGACTTCATGTAACCGGCTAAAGATAGGCTGGTTAGCTTCCAGAGCTATCACTGAATCCACACATGAAGTTTCACCACGATCAGACCAAAATTCACTGAATGAGCCGCAAAAGAAAACCACAAAAACACACAGCAGCGCAAATGTGTAAGACAGAGATTGGCTTACCCTCTGCTGTTATTTTCACTGGTAGCCGGTAGCCACGTGATTATCAGTAGTTACCATGCCTACCTAGCCATGCCTTCAGAGCCGTTTTCTGTCAACAACCTCCATTTTAGACCCACCTACAGACACGTGACTGGACAGAAGCCACAAGCAGCAAATTTGGGCCCACGTGGGTTTTGGCATTGCAACATCTGATTGGTTGAAGTGACGTGACATGGCATCATTACTTTGATTCTATTGGCTAAACTGATTAAAAAGAGGTGTCAATCATGCAAACTGACCAAAAGAAACCAAAGTTACAGCCCCTCGGAGTTTAAAGGGCCAGAGACCAATTAGCTTCATGTGCACTGCAGAAAAGGGCCATTACCATGTAAATGTGTGGTTAATTCTTCAAAAATATATTTAAAAAAAAAAGCATTTTAGGCCTGTTAATAAAATGTATTAATTTCTGCTCTTTAATACCTAAAAAATTCAACTGGCATGGTGTCCAGTTGCGTGCCAAAATTGGACATTTTTGTACAACCTCTGGATATTCATGTATTGACAGGGCTGTAATTTTTCACTGTTTCACTTTAGAAACATAAATCTTTGCACAGATGATGTTTATATGTTGGTTACTGAAATCCTGGAACCAAATGTAAGATAAGATAAGATAAGATGACCTTTATTAGGACAGAGTTTGTAATTGCAGAGAAATAATCAATTAAATTTGGGCATTACATTTTTGAGCAGGAAGCTCAGAAACTCCCTTGGGGCTTAAGAGGGTAAAAACAGAAATCCCTGGATAACATGTAATTGGCTACTTCTAACAAAATTTAGATTACATTTGGCCCTAAAAATCTAATAAATAAATAAATAAATAAATAAATCCAAACATGGTGTGTAAGATACTTATTTACCTTGACCTCCAATAACAATGTGTGGAATCTTGGAAACATTGTTGACCAGGATACATCCTGTCAGTGAGAACATTAAACAAATATCTGGGCCTTCTGCTCATTTTTGCTAAAGTTAGAACCATGCTACCTCAGAGTCCATTTTTACAGAGCACAAAGAAACAGCAACAGCTCACAGCAGAATTACCAGCTAACTTAGGAACATGGACAGCATGCAGACTCTACACAGAAAGGTTGCAAGGTTGGTTCAAACTTGGGACCCTCTTGCTCTGAGGTAATAGTGCTAACCGGTGCACTATTGTAGTTCCAGATCAGAGCAGAGCATTCATGTGTTTTTTACTACTGTAAGTCTCTATTATAGTAGCAGGGACTAGAAAAGAGTTCATATTTCTTCTCTACTGGCTTCTTTTTTCTTTTCATTCAACGCCTGTTAAATCCAGAACTGAATTTGAAAGTCTTCCTCTCACGTACAAAGTCCGGAATGATCCCCCCAACGTCACACCTTAAAGACCTTTTAGTATCCTATTATTCCAACAAAGCACTTCGCTGTCAGACTGAAGGCTTACTTGTGGTTCCTAGAGTTTACAAAAGTAGAATAGGAGGCAGAGTCTTCAGATATCAGGCCATCACCCCATAGATCCAGATTTAGGAGATTGACACACTAAATTTAAAATTAGGCTTAAACACCCTCCCCTTTTTTTTGATAGAGCTCATAGTTAGAGCTGGATCAGGTAACCGTGAACCATTCCCTAGTTATGCAGCTATGGGTTTGGGTTGCTGGAGAACTTCCCATGATGCACTTAGTATTTATTCTCCACACAATCCAATGCATTTATATGTCACTAATATGTGCGAGCTTTGTCACCTCTCTCCTATAATTTGTGTTTTGTCTTTCACCTCTCTGTGCTTTCGCTTTTTCTCTTCTCATCCCTAAAATAGTCAAACTGAGCTTGATCTCTCATAACCCAGTGCACTTTAACAACCTTAAGAAAATAATTACTGTCAAATTTCAAGAATGCATCCTAATGCTGTATGCTGTGTTTGTGGACCATGTTCCTGTTGTGTGTCTCAAATAATATATTTCTCCTCTACAGTAATGTAGTTGAAGGAAATCGCAAGTGAACAATAAATAATAAATGTGCATGTCCTGGCTTTATAATAGACCTTAAGTTTCTTCTCCTGGCTTCCAAATTACCTACTGGATAACTGCCTCAATGCATGTCAGGTGATGCTCCCCTTCCTGTTACACTAGGCTCTAATAAGACCTATGGAGAGGCAGATTTGGTGTGTTTGGCCCTTATCGAGCAGCTTGCCAGAGGACCTGGGGGCATCAGAATCTGTGAGTGCTTTCAAATAAAATCATGAGAAAAAGCATTTCAGCCCAAGATTTATATATTCAGTCAAACCAGAACAAATTCGCCGTGCAATTTTACCTGAATGCTAATGCACAAAAGATTAATTTACTTTGATTTAATGTTTTACCATTGACAATTGTGTAGGAAAAACGGGATATGAAAGGAAAGGTTTCAGGCATTTAGGGATCGGTTCCGCTGCTCACCTTTGTCTGAATAGCGCAGGGCACATACACACCAGGAAACTAAAGCAGCTAAATCAATTAAAATCCCATTAAAGTCAGCACCATTATTGAGGTCATTACCAAGGGGGAGAGACGCCTGATGATGATGGTGGATCAAACAAGATCTAATTAATTCATTTATTCATTAACACGCTGCTCTCACGCAAGCATGGTTAGCACAATGTAATGAAAATGGAGAGAGGGAGAGCCAGACATCAAGTGCAGCATCTCAGCACAAACATCAAAACTTGACATGAGAAGGAAAATATGAATATGAAATATGAAACACAACATCAAAGACGAGTTATTGCCAGTATAGGCCATTGGCTGCTTTTCAAAGGACACTGAAACACATGAACATTTTCTGGCACCGCAGTGAATGCCTCCTTTCAGCTCTGTTATGCACACACACACACTAGGTGTCAGTCTGGTTGCAGCAAGAGACAGAGAGAGGAAAGACAAAGAGGAAACTGCAAGACCAGGGAAAGGAGGAAACTACACAGCCTGTTTCTCTGCTTCATCTCACACCAGTGGAGCTGTGATTAGGGAGCAGCAGACAACGATGGGTATTGATCCTTTCTCAGATGGCCCAGGGACCAGAGGCCAAGAAAATGACAGAAACATGCTATGTTGCTTACTCAGCCTGGGGATGTGGGGCTGAGTGGTTGGTGTCTATATATAAATGGGGTTTTTAAACAGATAATAAGGTGATAATGAGGTTAAACCAAAGATTGGAAAGAAAAAAAATAACCGACTTGTGTGTTTTTACATGTTTGGTTTTGCCTATTTCAAACTGAAAGATACTATCTCAGCCTTCTCTTACTACGTCTCCTCTTCTCTCCTTTCACACTCCGCACTCCCCAGAAATCAATACATGTTGGATTAAATGAAATATGAAATCTTTACACTGGTGGGCAAGATAGGATACCATGAGTTTTTTTTTTTCTTGAAGTTTGCTTTGCCTCAGTCATGTCTTCAACTGGATGATTTTCAATGCCGTGATCTGAAATACTACCATTCCTCAACATCAAGTAGTATTTGATTCACAGTTAAGCTGAGATGTAGAGGTTTGACTAGAGCTCTGTGGAGTACGGATGCCAGGTCAGAGGGTGAGGCAGACAGAAACAGAGCTTAGATGAAGAAGAACAGACGAGCTGATCGGATGTGACAGGAGCAGTGTCCTCCTCCACTGCAGCACAAAGTGCCCCAAATGAAAATCTATATGGCACAATGCTGGCAGCAGACCTTCATGGCCTGGAAGAGACGAGTGGACAGTCGAAACGTTAGCGAAGTTAACGTTACTGCAGCAATACGCGTGTAAACAATCATGGTATTCCTGTGATGACATGATGCTGACAATTAAAACACCCTCTTGAGCCGGATCTATTGTCATCACTGATTTGCCTTTCTCTTCACACAGCGTGTGAAATGCAGTGTAGTCAAGACTTTAGTTCAGCATGTGGCAGCTGCTGACAGCGCTTATTTCAGTTCATCCAAGTTAGCTGGTTTATTTTAGGGAACCAGTATCATTTGGTATCAAAGTCATTTTCTTTCAGTTTTTGGACTTCCCAGTACAAAAAGTCAGCTGACATTCCAGTTGTCTGTTCACCACAATCTTGCTTTCGTTGCACATGGATGATCGGGGTTATTCTGTGATTTCGGTTCAGGTCATCTGGAGTTTAATATTACATATTTAATTTGTCCTTTTGAGTCTTTGCGCTTTTCTGTCTTGGCAGTTTCCAAGCCCTCCAGTGAATTTGGCTGGATTTACAAACCCCTCAGGTTTATTCTTTCCAACTCTTTCCCCCAACTGATGTCACAACACAGTTAATCAGATCAAAGCGGCAGAGAAAGGGGTTACATGTCACACGCTTTTATTGCTTTTCCATTACATCTCTAACACTGAAATAGTCATCTGTGAAGATGTCTCACAATAAAATGTCTCATGGTGACATTGGTCCAAAGTGTTATTTTCAAAATAAAGGCTCCTTTTTAGCCTATCCTATTTTATTATATATTTACTCTTTGCTAATATAAATACAGTTATATATAATATTAGAGTTAGGGTGTTGCATATATCCTATAAACATAAGTACACAACATTTAGGGCAAATCACATTGTTTAAATTATTTGTTATTTAAAACGAGGTGACTCACAATTCAAAGTTTCCTCACAAATATATTTCCATGCAGTGTAATCCCACTGTGGCCTTAACTGTGAGGGTATTGTGGCAATGATGCCTGCTGGAGGTTTAGGTCCTGGCGAGGCAGCAAGGCTGACTATTCAGCCTTCACACACAACGATATATCCTGAAAAGGGAGCCATCATTAATCATTCATATAATTTTCAATATAGTCCACCTGCAGCCACAGGAAGAACCTTGGGAAAGCTCATTGGAGTCACCCTTGAGCGCTTTGTTAATCTGGGTTTCTTTTGAGCTATTTTTTATTTTTACAAAAAAGGAATCGTCTCTTTTATCCCTTTTGTTTCCGCTGATCTGCTCAGACGTGCGTTGACATCATGTTCTATTCAGATCTCTACACAGACGTTTGCATTGTATATTTTCTCTTTAGTTACTCTTTGCATCCTCTTTCATTTTGTCCCCTTCAAGCTACTCCTTCAATATTTTCAGGTCAGACTTTGTTTTGGTTTTTTGCTTGCTCTCTTCATAATCTCATCCCTCTAAAAAGTCTGTTTCCTCAGTCTTTTAAAATGCTACTTGCAGAATTAATTCCAAGAATATTCACGGTATTTATTCTGGATTAGCTGCCACAACTGCTATGTGAGAGATTTCTTTCATCAACCTCCAAAAGTGAGGCGCTGATGAGCTCTCATTCTTCTGGGGACACTGATCTGCTCAAAAAAAGTCTCTGAACTTTGAAAAGCAGTGACCAAATCAAAGCAGGAACACAGCACGTCATGATGTATAATTTTATTTTCAGTTTTGCTTGTTGACCTTCATCCAGCAGCATGTATTATTAAGCTGCAAGCTGTTTTAATTTATAGTCCCATGTATTTAATCAATCACCAGTTTGATATGTCTGATTAAGAGACCATTCAGTTAAAATGAAGAATAAAAAAAATGCCAGAAAGCTGTATTAGGTTTCTATCATCCCTGTAATTGCAACCCTGGTAAATGTTTCTTAGCTGACTTGCATTTATCGGCACAAGTTTAGATTGCAAGAGTTGCTTCATTCCAAGTCTGTCGGGAAGGCTTTCATCTCCCAGTTCACATTATCCAGAAGACGATGGAGTTATATTAATTTATCCATTTGCTCAACTACACTAATGAGTAGCAAAAAATCGTATAGTTTCAGCTTCGTATTTAGTCTCTCTTCTTTTGTTACAGATTCTATTTTGGGGCATGATACGGTTAAAAAGATGAGACAGTCGATACAATTTCTGGTTTAAAAGCCAATGTTGACTTTGACTTGTTCTGTCTGATTGCTAAATAATACAAACATGCTGCCGTGGTGTCAGTGCAAAAAATATTTGCACTCAGCGAAGTGCCAGAAGTCACAATTTGTTTGTAACTGAAAACCTCTGACTAACCACTGGCCACACCACCTTGCACTGCAAACACACTGAGCAGGCATGAAGCAGTAAACAGCGTGCTGGGCAGGAAGATAACATTTGTCAAAGTCAAATATGTCTGTCTGGTAGTTTTAAGATGTTTTTTATAGCCACACCAGATTACTGACACTAAAGTCAATCTCCCATGTTAAAACTTGGATCACTTTGCATTTGTGTTTGTGTGTGAGAGAGCGTATCTGCACTAGTGGTGTAATTTTCGCACTGGACTGAGCGTTAAACCCATCGTCATTCTGCTAATTTTGTCTGCAGCAAAACTAAATACAGGCAGATTGTGCAATTCAATGTGTCTGTTTGAACAAATAACATAATGAGAGAACAAAGCTCTGTAAAAAATAGTTGTTTCAGTCAGTGATTCTTTATTTTTCATGCTGTCCTCAGTATATATCAAGTCATATCCTCTTCATTTATTTGCCACTATGTAATGACCCCCACTAAAAAGGTTTAATCTATGCATTATACACACACTTCTCACCTCACATTCTTCTAAATGGCAGTTTGTGTGTGTGTGGGGGGGGAAGCATATGCATGGTTTTTGTGTGTACACACCGTTTACACATCCAGGCCCTGGTCTTGAGGAGAGCACTCTGCATGCCTTATTTCCTCTACGAGCTATTTTTGTCAGACATGAATCACAGGTACAGCTGTTAAAGCAAAGGCCTTCTCCCTACACGCCCAACCGCACACACACACACACACACACACACACACACACACACACACACACACACACACACACACACACACACACACACAGCTACTTACACTGTAGAAAATGGAGGAGACTTTGGTTAATATGGCGAAACAGAAAGTAAGTACACTCTATCTGAACTACTTGATTAACGGCCGACATGAGAGGAGGAAGCAGCGGAGCAGAAAGCAAAATAGTGGTGCATGAGTGAGTGGCAACTGGAGGAACAAAAAAACAAGGAAATGAATGGGGGGAGAAGGTGCAGGAGCTACATGAGTGAAAGTAGAGAGTAAGAGATATAAGGCACAGAATAGGGCACAGAACCAAGAGTGATTGGAGAGAGGATATGGCGGAGTTAGAGAGGGATGTGTGCATTAAAGAGCTGGATATTGAACGTGGACTCTGAGTGGCCCTACTGTTTGTGGACGTCTCTCCCCTTGGTCTCACACACACACACACACATGAACACACACATAGCGTCTCCACGGTCAGGCCAAGTCCAACGGTGGCTAAGGTTGCTATGGCAACATTCCACAGGAACGGTAATTACAATTAACATCCCATCTAAATGACCACCTCTCTCTCTTCACCCCCTTCCATCTCTGGGGTAATTATAGACTTCAGCTCAGCTCACCCGAGCACCCTGGTTGGCCTCTTTTTATTTTACTGCTAAATAACCCTGTCGGGAAACAATAGAGGCAAAAAGAATTATTTTATTCAAGGCTAAAAGGCCGGTCCATTACAATAATGTAGCAATGTTATCGCAGCATTGCAATCAATATGCGCTGCACATTTGTGCAGTGAACTGGTCAGGAGAACAACTTTTCCATTCATGCAGCAGCACATGACTGCTGAGAGCATGTTTAGAACTTTCATTACGTAAATATTAGCTGAAGTGTACTCTATCTGCACACTGAATCAGCTGTCAAAGTGCTCAGTTACGAAGGTGTGTGGCGCCGCTGCCTCTTATCTCTGTATCGTGGGACAGAGAAAGAGAACACGTGAAGAAGGAAGGCTATAAGTGCTGGGAAAGCACAGAAAGCAATAGACTCTCGCTAGGCTGAAAGGGAGCGTTGTCAAATAGCACTTTGTCATGGTGTCACAGCCCATGCAGAGAGAGACGGAGACAGAAGGAGTGAAACTGTGTTAGAAACGAGGGAAGGGAAACACAGCAGAGCAGTAAAAGAAATCGCTCCTTTATGGCTCACTTGTGTTGCAATTTCAAAGAATTTAGAGAATTAAATGAAAGCAAATTGGTGCGTTTACAATGTGGGTAACACTTTGTAGTTTATTGTTTAATTCACATCACCAAAATGAATCAAATAAAGGCAATCAAGCTGATTCGAGAGTAATCAAAGAGTTATTTTTTTATGTTTAAAATGATTACAGAAAACACATTTGAAATTTAAAAAATCAAGTCATTCTTCAAAAATCTAATTCCAAAGCAATAGCGCAGCAACTAAAACACAACGAGGGATTGGAAAATTCAAATAAAAAAATATTGGTTAAGAAATCACAAATCTTAAATAATTACAACCCATTTTAAGTCCATTAATTGGGCAAACTGAGCAAAGAACAGCAAACCATCAACAACAACAACAGCTGAATCTACATGTATCTCTGGTCTGTTGATCCTTGTGCATTTACATTCTGGTCCCAGATGACACAAGGAAATCAGATTGTCACGCTTCCCAGTCCCATTGGGAATATGTAATTGCTCCACTTTTTCAAAAAGTCATGCAGCAGCGATGCACATCCACCTCCAGAGACTTTTGCAAGGATGGAATTTTGATTTCAAATTCAAGCAGTAAAACATCAAGCAGCACATACTAAACGCATAAACGGTGCAGAGAAACAAATGCTGAAGGTGTAAATGGACATGAATGAGCATGCCTTTGAATGTGAACATGCATATAGATATTGCTTAATAAAATAAATAGCGGATGGGTTAATATGTCTGGGTGAGTGATGACAGAAATGTATATGGAGGATTAGGACTATCTTTCATTAGGGTAATGACATGGCAGACAAAAGGAATGAAAATAAAAGGTCTGAGTGAGGACAAAGGTGTCAAAGAAAGAGCAGGATGAGGGCTCAGAAAATAGGATATAAAATGGGGAAGTGCAAAGAAGAAGGAAGGACTAAGGAAGTCACTCTAATCTCTCTAATCCGTCTCTGGACACTCTTCTTAATTGTGTCCACTTTACCTAAAGGAATCAGGTGTCTGGGAAACAGAAAAAGTGCTATCCTGTCCACACTTCCACCCCACCCTCCACCAGCAAGTCTCTGGATCATTATTTCATCCCACAGCCACAGCACCCCAGATGGTCAAATCATCTCAACAATAGATTGTTGTGTTATTCCTGCCCAGTCCAGTGAGTTTGATCATCGCTAAATCCCCAATCCCTCCATCTTTCCATCCCTGGGCACCTGAGAGAGAAATGCAACAGGAAGGGAAGACTCTGGAGGAATACAAACTAAATGGATGTCTATCGGCACAACAATAATTTTCACTGAATGTTATACTAGGTTTTGCAAAATGGTGCAACAGGGCATTCTTCTAACTAGCTAGCCTGTCTACTTGATTTCCATCATAAAAGACAATAAAGCAAAAAATATGAAATATGAAATGAAATATTTTTTTTGCCATCCTTTTGTGCACAGACAAAAAAAAGAAAGTGGTACAGCATCTACACCTCAACCTCAGCTACTGAGGTCACCCAATCAGAACAGAAATGACAGATATTTGAAATATGTCGCACTGCCATAATCCTAACTGCAAACTAATGGATTGATGGGCATGCACACACATGCTACAACCACAGCAAATCTTTCCTCTAGTCCAAGTGTGTAACACTCATCACATTTGGAGGTTCTGTAACACAGAAGGATCCCACAGGAGGGGCTTCAAGCTGCACAATACCAGATAAAGTTGTAGTGCATGTCTGTGTAACACAAGCTGAATCTGACATTTGTGCAATTAAAGAATGATTATGGTGCTTTTTTAAAAAAAACAACAACAACAACAATATAATGAATTCACTTACTTAGCTAAATCATTGTTCCTCTGCTCAGAGTGCCTGTGGGGAAGTTAATATTTTTTAGTAATTCTGGTGACTCTTCATTAGTTGCTTAGTGGGGCTGACTGTTTCAGACAGAAAAAAAACAAAACTATAAAATTCTGGGACTATTTAATGGCAAATGTTTTGTGCATGGCATTTTTCAAGAAGCTTAAGTGAATACAGACAAGGAATCCTTTAGCCTCTAAAAGCTAAATTCTCTTAAATTGATAGTTCTGGTTTGAAGATTACAATGGCATACGCGGCCCCTCTTTTGCTTGCCTGGTGGTCATTTTCCAGCAAGCGAGTCTACTCGAGCACAACTGCTGTGTCCAGCTGGAACAAGTGGACACACACCACAACGTTTTCAGTACCTAAGACCCCGTGCACCTAGAGATCAACGTTGCCAGGGTCTGTTAAAGAGGGACTCGGAGATGCTTTGACTTCATAGCAGCTTGCAACACCTTGAAATTGTAAGAATTTCCAACAAATGTTAATTGATTATTTTCTAAAAGGAGGAAGAAAATACCTAGAATTTGCAAAGACAAATTAAGTAAACTCTGGTTTTAAAAAAACTTTTGCAATATAAGTAAGTAATTTCACACACATTAAAACATCAGGATGTTTTTTTCTAACTGTGTTCAGTTATAAATTAGCTGGTTAATTATAGTTACTTTGTCCAGAAAGGTGATATAACAAATTAAAGTCGGTGTCTCACACTATACCAACTTAAAGTTCACACCAATTTATTTCAGGTAAAATGTCAAAACAGGCCTGTGTCGTGGTTTTTGAGTATCTGTGTTTGTGTGCGCTGAAAACAAAGCAGAGGAGGCAACAGTGTTTCCAAAGAGCATTGATTTTTTTCTTTTCTCCAGCCTGCCTCAGCGCCCTCTGACATTTCAGAGATACTGTACAGCCCAGAGCCTATACACAGGGTGATGAAAGCCAGGGTGCCCTTGTGACCTCTGAACTTCGTGTGCTGCATGTCTCAGCAGTGACGGCAGCATCATGAGATACTGCTCGACTCTGATATCGCAGTCGCTGCTCTATTCGATCTATTCCTGATTTGATTTTCATCTCATCTCCTCTTCTTTCCGCCTCAGCGTGTATAGACTGCACTGTTTTACCGGCCATTCTTTTCCGTTCTGCTCTGTTCTGTTTTATTCTGAAGCTCTCCCGTTCTTCCATTTTGCTCTCCTCCAGCCTGGACTGCCCTGCTTTGCTCCTTCACGCTCTGTTCCCTGCTCCCTTCCCTTCATACAACGCTCCCCTGAATTAGGTTCAGCTGCAGGATCTGAGGGTGAGGACACCAAAGCCCCAAAGACTGTTCAAAAATCACAGAGCGTGAACTTGTGGAGAAAACACACACCATCCTCTCACAGTAAGGATTTAAACACACACACGCACTTTAGGTGTCGTTTTGGTTCTGTGTTAGAAAATAAGGCTTTGATACTCGTTTGCTTGAAGGCTTCAGGACAAAAATTCCTTCTGAGACTAATATATGTTTAAACCCTTGTGAATGAGTCTAAGTAATTTAATATGTGGCTCACTATTATTTAGCAAGTGTGTGTGTATATATGCAGTGCAATGACAGTCTGTGGATGCACCTTGCTGACTTGCTTTGTTAGTTCATAATTTGGTTCTAGACCATCTAGATATACGGAGCCCCGCAGGGCAGGGGACATGGGAGAAAAAAAAATTAAGACGGACTTTTGCGAGATCTCGCAAAAGTTTTAGCCGCATTCTTCGGAGGCCGCCAGCTCGAAGCCGACGAGGAGGTCGAGGCACGATGCGCCGGGAAAGCGGTGTTCCTCCTGGCTGTAGTAGGTCTCGACCTCCCGTTAGCTCGAAGCTAACGGGAGGTCGAAGGCCGAAGAATGCGGCTTAAACTTTTGCGAGATCTCGCAAAAGTCCGTCTTAATTTTTTTCTCTCCCATGTCCCCTGCGGGGCTCCGTATAAATATCATTTATTGCTCCAATAGCCAAATATCATTGGCCAAAATGCTAATACGAAGGCTTCGGTCTGCAAGTTCACAAAACAGTGGGAGACCTCATGACGGTTACGCCCATCTTTTATGTACAGTTTGTGCTGCAAACTGATTCCATGATAATGATTCAGGATTATCCAGAAATTGGTTCAGGCATTGATACTTTCCAGAGGATAGAGCCTAACAGTGCTGCTGGTGTTCATGAGAACGAGGCTGACAAATACTGAATAAATTAGAATAAAGTTGGGCAGAAATTTATGTTCTACGCAGACTGAACTGTACATTTTTTGGTGAATCCTGCTACCACTGGGAAAAATAAAATGTGTTTTTTTTTATTATTAAAAATGTTCAAAAGCTAATTGTATCACTACAATATCAGGATCAGTGAAAACAGCATTTATCTGGTTGAGAAAGTACCTGAAACATACACACAGCACAATCTGAGGATTTTGCAGACTCAAGCTGATTTGGCCCATGAGGTTCCTGAAATGAAGGCTTTTTTTTTTTTTACTAAAACTGCTGAGCGCAGACATTTTGTGCTGATATTCAATTTTTGTCAGTCTGACATTTTTCAACCAAGAAAATTTAAGCATTCACAGTCACAGTGACAAGTTTCTGAAATAGCACTTTGACCTTCACTGAGGTTGTAGGCTTAAGTGAAATCCAAGAATATTAAATTATCTTAGGAGTGACACTCTTTAAGGCAGGAAAATTAATACACACATGCACGTAATGGATAAACTGACAGGCCAGAAATTCTGTTAATAGCCAGTCTATTAAAGCAATGGCTTTCAACATTAGACATGTTAGTTCTCTTTTTTGGGCTGTTATTAAACAAACTAAAAGAAATCATGCAGGCAAAATTACTAAAGACAGATTTTTAAATGCACATCCAAACATCTCCCTCCAAAGAGCTTCTCCCATGCAGAGACTTGGAACAGCCGTGGGTGTGGGAAAGACTTTAGTGGGAAGATACTGGTTTGGACTCAAAAACAATCACTACTTTCCTTGAAAAGATAAAAACAATCATTTTCTTTTTCTGAGCACATTTCACATATGATTTAGGTCAGTGAGTTTAAAGAAGAGGAAACTAAAAAGATCTAATTAAAGCCTGTGTTTGTGGTCTTTTTAGAATTACAGAAGAATCTCCCAAATACGCTGTATTATTTCCAACATTGTAATTTGTCTATAATTATGTAAGTTGTTATTTTTGTTTTTTCAACTTCAGTATTAGCATTAAAGTACTGCACAGTAAATTACAGCAAGTTTATTTTTGTTGTGATGTAAATAAGACCGTCCACAGTTTTAGCATAAATTTTAACTAAAGTTAACAAACTGGTGCACATAAAAATGTTAGTCACCTGCCACAGTTTATGACCTTTTGAGCACAGGACCGACAGAAGTTACAGAATGTGAGCAGAAATATACACATATATAAATATTAGGACCAGTGTTGGTCAAGTTACTTGAAAAAAGTAATCAGTAACTAATTACCGATTACTTCCCCAAAAAAGTAATCCCATTACTTTACTGATTACTTATTTTCAAAAGTAATTAATTACTTAGTTACTTTTTAAAAACACGATTTACAACCTGAAGAGGTGATAAAGCGATAGATCTTTCAGCCCAATTCTATTTTTTCTGCATAATCCATCATACAAAATGTAATCAAATGGAAAAGCATCTTTTTAAAACTTGTTTTATTAATTTTAATGTTTTAACTTTATGCATCAAGCAAAAATGTAATTATCTGCAACATTCTCTGACTGGAAGAAATTTGTTTAATATTTAAACTTATTTTGTGCACATTCCAGCACATAAAATAATTTTTTTTGTGCGTGTTTACACTCAGTCTTTCAAATAGATGCAAGTAAAACACAGCAGAAAATAAATAACATCAAAGACTAGGGGTCCTGTTGCTCTATTTTTTGCCCTGGTGCAGGTGTGCCGCGGTCAGTGGAAGAATCCACGAGTTTCTCTGTGAGTTTCCCATTACGTCGTAGCTACTCGGTGCTTGCTCGGAAGTTTAGGGGTTTTTTTCGCTGTAAAAAGAAGTTTTCTTCCCACGCACAGCGGACACTAATGTTTTTGTCACTTTTTATGGAATCAAACTCAAAGTAAGGTCAGTACTTCCACGCTTTAAACGCTGCACGCTCATACTCTCTCTGCACTCGATATATGATCCATTGTTGATCTGCACACAGCTGTTGCCACGAACGTCGCACTCGCTTACGTCACTGTCATGAGACATTCTCGCAAAAAAAATCACAGTTTTAGTAACGCAGTAACGCAGCGTTCCTACGGGAAAGTAACGGTAATCTAATTACCGTTTTTGCAATAGTAATCTCTTACTTTACTCGTTACCTGAAAAAAGTAATCAGATTACAGTAACGCGTATCTCTGATTAGGACTCAGTCCACAGTCCAAAGACATGCAGTTAGTGGGGTTATGTTAACTGTTGATTCCAAACTGCCTGTAGGTGTGAATGTTTGTCTGTCTCCAGGGTGGCTGAGACATTTATATGCAAAGTCCAAAATAACAGAATGTACAATTAGCTGTTCTTATTACCTATGAATACTTTTATTTATAATTTTTATTTGTTCAGTTTAAGTATTTGTTTGTTTTCTTTCTGTGCTTTCTTCTTCTTTGTTCTTTCTTCTTTTTTCTCTTTTGTAAAAGTTTGTGTTAATGACAATCATCAGTGGAGCACAGAAGGAAAGTCGCCTTAAAGTCAACGCAAACGCTATCTCTAGAGAAACAGCTCCACTGACCTCTAAGACATAACAGTCCACCTGTCTGGACCTATTTTAGAACCGGCTGAGACGGTAATCATAAAACAGAAATGCTAGAGACAGAAACATCAATTAATGTGGAAGGATCTGCCAGAAGAAGAAGAAAACAACCAAGCACAACATGAGAAAGAACTGCAGGATCAGCTCAAAACATGTCCAGAGACTATCAAGGGTAAAACCTAGACTTTGAACACCTTGAACTTTTTTTTTATGAGGCCGTAAAAGAAAAGTAGAAAAGAATCTTCAGAAAAATGCTGAACTGGATAAATTAATTCATAACCAATATATCCAACAGAAGACTACCAAAATAAATGCACAGGAGGGTCACCAGGTTTGCCCTTATTTCTCATCCCACGACGTATACTGTGTGCTTTTTTCCGTGCCAGTCTTCGTCCACTTGTAAACCAGGCAACCTCAAGAAGAGATGAACAAACAAAGCCCAGCAATTATAAACTGAATTTCCACTAATGTTTGTGCACGCAGGTAAGGTATTACACGTGTTAAGTATAAAAATGGAGTG
Organism: Copadichromis virginalis; assembly: GCF_057382275.1. Taxonomy (NCBI): domain Eukaryota; kingdom Metazoa; phylum Chordata; class Actinopteri; order Cichliformes; family Cichlidae; genus Copadichromis; species Copadichromis virginalis. Next base: position 4,393,931 of record NC_140624.1, on the reverse strand, counting down.
CCTTTTTGTGAGTCTTTGAATCAATTTCACACTGAAACCTGAGTAGAGAGTAATTAAAAAAAATAAAAAACTGAAATGTGGAGGTAATTTGAATTCTTTTATCGTTGAAGTGATAATTGGATATTAATCTTCAAGGCAAATTGGGCTAACAGTTAATTGAGAGCGCTGGTTATAAAAAGCTTAATTTTCATAGCTGTGCCGTGAAGATTCAGTGGCCTCTCCAGAGAGGAGAGGAGATACACTGCAGAAGCCTTCACAGGCTAATCCGATCTTGAGTTGTCTGTGCACGGTTTGCATTCACACTTACAGAAGAGCAGTGAGGCTGTCAGCACTGATTTAGACAACCATGCTTATCCACAGGCCCCCTGCAGACACTGTCCTCTAACTGCTGGTGGGCTGCACACACTCACACCCACACGAATTATAAATCAAAAGCTCTACTTCTGCAAAAAACTGACAGTTTGAGGAGCATCCTGTTCATGTTAGAGTTGCAGGTTATTCTTTCAGGTCCTATGGACACAGCAACATGTGTTTATGTCCTAAATGTGATTTACTGGCTTTTTAACAGCAGAGTTATACCAAGCTATTAGTTTCTAGGAGGGCTGCGCCTTTATTAAATGTGATGTAAGGTCATTAAAATTGTGTGCCTCTACATATTCCACCTTTTTTTGCTGTACTCAAGAAACATTGGTTTTATTAAGGGCTGAAGTGATTATCTCATTCAGTGATTTCCTTTTCTTGGCGGTGTTGAGTCTGCAAGCACAGACTAATCATATTGAAATTAATGTAAATTTCACCTCAGTGCCGATTATAAATCTTTCTGAGACATAAACATTTTGAAAGACTAAACCTCAGTGACTGTTTTATGCTTGTACATCTATACACTTAGAGACGTTCAACAATGAAGCCACGAGCTTCTCTTGCTGAGAGAAAAAAAAGGAAATACACAGAAGTAGTGGATTACGTCCGCTGAAAGCTGTAGTAATATCTTTTGGCATATATCCCTGAATTCTGACTCGTTTCATCCGGTCTTGGCATCAATTCCAGCCATGGCAAACCCAATTTGCTTCGCCTATTCCTCCCAAACTTGCTTTCTTTCTTGTTTTTATTCTTCAGCCTCGGCAGAGGGTAGAAGTAGGGAAGTGAGCAGGCCTGGTTGCTTTGATGTGTTCTTAAGAAAGAAATCTGCCTTTCATAAGAACTCCTTCTTATCAACCCCAGGACTGATCAGGCGAAGCATCGGAGAGTGTGCCGCTTTAATACCGGTGTACCCACTGGGAGGCTGTCACGGTGGGGCGCTGCTCATGATACACTCTGATACCTGTGGTCTGTATTCTCAGAGGAAACAGGAGACTATGTGTACATATAGCTTAGGCAAATATTATTCCTTGGTTGGATGTCTGGATGAGATTGTCACATAACCTGATTTGGAATAAAAGTCTTTAGTTTACTGAAAATGGTTATTAAATGAATCCATGTTCTACCAGCAGTCAGCAGTTTCTCATTTCACATATGTTCCTCTCACCTTATTCTGTGACACAAATCAGTGCAGTGTTTATAGAATTATTTTTTGAAGGTTGATGGAAGAATCTCATTTATATAATTACACGCTGTGACCTGTTTTGTGAGATCAATGATGAGTATTTTTGTGTGCGTGTCTGTGTAAACAGCAAGTTTCCACCAAAAATGTGCTTTGAATGTGACCCTGTAACTGCATGCGATGCTTTAATTACGTTTTATTCGACCCTACCTTTTCATCAGGGATTCAAACAACTTCAAAAAGCACTTAACTGAAGATGAAGAGGTTTGATCTCAAATGCTGGTCTTAACAAATGCCACTTATAGAAGCATTTTGTGCGTGACGTTTATACAACAGACTAACCAACCTTTCTGCACACAATGATTAAATACTCCATCAGTTAAATAATATCTAATTACTGCATTAATTCATTTACTTAATTATTTTTGCATGAAATTTAAAGATGTAATTTTTTTCTTGTAATCTATTCAAAAGAAGAGCAATCAGTTTCCATAAAATATATACCAAATGCTTTGGAGTAAGCGCTTCTGACCCCAGAGAACTCTCAGTGAGATATACTAAAATTGGAACTAGCTACACAAATAACTACTTTGTCCGCGTGCACCCTTGACAGGTGGAGCAATCTGTGGGCCCACATAGGTGTGTTGGCTGAGTGACAGTAGAACTACCTTTGAAATGACAGCCAATAAAATATAGAGTTGCAGGCATCGATGCATCCAGCAAGCAAGCAAGCTAGTCAGTGAACTTACGTACAGTCAGTCAGCTTGCAGGCTTAAAGGCTTGGCAGTTATTTGGACATCCTGACACCAGCAAACCAGCAGCTTATCAACCAGTCTCCCAGTCAGTCAGTTAAACAGGCTTGTAGCCAGCCTGCCAGATTTCCCTGCAGACGTGCAGTGTAGTCAATAAGTCTGCAGACAGGCCTAGCACCACAAGCGCAGTCCGTCATCGCCACCAGCCAGCAACTCAAGGTCAGCCAGCCAACCAGCCTGGAGGAGGCAGCAGGTCCAAATTTAATAATCCCACTTGCTCTCATCACAGATCATGGTGAGCTCTCAGCAGAATATATCAGGTCTGACCTCTGCCACTGCTGTTCTATGAGAGGTGTCTGTATTCGAATGATTGTGTATGTGTGCGTGCGTGTGTTTGTGTTTATGTGAGTGCAGTGCGTATCACAAAATCTCTTACTGCAGGGTGGTGTGTAGCATCCCTCACACACTGGCTCATATTTACAAATTACAGCCAGAGAAAAGGCCAAAAATATGTGCTGCACTTATGAATGAGCGTAATAGAAAATGCTGTGCTCTATTTATCCTCGGTGCTTTAATGATTAACCTTAAATGGCAAACGCAAGTCCCCTTGACCATCACCTTCATTTCCATTCTAATTAGAACAAACTTAATTAATTTTCGAGCACTGATTAATTCCACCTTATGCCACTAGAGGTCAGTGGCTAGTTGAGTAGATGTTAGTAGTGAATCGAGGAGGATTGCTGCACTTGAGTAGAGAAATCTTTGTTCAAGAAGGCACTGATTTGACCCTCTCAGAGATAAAAAATTGATGACTGGCTGTAAATAAGACAGGACAGCACAGCTGCAGCATTATGAATGCATGTGCTTAGCATCATTCTTTCTGTTAGCTTTTTGTTTTTTTGCCACAAACAGGTGATCCTGGCCTGTGTTTTTGCACGTAAAACAGTAGCCTTATTTTTCCACTCTCCATTTCAATTGTTTATGTGAAGAAACTGGTACATGCCCATCACGCAGAGCAGAGACAAGAGAGGAGCTCCTCTGGCTCCGCTGGCCTCAGCTGAATAGAGCCCTCTGGTTCACAAAGAAGGGCTTTTCTGCTAAGGTGCTTAGAAAGCGCTCAGGTCGTTGATATGCAAGGCAACGGGGCAGCCCGCAGCTCGCCTGCTTTAGAGTTAATTAAGCTGCAGACCCAGTTGGCAGGATGCCCCCCACCCTACCTCTTTTCTTCTGCACTGCTGAGCTCTGACACTAGCACTCCTACAGGATGAACCCCACCAACCTACATCTCCCACAATCCATAAGTGGTAGGCACGTCCAAGCGGGTGTCACAAATAGCTACATAGTATCATCAGCCATGATGATGCTTTTCTTTTTTCTTTTATAGTTGTAATTCCCATTTGTTTCATTCTTAAATTGGCAGTTTCCCTTTTTCTTTTTATTCCCAAGAGGTATGCACCCACTATCCAAATCCTTTCACAGCACTACATCAACCCAAAGGAATCCCTCCCAAGCTCTTTGTTGTTCACCCTGTCCTTGTCTAGAATGTCGTTGAGAATGACGACCTTCCGTCTCATCTATCTTCATTTCTTCCTCTTCTTTACCCCTTTTCCTCCTTTGTTGCTTACACACAAGAAGTAGTTCCTGCATTCCAGTTTTTGAAAGCATGCACCTTCTTTGTCCTACTTAATGTTTCCTTCACATACTGTAGTCATAAAGGTAAAGAGGGCAGGCTCAATCAGACAGAGGACAGACTCCCCGGTGGCCTGCCATGCCTCTAATTGTGAATTCATCACAGACGGAGCAGATCAATACGGTACTCTTGACTCCACGCATAGTAGAATGATCTGAAGTTTGTCCTATTGGAATTTCTTTTACGGAGGGGGATTAGACACTTCCACTCACGTTTGAAGATGGCGAGACCTCACTCACATTTAGCGTGAGAGAAAACTGAAGACAGGTAGAAACAGAGAAAACCTCACCCCGTTTTCGAGTTTCCCTCCTAATGACTCTGTGCCTTCGGAGTAACAGGCACACACACACACAGACACACACACATGCACGTGCTGAGACTGCTGTGTCCTCCGTTTTAATGCGACCTTGGTGCTCCTGGGGAGGGCTGGCTATGAACTGGCAAGATGGTGAGAACAGTCTGCGCCATTAAACCTGTGGGGGCTTACTGTAACATGCAGCTTCCCGTGGCTGCTCTCTGGCAGTGGAACTCTGTAATAGTAGCTCTCTGGCTAATGCACTGCTGGGTATTCAGGGAACAGAGGGGTTGGTAGGGGGAAAGAGGCAACGTGAAGCGACACTATGCAATAAAATCCACCTTATTTCAAACATCTCACTATTTCAAATCAGATGATGTAATGTGAATGAACTGTATGCTGAACTGTACTTGCTGAGCGTTCAAACCAAGGCCACAGAATAAAGTCTTCCATAAAGACCAGATGGACGGGTTACATTTTTCTCTGAGTGATAGACTTAGAAATTGTAGAGGAGCAGCAACAACACCTTCTCAGTCTGTCACAGCCACAGCTTTTCCTTGCCATCGCACAGCAAGAGGGCTCCTGCTGGTGTTTTTTGCCAACACCACAGCCAGCACAACTCCTCCATTCATTCCCTTTTCTTCAGTTTGTTCTGGACAGACCAAAGTTGCTTATTTACATTTTACATTTGCATGTTCCCGAGCAGGGGTATGTCACAGAAATAAAAACACCTCCCATATGGTTGCAGGCACAGGCTGACTTGAGGCTGTATATAAAATCAACAGATATTATTTATTTAGGTTGTGATTGCATGAAAACTCATTAGCAGCCGTGGTATCGGTGGGAAAAAAAGGTTTATTTGGGCCGTTAGTTTGTCTTTTATTTGCACAGAGGGCAGAGACAGCCCAATGAACACAGATTGCACCTTAAGTTAAAATGGAAACAAAAAATGCATGAATAAATATATATATTAGGAGTACATCTGCCCTAGTTCTGGCTTTCATCCCATTCATTTCTATTCAATTTCAGGTTGTGGCCAAATTCCTAACCTTCTTTCAGCGTTTGTTCTTTTAATGCAACACAAATGTCCTCAAACGTCACACTATTGACTTTAAAGTTAAATTGTCAGAAGGACAAAGTTGCACAGGATGACGGAGGAAGTTTGTGGCTTTCATAAGGAAGCAGGTTCAAATGCATCCAGTAAAGCTACAATGAGGTCATGCTAACATCGTCTGACCCAGTAAATACTGATCTCTGAATAAAACCAGGGTGCTGAATTTTGTGGCATTTTAGTACCAAAATAAATACACGCATAAGAGTGTAGAGCCCTCCCTCTTTGTTATATTTTACAGTTTTTCATCCATATTTTCCACATCCAAGCTGATGATAGTATCAGTAAAACTCATGACACTGAACAAATCTTTAAGGGATTGAAGCTGAAACGAAAAGAAAAGCTTATTAATTCTTCAATATTAAACACACCCACCCTCCTTTTCTACTTTTTACATATTCATCATAGTACTAATGCAATTATCAATACTGTAATCTATTTGGCGGTCACATGGTGCTAAAAAGTCATTACTCGTGAGCCTTTTTTAATGAACAAATCTAATGAAGTGGACTAATACGTTAGAAGCAAGATTTCTCTTACCTTAGGGGGTGATATGCATGTGTGTGTGTGTGTGTGTGTGTGTGTGTGTGTGTGTGTGTACGAAGGGTGGGGTGGTGGGGATAACTTAAGGACCTAAGTGGTTTCGACATGACTGAAATGCTTTGCTAAAGACAAAAGAAGAGACAGCCAGAGAAAAAACTTGGATGGAAAAGTTGGATGAAAATGTAAGGCAGATGCTACAAATTATTTCAGACCTTCCCCCGTCTAAGCCTACCTGCTGAAACACGGATATGCTGCCAGGAAAAGGCGACGGCTTGGGAAATTCTGATAGCACAGCAAGAAGGGATTGAAAAAGAGGAGAACCTGATGTGTGTCGCATGAAAGAGAAATTCCAACCAGCATTACTACAACTAATGCGCCACACATACTACATAAGAATCTCCTCACTTAAACACATAACATTGTGATTCTTGACGGATTTATTAGCTCAGGGGAACGTAAACCTCCACATTTCCACAGCCACCCCATAAGACTCCTCAAACCCACGCCATGCATTATTCATTTACATGGGCACAGTTTTTTGCTGACGTGAAAGTCCTTGGACATGCGTGCAGGGCTTCTGCACAGACGTCTGTTTGAGAGGCATCACGAGATGTGGCAGGACATTATTCAGTCATGTAATATGCCTCGTCTGTCTGGTGTCTGCTCTGCAGTTTTCTTATGAATTCCACAGAGAGAGAGAGGGAGGGAAAAAAAGAGAAAGACGGGCTTTAGTTGCGGAGCGCAGCAGCAGCGGCGGCGGCACTGGATGTCTTGACCGATGAAAGGCCAATTACTGGATGGGTTTCCTCGCTGTGTGCTGGGAGAAACAGCGTACTGATGGCATTTACAGACAACAAATAAAGCTGTTAGACTGAAGACACCCATTTCTGCACAACGAACAGTAAAAATGTGAGATTCAATTATATTTTCCAACAAGGCACGCTCACATATTACACACGAGTATTTCAAAGTGCTGAAAAAGAGCACAGCGGCTATGAAACAAATCAGTCTACATTAAGCAACAGCACTCCAAAACCAAACCACTTTAAATTAAGCAACAGCCCTCATCTGCAACAGCCGCCCATCTGCCCACCTCCCAAGCCCTTGCCGATTCTAAAATCTAAAATAGCTTTTACTGTCACCACCAACCACTCCATCTTTTAATCTCTTCAAGGAGATCCATTACCATATTAATAATGCGATGTGAACCGGTCATAGATTAAACTTGGCAATAAAGAAGCCTGCCAGGCACTCACACTGAGTCATTTTAATGACAGTGTGATAATTATAACTGCATGTGTCAGAATTGACAGACAGGGCCCCTGCATATATCAAACACACACACTGTCATGCAATCTTTCTCCGTCTCTCACACACTCACTTTGTCCTCCTCTGCTTCTTCTTCTTCCACGAGCTAAATATAGACTCAGTTCATAATCAGCTTGCCTTTATTATAAATAGATGTGACAGTGACAAACTGGGATATTCACCTGCTAAATGGCACCAAGACAAGGGCCAGTGTATCAGACCAAGTGGAGCTGCTGCTACAAAATTAAATCTTCACAACATTGTTGGGTATTGAATTTAAATAGCAATGTTCTCCCTCAAGTCACTTCATGGCAAAAATAACTTTAGAAACTTGAAAAATATTTTTTGTTTTTTCTCCTCGTTGTTCTGTACGCAGTACAACAAATAACCCCAGAACCTGCGAGAAACTCTAAACAAAATGGTCTGAATAATGTATAAAAATAAATAAAAATAACAGTAGAACGTTGTGTTGATGTAAACAGTATTTGGTGTGGGATACTCTCAGCAGGAGTGCTCATTAAGCTGAAAAACCCCAGATGTATTAGTGCGTACACAGCTTCACTGTTGCTCTGCGTCTGACACTAAGCTGCTATTGTGTTCAATAGATTGTATTCTGTGGCTTTGAGTGACACATTGGTTGGCGTCTAATGTGAATGTAAGCGCTGCAGACTGGGTGAGAAATGATGTTTGTTTCCCTTGTTGTCGTAGCGGAGAGCGTGCGCGTTTGCATGAGCGTGTTGCAGAGAAGAGAAAAGCTCGAGTGTGTGTGTTTGTGTGTGTTTGTGTGTATTTGTGTGTGTGTTTGGGAGAGAGAGAGATGTTTTGTTTTCTCATTCCAACGGCTCACATTCCATGCTTGACATAAATTTGAAAAAATCAACAAATGTGAGGCCGCACAAACAGCTGAGTTAAAAAAAACAAAAACAAATGAGATTTTGTCGGTGACATGAAACTACCAGTTGTAAATAGAGGAGGGGGGGGGGGGGGCAGCAGCACTTACTGCATGTACAATTTAATGCACACAATCACAGTTTAAGTCAGGTTCAGTCAAAACAGGAGCAGATGGTGGTGTTGTAGTCAAGACTGTCTCATGGAGAGATTTTTTGTGCGCAGGGTGTCTGTGTAAACCCGGACTGCACAATTTTCAATGACAGGGTCAACACGTGAATAATCTCGGCTACATGTGATACGCAGTGATATGTTCTATATGCAAACAGTAAGATGAATGTTTTTGTTTTTTCACTGCTGCACACATCATGTGCCAAATAAAACACAGTTTATCACTGTAATGATTATGATCACCGTTATTATCGTCATCAGAAGCAGCAGCAACAGTTCAATGAAATAACATTAAGCAGATGGAGAAATGAGAGAGGAAAAAACTGAAAGACCGCAGGATAAAGAAGCAGGAATAACTGCCAGGAGATATTGGATTTGAAATACACAGCTCACTGTTTTAAAATGCAGCATGGCAATAAAAAAAAGCAATATACTTTTGTTGGAATCAGCTAGAAATACAATATTTAAATTGAAATGCATGCAACAGTGTTTTGCTTAAATTTAGTACAGCTATTATGCAAGGTTTCTACCTTTGCAAACATGATTTAATCTTGGCTGCTTTTTTATATTGGATTTAGATATTGACACTCGAACTACAAACACCCTAAACCTCCACGTGAAGCTGCAAGTTTGAATATCTTCTCAATTATAATTTGAGTTGATGTTGACCTTACTGAGAGACAAACCAGCTAAATGCAAGTGCAAAGATGATTTTTCTCTTAGCATAAAATTTTTAAAATGTAATAGTAAGTGAATAAGTTCATCAAAACTAGTTCAAGTTGATTCAAGCCAAATGCAAAGCACATTTTCTAGCCTGGCTGCAGCAGAGGATGTAGTAAGGGCAGCGGATCGTCTCATTAATGCCCTCGTGCCTGCAGCACTAAACTTACCTGCACTGCTCTTAAAATGTCATGCATATACTGTCCCATTATAAACAGGGGGAACTATGATTAGCTGTGACACTGCCTGTGTTTTAACTATCTGCATCTCCATTTAAGAGGGGCTGTCTTTACTTTACAGCCATTATTGGTGCTTTTGGTGTAGTCACTGAGTCACTGTTAGACTTTTCTGCTGAACAGAGGGCAGGAAAGCAGGCAGGTAAGCCAATCTGTGCTGTGTTCTCATTAACCGCCTGTGGATGCGCAGTGAGTGGGGGGGGGATGCTGTAAGAAAGAGAGCGAGTGAGTGACTGAGTGGGTGAGACAGAGAGAGAGAAGAAAAAACAACGGTGCAAATGAGGAAAATTGGAAAAGGTTTGTCTTACTCTCTGTGATAGGAGGAAGAGTACTGAGCAACTTGTGAAGGGAGCTTTGTTACTTGATCAAGACACACATTTTGTGTGAATGTGCACTGACTCACACGCATTGCAGTGTGTATTACCATGGGTACACGCACAGGTCCATGTTTGTGTTTTTGTCTGAAGTGTGCATGCACATAGGGGTCCCAGCCCATCTGCACATCTTTATGGAGGGGAGTAATTGACTGGTGGAGGACAGGGCTCAGCACCACAGGGAACCAGCTGGAGTTATTGAGGGATGAGCAGCCTGCCTTTGGGAACCAGCATCTCTCTTTCTCTATTCACAGGGAGGGTGGAGATATCGGTAGGAGCACAAAGCAAGAGAGGGAGAGAGAGTAAAAGAGAGAGACAGGAGTTAGAAACAAAACTCTGTGGTAAAAGCATCACCTCCATAGCATGACAAAGTAGGGTGGGGGTGAAGGGACAAAGGAAGGGATGGGGAAGAAGCCTCCGGGAGTAGCATCTTTTCTTTTATCACAGTGTCCCTGGTCTGAGATAGGGATGGCGGGAAAAACATTTTCTACTGTGTGCCTCAATATTTGATCATAATCTTTCATATTTTTTGCGTTATTACTTGTTATGAAAAATAAAATATAAAAACTGTGATGATCTGTTTGAATTCAAAATGTATATTCTATAACCAGATGATGATGTTCATCTTCCTCACCAATTAAACAAAGCTTTAAAGAAAAAGAAAAGGACACAAGCAAGCAAACCTACTGAAAACCTAAAAAGGTATCTGAAAAAAGGCAGTGTGTGTATAAAAAAAGACAAACTACCAACAAAGATAAGGATGCTTCTTAACTCTATAAAAAGCAGCTGCCATCTCACCATAATAACACCTGCAAGAGCTAAATCGCATAGTCGATACAGAAAAGTGTGTTTGAGGGGCCAACACACAAAAATACTGAAACGCTGAAATAAGGCTGTACTGGAGAGAGACAAGCGCCCGCTGACATAATCAATCACTTCACTTGTATGAACTGTCTTTCAAATAATTCAAACAAATTAGATCTGTTAGAGTAGAGAGTACCTGATGTCTTCTGTTAAACCAAAATAGTCTGATCAGTTTGGGGAAAAGTGTCAGTGGCCCCATCACGGTATCCCTACATTATACTGAGACACTTCAGTGGTGTTCATATTTGCTAGACTCTTCCTACATTTAGTAAATGATCCTTTTATTTTGCTGAATTTTAAACATTTTACTTTTTCTTTTTAAAAAAAATATTATTTCTTAATATTTGGTTTCGTCTTGTTTTGTTTTTACCTTGTCAGGACATTTGTTTGGTCATTTGTACACTCAGAAAAATAAAGGTACCAACTGGAACCGAAAGTGGTTCTTTAGACTGATGCCATAGAAGAACCTTTTTAGTGCCACAAAGAACCTTTCAAGCAATGGTTCTTTGAAGAACCTTTAATGGTGCCCCAAAGAACCATCAAGAAATGGTTCTTTGAAGAACCTTTTCTAAAAAGGTCTTTAAAAAGACATCTGAAGAACCATTTAAGAACCATAATTTTTCTGAGAGTATTCTATTTTTCTTTTGAATTGTTAACTTATCTCTGGATAAATGAAATTTATCTTACTTTATGGACTCTGAAGGAAACCTGTTTGTCAGACAGACATTACATTTGTATATTTACAGAAGGAATAAAGCAAAAAGTATTCATACACTGAGGCCGCCTACAGGGAGGAGGTGGATCGTCTGGCTGAGTGGTGCGACAGAAACAACCTGCTGTTTAACACCGAGAAGTCCAAGGAGCTCATCGTGGACTACAGGAGGAATGCTGACCCACATCCACCCATCCACATTAAGGGGACGGCTGTGGAGCGTGTGAGCAGCTTCAAGTTCCTGGGAGTCCACATCTCCGAGGATCTCACCTGGACGACCAACTGCTCCAAGCTGGTCAAGAAGGCTCACCAGCGCCTCTTCTTCTTGAGGACTCTGAGGAAGAACCACCTGTCCTCAGATATCCTGGTGAACTTCTATCGCTGCACCATCGAGAGCATCCTGACCGACTGTATAACAGTCTGGTACGGGAACTGCTCTGCCTCGGACCGGAAGGCGTTGCAGAGGGTCGTGAAAACTGCCCAGTGCATCACCGGAGCACCACTTCCTGCCATAAAAGACATCTACAGGAAGCGGTGTCTGAAAAGGGCTGGGAAAATCATCAAAGACCCCAGTCACCCATCACATAGACTCTTCACCCTCCTGCCCTCTGGGAGGCGCTACAGGAGCCTCCGAACTAAGACCACCAGGTACCGGAACAGCTTCTTCCCCACAGCTGTCAGACTCCTGAACTCTGCCTCCTGACATCTGACCCACGTTAAACTCATGGACTGAACATACACACACCCACAATGGACAACTGTACCCTCAAACACACAATAATAACATGGACTGAACCACCACTCACAACCACTAGCACTTTATATAGCCTCTGTAGAAATTATCCACACCCTCACTTATCTTAACTGCACTACTGTATAGCTCTGTAATAATCATTCTGTACATACGATAATTTTTAACCCTACAACTGTTTACAACTTGCATAGTTCCCATTTCTGTATAACTGTATATCTCAGATTTCTGTATAGTTTTTCATATTTATATCCTGTTCATATCCTGTACCCAGCTTGTACTCACTACAGCCTGTACATACTTATAGTTATAGAATATTCACAACATACTTCATACCGTGTACATTATAACATACCATAATAGACCCATTTCTGTAATATACTTACATATCTATATTATTGCTAATATATATTGTAATATATCTATATCACTAAAGCACTTCTGGATGGATGCAAACTGCATTTCGTTGCCTGTGCATGTGCATGTGCAATGACAATAAAGTTGAATTCTATTCTATTCTATTCTATTCTAACTAACTAGTGATGTGTCGGTCATAAACAAAAAGGCTCTTAGAGCCGAGTCTTTGGAGTGAACGACGCGAGCCGGCTAGGTGGGGTTTTTTTTCCTTTCTTTCTCTCACCCTCTCTCTCTCGCACTTTTTTCCACTTCACTCCGCACGCGAGCCTTGTGCTTGCGCTGGGAAGAGGGGGGAGGGACGGTAGTTATAACAGAGCCGGTGGGAAAGAGAGAGAAAGAGAGCCAGGGACAACAACGTCACATTAGAAAGGTATAGTAATCATCCACAACTATTTTCAGTTGTAGATGATAAAGGATTCATAAAGTTTATTCATGCAGGCCCATATGACAGAGAATATGCAACTTCTTTTTGTTTTCATATTTTAATTTATATTTAATTGTGTTGTGGTTTGCTGTGTTTCGTGTCAAGGCTCTGTGTGTGGGCAGGCGGGCATGAGGATCCAAACGTAGGACTCAGAGACTGAATACAACTCAAAACCTCAGCTTTATTGCTGGCGAAGAAACAAAACATGAACTGAACTTAACAATGAATACTGACACAGAACCAAAATAAACAGGCCCGATCAGAGGGTACAACACAACACTGACACCAAGAAACACGGGGCTTAAATACACTGGGGCGTAATAAGAGAATGGAAAACAGGAGGGAGACACAGCTGGGAGAGATTAGGGCTAACGAGACAGGGGGAGCGAAGCAAGACACACTGACATGAGACACAACCTTTCAAAATAAAACAGGAAACAATTCACGAAGACACAGACTAGACACAGAACTAAACTTATACTAAATACGAGACTCAACCAAAGAACTAATCCCTCACCAAGAATAACTGAAACATAGATTTATCATAATAATCAACAAAGGACAAGAATCAGAATACAAAATCAAACCAAAACATAAGAACTCAAAATACTGGGTCAAACTGACCCAGCACCGTGACATTTTGTGTTGTTTCACTTTAAATTTGTTTAAAAGGAAAAAGCTGAAAATTTAAATAGTTAAAAGTTGAAATGTAAATAGCTGGTTTTTGTATTATATGATTTATTTATTACATTTTATGTGGAGTAAATAAATAAAAGTATATTTACGGTTGCACCTAGAGACAAAGCACGTACAAACTCCAAAACACGCAAAAACTCCAAAACACGTAAAAACTCCAAAACACGTAAAAACTCCAAAACACGTAAAAACTCCAAAACACGCAAAAACTCCAAAACACGTAAAAACTCCAAAACACGTAAAAACTCCAAAACACGTAAAAACTCCAAAACACGCAAAAACTCCAAAACACGTAAAAACTCCAAAACACGCAAAAACTCCAAAACACGTAAAAACTCCAAAACACAACAGAAGTGCTCCAGGATGCTAGGTGGCAGTGTTGAGCTTTTGTTACCTAGTGGCTACACAAGCCGGGAAGTACCAACGACCGGATTTGGTGTGTGGTAGTAACAGGTAAATGAACATTTTTTTTAAACTATTTGAATATATATGTGTGCTTGTGTATAAATACACAAACAATACACATATGCTTATGTTTTGGAAGTTCAGCTAATGCTAGAAATGTGTTTTGGAGTTTGTGCGTGTTTTGTCTCTAGGGGCTACCGTATATATTTACATATAAACATATATAAATAAAACCACGTTTTTTTTACATTAGTAATTCCTTTTGTGCATAATTTTACATTGTTGTTAATAATAAATTAACTAAAGCAACAAAACAACCTGAAGAGCCGGTTGGGACCCGAAAGAGCCGGCTCTTTTTAGTAAGCCGAGCCGAAAGATCCGGATCCCTATAAAGAGCCGGAATTTCCATCACTAGAACTAACATATTTACCTTTTCAAAATTAAAATAAATCCTCTCTTAATTTTTGTCCTTTGATGCGTGAAAATCATTTTCAGCTTATCTATCTGATGTTTTTTATGAAGGAATGTCCCCTTGAAAAAGAAGCGCAGGTTGTGTGAAAAGCTCTCATGACAGGTTGTTTGGCTCTGAAGGGGCAGCAAAGTATTAGAGTAGTTAGCACGGTTGCCTGGAAGCAGGAAAGCTCAGTGTTTGAAGCTCATTCCATGTTCTCCCGGTGCTTGTGTGGGTTTCCTCCAGGTACTCTAGTTTCCTCCCACAGTCCAAAGACATGCTTGTTAGATTAATCGCTGACTTCTAAATTGGCTGTAGGTGTGGATGTTGTTTGTCTCTCTGTGTTAGCCCTGTGATGCAGTCTACTCTGCCTCTTTCTCTTAGTTAAAATCAGCTGTGAGCTCTCCATTGTATGTTGTGAACTGCAAGGCACCTGTAAAGACAGATAATATATAATAGCACTGCAATATATTTGCTGTACTCCCTAGTTTAAATTATTACGAAAAAATTGCATGCATTTTTCAGTTTCACCTTGCAGGATTACACTTTACATTTTCATATAACATTAGAGGGAACCCATGAAAAAAATATAACTTTTGAAGGTCTGAAAATGTAAATGGCAATATGGCTGATTTGTATTCCCCTGGATCACATTTCCATCACTAATGCAAGTTAACCAAAGTACTAAGTACACACGATTATCATCACACTTATTCCCAGGGTGCATGATTACAGCCAGAAATCATACAGGACATCACACTGGGGAAATGTCAACAAAATTGCAATGCTAACAGGCAACACTAACCGTGTGTAAACAGTCCAACACACACTGTTGGCGTGTTTAACCTCAAAGCCATCATTTGTCTAATAAAACCTGATTCATTCAGTACTTAGTGAGTAGTAATAACAGTAAGAAGTGAAAACTGTACTTTACACTATTATCATTAAACTCCTGTAGTGTAAGTTTTCACGTATAATTGTAAATACGACCATGTTAAGAATGACAGTGTGCTTCGATAGCCTAGCAAACACTGTGCAGACAAAAGATTTAATCAAAATGGAGTACAGTTGCTGTCATGTGAGCTTTATATCTCAGTAGCCCACATAAGGCCAATTTGAGGTACAGTATAATTACACTCAGTTCACAGTAATTCTCTGCCGTTCTCTTCATGAATAATCCTGCATGATGAGCGGCAGGTAGGCAAGCTGTGGGCGAATTCACTAACAATATTATCAACCCACTTGCAATCATGCAATCAGCGCATTTTATAATATTACCGGTGAACATACAGCATATCTGCTGTGACTGTGAAAAGTGATATGTGACCATTTAAAAACACCCACATATCCAACCAGCAGAGCACAATACAGTCTCCAGAGAGTCACTCCATTCATTAACCCCCGTCCTACTGACATATTTAACGTACAAGGACAGACTGGAGTCCCTGGGGAACTCAAGACTAAATTACTGTAATAAACAAAAATAATGGTAAAAACAATAATAATAATAGTAAAACTTATTTTCAGAGCATTACTCATCATGTCATTAATATCATTTAATAAAAAAAAGATTATTGTCATTATTGTTGTAAAGTTACATATAATTTGCATATTTTGTAAAACTGAAATCTTAACATTTCTTTAATACAACTCGCAGCCTTTATCCAAAGTAGAATCCACATTATTACGATCCTTTTATTCTGGAATAATGTCTAGTAAACATTACCTGTATTAGTTTCTGAATATGAAATAATTAAAATAAACACAATACACATCAGGCAGCCAATAGATGAAATCTCCCCAGCATGTTATGGGTCTGCCCCAAAATGGTCACACAAGCCACCACCCCAGCTGGCTCGTTTTAATGAAGAGGAGTGCGTATTCTGAGCCCCTCCTGAACAACCAAGCTCTGCACTCTCTCTCCAGGGCTGAGCCCAGACATCCTTCAGAAGAAACTCAATTTCATTGCTGTCTATTCTTTCAGTCTCTACCCAGAACTTGTGGCTATAGGTGAGGTTAGGAAGATCAACAGCTTTGCTTTCATGCTCAGCTCTCTCTTCACCACGACAGACCAGCTCCGCTCCCTCCTCTCTCATGAGCAAAACCCTGTTGGGGCAGCAACTCATCCCTGACCCAGAGTGGGGACTCCACCCTTTTCAGCCTCGGACTTGGAGGTGCTAATTCTCATCCCAGCCACTTCACGCTCAGTTGCAAACAAGTGCAAGCTAGAGGTCATAGCTCAATGAAGCCAACGGAGCTACATCATTTTCAAAATGCAGAGACGAGATCCCGAGTCCACTGAACTCGACACCGTCACCCTTTGGCTGTGCCTAGAATCTCTGCCAAAAAGCAACTCTGGGGGAATTCAGCAACCACGAGAAACGAGTTTGACTTTTTGCTGGCAATACGAACCAAGCTCTCACTACAGCTGTAACTGAAGCAACCACAATTAAAGCTAAACAAACACTATAGGCAGTTATAGCACAGAGATCTGCCACATGTCATGCTAACAGCATGCTGGCATGTGTTTCGGGACAAAAGTTAACACCGTTTTTAAGTAGAGTTAGCAGCCAAGCAAAGGACAGTTAAACCAGCAGGTGGAGGTTTCCTCATTCCTAAGAGGTTCATTGGTGTTCAGATTAGGGCTCGTAAGTTAGCAGCATCAGCTCTTCTCTTCACGTGTGGCGTGACCAGGATATGCCGCAGGTGTTTTTGGTAGATCCGGTGATTCCTCCAACATTCTGATAACTTCCAGCCTGGCAAGTTCCCCATCCAGATAATGAATGCTGCAATGAAGTCTTTCTTCTTTAAAATGACTGACATAGTACCCCTACCCCTCTAGATACTGTATGTTATCTTAATTTTTCAAGATATTAACTGAATAAATAGTTCCATATATTAAAACTGCATGGTTGGAATTGAAAAAGCACCAATCAAAGCATAAATAAACAAACTTACTTAATCATAAATACAGGAATGATTTAAAAAAAAAATCACCTATGGGATATAGCAAAAAATATACTGGGGTCTGCATGGATCCCAGTCAGTAGGATGAGGGTTAGTGTTATCACTTCAAGGCAATATCATTTAAAATCCTGAGAAATGGTGTTGCCTGACGAATGAGAAAAACAGTTCTATAAATCCTCTTTTCACTTCCAGGAAATGTTGTTATCAAAGACCTTTGGAAGACTGCAGGCACGTCTGTAAATCATACAGAAGGAGCAGACCTGCGATACCCCACTGGATTATCTATGTCATAGTTTATTGCTTTTTTATTGTTAAGTGCCTCGTAATAAATACCAGCATCGATTCATGACCATTGATTCATGCATGGCCAAGTAACCTCCCCAGATGCTGAACATAGACGATGCACATGCAAACACACACGAGTACATGCAATAGAAAAGGGGGGAGAATGTGCAGAGGCACCCATACAGATAAGAGGATGCCAGTTTTAGGTCTCCCTGAGAACCCCACGCTGGCCTGCTGAGACACAAGGATGAATAAATGCATATGTCCAGATGACATGTGCAAGGTAGAAGGAGACAAGGTATAAGGAAAGATTGGAAAAAGGATTTTAGAAGGTGTTGGCTTATAAAGATGAGCCCCCGTGCAGCTCGCTGCAGCATGGCGCTGACTTTAAAATGTAGCTTCTCGTCACAAGCGAACCAGTGTGTGTGAGTGTGCATGTGTGCGGAGCATTGTCCGTATTAGCTCAGCCCCAGTTCCCACATCTTGGCTGGTGGTCACACAGTTGCACCACTGCACACACATGGACACAATACACGGGCTTATCACACAGAGCAGAACACTTCTCTGATTAATAAGCTATGGCACTGCAGAGTCTCAAGCCAAAAGAATCCACGCTAACCAAATCTGGTTAGCTCTGGGCTGCAATCCTTCCCAAAAATGAACTGCACAGAGCATTGATCTCACTCTTCATAAACTGCAGATGGCTTTATCCCTGATTTTAGGACACAAGATCAGACCAGCCCATCTTGGCCCACTCCACTGTGCAAAAAGTTGTATTCCAAAATCAAATCAAATCAAATCAAATCAAATCACTTTTTATTGTCACATCACATGTGCAGGCACACTGGCACAGCACATGCGAGTGAAATTCTTGTGTGCGAGCCCCACAAGCAACAGAGATGTGCAAACACAACAACACAAACGAGCAAAATACAAGAATGGCCAACCTGAAACTAATAAATATATGTACAATATATAATAGTGTATGCATTTCTGGATGTGTATACTAAATATTTTCCTACGTGTGTGTGTGTGTGTGTGTGTGTGTGTGTGTGTGTGTGTGTGTGTATACACATTTTTACAAATTAAATAGTAAAAAAATAAAATAATAATAATAATAATAAAATATATAAAATATACAGAGTTGAATATGTGCAAAACAAGTGGCATTTATATACAGTGTGGAGTGCATAATGTTGAAGTTCCAGTAGTGAAGCTGAGGTGTCTATGAAGTGTTCAGCAGTCTGATGGCCTGGTGGAAGAAGCTGTCTCTCAGTCTGCTGGTTCGGGACCGGATGCTGCAGAACCTCCTTCCTGATGGAAGCAGTCTGAACAGTTTATGGCTGGGGTGACTGGAGTCCTTGATGATCCTCCCCGCTTTCCTCAGGCACCGCTTCCTGTAGATGTCTTGGAGGGAGGGAAGCTCACCTCCAATTATCCGTTCAGAGCACCGCACTACTCGCTGGAGAGCTTTGCAGTTGTAGGCGGTGCTGTTGCCATACCAGGTGGTGATGCATCCAGTGAGGATGCTCTCAATGGCACAGTGATAGAAGGTCCTGAGGATGCGGGGGCTCATGCCGAATCTTTTCAGTCTCCTGAGAAAGAAGAGGCGCTGCTGCGCCTTCTTCACTGTTTTGTTTGTGTGTACTGACCACGTAAGATCCTCAGCCAGATGTACTCCAAGGAACCGGAAGCTGCTCACTCTCTCCACAGCAGCGCCGTTGATGGTGATGGGGGTGTGTACTTCTCTGCACCTCCGGAAGTCCACTATCAACTCCTTTGTCTTTGCGACGTTGAGGGTGAGATGGTTGTCTTGACACCAGTGGGTCAGGGCGCTGACCTCCTCCCTGTAAGCCGTCTCATCACCGTTGGTGATAAGACCCACCACTGTAGTGTCGTCCGCAAACTTCACAATGATGTTGGAGCTGTTAGTGGCCGTGCAGTCGTAGGTGTAGAGTGAGTACAGGAGAGGGCTCAGTACACACCCCTGTGGAGCACCAGTGTTCAGTGTGATGGGGGATGAGGTGATGCTGCCCAGTCTGACCACCTGGCGTCTGTCAGACAGGAAGCTAAGGATCCAGCTGCAGAGGGAGCTGCTCAGTCCTTGATCCTGCAGTTTCCTGTCCAGCTTCGAGGGAACGATGGTATTGAATGCTGAGCTGTAATCTACAAACAGCATCCTCACATACGTGTCTCTCTTCTCCAGGTGTGACAGGGCAGTGTGTAGTGTCAGGGCTATGGCATCATCAGTGGACCTGTTGTGGCGGTATGCAAACTGTAGAGGGTCCAGTGAGTCGGGTAGTGCAGAGCAGATGAAGTCCCTGACCAGCTTCTCGAAGCATTTGCTTACGATGGGGGTCAGGGCTACAGGTCGCCAGTCGTTCAATGAGGAGATGGTGGAGGATTTGGGTACAGGGACGATGGTGGCCATTTTGAAGCAGGCTGGGACTACAGACAGAGAGAGGGAAAGGTTGAAGATGTGCGTGAACACTCCAGCCAGCTGAGCCGCGCATGACCTGAGGACGCGGCCGGGAATCCCGTCCGGACCAGTAGCTTTGCGTGCGTTCACCTTCCTGAAGCACTTCCGCACATCCTCCTCAGACACAGTGTGCGCACTGACGTCATCCGCGGTGCGCACACTGTCCGGTCTCATGGTGTTCGCTGTGTCGAATCTAGCGTAGAATACGTTTAGATCCTCACACAGAGAGGCCGTGGTCTGCGGTGTGCTGGTTTTCCCTCTAAAGTCTGTGATCGTGTTTAGTCCCTGCCACATACTCCGAGGGTTGTCAAACTGTTGCTCCACCCTGTCCCTGTACTCACGTTTGGCTGCTTTGATCGTCTTCCGGAGTTGGTAATGTGCGTGTTTGTAGTCCGATGTGTTCGCGGAGGCAAAGGCGGTGTTCCGTGCCGCCAGTGCCGCGCGAACATCTCCGTTAATCCAGGGTTTTTGATTTGGGAAGGATTTGACTGTTCTGGATGGGACGACATCTTCCACGCATTTCCTGATAAATCCACAGACTGAGTCTGTGTACTCATCAATGTCTCTGGCGGCCACGTGAAACATTTCCCAGTCCGCGTGATCAAAACAGTCCCGCAGCGCAGACTCCGATTGGTCCGTCCAACAGTGCACCGCCCTCCGGGTTGGAGCTTCCTGTTTCAGCTTCTGCCTGTAGGCGGGCAGGAGCAGGATGGAGCAGTGATCTGATTGGCCGAATGGGGCGCGGGGGAGGGCTTTGTACGCATCCCGGAAAGAGGTGTAACAGTGGTCGAGTTGCCGGTTTCCACGTGTGTTGAAAAGGATGTGTTGATGGAGTTTTGGTGAGACTTTCTTCAGGTTTCCCTTATTCAAGTCTCCGGCTGTGATAAACGCTGCCTCTGGGTGTGCGGTTTCCTCGCTGCTGATCGCGCTGTACAGTTCCCTGAGTGCACGGTCAGTGTCGGCTTGTGGGGGAATGTAAACAGCCGTAATGATCACTGCTGTAAATTCCCTCGGTAGCCAGAATGGCCGGCACTTAATCATCAGGTACTCCAGGTCCGGTGAGCAGAAGGATTTGACCGGGTGCACGTTCGCATAATCACACCAGCTGTTGTTGATCATGAAACACACACCACCGCCTCTGCTTTTCCCAGTAAGATCCTGTGACCTGTCCGCGCGGTGCACAGAGAACCCCGGCAGTTGTATTGCGGAGTCCGGTACTTTGTCCGATAGCCAGGTTTCTGTGAGGCAGATCACGCAGCAGTCCCGCATCTCTCGCTGGAATGAGATCCGTGCCCGAAGCTCGCACAGCTTGTTCTCCAGAGACTGCATATTAGCCAGTAATAAACTGGGTAACGGTGGTCTGTAAGTGCGCCGTCTCAGTCGAACCAGAACGCCAGATCTTCTCCCTCTGCGTCGGCGTTTGCGGCCTCCAGGGCCAGAGAACAAAGGCGTCTCAGGTGAGATGAATGGGGGGTCTGCAAACGGAGCGTCCGTGTTGCAAAACTTGAACTTCGGAAAGTTATAAGAAAGACCGTCTTTTATGTCCAGTAAGGTTTGTCGGTCGTACACAAGGAGACAAGTGCTGCTCGTGAAAAAATAAAGGAAAAGTAAAATTAAACACAGAAGAAAGCCGTTGCTTGGGGGAGCTCGCGACGAGGCTGCCATACGCGCCTCTGCTGCTCCCACTCTTTTATCATCAAACCCCATTGGGGCTCAGGCAAGAATCTCAGCTACTATTCAATTTCCAGCCAAGCATGAATATTAATTGTTTTGTCTGAGCAAGGGCCAATCTCTTCACCATAGAGGACTAGATGTTGTTCATTACCATCGCTGAGCTGTCTTCATTATAGAGACATGTCCGTACAATATGCTTACGTGCACTAGTCTGCGTGTGCGAGCATGTGCACACAATGGAGGTTTATCTTTGAATATGGCTCATAGTTCTGCATGTCTGGTGTCCTCTGTGTCACATCACTGTCCGTCTAACACGATCAATCAAGAGAAAAAACCAAAAAACCAATGAGCTGCATCAATAAGTGAGCCTGCGTTCTCCGCCCATGAATATTCCCATAATGAAACAATCTCTTATCGCAACATTGGCCTGGAAGCTTGTCAAAAAAGAAAGAGCCCATGTGGTGGCTGAAATGTCTGCATTTTGTCTCTTTCTCAAATATGTACAATTACAATAAGTAACAAACACTGCAGGACAAAACGGGGAATTTTAGAAAGAAAGCAAGGAACATGTGCACTCATTGATTAATGTGCTGCTTATTGTCCTTTTGCATGTAAGCTAATGCCATTAACAAAAGAGCACTAGCCGACTGTATCCAATTCCCATCCCCCAAAGATGCAACAAAAGAAAGCAAAGGGAAGAAATAATGACCACATTCATTCCTTCAAAACATCACACATGGAAGAATCGCAGTAATGTCCTCCCTCAAGCAGCCTTCATTTCCATTAAGACTACATATCACTCTCTGGTCCCTATTAACCCGGGGACCTAGGCCATCCTTAGCTCAAACTAGCTGGAATACTTTGCATCAGCAGTGTGTTCATCACTTTTCCTCCCACTACTACTATTAACTCTGTGCTAAGACCATTATTTAAACACTGAAAGCAGAGCAAGTAATTTGGAGCAACGCAGAGCCAGCTCTAAAGTCTATTCTATAGCCACAGCTGCTGTGTGTAGTCTGGAATCTGTCGAGGGGCCAGTAAGTGACGCTCCATTGAGCCTCCACAAACAACATAAGACAGAAATGAACCACTGAGGCAGGAGAAAAGGGGGAATGTTTTTCCTCTAAAAGAAGATGGATAATGAAGCACAGTGGAGAGGGAAAAGAGGACAAAGAAAAGACAACTGGGAAAAGGCGAGAAAAAGTTAGCCTTATGTGTTACGCACATGCTAGAGAAGCTAATGCATCATCAGCTCGGTGCAGCATGAGAAAAAACTCGTTTTAACTACCTATTGACATCCCTATAGCAACGAAGATGTATATGACCATTGATCTATAGCTGTTCCATTCACTGTGAGTCACGTGGATCTCCCTACCTGTACCATCTCTGATGTTCTCACACACAAGCTCAGACAGGCACACACACACATCAACATAGCACTGTGCATCCCCTCCCCACAGAGCACATCATCCAGCTCAACAACAACAGCGATATTTACAGCCAGGCCCCCCAGGAGGCCAGGTTTCTTGTCACGAAGCCGGCCCTCCCAGCACACACAGAACTGTGGGTGACTTCAACAATCACTGCTGTCGGAGAGAGAGGACAGCTATTTCGGTCACTTACAGGAAGCACAACATTAGTGTGAATCCTCACATCTAAGACACTTCAATCCTTAGGAAACAATAACCGAGGCTTGGCCTTTGACGTCAGCTCGGTCATAAAGGTAGAGACGAGGCTAGAGATTAACAGGAGCTCTCTGAAGGGAACAGACCCTCTTCCTGTTGCTAGGAGGCTCCGAATGTGTCATCCTTTAATGGATGACTGTTGTTGTAAAAAAAAATTAAGACAGGGATGTGGAAAGAAAGAGTGACTGCTAACAGGATGTTCTCTGTAAGGTAAAGCTCACTTTACCAGGACCTGTTGTTTATTCATAGCCTGGAGGTTAAACCACTACAGCATGGTTATAGTAGCTCTGATATTTCATTGTAGCATTCATAATACAACTTGTGACCTATTGTGTAATTTCACAAGAATTTATCATGTAATTGTTACAAATTTATGGTGCATGTCAGAAAACTGAACCAACAATTAATAGTTTTACCAAAAAAAAGAACAACGTTATACCAGGTAGTGTTTTTAAGTAACGAGTTTTCATAAAATGTTAAAAGAAAGGCATTAAGGAATGAAATTCCCTTTCTTATAATCTAATTCTACAATCCTATTAGTGGTACTGGCTGTATTATAAAGTATCCTAATCTCTGTTTCTCAGCTTTTAATTGCAACTAACTATTAGTGGTGCAGGCTGTGTCATAGTCCTAACCCCACCCCACCTTTTTGAACAGTGATTGCACCTAATTTGGGGGATGGAACTTTTGGCATGCTCTTTCATTCAGGAGGTACAACGCTGAAGGACTACACTTCTGATCTTGGTGGACTTATGATCTGGCCAAACAGGGGGAAACAAACAAAAACAAAAGAATAATATGATAATAGTATTGAATGAAGAAAATCAAAATTAATTATTCAAGGTACTACAAGTCTGTAGTAGACTTTACTTAATATTATCAATTAATTGGGCGTTATTTTATTTATTCAGCAACAACATAAACGTTAAACTGCTAAGCATATAATTAATAGAGGGATTGTGTTTTTTTATTTTGTAACCTTTAGATGATTTAATGAAAGCTGACAAAATGGACAAAATACACTAAGTAGCTTCTGATGAAAGAAAACTGAACAACAAGAACATAAAACAACATATTAAACCATTTTTTACCTTATATCTCAGTTTCTGAAATGGTATTTAATTCGTTTTTGTTCTTGTTTGTTTTGTTCTTTAGGCTAAGCTTTCTTTCATTTCAATTGTTCGTCCCTTTTCTACTGTAGGCTAGCAGTGAGCATTTAGATGCTGAAAATAACACCCTGAATACAGAAAAGCTACACAGTAGATGCTGGGAAATTACACCGTAAGTCCCAGCATGTATAACAGAGTGCTACAGTTTTTATTGCTAAAAACAGGGAAAACTTTAGATTACCAACTGATCATATAACACTTTTTCCAAAATTTACAGCAGAAATGACCTACTATAAATGTTATACTTAACTAAGAAAAAGTTAAGCACATGCAGTGTAAGTTGTCTTTATCCATACATGTATGTTAGATTGTGCCCGTTACTAACACCAGACACGTCAAGAATACCCAGAGTGTACATTTTATTCATTTCTGAGATTACAACCATCAGTTTCCCAGACTTTACACTCTATCTCACTTACAGTATATCCTCTTATATTAGTACATATTGTAAAACATTCCCCTGTACATCCACTTCCAGTATTTTATGAGGCGGGACTGGTATATTGTCCACTGTGTAAAAGTCCACAGAGCTCCGAGGTCGCACTGCAGCATCAGTGAGGTCAACAGTCAGTGGTGCCAGCATTTGTTTTCATTTCTGTGACTGTGGATGAAACTGAAAATGTCAAAAGAAAGAAGTACAGCTGCTCTGATGCTGATTGCATGACACAATAATCTCCTTTGTTTTCTTGTGCTATGATTAGATGCTCTGATACACGAGCCCCTAATTAAACAATAACTACTTCCCAGGATCGGCTAATTACAACTCAAAACAAACGCGTGTCCAGAGGGGAAGGTCGAAGAGGTTACAGCAAAACTGTCTACACTTCAGTATTATGGTGATCCGAATGTGTGTTTTTGTGTGTGTGAGTATGTGAAGGGCGGAAGCAATGGGCTGCTGCACCATCTCAGCACTTTTGACAGCGGCGTCCTGCCTCGTAGATGCTTCACTCTGTGTGAGCAAACAAGAAATCCAGTTATTTAGAAACTTTACAGGTGAGCAGCTCCTTCTTTTCTAACACACAATTACTGAAGATTTGACTTTGACTTGTCTGAGGACTTCCTGCAAACGCTTTACAAGGTCATTGTCATTATATTGTTTCAACTATACAGTGGGGCAAAAAAGTATTTAGTCAGCCACCGATTGTGCAAGTTCCCCCACTTAAAATGATGACAGAGGTCAGTAATTTGCACCAGAGGTACACTTCAACTGTGAGAGACAGAATGTGAAAAAAAAATCCATGAATCCACATGGTAGGATTTGTAAAGAATTTATTCGTAAATCAGGGTGGAAAATAAGTATTTGGTCACCTCAAACAAGGAAAATCTCTGGCTCTCACAGACCTGTAACGTCTTCTGTAAGAAGCTTTTCTGTCCCCCACTCGTTACCTGTATGAATGGCACCTGTTTGAACTCATCATCTGTATAAAAGACACCTGTCCACAGCCTCAAACAGTCAGACTCCAAACTCCGCCATGGCCAAGACCAAAGAGCTTTCGAAGGACACCAGGAAAAGTATTGTAGACCTGCACCAGACTGGGAAGAGTGAATCTACAATAGGCAAGCAGCTTGGTGTGAAAAAATCAACTGTGGGAGCAATCATCAGAAAATGGAAGACATACAAGACCACTGATAATCTCCCTCGATCTGGGGCTCCACGCAAGATCTCATCCCGTGGGGTCAAAATGATCATGAGAACGGTGAGCAAAGATCCCAGGACCACACGGGGGGACCTGGTGAATGACCTGCAGAGAGCTGGGACCAAAGTAACAAAGGTCACCATCAGTAACACACTACAACGGCAGGGAATCAAATCCCGCAGTGCCAGACGTGTTCCGCTGCTGAAGCCAGTGCATGTCCAGGCCCGTCTGAAGTTTGCCAGAGAGCACATGGATGATACAGCAGAGGATTGGGAGAATGTCATGTGGTCAGATGAAACCAAAGTAGAACTTTTTGGTATAAACTCAACTCGTCGTGTTTGGAGGAAGAAGAATACTGAGTTGCATCCCAAGAACACCATACCTACTGTGAAGCATGGGGGTGGAAACATCATGCTATGGGGCTGTTTTTCTGCCAAGGGGACAGGACGACTGATCCGTGTTAAGGACAGAATGAATGGGGCCATGTATCGTGAGATTTCGAGCCAAAACCTCCTTCCATCAGTGAGAACTTTGAAGATGAAACGAGGCTGGGTCTTCCAACATGACAATGATCCAAAACACACCGCCCGGGCAACAAAGGAGTGGCTCCGTAAGAAGCATTTGAAAGTCCTGGAGTGGCCTAGCCAGTTTCCAGACCTCAACCCCATAGAAAATCTGTGGCGGGAGTTGAAAGTCCGTGTTGCTCGGCGACAGCCCCAAAACATCACTGCTCTCGAGAAGATCTGCATGGAGGAATGGGCCAAAATACCAGCTACTGTGTGTGCAAACCTGGTAAAGACCTATAGTAAACGTTTGACCTCTGTTATTGCCAACAAAGGTTATGTTACAAAGTATTGAGTTGTATTTCTGTTATTGACCAAATACTTATTTTCCACCCTGATTTACGAATAAATTCTTTACAAATCCTACCATGTGGATTCATGGATTTTTTTTTCACATTCTGTCTCTCACAGTTGAAGTGTACCTCTGGTGCAAATTACTGACCTCTGTCATCATTTTAAGTGGGGGAACTTGCACAATCGGTGGCTGACTAAATACTTTTTTGCCCCACTGTATATCTTATCAAATGTTTCTTATATTATTAATATGTCTGGATTATCACCCTCCTGATAGTTTGATGCAACATTAGTCCAAAAAGCAGCAACTGCTGCTGTTTTTTTCACTACTGCTTAGTAGTTTACAACTTACGGTCTGCATTAGTGACTTATGTTAAAGACACCTCCAGCCACATGGCTGTAATAGCAATTTTTAGTGATTCGGGTGAACTAGTGCTTTACATATACGAGGGGAGGAGTCTGAGGAAAATGGACATCTTTGAAACAAAGTAATTATTTCATAATTCATAATTTCATAATTATAAACTACTTGTTGCTACACTGTTTCTATTTTGCCGATGCGATATAGGGACCATTAACCCACACAATAAAAGCTATTGTCAGTGTTTTTTTATTGTGTGTGTTAACTCTTTATTGTGCACTTTAACTCTGTGTTGTAGCTCAACTGTGTAAAATCAGGAAAATCACAGACTGCGGTCTGCTGTTTGGTCCCGAGTTGTAGTGATTCTGTATTAAGTGTGTTTGGGAATTCGGGAATTATAAGTAATTAATTAATTACCGCTGCTCTTCCACATGTGTAAATGGGCAAAACTCTGTCTTTTGGGAATTTTCCAAAATGTGCTTATAATTGTTCACTGCTTACAGCTACAAACAGCCATAAGCAACAAACAAATTGAGTTCTAGTTAATATTTTGTCAAAACTTTATTGTCAGGTGAGTCTCATTGATATGATTTTACTAAAGGTCTGGGGTACCTTAAGTAAAAAATGTTTTTATAAATATTTGCAGTCAAGCAATATGCTGAATTGAAGCTATCAGTAATAAATGTCTGTATTTTCTATTTTCATACATATTATTAATATCTTATCATACTGCGCACATACTCTGAAGTTTCATAAACTGAAGCGTGAGGCCTCCAATTATGTACAAATGTTTTTAGATTATTTGTATATTTAAGTATACCTGTATGATACTTCATATGCATAAATATAGCTTACATAAATAGTTAG
Organism: Copadichromis virginalis; assembly: GCF_057382275.1. Taxonomy (NCBI): domain Eukaryota; kingdom Metazoa; phylum Chordata; class Actinopteri; order Cichliformes; family Cichlidae; genus Copadichromis; species Copadichromis virginalis. The sequence continues at coordinate 4,365,602 of NC_140624.1, read as the reverse complement.
CTATACCTGTAGTTCTCTGTAGTTAGAATACTGGCAGCTTGCATTTAGTTGAATATAAACAGACTTGGGTTTCTAAAAAGATGCACAACCATATTGTCTGAACCCTCATGTCTACATATTACATACACACCCTCACAAAAAAACACCAAAATAAACAAAATCCCAATAAAACACTCTTGTATAGTCGCAGACAACAAAATCCTGCAAGTGCGAACGTCAGCATGTCAGTCTGTTCAGATTGGCTGGGGAGTATCTCAGCACAAACTCGGTGCTGATTTCAATGCATACTCGACAGTGAGTTATAGGCTTAATTCCCTACAGGCATCGAGTACAGCCAGCTCTAATGAAACACATTGGTTTGGATGTGATCTGAAGAGCCTTGATAGCCACACCATGTGGAAAAGAACATATGGATCAGCGAGCTCCTCTCCAACATTCCTGAACAATCTGGCCAGGACATTGAGCATTTTATCACCACAGAGGACTCAGCAGTTGGACCGCTGAGACTTCCAGCTGCTTGCTCCCAGCAGGTTTAGCATCCTCTCTGTCCTCTGGAAAAACAGGAAAAGACCTCTTGCACATTGCTACTGTGAAGTCATGTTCTGTAACTTTATCATAATCATCTTCTAAGATTCTTTGCTGTGTAGTTTCCAGCTGATCGTGCAATGTCAACACTCCTAGTTGATCGTGCCAAAAAAAAAACCTATGCGATTGTCGCTTTTCAGTAACTTTCCAGTGACAACTATTTTAGCTTGTGCCTGTAAAAAGAGACCACCATCGTGTTTGTCTTCCTGACCTGTGAGTCACTCAGTCCATGAGCAAGAGGAGCCGTTTGGATTAGCAAAACAATTTAAAGCTCACTTGTTGTGAGATCATCTGAGAATATGTCATCAGTTCCACTCGCAACCTTGGGACCCTGAATGGACTCTGCATTAGTTACACAGCATACTGCAGAGCTTAAACGATTAGGTACCATTAGTGCATTTTATAGGAGAAGATAGGAGAGGCGAGGAGAGGTTCCACAGTGCTAGTCACTGCCATGGGGCGTGGTATTTCAGACAACATTCATCATGCTATCAGCTTCCTTGTTAGAAAAGCTCAGTGTGGGAAGATGTGTGGCATGCACTGCTCTGAGCTGTAAAACCTTACCTCCTTCTATTTTCAGAACAACAAATGCCTCCTTCTCAGTAAAAATGATACGTACCTTGTTACATGTAAGTTTCTACTTCTAATAAGGAGACGCGACAGTTTTCTTTCTGTGCATTGTCACTGTGATAAAGTGTTATGGATAAAGAATCTTAAAAGATTTTCAGACATTGCTTATTGCATATTATTTTGCCAGAAATGGGATTTGGCTTAAAGAGTCAACAGCAACAACATTATTTCTTTGTGCCAAAGTTAGATAATCATTTTTCTGCAGACTCCAGCAGGTGTCACTCTAACCTGTAGTGCAGTGCAGGCATTAATGTTGCAGCCACCAACCAAACCTGGCTTGGGACCGTCTGGAGCAGCAAGAGGTGGGGTCAGTCAATCACCCATTCAGTCATTGCTCTGCCTTTTGCGAGAGAGTTCACCAGAGGTTCAACCCTGCACAGCAGTGGAGTGTGAAACCCAGTCTGCTTGCCACACTCTGGCTCGCTGAACCGGCCCCAGGGGGGAGAAATGTTTTCTCCACGCTGCTGAAAAATGCCCCTACCTCTGTATGTATGCCTGTGTTTATTTTGTGTGCTAAATAGTGTTGTCTGAGTATTTAAGCTATTTCAAGATAACAATCATTAACACTATTTGATGGCTCTGGCATGGGAGACTGCGAAAGCCTTCATTTCAAGTAAATGGAAGAGGAGAGACATTCTTTCTGAGAAAACAAGGGGAGCTTTTTGATAGACAGGAAAGAAATAGTGGTGCATGGGCCTACAGCACTTGAGAAACCACTAACAGACTGCATTTCAAGGACACAACCTTTACTTTGTATTGCTGAGGAGTGAAGTTGGAAGAGTGGGCGTAATTTTCTACTTGTCTCTGGACTTTTCCTGAATCCTGTCATTTTAAATCTTGGGGTCGCAGCTGCTTTCAAACGCACTGGTTTCACACGATGTTTGCTCATAGGTGCAGCGTTCTACATCATGTTAATCTGCATTTATGTTGATAGCAGGTTATATAACTTCCACAGCAGCTGCGCCATCGCAAACAGACAGGAATTTACATGTTCTGGACACATTTTCTCTTTTCCTTTCACTGTCTCAAGGTGGATTCGCATGTGGCTGTGTGCCTGCATACAGGCCCAAATAACTGCTGTGCCAAAGGGGGAATAATAACATCACTTTTAGCAGTAGCTAAATCAAAAATGCTCATGCTAGTCACAGTTTTAAGCCAGCTAAAGAAAGTGCTACATCCTTAAGTGGTTAATGTTCATCCCACAATAGAGAAACTGAAACCTGGTGAATCTCTTCAGGCAACACCAGAGAAAAAAAATGTTTGTTGCAAAGGAAGAGCAGCCGAACATGCTAGTTCTAATAGACACCTAGTCAGCTTCCCTTACTTCTATTCAGATTAAGCAGTTAAGTCCTTACTGATTGCACTGACGAGTGGACTTTCTCCTTTAAAGTTTTTTCTTCTGATATCTGAAACCCCTGCTGCCATACAGGTTCAATTCCATTTCTAGAGGTTAAAACACACTGGGCAGAGTAAATATATATTGTGTGCTGGAGCAAAAGCTCACGAGCAGGCCTGCCTGCACCTTTTGCTGGCTTGTCTTTAATGCTATGGACCAAGCATATTCTGGGACAGTTTGGTGATAGCATTGATAGCAGCTGGTTACCTTAAAAAAGCCAGTACAGTAAGCTAACTTTTAACAACCATGTGAGAGAGATACATCTTCTCATCTCCCAGCAAAATGTCAGACAGTTATTTTAGCACCTCATTATATTTTGGATGTCCTTTGGCTCTGTTGACACTCAAACAGAGATTGCCTGTTGATTTCCACTGTGAGGAGTTGAATATGTGTTCCACTCATGACCGCAACATTACTCATGTTGTGCAATGTGGACTTAGCAGAGAAACTTCTGCAGGGCAGTAATTTATGCATGAAGCTTTGGTTTCTCTAAACTAATTTATATTAAATCAAAAGAAATGCTTTTTATGGTCCTTTAGTGTCTCGCTGGTCAAACTGACAACCCATCAAACCACTAACAATGCACTTTCCAAATTTAAGTCTTTAGCCAGTCGAGTCTGGTACTGGAAACTCGGGGCTGAGCATATTTAATCACTTGTAGAAAGATGAGTCTGACTAACATAAACACGGAATACATTTAAAACTCAATTACAGATTGAAGAATTCAAAAGAAGTTGTTACATGTGAAATTACACATAGCCCTGAAAGATGGAATCTGGGTGAAAGGAAAGAAAAATGTGGAAAAGTAAGCTGGTTATATTAGATGTGTCAACATTTTGAAGGATCGCTGTGTGATGATTATGTGTGTGTATCCGCACCCTCAGCAATCTCTTTCTGCTACTTGAAATGAAGACTATATATGCAACATTCTGTAGCCATTTTTAGTACTGGCTACCTCTGACTATGAGACTAATTTGTCATGTGCATAGTAGTTACCTTTTATTATTTTTTTGAAGCCTAGCAGTGTTCTCACCTTTTGCCTCAACTGTGGTCGAGGAGGCCGTGTCCAACCTGCCCTCAGAAACATCATGTCAATGATAAACCAGGCACAACATTCAAAAGCACTACATGCTGTGCAGCAGCAAGAACAAGATGCACTAAACGGGTACACACAAACATTGCAACACAAAAAGGACAGAGAATTTTTATTGCTGCTGAGCACACAAAGTAAATGGAAAAAAAGGGAAAGAAGCAATTCAGTGCTCTAGATTTTATAAGGCATGTCAAATTGCATGGCTGTTGGGGTGGGGGGGGGGGACTAGCCCATATGTGAAGCATATGGGCTAATTATTTACAGCTTTGGGTTGTAATTTATGCCGTTTGTTGTTAAAGAAATACCGTAGCTAAGTCAAATAGGTAGTCAATGCCAACATTATTGTCAGATGGATCTAAATACTTTGCTGAGCTGCCTGGTAAACCACCACTCCTCACAGGCAGGAAAAACATCACACTTGTACGTACCAACAAAAACCACAAAACAGCTTTCGTACAAAAGAAAACACAGCTTTTAGTGTCGAACAGCTGTCTTTCATTTCACAGCTTGGATAGAAGTCATTTTGCTTTATAGTTGCTTTTTCACGAAAGTATATCGTCATAACTGACTGTCTGATTGTCAATAAGAAGTAATTCCTCAAAATAATTCAGTTTTTAACTGAAATAACTAAGATACGGTCACAGACTCCTGCAATGAAAACCACACTGACAGCATCGCTGTGTATGACTGAATGTTCTGCAACCGACTGTAATTACTTGTGAACGCTGTTCTCTTGCATGCATTATTTCACACATGCATGACAGATATTTTTTATTTGAAACATGGGCAGTGTGTCAATCTGGAACTCATTTTATTTAAACATATTGTCCTCGCACAAATCCTGAAACATCACAAACAAACTGAGTAAAAGACATTTTCCCATGGAAATGCTTATTTAAAATCAAGTGATGTCGCACGTGTCATTGAACCAAGAAGCGGACTCTATTCGAAAATGTGTGAAGTAATAAAAGGATCTGTGGGACTGAGCAGTGCAGTACAGCAGATAGGGTCTGAATCAGCACAGATCAGCTATTTCAGTGCTAAACCAAAGGTCAGAGGTCATTAACAACTAAGTGCATTTTCCACTGACGCAGTAGAGGCAAGAACAAGAATAAGGCATGTTTGACTTAAAACTACATTAATGTGCATGCAGCTCAAATGAGCAAAATAAGAATTGGCAATATTTATTTATATATTCATACGGGGGGGCCTATGTAAATCAATTTCAGCATATAATATACACCTGAAATGGGACCGAGCACTAGAGGATAATGAAAGAGCGGTTGCCTGCTGTATATAAAGCACATGTACACTAGGCAGTTGCTGTGTAACAGGAGAGCTAAAATTGGCTTCCTACTGTGTATATTATTTCATTTCTTTCTCACTCAAGACTAACATTATGCATACTATTTTCATTATCTATTTGAAGTTGCGTGAAAGACAGGCAGTTTCTCGTGTGTGCCTGGCGCAAACACACCCTAACGACACTTAAATTCTTTCCAACTCAGGGAATTTGCATGTAAAAACCCTGTAAATGTAAATGCCTGTGTCCTCTAACTCTGCAGTCTGGACTTTTTGAGATTTCTCTGTCTGCAAAACCAGGAGCATCCACTACTCAGTAAACACACTAGTGGGTAAACATATACTTTAGGTCACCACAGCTATGCTACTTTAAATCTGCCATGTGTGTTCCATATTCTTATAATTAATAACAGTTTACATGTGGTGTAAATATATGTGCGATACGCTGTGAATATGGTGTGCTGTGGCAAGGAGACAGAAAAGACCACACTAGTAGGCAGATTATAATATAGTTCAAAACATATATATACATATATAGTTTTTCCTCAACTAATCACACAGTAACATTGGAACTTAAAACACAATGAACAAAACATTAAACTCATATATCCTATCTTACACCAGCAAGTACACTGACAACTGAGAATGCTCAAATTTGACTCCTACCCATGAGCAAACACCTGTTGCTTTTAAATTAGCAATCATTGCTTTAGCAGTCAAACCTCTTAAGGTGTGTTGTCGAAGGATGCCAACTTTAAAAAGAGACGTAGAATGAAAAGAGTCGAAGAAGTGGGAGGAGTCATAGAAAGAACAGATAATATTCTTTTAACTTAAAGCATTTTTTCTTTCTGTTATATTTCATAACAGAAAATATTCTGTGTTTTATATTTGAGTTTAAAAACATAACATCAGGTTATTGCACACGTTACACTTTGTGTAGCGCTGAAATTGTGCCACCAATGCTAATAGCTGTTTTCCATTTCCGCTCAGCATATCTATGTGAAGTTGGTTCTTTGAAATGTTTGTTTTGGAATACTTGTGGACTTTCGGATTTTTGTCGCACAATAAAAAAAATTGCTGTGGGCAAGAACCAAACCAGTCACTTCCACATAGCATGACGATAACTCCAAAGCAGTGGCAAAGATAAGAGGAAGACAGTTTTCTGTGTGTGTGTGTGTTGTGCATGCTCAACAAATGGTCAGTATTAGTGGGCCCCTAGAGTCATGAGGCACTAGTATAATCACGACAACTTACAGTTTGTCTGGATTGCTTGCACACCATACTGGTGCTATTAACATGCCATTCCAAGCCGAAACACAGAAACACATCAATTTCCCAAAACTGTTAAAAACAGTTTCCCTATTTTCACTCATGATATATGTAAAAAGTTTTTTAGAGGCAATCTTTACATGAATAACCTTTCATAAAGCACTATTTACAAAGCAGTGCTGGATTTACTGTAACACACAGTTCTCCAGGTGGAAACACTAAGAGTCAAGATTGCTAGCACACCAATAAGAATCTCAGGATAGATGAAAGGGCCACGGTTCAGTTCAATAATTTTGGCACGTTTCCTTTGATGTTGATGTTGCACGCGATGTTAATGAGAATCTCTGGCCTGACCACAGACTGGATTTTGGGTGTTGAAAAAGAGTGAGTTGAATTTCTCTCTTAATGCACCAAAAGTTGTTTCTTTGTAATCATTTTTTGGCCATAAAAGGACAACGTATATATAACCTTTTAAAAAAATGGATTTGAGGGATTGCTTCAATGTGACTCAGCAATCAGGAAAAAATATTGTCACTTTGATTTGAAAGATTCATGTTGCTTCTGTCTAACACCATTGCTTTTATTGACTGTAAACAACCTGTTTTTGAGTGGGATATATCAACATGCACCATCAACTTGTGTTTGGCCCAGAATTGTCTTACACGATGAACCTAGGGGACCGGACAAGTATTAATCCAAGGTAATTGCCCCAGACCATCTGCCTGTCAGTGTGTTTGTTCAACAATTTGTCGTATGTCCATCTGTTAGGCAAAATGCCTTTGAAAGCCCTGAATGGCTTTATATGAAACTTCAGGGCATAAATGCTTTATTTACTGCTAAAACACTAACTCCTAATTCTCAATTTGCTATGAAAATTGATCATATTTGCCACTCTTATGACAAAAACTTTAACAATTTTTACCTAGTGAGGCCCTTTTTTTTCTTCAAAACTCTAAACACATTCTCTCTACCTCAATGATAGATTGATGATGCACAGATGTTAAAACTGTTGGCTTTTGCAGTTACTGATGTGATGAAACCAGTAGAAGCTATTTCAGACTGCAAAGCAAGCATGCGGTGATGGTTCGTACCAGTAAATATTGGAAACAATCTGAAATGAAGAAGAGGAAGAGAAGAAGGGGGAGAAATCATTTCGGTAAAGAGCAGTTGTGACAGACCATGTGTTTGTACATGCAATCACAACACATATGAATAAGCCACTTGCATGTCTCATACCATAATTTATCCATAAGTGTCCCTCTTCACATGTTTTCCATATAACATAGTGTTTAATTGATTTATGTGTCTTATATTGAGTTAGAAAAATGCAAAAATGACAATTTCTTTAAGTAAAATATAGTATGAGACATACAAGTCTTATTAATATATTGTGTGTTTTTACTTGTTTCTTATGTAAACAGCAGACACAGGACAAAGTGAACAATCAAATCTAAGTAGATCCTCTGTTGCACGCGAGCTGTGCACTACTTTATTTTGTAAATATTAAGAAGATGGATGGAGGAGGGGTAGCAGTGGAAGATCCATCTCTTTTTTTGCTTCATATTTTTGGAGTTTTTGTAGACCTGCTAATCAGCCACGTGAGTTTGGAAAAACGTGTATGACACATACTGATCACTGTGATTTCCATTTTTGATGCAGTGTGCAATGAATGCTCACTAATGTTATTATTTTTTATTCTCTGTGTGCGTGATCTGAAACTACTGTTTGGTTTTGAGCCCAGATAAAACCCCATTTGATGTGTTTGTGTGGTTCTGCCAACGCATTGGCAGAACCACACAACCTGTCAATGTTTTGTGATATGTTTTTGTGTTTGAAGTTGTAAGAAAGGTTCGTAATATGTGTCTTAATTGAACTGATCGGTGTAGCTGGAATGCTATAGCTTTGTTTTAACTTCCTGGTTATTTCCACTTACATTTTGGATGAAATCTTTGAAGTGTTCAAATGTCTTTTAGGATTGGGGTTTTTTTTCTTTAGGATATTTTCTTTTGTCATCACTTCTCAAAGTAAAAAATACAATTTTAAATTGGTCTTTTTGGATTTTTCAGGAAAACAATGTTCACATTCAAAACAGTTTTATAGAAGTTGCCAGTTTCACATAAAACATGTTTTGCGAAGTGAAAGGTGAAATTGGAGATGTTTCCCAAACTATTGGGAAATGCCATTTGCCGAGTTACATCCTGTTTCTACTTAGACCAACAGTAAAACCGTTTTGCAATACAAAGCATTTCTGTAATAAATATGTTGTTCACATTCTGAACCTTCAAACAAATGGTTTGAATAAATATGTGGAACTGTCTCTTCTCAAGAAACCAGCTGAGTCAAATAGCAGTACATACAAAAAGTAACTACGATGTATCGCTCGAAGATCTCAATATGTTTCTTTGGAAAAATAGTGTAAGATTGGAAGCATAATAGCCATTATCTATAATTATAATTTGACTAAAAAGCAAAGGTTGACACAGCTGAAATACAATGTACTTATACAGACACAATTCAAGCATTTCTGATGTAGCTTACAGGAAACACCGGGGTGATTTTTTAAAAATCTTCTGTTGATTCCAGGGTATTCAAATTTAGTGTGTCCTTATGGCATTATTACAAAGCTCATTGCTAACTAATCAGCAGAGTTGGTCTGTTTATGCTCTGGCTGCAATGCAAATATAAAAATGTGTCACAGTGTTTTGCTTATTTAAAAGAATCAAGCCCATTAGGCATGATCACACGGTGTGACGCTGTTTAGACTGTTTACGACAGAGCTGAGAATACATTTTTAAGCATACTTATGTATTCTATACCATATTTCATATGTGGCATATTCTGGACATTTCATAGCTCAGACGCTGTTTGACCAAGTTTATGTCTCATAAAGTATTCTCTTGACGTTGAGGATTTACCAGTGTTAGTCCTTTTAGATACGCTGTAGTGCTGTGGTTGAAGTATCATGAATAAACAATGCATTGCTGATGGAAGAGCTGCATTACAGTGATTTTTAAAACCAAGCAAATATAGGTTGCACATCCCATGGGTCTGTAAGACTTCATTTTTATGCCTGCTTTGCTACTATAGGATCACTTAGACATGCAGCGGTCAGCTCTATATGATGTGCGTGCAGGCTGCAGGCTCTCTGACGCTTTTAATGAATGAGTAATTGCATAACTCATTGCAAAGCTGTATGGCTTAGGACAGGCAGTACATGCTGAACACAGCTCTTCCCTGATAGGTGAGACTGCTTAAATGTAGTTGTATAACATTTGTAGATAGCTTTATTACGCTGTGCTTTTTATGCAATAGAAACTCAGAACTTAAATGAACTTAATTTTTGGGTGCAGCATACTTCGTCAGGGTTGCAAAGTGTGCAGTACTATGTTAACAACCGCCCACATGTCTAAATGGACAGGTTTAATTTAGAGGTTGGTGCGCATATTGCTGTGAGTGCAGGATCGCTGGTAAATGACAGATTACTCACATTTGTGTGAGCCCATGTAATCCGATTCCAGTTTATTCTGTGCAAATCTCATGTCGTCATGCTGTAGCCTACAGTGGGAGCGCTTTAGCTTCGTACAGACGTGAGCAAAAGCACACGGAATCATTCAACCCAGATGCACTTTGCACGGCTCCGAATAACGCCAGCAGAGATTCACGTCACGTCATGTCCGAATATTTATTATCTATTAGCATTTTTTATACCTACTAGAAAATGTGCACAGTGGTTAGTTCTTCTCTTCTTGACATGACACCGTTAAAAAATCTCAGTGTAGGCTTTAAAAATTAAACTAAAAATATAAAAAACTACAAGCAGTGCTTTTCTTGACATGATAATTTCTCTTTCAGACTTTAGTCCATCACTATTTTCTCTCATTACTTGTTGTAGATTAATGAGAAGTCCAAATCTACTTTAACCCCATTCCTTAATATTAACACATTTAATCTTATAGTTCGTTGAACCATTTCTTTCACATATGTATACATGTATAATAAGTTATAGTAGTTATATGAGTACAATGGTGTTACCGCTTAATTTTTTTTAAAAGCGCCCAGCGCCCTGAATCTGAAAGCTTATTTTAATCATTACACAAAAAATAAAGAATATTTTATTATCAGTAGTAGTAGTAGTGTTATTATACCCAAAGTTTTTTTGTTTTTTTTTTTGCTATGGACAGACAGAAAGAGAGAGGGAGGGGAGAGAGAGACACACACACATTCAGGGTCTGCCTCATCGATTCGATCGTCATTCGACTCTCTCGCTGCACACCAAACTCGCTGCGCTCTGACCACTGCAACTTTTGCAGAGACTCCTCACTCCACAGACATGTCGCACAATAGCTGAAGTAAACCTGTCATCGTGGCTCATCATTTGAGCCCACAGAAACACACCGCGGGTGGGATTTGAATTGCACAGCCTGTCGTCTGTCGCTCGCCTCGCATCGGACCCTAGCTTTGAAAACGCCTGGATATGAATTATGAGTATTTTCCTCACTAATGAACTGGACCAGTAATGCAGGAGACCGCGTCGACCCTCTCATCAACATTTCAAGATGGCAGATTTTTATTGAGTTTTGAACAGAAATATCGCTTTATTTTTTGCCATGAATAACAGAAATCCTTGCACCGATGGCCCCTGTATACGAAGGTAAGGTGGTTTGGAAAACGTGCTGTTTTCCCCTCCAGTGCTGCTGTGTACTGTGTCAATCGTGGTACAACTGAATTGCGGCTCATACGTAGGAGGAAAGATGCGTTGCAAGCTCTCTCATTTTGCCAAAATCATGCAACCTGTATTAATATTAGATTTTCTAAACCTTACACGAGCCGACTGTCAGATCGCCGGCAGCTTTTTTGCCTTAGCGCTTTAGTGAAGGCTCAGTCAGATCGGGGTGCCAGTCTGAGCTGTGTCCGTTAAAATCGCGCTGATGAGGTTGCAAACCTCCAGAATAAGGTCAAAGATAAGTATATGTTTAGGCCACGGTACATTTACCACTCTCCGTACACTTGGACGTTTATTTGTGCTCGTGTTTGTTCCTGGTAGAAATTTCTTTAGCGTTGCTTGAAGAGGGAGAGGGAATGATAGAAGGTCGGAGACCGATCGGTCCCAGTTTCGCCTGCATTCATTCTTCTATCTCCCATCTCCCCACATCAGTTTAAAAACTAGGCTATCTGACTTTTAACGCTTCGTCAACCTCGGGGTATTGATTCACATACGTATTTATGTTCCGGAAACGATATGCAGCCTTAAATACAGCATATTAGCTATCGCTGCAGCATTTGGCTGTGACTAATCCAATTGAGAGAATACTACCCCGTACCCTTACATTATTTGCTGCCGTGCGTTTTTGTTATTATTCCAAGAGAACAATTCACACACAAACGCAGTGATTGTTGACTGCAATGTCGTTGCAAGGTGGACTAGCAAGCCTTTAAATGTAAAACAATGCAAGCGGTCCATTATAATCCGCGCATGCAAAATCTGGGTCTGTGAATGGTTCAACTACTGTACAAATAATACCTAGAGGTTAAATGGAGTGACAAAGCAGTGGTAACGGAAAAATTAAATTACGTGCAATTTGATGTTGTATATATACATTTTTTACTTAATTCATTAGTAGTTACATATCAATCAGAAGTAGGCAACTGTAGCGATGCTCATCTAATATACAAAAGGACAGAAAACCCTGAGCAGTAAAGGGGAAACAACGATGTAAGCTATACATACTGATGAGATCCTTATACAAATTGAATAGTGGCAGAAGCAAACGGTGAGCCTTGGTGTTTCTCATATTTAGTTTGTAGCAGCCTCATGTTTGCTTATCTTCTTGTCCACTCTATAGTCCCTCTGCTGGCATTAAACGGAACCCCTGATTTTCACTTTGAGAGAGAGAACTGTTCAAAGTAACACTTTTAACACACTTTAAAGTGCCGTTAGAGAACTATCATGAGCAAAACTGAGTCTTAATAGGGATATTTGAGTTACACGATGGCTCATTTGGGGATATACAGCATCATGAAGCGCAATAAGGTGCCTGCAAACTCTTGTCTGTGTGCTGTTATGTCCCTATAGCAATATTGTAGTGATTTTTCATTAGGGGTGTTGAAGCTTAGAGGCATAGCCTGAGACTCTGGCGCTTCAACATGAAAAGGAAAGTTGAAATGAGACTCCTATGCAAAAGGTAATTAGTGTAAATTACATTCCCTGGCTTTTCCCTTCACCACCGAGGGAAGGAGAAGAGAAGAGAAAGAGGCAGCAAGGGGAATTAATTACCTTGCCTGTCCTCCCCGGAGTTGGGGAGGGGTGTTATGAGAAGTCATGAAAATGACCAAAGTCTCCGGTGGAAAATAGGTGTGGGGGGGGGCTTCACATAGAAGAAAATCGGCTATTATGTTAATGACTCCCGCTTGTCTGCAGAGCAGCTAATAACTTAAATCTACGTGATTGACTACTTCCTTCGATTGTTTAAAATCCAGCACACTGAGGAAAAGCCCATTTGCTTTTGTTTGCTGATCTCGTATTCATAATCACTTATGAGAAAGCATTTGTTTAAAGAAGGCTGAGATTTTCAGGACTGGCAGTGGGCATTGTGCTAGTGTCAATTTGTGTTGTTTTTCTCTTGCCTATATTTTTTCAATGTTTATCTTCAGTCCTTCTTGGCCCAGATAGAAGGCCATCGTGCAGACCTGCTGCCAGAAAAGGTAGCGGTGTGATCGTCCTGGGAGCCTGGTCTCAAAACCCAAACTGACACCTTGATGGATGTCTGATGAGCTGAGCAGGTCCAGCAGCCTCTAGCTGTGGAAAAGCCAATATTCAGACACTGCCAAACATGCCTGCCTGGCTAGATATGGGTGTTGCTGTGTGCTCATGCATGCATGTGCATATGTCTCTATCTGTCTGTGAGTCCCTGCACAATCACCCATCACCCTTTTGTAGGGCAGAACTGCAAGAGGATTAGACAGCTGCAGAACTGGGGACCAGGCAGGAAAACAACTTCATTTGCAGATCTGCCGCTTACAGGTCAAGCAGTACTATTCCAGAGTGGATTCATTCATTCCCGCCTGGAAAAATGGACAGAGTATGACTCAGAAGCCGATGATGATGATGGCGGTGGTGACAGGCGCTGCAGCATCACAGGCAGATTAATGTTTTATCCATCTGCGCAGCCATTATGTGTTAATGCGACTTTGAATTACCTTGTGGTTTCCTGGTATGGGGAATGCACCCTGCCCTTGAAGAGGGGAACTTACTCCACTGAGGACAGAGAAAAGAGACAGGACAGAGAGAGCAAGAGTTTCTCAGAAACTGTCCTCAGCCCTGCCTGCCTGGCTCCCTTTCCCCCTCATGCTTGTTTGGAGCTGCTTGATTGATATCTTCCTCACAGACCACAACCCAGGCTCAGACTCCAAGGTTGCAGCTTTTTAAACTTGGATTAGAATTGCAGGAAAAACCCTATGGAGCCCTTTGCGGCCACTTGCTGGGCCACACCCCACGGTAGAGTCGGGGAAACTGATGGAGAGTGTTTAGCTGTTCAGTGTCCATAGTGAACAAAGAGTCAAGCTTGGAGATGGAGGATAGCTAAACAGTTAATAAGTAATGGCTTTAAACAGCACGCATGAAAAAAGTTTCAGAACTGCAGATCCTCGTAGGTAGCATTGTGAATGTTTACCTCTCTTTTCCCCGCTTTTATTCAGTGGCCATTTTGATCTTTTTGTTGACCTGAGTCCTCACCTCATGACTTGTTTGAGAGGGGGTTTGTTCAGAAAGGTTTATGAAAATGGATAAGCTGTCTCCACAAGTATTGCTCTCTGCATTATTCAGAGCTTCCTATCTGAAAAGAAAGTGAAATCCAGGGTTTTGGGATTCTTTGCGCTATTGATTTGTTAAAGCATTTAGAAGAAGAAGCAGAGGCTTTGGAGGGAGGTAGAATGTGAGTTTTATATGAAGACGGGGGCTATGTGAGCTCTCTGATGTTCTGAAATAGTTCACAGGTGTGCTCTGAGAGTTTTGGGAACAGATGGGTGTGTGGTAGGGTTGGGGGGGAGCGGTGGTTGAGGCAAAGCTGAAATGACAGGTTAGTAGAGGCCAGCCTGACACAGGAGAGCAAGCCTTCAATATGAGCAGGCTATTTCAACAGGCTCAAGTTTTCATATACTGTTTTCAGCAAATTTCTCTGGAGTAGAAGTGCCTCCAAGACTCTAGCACATCATTCTTCCACTTCTTTTCTTTTGCAAGAAAGAAATGTGACTACGATGCAAGAGAACTTTGCATTTCTCATTTTCTCATCAGCCAGTGCTGCTTTAGTGCCTCTGTCATATAGTTCAAACCCCAGAATCAGCCGAGGTCCTTGTACTTGGAGACCACATCAGTTGCTGACATTAGTTAGTTTTTTTCAAAGACGAAGAGGGAGATGGGTTGCGATGGAGCCTTAACCCTTCCGAGTGCTTGCACAAGGCATTTCCCTGTTGGTTTTCATGCATGTGCGAAAGCACTCCCCCCCACTTTTGTTTCACATTGTGTACGGTGTCAGCTTGTTTGAAACATCTGCCTCTGATTCTGACTAAAACTGTAACGGCTCCAGGCTGCGTCGGAAAAGAGACTGAGTCAATATTAAGTCTATTTGCATTAATAATTTTGAAAATCTACCGTGAAGATATGGCGGGAAACAGATTGGTGTTTTCTGGTTTTACTCAGTCGATACATTTTGTAGCTTTAAAGAGAGGTTTCCTTATAATTTAGGATCAGCATCTAAGAACATTTTTAATAGCTTCTCTTACTACCGTGATATATCACTGTCTGTTAAAAGGCGTGATGCTGGGAGTCTCTGCACTGGTAACGCATCTATTGCTTTAATCGTCTATGAAAGCTACAGTTCAAACAAAGGTTAACATTTGACTACTTCTCAACACAGCACAGAGTGAATAAGCCATTTTGTTAACTTGGGCCTATTAAATAGTAACTACAAAGAGATTCTTACAGCATGAAAAACACTTTAAACGCTGAGCATGTCTAATACTTTTTCAGTATGTGAAAAATATTGCACAGTGCGGCATAAGAATGATCTGCACTTTATTTATTTCATTGCTCACTTTGCAATCTCTCATCATCCGCACACGACCCCCTCCAGTTCCCACCCTGCGCTTCCCCGCCCCACCCCCACGTCTATCTCTTATCTGTCCTTCCATCCCGCTCTGTTTGTTGATAAGCCGAGAGGCCATTGGCCAGCACACATGGTACCCATGTGACACTTCAGCAACAGCCTGATGGCCAGATTGGAAGCCCCGTTGTATGTGTGTAATTGGAGGCTGCTTTGGAGAAGAGGTCTGGCTACTGTAGCTTTTTTGTTCTTCCTAACCCTAACCCCCACCCAGACTCCCCCGCTGCCTCCCGCCTTGCTCGGTCTCTCCTGGTTTGTATTATTTGATTATCCCATCAGTAACCCCCAGAACCCAACCACCACCTTGTTTTTGGTGCACACTGTCGCAGGTCGTAATCGTATTGTTTGTGATAATGCCCCCCCCACACACGCGCACACACCCCAACCCCACCCCAGCACATGTATAACTGACATTGTACTCTCTGGAAGAGAGCTGCCAGTGCTGGCAGTATTTACCACGAGCTCATCTGGCCATTCATCTTGACTCAGAGTGCACATGCACACATGATGAAACAAAAAAGTTCTACAAAGCATGTGTTGTAAGGGCAACAGATGATGTACGGAGCTACAGCTGGATGGGGAGGACAGCTACCGCACTCACAGCCACTTCATTTAAACAAAAGATCCAAACCGTCTCTTCATATTATGTGAAGCGCAGAGTGAAAAATGGTTTGCAGTTTTTAATCAAGCCTTTCATAACCTCTACATTTTTCTCCTCTTCCGAGGGAAAGAGGCACGGTGGGCGGATGAGGCTAGGGGAGAGAGGGGACTGTTTACAGACAGATATTAAAACGAGCACAGAAGTACCGAATTAAATAGTAAGATTGGGGCACTCGAGTATACGCACCTGTATTCTTTGACATAGCTATAGGCTCTTCCATGTGCGGTCAGCCAACATGGACTTAGTGCCGCTGCCAGCCCCATCACCACTCCTGGCTCTGGCCCCTCTCAGTCATGGAAGGGAAGTGGAGCGATGGGCGGCTGCTGGCGGCCCCTTCACAGATGGCTGCAGGTACAGCGCTACGCTTGGCTGATAACCAAAGGACTTCAAAGCTCAGACGAGTGCTTGAGCCCATTTCTGTCCAGAGCCAGGAGGCAAAAGGCACAGAGCAGAGAAAGGAGACAGCAACAGACAAGAACTGGGGTAGTCAAAAGAGTCAACAGGCATGGAAATGAGCAGCTTTAGCCTTTTCATCTTTTGCTCCCATGTTCATCCTTATATATAGTCGTTCAGCACTTACTCAGTCACTATAATCTTATCATATTTTTCTGTTTCTATACTTGCTGCATGTTTGTCATTATTCAGTTACTACGAAAGCTACGATGACACATCCTCATATTATCCAGAACCGGAAATGAAAATAAGGTGGCCATTGTTATAGATAGGCACCACTTCCTTTCAAGTTTTCTTTCTCAGTTTTGTTCAGATTGGGATTCTCTCAGGATAGCTGTGTTCCCTGTGGAAAATCATTTTCAATAAATAGTAAACTAAGAAGGATCAAACATCAAAAGAAGCAGGAGGTAAAATGATGACATGTGTTGATAGAAACCTTTCAGTGATGAAATCTATTTAATATTCACATATGTAGGGAAATGACGTCTTTGTTGTTGCTAAAGGCTGGAGATCAACTCTTTATGAGCTTTTAAGGGATAATGTGGAGAGCGAGAGACGTTAAAAAGTCATTGATTCAATTAGACATTCCAGCGGCTCCTCTAATAACACTGCAGCTGGCACGACAAATAGCTAAGTGTCCCAACTGTAAGAAATATGCCTCCATTTTTGCTGTACCTGTGCGCCGGAAGAGGCTCAGTAACATTGAGACGCAGCATAAGTGAATGATTAAAGTTATTTAATGGCAGCCGGAGGCTTTTTATTGAAAAATCGTAATATTTCTGATCTTTATAAAAACTTAAAGTAATGTTTTTTCTTTAATTTTGGTTTTATTTGATTCTCTGACATCTATAAAAAGTATATTTTTAACCATCATATTTATATCAGAACACTTACAGCAGTAGCATAGACTGCAAGGCTGAAGAAGCTCTGCAAATAAAGCTTCTATAATTCGCATTTACGCAAGGCTTATTAAAAGCTTTAACACTGGTTCATGGTAAACACGAATAAACTGAGTTCAGGAATCACAGTGCATGTTTGTATCGCTGTGCCGCAGTATATAAAGAGGGTACACACCTTTTAGATTCACTCCTCACTTCAAAGCCTCAGGCACATTAGGGCCAGCCAGCAGCTCTGCCTGGCAGCCCTTTGAACTGACCTCTGCATTCAGTCTGAGAGACAGAGATGGAGAAAGGAAAAGGCATTGAAATGGGGGGTGACGTAGACTGGAGAAGTATGGGAGCATTGTGAGGAGGGAGGTAATGGAGCTGAGGCTGAGAGATCGGGATGGGTGTGGGGGGGGGAGACAGAGATGGTGGTGGTGGTTACTTTGCGTGGGTGGTTTCTGAGTGAGGGAGTTTGGAGGAGGTGTCGGTGGGGGTCGCAGATTTTACCCTTTGTCTCATTTAATCTGCATCCTACATCTGAGATCAGTGTAGTCCAGTGATGCGTCTGCCTCCACAGCTCCCCTGACAGAGCACAGCAGCTGCTAATACACACACCAACTTGTTTGCGCTATTCCAGCATTTTTAGAGAAGCTGGCCCAGAAAAAAGGCCAAAAGTTGACCTTTAGCTATGAGGACCTGCTCTATTTCCCCCCCTGCTCCACAACCGTCCAGTCCAGGCCAGTTATTTCTACCTCATTAAGCCCCAGTGAAACATAGACAGAGTGTGAGTTTGCCATTCACAGACATTTAAATTGAAAGATGTAAAGAAGTGTTGTCCATCTCAATGGCATGAACTTCCTCCAGTTCTTTTAAGTCTGGATCAAAACACCAGGCACTTCTTTCTCATTGTGAAGCATCTTACACTGATTAATCATTATTTACTAACTTCCCACAACCTCTCTTTTCCATCTGTTAAAATTCTTCTCAGCTACACAAAACTGAGTTTAGAAATCTCACATAGATGCACAGATCAGACCCAGTCTGGCAAACTGTTGCAGCGCCGAATGCCATGTGCTTTATTTAACAGAGTTTGTTGTAATAGCAAAACAGAACTCTGATTTTCCTTTTGAAGGTGTCACCATTTATGCACGCCAATTCAAATATGTGTTTCCTATGCACGTTGTTAAACTGATGGTCAGAATAGTCATTTCCTGTCTGGGTTTGGCTGCTATTTGAGACTCTGAGGACACTGTAAATATAACCAGCTAAAGCCATGATTTTCACACTGAATCAGACGCAGTGGGCTGACTTGGCTAGCGATATTTATTACCTCAGCTCTGTGGCCAGAAGGACTCAACCAGCCATGTTTACGACACACTGTCAGTTGGATTAAGGACACATATGCCTTGCTAAATTGGTATGAGAGCACATGTCTGCGTGTGCGCTATAATCTTTTAAAAGCTGTTTGAATATATCGAGCGCTGGGCCTCACTTTGTCAAAGAACTGACAGACAGAATAAGAGAAACGACACCAGGAATAATGTTTTGAAAAGAAGATGAAGAGAGATTAAGAGATTAAAACACTTTATTAAGCATGCATATTGATGAGTCACCTGCTGTATGAGGCACAAGTACATGTTGAGGCATCTTAAAGGCATGTAGCCAAAATTAGTCTGATCTGTAGCCTTAATAGGCCCTGAGCACCAGATTCACACACACCCCTGAAATATCACACAATCTCGTTGCCGGGGGAAGCATGTGCACCATCTCCAGCCTCTCTGTGATAGGAAGGTAATACCAGGAACAGGATCCATCTACATGTAGGGGTTATAAAGAGCACTGATTTGTGATAGACGAAATTGCCCGTTTCTTCCTGTGTCTACTGTATTTGAAGCAGTAAAAAGTGGGATTCACGTGCCACCATCATCACTTATCGTTATGAGACAAAGTGGCTCTTCTTTATTTTCCTTTTACTTGATGAGAAATAAGGTGTCAGATATCCAGATTTCTTTTTTAAGCCATACAAGCCATCCGTTTGCAAGTTTGAATACAGCTGTGTTTTGGAAATACGGGAAGTGATGGCTCTGCCTTTGCCTGATTGGTCCCCAGGTGCATGTTCAGGTTCAACTGGTTCCTCCTTTAGTGGGGTTCACCGCTGGGTTTTCAATGTGTGCAACAAATTAATTCCCCTGAGTGTGTGTGCAAGTGTATTTTGGGGTGGTGTTTTCATGACACTTGTTGCTGCTTAGCTAAGATGCCTTTAGCAGAAATCCACAGAGCGACCAGTTAATCGTAAAGTTACACAAATGTCCTAAACATATACGAAACCAGTGTGCGGTAGCCTGTTCCATGGGACAGGGCAGGGAGGACCATCGTTTCAAAAATATCTTTCTATTATACTCTTAGTTCCTTTGTTTTACCAACAGCAAATAGTATTTACTGTACAATATAAAAAAGAGTAAACACTTTGGTTGTTATGGTTATGGCTCAGATGAACTTATAAGAATTCCTGCTCAAAATATATCTTGCGTCAAGAGCATTTAAAACAATTAAAAAAGAAGAAATCTGTTATTATAATTCGAGGCTTTAGAAATGAAATCGAGATTTGCATCTGTGAATTGTTGCTTTAGTCTTTTGTGCTACGAGCATTACTTTGAATAATGACTAAAATGTTGATTTGCACTCAACAGGAACCTGGCTTTGAGCATTTTTGCATACGGACATGTGCGTCGCACCATCATTTAACTACATTTTGCGTTTACATATCTTCTGTCTGCTTAAATTAAGTGGCAACCTTTTAAAAGGGCAGGTTGAGGTGCGCTGCAAGACCGGCAAAAAGGCCGCCATTCACTTTCACAACAAAGAGCTCCTGGATACCAGAGCAGTTTGCAGAAAATAATCCATAGTGCTCTGGCTGCTCTCAAATCAATTTGCCATTGTACAGTGCTTTCTCCCACATTACACTCATCTGTATGTCCTCCCCCATTGTTTGCTATGTTTGGTTACTGGTTTGGCCTGTAGTTCTCGTATGTTGATCTCATTATATTACATTGTGTCATTGTGAAGCCTAATCACATAAGAGGAAGTACGGTTTAGCGGGTTGTTTCTTACTGTGTTTAAATGATAAGCATTGTGGAGAGCGGCTGCTTATCGTGCGCTCGGCTCTGCGTGGCCCTGCCTGCGCTGTGTTGGAGCTGTAGTCAAAGCAGCACAGCTTGAGGCATACAGTGGATGTCACTGGCAGTGTAGTCAAGCCTTGTGTTAACAGGTGCCATTGGTTCACGGTTGGGTAAATTTTTAGCTCCCCTCCCTGCACCAAACTCTTTCTTTCTTTCTTTTGGTGCGAAGGAAGTTTAGTGCACACATTCGTGATTCGATTAATAAGCACAAGCAAACCCACTCTGTCACCCTCCTCTTCCTCCCACTCGTGCTTCTCCTCCTCATCTCCTCTTCCTCTCCTCCACCCTGTTCAGCAGCTGGTTAGGCTGACCTAGCAGTATAAATGTTTTTTCTCGCACCAGCCGTTTTATGACCACATTTACAACATGGATAACTGCTTCCTTATCTGCCCACAGTTGTCCTGGGGTAGTAGGTTTTTGACTTTTACAACAAAAGTGTTAACATTTGAACTTCGAATACTCAAAGTGTCGTAGCTTAGGTAGGCGCTAAGAAAGGTAATAAATTCAGATTGTTGTTTTTCATCAGCTGCTTTGAAATATGTGGAGCCATATGCACTCCTTTGTATCTGTGCTCCTGCACGCACTCACGTGTGGACACATGTGTGTGTTCATGTTTATGTATCTACGCATGTGCATTTTAACAAGCGCTGAGTGAACATGTTATCTCGCAGCTAACACAACATGTTGTATCTTTGGCTGTTTGCTTCCAGGAAGGGGAGAGTTGAGGGAGTGTCACATTTACAGCTGGCATGTTGTTGATTTTCAGTTTAAAAAGTGCTGTGTTTATCTGTGAAACAGTATTCATATTTGCCTTTCGGTCTGCCCATATGCTAGATTGTACTCTTTTGTGTGTTTGTAAGAGAGTGAAAAGACGTGATGAGGCGCTTCCAACTGGTCAAATATTGTAGTCAGAAAGAGCGCAAAGCCTGATGGAGCAGCAGCCTGCATGACAGCAACTCCCCACAAGCTTTTCTGATGCATTATTCTATAAATAAGCAGAGATGAGAGAGCTAAAAAAGCAGACAGGATGGTCAATAGTGGCCTCGAGAGAGAGAGAGAGAGAGAGAGGGGGGAAAACAGAAAGGGAGAGAGACCATGCAGAGTCAAGCTCCAGCTCTCCCACAGAGGACAGAACTCAGGCAGGAGGCAGGAACACAGGCTAAAAACCTCTGCATGGACACGATTTTCCTCTGCAGTGGCGTGTTCACTGTTGCATTTGGCCACAAAGTCACTGGAGCTACAGCAGGTTTTTCAATTTGTTGGACAGGTCCATTTTTGTAAATAGTATAGACACAGTATAGAGTCTTTGACAAGAGCAGCTCTTCTGGGCACCAGAATAACACTGAATGTTTTATTTTGTCTTCTATCTAAAAAATGGTATGAGGAGGAGCACAATCATGCAAACACGCAGCTAAGAATGAGATAATGCTTTGTCTAGACGGGCAGAAGTCACTTCTTTAGACAGCGACTTGGCCTACCACCCAACACCCTCCAGTCCGCAGACAAAGAGATGTCCAGTAAAGCAACAGGGTCACCAGAGTGTCTCTTTTGGTGTCAGTAGCCATTAGGCCTCAGGAAGTAGTCCAAATATAACCAGGCCAGGAGACATCAACCAGACAGACCTGACTCCTGTTTCTGTCTCCCAGGTGATTGTTGGTGTCCTGGTACTGTGTCTCGCTCTGCTCGGTCCTTTGGGTACAGAGAGAGCACGGAACAGGAACTCTAGTGAATGATAAATATTTAAATTTCTTAGAATTATTTTTCATTCGTTTTTCCTGCAAACTGCAAAAAGATTACATTTACATTACATTAAGCCATTTTAAATGAGGATTTCTATAAAAGCATAGATATTTGAGAATAACCATGGGTGAGCTGAGCAGTAATCGAGTTTTATAAGACTGTTCGTAATTACAAAAGACTATTTGGTTGGTTTGTTGGTGTTTAACTCTGCCAAGTTGTCAAAAGAGTATAAATGACAGGTTTAATAAAAGGCAGCAAACAGAAGCAGGTCACAGGCTAGAATGTGAGGGCCACTCATGGCCCCAGCTCTCCACGCTCTATTCTTCTCCCCTCCCTTTCAGTCCATCTCTCACCCTCACATGGCATGCAGAACGACCCTGATACTCCCAAAAAGAAGATTAACAAACCCCTGACAGAGAAGTAATCTCTGTGAAAACATTGACTATTACCATTTCAACATGCTGCCTCTAAACAAGGGAAAATGCCTCTGTGGTATGCTTAATTGCAGTGTGCGGGACACACAGAGCTCCTTTAGGTATGTTAAATGGACAGCCTTGGCTACTGAAGGCATTCCAGCATTGTAAATGTACAACAATGGACCTTTGCTGTTCTTTGCTTGGCACAGAGTTCACAAATTTAGCTAAAGTTCAAGAGGACCATTTGAAGGGAAAGTCTTTTGACAGAGGCTGTTCAGATTCTGAATCATAAATACTTTTAAACTTCATTCAAGGTGAAGACTGATTCATGAGGACTGGTGCTGCCTTGGAAATGAAGTATAATTGGTCACATTGTTTCCTGCGTATGTTGTCATGAGATAACATTCCAGCCATTTGACCTTTTATGTTTAGTTCATTTAATTACTTATCTGTTTTCTGCACAAGGCTCTTAAACTGTTGTTACTTTTAGC
Organism: Copadichromis virginalis; assembly: GCF_057382275.1. Taxonomy (NCBI): domain Eukaryota; kingdom Metazoa; phylum Chordata; class Actinopteri; order Cichliformes; family Cichlidae; genus Copadichromis; species Copadichromis virginalis. The sequence goes on along the minus strand of NC_140624.1, from coordinate 4,342,345 downwards.
TTTAGCTGTGCCGAATATCTCGACAGACAAAGCTGAATTTCAAGAGTTTCCTGTACATTTCTAAAGATTTTTGTTGGCTATTTTTCAGAGCCCTTCCCCAATTTAGACAAACAGGCTTGGCCTTCAGTTCGTTGCACTGTGTCGACAATGTTAACTGAACTCTTTGACCACAGGGTTCAAACTGACAGGGAGTCAATGAGTGACTAAGATCACGGTTCAGGAAGAATTCGTGTGATACGAATGCAAGAGCAGCAAGCCCAATCTGGCCTTGTAAAACCTTGAACTATCCACAATCACGCTGGCAGATATGTAATGTTGGAATTTTCCATACGAGAAACAGGCTGGCTCTGTGCCCGTCCATCCATCTCTGTGCTCATCAGTCTGTGCCTGTGATTATCCTCTCAGGCTCTCAGTCACACACTGTTGACACTGCTCTGTGACGCAATGCATCATTCAAATTATTTTTAGCGTAAAGTCCAGACACAGGAATTGGTAATCCAAGGAGTGACATCTGGCCTTCAGGGCTTATGTGATTAGCAGAGAGCCTTGCCCCTAATAGCCAAGCGGACGTTCTTCATTACCTGCGAGTCTGGACCTGAACTTACCAGGTGTGACCACTTAAACTACAAAAAAACTCTACACATTAATGATTTTTCAGACAACATATGTGCTGATAACATGGCTAAGCCTCTAAATAACTGCTACACGGAGGTGCTATCTGCTACTGTGCAACACTTGCCAAGCTTACAGCGAGCACTGTAATGTGCACTCTGCCTTCAATCCTGCCGCATTAGGGCTAAGACCAGATGAACAAAGAGATAAATAGTACGTCCAAGCAAGGGCAGAGGAGAACCTAAAAAAACCCAAAAAACCCCACAAAAGCAGGAGGAAGAGAGGTCATGAGAGTTAAAATAAACAAATGAAGCAAAGTATAGTGGAGGGCTGCCAGCATCCTACTGAATTAATCATCATCATCACTGAAAGGAGCTAATAATGACAAAGTGACCAGTCATGTCCTCTCCTCAATGCTTTCTGTCCACACAACATAGTCCACAATTATAGAAGTCATCCCGTTTCGGGGGGAGTGTGGTCCTTTAATTATCTTTGAACACAGCAAAACTTTCCAGCTTCCAAGATGTCTATTAAACACACAAAGCAGCAATTTTTCCAGCAGTAAACAACGTTTAAGGGTTGCTAGTGTTGTGTGCATGTTGTGGCGGTAATAATCTTGGAATCGTGCATCAGTTGATCAGCAGTGGCCTAATTGTGCATGCGCGCGCGCGTGTGTGTGTGTGTGTGTGTGGGCGTTGGCAAGGCCAGGTGGAAGCTCTTAGTTTGTTAGCAGTAAACTAATTTTGGGTTTACTGGAAACTATTTAAACATATCATTAGTACAAGTCTCATATAATCTTGTGCTGTAATAATCATTTTGATGCTACAAACAAGCCTGTTTGCAAAAAGAGATAAAGAAAGGAACTATTTTTGGGCAGTTGTTTGCTTGGAGAAGCTTTTGCTTATTCTGAGGCAGCTTGTTCCCAGGAGTTCAGAGCACAGCCTCGCTGCAGTTTTGCTTTTGTTTTGTTGTCTTCAGGATCTGTGGTTGAGAGGGAGTTGAGTCCCTCTCGCTCCTGTTTTCATAGTTACTTGAGCAAAATTTCTTCCACTACCTTCCCCAAAGTGAGTAATTGTGTACCAGTAAGTGGCAGGGCTGGGCTGAGTGGTGGGGAAGGAAATTGCAATCATTCACTTACACTTATTGCGCTCCTACTTTTATATATGATTTCATACGGCTCCTCTGTCTCTGTGGAGTGTCCGATGAAAAGGGTATTCTTTTACTATTCACTGAGCCTATTTACTTTGCCGCAGATGGGAACAGTGGGGAAATGGCATTTCCTTTGCATGAACCAGTGGTTTGCATAAGCACTGCTCAGTCTAAATCTTCTTATCTTTTGGCTAAACCTTTTGGCATTTTTATGTTATATAACAAATATATTTAAAAGAAACCCTCCATTACTGCGCATTGCATTCAAAAACAATTTGGCTTCAGATTTAATGATCTAGGCTCGGATGTTTTACTACCAAGTGTTAGATAACAGCACTTCTGAGAAACAACTTGATGCCGAAGCGACAAATGCTTGATGACATTTTAATGGTTAATAAGTCTTTTCATCAGTGGGTTTAAATCTGTGGATCCATTTATTATAATGGATGATTATTTTATAAGCGTTCATTTACCGTGATGTTGAAAAGTGCAGTGGGTTTGCATGACGATGTATCAGCATATATGTATGCTTGGTGTTTTAATGACCTGCTCTGACCCAAGCTATCTTTATTTAAAGCTTCTTGCTACCACTCGTGTTGCAGGCACTCTCATATTCCTAACCTCTCACTTTCATCCCCCTCCTGTCTTTCTTGCTCCTCCCCCTCCGTTCCTCTCTTGTCACAGGTATGGCCTCGCAAGTGCAAGTGTTCTCCCCTCACACTCTCCAGTCAAGTGCCTTCTTTAGCGTGAAGAAACTGAAGGTGGAGCAAAGTTGTAACTGGGATATGACAGGGTACGGCACACACAGCAAAGCCTACAGCCACAACAGCAGCAAGAACGTGTCGGCCACCAGCGGCCCCCTAGGCATCAACAGCTCCCTGCAGGTCGCCAGCTCCACCCTGCCCTACGAGCAGGCTCTCGTCTTCCCAGCCACCGCGGGCCACATTGTGGTCGCCTCAGCCAGCAGCACTTCGGGGGCCGTGGGGTCTCTGCTGGGTGGCGGGGGTGGAGGCAGCAGCAGCAACAGTAGCGGTAGTGGAAGTGGCGGAGGTGGCAGTGGTGTGGGTGGTGGGGTTGGTGTTCACAACCTGACGCGCCGCAGCACAGTCAGTCTCCTAGACACCTATCAGCGATGTGGGCTTAAACGCAAGAGCGAAGAGCTTGACAACAACAGCAGCGTGCAGATCATTGAGGAGCACGGCCCACCGATGATCCAGAACGGAGCAGCCAGCGGAGCCACGGTGGCTACGGTGGCCACAGCCACCTCCACAGCAACATCCAAGAACAGCGGCTCCAACAACGAGGGAGACTACCAGCTGGTGCAGCATGAGGTGCTCTGCTCCATGACCAACACCTACGAAGTCTTGGAGTTCTTGGGACGAGGAACCTTCGGGCAGGTGGTCAAATGCTGGAAGAGGGGCACAAACGAGATAGTGGCAATCAAGATCTTAAAAAACCACCCATCGTATGCACGGCAGGGTCAGATCGAGGTCAGCATCCTGGCACGTCTCAGCACGGAGAGCGCAGATGACTACAACTTTGTGAGGGCCTACGAGTGCTTCCAGCACAAGAACCACACGTGCCTGGTATTTGAGATGTTGGAGCAGAACCTGTACGACTTCCTCAAGCAGAACAAGTTCAGCCCTCTGCCTCTCAAATACATCAGACCGGTGCTGCAGCAAGTGGCCACAGCGCTAATGAAACTGAAGAGCCTAGGACTGATACATGCTGATTTGAAGCCAGAGAACATCATGCTGGTGGACCCATCTCGACAGCCCTACAGGGTCAAAGTCATCGACTTTGGCTCAGCCAGCCATGTGTCCAAAGCGGTCTGCTCCACTTATCTACAGTCCAGATACTACAGGTAAGAGATCGGGCTAGTTAGCTATTATATGTATGACTGCAGATACAACGTGCTTCTTTCTGTTTGTTCAAGATTGTTCTTTATTGGGCCAAACATCCAAATCTGTTGTTACCCTCTGAGTTTCCCCTGAAGATTTCTCTTTGTACCATTATTTTTCTTGTACTTATTTACCCCCCTAGTTAAATTTCTCCGACAGAAGGCAGGGTAATAAAACTCAAAGGCTTACTGAGAAGAAAAAACAAAAATCAAAAAAGAGTCGGGGCAGGACAAAACAACACCAACCATGCTTTAGTGTTACTTTGATGAATAGAGAAGACCTGCTGAGACTCTAGTAAAGACATAAGAAACCACAGAGCATATCTAAAGCCATTTCACTGTTTGGTGCCATTGAGAATTTCGTGGTTTTCCTTTTTTTGTTTTGTTTGTTTGTTTGTTTGTTTTTCACAGAGAGAATTTGAAAGACGGACCACAATCATGTGAGGTAGCAATCTATCCCCAAGTTTCAATTCACCCTTCTACTGCCCAGACCCTTACCCCCCCATCACCGTAGCTGGCTTCCATTTCCCCCAGGATAGAGACGAGGGTCAGCTGGAGTTCTCCTGTAATATGTGCTTGTAATCCACACCAGTGGGCCCTGCATTAGAACCAGATGACTCTCTCTGGGCAGCATTTCTTTCTTCTCTCAGTACTTTTGAAAAAATCATTTTTACCCATAGTAAATAGTGTGATTGGGTTTTAGCAGAGCCTGAAGTGTGCGTGGAGTCAAATCGTCTTCTTGTCTGTACATAGAGGAGCTTTGTTTAGGCCTCAGGAAGACGAACAGGTGTGTGTGTCAGCTACGGTACCACGCAGACCCACACAGAGATCTCACACACAGGTGGTAGCTTTACAACTGTGCATAGTGCAGATTCTGTTGGGAGAAGTTTGTGGTCTCCACTGAGTGGATTCTGTTGATAGAAGAGCTTGCTTTTGTTATCTTTACAGTTTATCGCTGGGTTTTTAAATGTGTTACAGAGAAGATCATTGTTTCCTGTTGAAAGATGGCAAAGGTTACAACAGAGCAAATGAACAGACATGGGATTCAGACTTTGTGTATCTACAGCATTAAATCATTTTGGCACATTTGACAAGTCTATTATTTTAAATGACCGATAGTTTTTGTTGTTATTCTTTCTGCTTAACTGACTTTTAAAGCAGCATATATTACATTAAGATCCCTACGTGGGAATTGTGTTGCTCATGTCAGCAAGGGAGTGCTGCTATATCGGTTTAAGTAGCTCATCCTGAAGTAAACACCGCTGTTAGCCTGTTGTTGCTCCTTGCTGTAGGTCAACAAGGAGGTTATAAAATGCTCCTGTTTGTTTTCTTGGGTGTAAAGAGTGCAGGTGAGTGAAGAGATCATCCCTTCGTGCACTCTTAGCAGCAGAAAAGGGGAAAGAAAGTCTCATGTTGATCAGAGAATCCGTCAAACGCCTTGAGCGGGTACTTGGTGACCCTGGTGTAAAGCTCTGGGAGGGAATAAGGTGTCACAGGGATCTCTGTACTTCGTAATGACTGTTTTAATAATACGTGTGCTTTACCAGAACTGATTGTGTGAAATCAGGCAAGCCTTTCCGTCTAATTCAAAAAATGAGCTCATGGGAAATGAACACTAGGGGTGTTTTAACATTGTATGCATTTTGGACCACAAACAAACTTTGGCTGCGGGTAGAGTTCAGAGTGAGTTCAAAAGCTCAGTGGCGAACATCAAACCATCTTTGATGAGGAGATAGCAAGGCCGTTTCTGTTGCCTGCACCTTTAAAGGGTGGAGATTACACACAGGTGTGCTTGCACGGCTCCAGAAAGCTGGCTCAGTATCACACAATAGTAACCGCATCCCTGTGTTGTATTCTTTGATTTCAATAAAACGTGTATTTGTTTTTCTTATTTGTCTCATTTTCATTCTTTGTATATGAATAAGACTGTAAAACATTCTTAAGCCCCGTTCGGACATTACAGACTTCCAAACTCGCTGATATCAGAATCAGAATCAGAATCAGAATACTTTATTGATCCCTGGGGGAAATTATTTAACTGCTTCCGTCTGCTAATTTCATAAACCTCACATGCAGCTGTTTGTGTTTTGGACGTCACCGATATTGTTTGCTGTTGACGTTACATGTGCTTTAACAGCCTTGCAATGAGTTATGGATTTTCCACAAGGTTGAGTTATGCAAATAAAATACCAGTATTCAAAGTAAACAAGAACAGCTCTCAGGGTTCCTAGAGTTTCAACTGCATTTGCTTCAGTGCTTAGCAAATACAGGGTCATGTCACCAAGCTCATCTATCCTCTTTAAAGAGGCCCATCTGCAGGACTCCTATACTTTTACGATTATGTATATTATGAAACAGCACAGTCTTTCTGTCCTTTTCTTAAGGATTCTGTGGTCTTTTCGTCTTGATTACATCACTGCGTGACCTATTGCTGGTTATCCTAATTTCTTCTTCTTCTTCCTCCTCTCCCCTGTTTCCTGTAGCTAATGATGTAACAGGTAATCTGGCTAGTCAAGCTTACCCTGTGTCAGATAAAGGGATTATTGTGTTGTCCCAGCTGGGCATTTTTGCCCTGTTTATCTCTTCGGATTAAGGCCATGAGATGGGTGGAATGCAGCAAGACATTATTAAAGTTTATGTAAAGTTTCCTGAGGCAGTTCAGCTGCTAGCAGCAGACCTCGTGATGACTGCTGGTAGAGAAAGGGAGGTGCGCACAGGGGCAGGGATTGGTGGAGACACAAGTTCTTATCCTGCTTGATCTCCATCGCAGACTCACATCCGATGACTTTGCCATTGTTTAGGAATGCAGATAAACTCAAGTGTGACTATGTAACAGAACTCGCACGTAGACTAGAAACTAAAAATATTTTCTTTTACCAACAGATTCTGCAAGAACTGAAGCTGCTATTTGGCTTCATATTTGTAATATTTTAAGATCAAATCATGCAAATAATAGCCGTGTTTTACATTTCTAGATTTTCTTTATACATACGTTTTGGTATATGACTTAAAACCTGCTAAAAAATCACTTATTCCATCAGTTTTACAGTAAAAATAAATAGAAATTTGAATGCTGTACGTTCTATGCTGTTAGTTCAGATAGTGCTCCAAATATTTGGTAGAAAGTAGTTCCAAAGACCACTTTTCATAGTCTAATGCTCCTCAAACAGAATTGTGCACGTGGTTGGAAGGTGCAAACCCACAGAGATCATTTGAAAACCTGAGTAAGTAAAACCCAAAGCATCTGTTTTCATACATGTACCACAACAATTAACAAATTGATATGTGTCTGAGACTTGGTTACATTTCATGTGACTTCTCTCCGTAGATTGTTTAGACATACTGAACACTTAGAGGAGCATGCAGTGAGCGGTTAGGTGGGTGGAGGCGAGAAATCTTTCTCCAGCTTCCTTTTCATTTCTTTCCTTTTTCATCCTTATGCTCATTTTTGCATTTAACAAAATAGTGTAACACTTGAATGCATTCACAGACACACACACACACACACAAAGGCTCTCTCTCTACACAGTGGATGTGTTACACCGATTTGTTCAAGTGCCACAAGACAGGGGTGCAGAGACGGAGACCGAGTCATTTCCTCTAGTAATTAAAAATCTTAATATTAACAACCCAGAAGCCCGAAGCTGCATTGCACACGCTGCACGCATGTCAGAACCTCCCAGCTTGCACCTGTTATTTAAATTGAACACATTATAGAAGTCATACTTACACATGACAAATGAACACCATAGACTAAGGATCAGAGACTTAATATACAGTGCAGAGGTACAGAGGCCTGAGGAGTTAGCTTATTAGACACTGTGAGTGAAAGGAAAGTGAGTTAAGAGTGTCTGAGAAAGAGGAATGGGCTTGTTGATGCGACCAGTGATCTGAAGTGGCCAGGGTCTGTGTACTCTCAGTGTTATCAGTTTGAGGCTAAAGGCTTCTGGCAGAAGAGATCTTAATGCTTCCCAAATGGAAACTTGACTATTAATATTATGTAACTCTCTGTGTTTTCTGTATTCATGTTGGCAGTAAAGCTAGGTACGGCTAATTCGTAGTATCCACGACTCCACCGTGTTTACGTCTTGATGTTAATAACTCATTAAATATAGATCCGTCTCCATCACGGGTGGTGCAGTCTCTGCTGAGTTTAAGATGAGTCTCTGCTCCACCTGTCTGTCTATCTCTCTATCTGTTTTTAGCGTCACACAATCAGACAGACAGGACAGGCGTTCCAGCACATTTACCCTGCCTCCGTGCGAAACATCAAGGGGTGTTTTAATGAATGAGGTTGCTATTAGTTACTGTTCTATGAAGCGTGTGTTAAAGTGTACGTGTGTATGTGCCAGGGAGGGAGAGAAAACTAGGTAAATGGCAGGATCGGGTTGCTACGGAGGAAAAGACACATTGGAAAAAGGGGGAAAGGCACATTAGCTTAGTAGTGGCGTTGCTGTTTGTAGCGCTGGTGTTGCTTATGGGAAGATTGTAAGAAAGTCAAAGTAAGGTAGAAGAGGGTTGAGGGATGGAGGAAGGTGGAGGGCCAGGTTGCAGAGGGCTGTTGTTTTGCATTCCTTGCCAATGCCTGGAACAGTGCACGCTTACCCCAAGCAGTGGCAGATTATTACTAATGCAAATGACTTTCATTAGCTTCAGCCTGACTGAGTGGCTGTTGAACACCGGTACTTCTTTTTGCTGACTTTCGAGTTGATGTATTTTTAGCTTCATGTGTGGAGCTTGTGACCAGTAAGGGCCAAGGCCAACCTTTTGTTGTTGACTGTGAATGCTGAAGTCATTAGTTATTATCAGGACTACTGGCCTGTGTATTCACCATGGTGCTTTTTATGACAGTCATAACACCTTAGTATGCATGACAGAATCCTAATAACCTGCTTCTCATTTATAATTTGCCTCTGGGCAGCTCTTCCATGTGTCTCCACAGAGCAGTCAGGAAGCAGGAGACATGTAGCAGCTAAGCTAATTAACTACCAGTAGTCAAGCATATGGATTGGAACATATACAGCAGTCTGAAACTGACAGTCAGCCTTGCAAATAATACATGGGAAATATTTAACTGTTGAAGAGGCATTTGATGATGGATGTGTGTGTGTGTGTGTGTGTGTGTGTGTGTGTGTGTGTGTGTGTGTGTGTGTGTGTGTGTGTGTGTGTGTGTGTGTGTGAACACACCTAGTGTGGGACCGAGTGTTTCTATGATAAGACGGTGCTCTCTAAGTTTCTCCACATCGTTTTATCCTGGCTTCTTGTCTTTGTTCTCCCTCACAGTTCAATTTCCATACATTTCCCAGGATATTAAGCTGACGGAAATTAAGCTGCCTTGATAAAACACAGCAAGCCGCCCACTCAGACTCACTAAGGCTGCAATCTTGCTGCTCTATATTGATTGGCTTATTTGAAACACAGGATTTTTCCTCAACAAAGCTTTTGGGCTGTTTAGCAAATGATGGCACCGCACAAGTGGCAACTTATTCAACCTTACATGTGTGCGTAGCGTTGCTGTTAAAATTATGAAGTGGGGGCCCATTAAAATCGCCGGGCTTGTATGATTTTGTCTGCCGAACAATAGATTTTTCTTCTCATTTGAGCCTGAAAATCATTAACAGGACAGGTGAAATTTCTCACAGCAGCAGTCCTATAGTAGTTTTCCTCTTTGCCACAGATTTGTCTGCCTTTTTTTTAATTTCCCCGATTCAAGCACCAGCGGGTTGGCAGGGTGATAGCTGCCATCAGCGTCTGACTGGCACAGGTGCCCCCGGGTCTAAATAAATCATGAGGCCTCCTGCTGATCCCCTCCCTCCGCCATTCCTGTATGCCCACTATCCCTCCACAGGGAACTCCAGTAAGGGAGCAGCCCCCACCACCGCATGGTGTCTTGGCTCCTTCCCACTCTCCTTCCCTTTCTCTTCTCTGCCACCCCCCCTTGCCTTCCTCTCCTTCACCCCCACCCCCCTCGCCTCTTCCATCCACTTGCATGAATATTTAAAAGCTAACACCACGATGGAAAATATGCAGCAAGGGCAGTGAGACTTGTCAAAGAGAGGAAAAAAAGCGAAATGTTCATTTTGGGACCTTGAATTTCCTAATTTAAGGCAGGCCATGTGATGAAATTCAAAGTGGTCTAATTACAGAGTGTTGTGAAGAGAGTCGAAAAGGGAGAATTTCAACAACACACACTGAGAGAGTGATACAAGCAATAGCTGTCCAGCTGGGGAGAAGACTGGGAGTACTGGGGGGTGGTCAGTGGGGACCAGCAGTTGGCTGTGTGTGTGTGTGGACTGATTGCCCCATGACAGAGAATGCCTGGTGTGCAGAGGCCCATGCAGGCTCCCATAAAGTTTTCTACAGAACAAAACAGACACATTTGTTTTCTCAATTGCAGGAATTCGCTAATGTGCATATATGAGGGTAAATAGTTTGGCTAATTTTCTGGCAGGCAAATGGGCAGAGTTCTACATTACTCGTCGAGCCAGCTGGGGCCCCTGTATGGAGGGAAAATGAGGCTTTGATTAGCCCCACCCCACCATCTCCATATCAGTTTGTATTTAGTATCGTCCCTGGACAAACACAGTAATTTGATTTTCTCGAAACTACCGTTTTAACAAATTTATCTCCTTGCTTTTACGTCCCGCGTCTCCCTCCTGTTTTTACTGGTTTGAAAGAACATGTTCGACCACAGCTCATCTTCATGGTGACAGTTGTCGCTCTATAAAAACGTTGCTCTGTTTCATTGCAGATGGCAGAATTAAACGAGGCTCTGTTCTTACCACACAGGCTATTTTCAGCACCGCTCATAAAGTCATAAAGCAACATGCTATGTGACTTTTAGAGTCTGATTATTAACACTGCACTTTTATCGCTTTTATAACACTCTGAATAACAAGCATTTAGGTTTGATGGGTGACGTGGAAAAGTTTCCCTGCTTTAGTTCTGAATGCATTTAACACAGTGATTGTTAACAGGAATTTTCTATCGTTTATCGGACGTTCAATGCTCGACTCTCAGGAAAACAAAGATTTGATGTAGCCATCTGTTAGCAAACTTTTGGCATAACTGACGTCAGCACTTTAATTCTTTTTTTGACCTTGTGTCACATGTGGATGTCCCCAGGGGTTCCTGAAGGTGAGCCAGAGGAGCTTCTCATAAAAATAGCTTTTTTGGAATATAAAAGCTGCTCTAGATTCTTTTGAAGCTCTATTCTTGTCATAAAATGGGTCTCAAGAAAATCCTATTTCACCCGAGCTTGATAAATAATTTAAAATGACTAATAGCGCCTTGTGACGGGGAATGTATCGCTGTGGTGTATCAGATTGCGGTGGTTTTGGCCTGAGGCGTAATTTGTTTGGAAAAATAATTACTCCTGTATTGGATCCTGGTTAAATATTAAAAGGGTTAGCATTAGGAATGGGGCGGCATCCAAGAGTGTTTTGGTCGACTTCTGAGCAAACCCATTGCTTTCGAGACGTCTTGCAGACAGGCTGAAATGGTGTGAATTTTATTGGTTAATTCAGAGTACTACTTTGCTAAATTTCATAAAGAAGGGCATTGCAAACTAATGAACTTTCTCTGTGTGCTTAGCCACTAAGCTTTGAAGACTAATCCCAGCGTTTTATGAGCGAAGAGCGTCAGATTGTCTGTTGGGTTCAGCTGGTTATTAGGCGCACAAGCTGGGAGGCACCAAAAGAGCATTAAGATGCTATATATCAGCTCACGGAGGAAGCAAAGGAAGTGTTCCAGTGAGGGTGCAGATAAAAAAAGAAACACTATATAAAAAAAAACTGGAAAAAAGGGAAGAAAAAAGACCCAAAAGATCAAGAGAGGAAATTAATCAGTATAAATGTGAACAGTAGCTGCTCAAGCGTACAAGGCAATTTGGCCTGCGCGTTGTGTATGTGAGTGGCTGATTAAACAGAGGATATGTTGTGTGCTGCTATACAGAACATGCTCCATGTTTCTCAAAGCACATAATGGATGTGCAGGATCAACTGATTTACAAAATACTATGAAGCTTTTTGCACGTACAGACACCTACACAGTAAACACGTGCAACGTGACACCAGGTGTGTTCCCAGTGGCGTTCGCTGAGCTGAGACAACACAACATCTCAGTGTGTATTATCAGCGTGAACTGGACGTAACTCACGTCACCCCTTTAAACACAGCAGGGACACCAGGGAAGCAGCAACACCACCACACAGTCTTTCATTACAGCCAGAATCTATATATCATCAAACAGATGGCTTCTCTATAAACAAAGACTGTTGTCCTTGTAACCAGCGTAAGGGAGTTAGAGGCCTTTTCTCCCCTCTGTGATGTTTCTTGGCCTTTTCATATTCACCCTCTTCTCTATCTGCCATCGCTGCCAATCAGCCTTTTGAATACTGTGTAGGTTTTACTTGTGCAGCCAGAGCAGCTCTGACCCATCAAGACGTGGATAGCACCTCTGTGTGTGTGTGTGCGTTGTCTGCAGCAATTTTTTAGTGATTGGCATGTGTCAAACAGGCAACTCCCAAGTTTTTCCAACAAAAAAATTGCACTTTAATGAGATTATCAGGGTTTTACAGTTTTCAAAACCCTGAAAATCTCAGAAGTATCTCCAATGCATGGAGTAGAGTTTCTGTGTATGCTTCCTACACAGAAATCAAAGCTCATTGCACTAGGCAGAGTTGTATTACGCAGATTGGTTGAGATGGAGCCCTCGATCCTGCGCGAGCTGCTTTCAACTCACAAATAAGTGTTATAGTCTGATATGAGTGGCAAATGCCTTTAACTTAAATAATATGTCCTTGAAGCTTTTATGAAGGTATACAAATCAAGCCTACCCCCTTTTGTCCCGCGTTTTTGCTGAAATGAATGAAAAAAACATTTGCATGCATCATTTCTCGAGTTCTAAAAAGAGTCTCTCTGTTGCAGCAGTCGTCATGGCAACCAAGGCTCTTGTTCCAAAAATTGTCCATTTGCCTCTGAATGTCCGACACCTGAACTAGACCACGGATGTTTTGATCTTCCTCCTTGTCCCAACCGCCAGCTGTGTACTTTAGGGACAGGCAGGGCCCTTGAGCCACACTCTCATCTCGCTGCTATTGTTTGCCCAGGTGGGCCAGGACGCCCTATCTTTCTCTCCTTCTCCTGCCTTTTCTATCACGTCCCCTCTCCATCGCTCCCTCACTTCTCTCTGTCTTTGTTCCACAGGGACCTGTGGTCCAACTGAAGCTCTCGGTTACACAAAGAAACCCAAATTGGCTTTCATCTGCAGCCTGTTACCAGCTGTGTACATTGTGCATTTGTGCTCTCTCTCTCTCTGTGCAGAAAAGTATAGATTTTACCCATGACATTGTTATTATTATTGGCGTTGAGTCATAGCTGCCCCTGCAGAAATGCTTGCCTCTCATATAACTCCTTGTGATGTCTTATTAAAGTTTTGGCATGTCTTTGTTAGCGCTTTGCGCCCCCAATTTGGGGTTTTGAAGGAAGTTTAAAATGCAAAAATAATTCTATTTATAATAATTCCTCCATTGTGAGCCGATATAGCTCCTCTCTGCAAATCTGACCCAGTCATATTTCTGCCTCACTTTTAGCGAGGCAGAAATCTCCCTGCAGACCATCTCGTTAATGGATCGACACACAACAAAGGGAAAAGTGATTCAAACAATCACCCAGGATGTATTTTCACTATTTCTATTTTAGAATAACACCAGGCAGCTCTCTTTCACACACTGCTGTACACACATGCACACCACACAGAGTGCACTTCACTAGAGTCGGTACTGACAATACTCATCGCTTTAAGTGTAACAAGACTTTTGCAGGAAAAACCATATAATTGCTCTCTCAGTCGCTGTCGTTGGTATGTCCGAGTGAACAGCCATAGCAGTGATTGAATGCAGAGTAAACAGCGAGCTGTGTTCGAATTGCAGACAGAGGAAACCAGCAATGTCACGTGTCCCTTGTCAGAAAAGGGCCAAGCTCTTGGCATAACACATGTTGGTGCTCGAGGAGCACAAAATGCTCCAAAGTCCCAAACCAGTCCTGTTATTCACAGTGTCACCATGGTGACAATGAGGTTTTGAGTCAGAAACAAAAATGTGTTTTTAGGAGCGCTCATTCCAAAAGTGTGTGTAAAGGAGAAGGAAGGATGGTCCGCTTAGTTTAACCAGCGTTTCTGCCCAGGTCACAGCTGAGAAAACAGAACTTTCACATAGGAAGCGTACCCTTTCCTCCCTTTTCCCATCTTTACCTGTTTTTACAACTTTCTGTCTATCTTCAAACTGCTTTAATCTTCCCCTCTCCCCTCTGGTGTCCTTCTTCTGTCCATCTTGAGCCTCCTCTCTCCATTTCCTTTGTCCCGACCCTCCTCCCTTTTGCAGGTCTGCCTGGCATTTAGATCATGACATCCAGACAGAACGAATCTCAAGAAGGAGAATCTCAGAATCTCAAACCCTTGCAGATGTCCACAAGAGCCGGAAGCTTTAGTTTATGCGCCAGTGCAATATTTATACATGAAGTCTTTGCGTGGACGTGTTTAAAAACACTCAAAAAGCCTGTGAGATGCTTTGAATTTCAAGAATTAAAAAGTGAATATCTGAATGTATAGCATGGTGTGTAGCACACAGAAGTGAGTCTCTTCTATCTTTTTGGCTCAGTAAACAGGTGGTTTAGGGAAAAGGAGGTCAGATACTTTATTTCGCCGTCTTTTGTTCGTGTGTATATGCTAACAGGTGCAAGCTCCCCTGAAATATCTGTACCCACAAGCTTCACAGGCGCCCGTGCTGCTGACGAAGTTCACTCTGCTGCTCTCGAATCAGTCAAAGGCAAGCGTTACCGCAGGAGGAGAGAGTCTAACAGACTCCTTGAGCTCATGTGCACGTCTTTGTGCTCGGCTCTTCTCTTTGAATCGTCAGTGCACACTGCAGCTCAAATCAATCATAACTACAGCAGCTGTTCTAAAGAAATGCCAGCATCAGTTAAAAAGGCCGTCTGTTTGTTTGTCTGTCCTTCTGTCTGCCTGTTTTGTTTGCCTTTTCTTCCGGGAGCAGGGAGAAAAGGAAGAGAATGGATGACTAAGTGCAGTGAATCATAAATGATTTGCGGAGTTTATCAGTGCACGGGAGAGCCTCACAGAACGGCACCAGCTACCTGTCACATTTCTGTTCTTTCTCCTCGTTTTTTTCAAATGTAGAAAAGGTTCTGTTCTCTCTCTCTCTCTGCTTCACAATCTTTACAAAGTCTTGATTTATGAAAAGGAGCCATTTTATGGGGCTAATTGCACAAAGCAGGCTGCCGGAGCACCTGACAACAAGTAATAACAGTCCTGGAATATATAAAACCGAAGAAGGACTGACTCTGAATCAAGGCAAATTTTTGGGTATGAATGTTGAGTAGATGGTAACGTGGATTCTGCTCTCAGCTTGTGAGTCTAGCTGGTTTATTTCACAGCACATGGGGTCTACAGGGTAGAACAATACACAATGAGTTATAGATTATTTCTGCTCAAAACATAGGAAGGGAACCGTGTTTGCTGGACAGCAGCATGCTCCAGCACCATTCCCGCCTCTTTGCCCATTGTGAAGCTGGATGTGAGGAGTGCTATTTGCATTACAAGGTTCCTGCGGAGCAGAATAAAACGCAGACAGAGCTGTGAGCAAAACGAACACTCTCAGGGTGGCCCTGTGCTAATTGCGACCGGGGTGCATTTACTGATTATAGTTAAGTGGTCCAAAATGGTCCCCTGCTTTCTGTTCCATTGACCCACTCCCTCTCCTGGTGGACGCTGTCAATAGCAGGCTTGTTGAGATGCCTTTCCACTGAGGGAAGAAAACAAGGTCCAATCGTGCCTGTCTCCTTGCTTCATCTCCCAAAGCAGATGGGGGAGGGTGAGGGGAGGTTGCTGGGTTCAGAGGGAGAAAGTGCTGATTTTCAATCAGAGTTTAGAACAAGGTGATCAAAGGAGGGGGAATCTCATGAAGCTACTGGATGAGTTTTAAAAAAAAGTGACAGGTTGGGAAAATGTATTTTAAGTTCACGTCCAAATACCAAATTGATTCTGCAGCAGCGGCTAAAACGATTTTATTTAAATGTGAGCAATTACTGAAAAATCAGTTTTTTTAAATTTTCTGTGTCTTTTGTCTTTTTGTGACCATATGTGCAGCTCATTACTATTCACATCGCCTGCAATAAGATGCAAGTGTGGTCAAATGAAAATTAATGGAATGCAAAGTGGAATGTAAATGTTGCTGCAAAGGGAGGCAAGCTGAACATCGGTGAAAGATCCTGGATGGCTGCATGCACAGACGGGACTATGTCAGTGTTTTGCATTCCCCGTCTTCCCTGTTGCCTGCGTCGTAACAGGAGGCCCCGCAGTGGGAGAGCAGGCTTGGGGTGATATAACAGCCACTGGATCACACAGCCTTTGATCTCCCTCCTGGGTTTCTCTGTGTCCATGGGATAGTCTTTAGGCCTACTGATGAGGAGGTGGGAATCTAGTGCTGGCTCACTAACAGTTTTATCTGCACATCTTCAGCCTGAATGTCAGTTGGCTATGTCTGCGGAGTATTGGTGAACTTGTCTTCAGTTTTAATTATTCACATGCATGAATATAGGATAGTGCAACAGTCCAAATTCATTCCCCATCTCTCGATTGCTCTCCTTCGTACCCCGGGCTGACCGTAACAAATAGAAACTTTGAACCTAAACCAGAAAAACATTTATCTCTTTCGGTCTTACAGCTGCTCTGGTGCTTTACATAACCCCAACACAGTGATGTAATTCTCTTCCTCTGAATGCTGGTGTCAGAAACAGAGCTTTGTCCCTCTTGCAGTTCAGTCTGCCCCTGTGCCATAATCATGCCTGGCTTGATCTGATCCATTTTATGCAATTAAGTGATGTCACCCTTTTGGATTGCTAGCAAGGACTATATCACTGCAGCCCTAATTTCCCTAAAAGTAACAAATCCTCGAGGACCTGCGGTTTATTAAGGCTGTTATTTACATAGCTTACAGTTATATGAGGGGAGATATTAAAAGTCAGAAAATAACAAGCTCCATTACATAAACACAGAGAAGTAAGCGGGGTAGAAAAAAGTTACTTTTATTATTGGAGCTAGCAGAATTACAACATGCCAATTAGCGAGGTTTTTTTTTTTATGAGTTTGGCTTGCTGACATGAAGGGATTTGTTTGTGTGCATGTGTGTGCATGGCCTTGTGTAAAAAAAAGAGGTTAGCCTTGTGTGACTAATAACACACAACCTGTGCTTTTTGAGCCCAAATACTAACAAGACCACATAGCAACCAGAGGAAAAAAAACCCATGTTAGCTGGGTGGGATTTCTTTTGTTTGTGTGTGTGCCTGTGTGCTGTTTGCACTTCTGTATGCACATCTGTGTGTACACGCACAAACAAACATTCAACTGTTCTGGACGATTACATTTCCAGGGCACGGTCAGTCGATTGTATAGGTCCATGCATCCGTAATGTCTAAGGGAAGGGAACGCTTTCTGGCAAATGAATGCACCTGACCTACAAACAGACAAGGATCTGCTAAAAGCAGACAGACCAACGGGAGGACAGACAGACGGACTGTAAAGTTAGCCGATTGGTAAGAAACAGACAGTAAGACCTACAGACAGATAGAGGGCACAGTCTGGCTGCAGGGAGAGATGGGCCTTTTGAATGAACATTTAGGTTAGACAGACTGGGTGTCAGGCTTTGCCCTCAGACATATATCAAACATAGAACCAGCCATCCAGGACACATCACATAGCTCAAGGCCCCGATGTTGGTCCTCCTGACTGGGGCAGGCTCTCTGTCTTCCTCCCCTCACAGGGGGAGAGGTCTTTGGAAGTTTCCGTAGTTGCATAGCTCAGCTAGACCCATTCTGTGTTGCTTGTCGCCCATAACACACAACATACAATTATTTACAGACTTGAAGCACAGGCACTCCATTGGGTTTGTTCTCATTTCATAGCTGGCGTGACATTTTGGCAAACGTGTGACGGGAAATGAGCTTCGGTTTGTGTTTTCTGTGTCCCGTTCACCATTCGTGATGATAATGAGGGCGAAAAAGGCCAGAGGAGAGGGGTGGGGTCAGTATGCTAATAGTGGGT
Source organism: Copadichromis virginalis (assembly GCF_057382275.1). NCBI lineage: Eukaryota > Metazoa > Chordata > Actinopteri > Cichliformes > Cichlidae > Copadichromis > Copadichromis virginalis. The sequence goes on along the minus strand of NC_140624.1, from coordinate 4,324,569 downwards.
GTACATTTTGATGCTCCACTACCAGCATGGAGTGGTTTGGAGATATGGGCTATCATTCTCCTCCTCCTTTCCCCTCATTATCCCCTCGCGTCTTTCTCTATCTCTGTCCTCCCCCATCTCATGCTTACTGCTCTCATCCCTCTCTATGCCCTTCACCCCCCCACACACACACACATGCACTCATACTCCATCTCCCTCATGGTACTCCTCTTCTCCACCCCCCAAAATGCCCCTCTCCCGAATATGAGATACGTTTGCTTTCCTCCACCGAGGTGCAAGAGTGGGACGCGTGGCGTGCAAACTGCTGATGTGTTGGTTTCTGGGTAATTATAACATCCCTCAGTCTCCAAGAAAACTCTAAACTAATGTTTAATTTTCCTCTCCTGCTCAAAGGAAGCCCTCCTTTGTTATTGCCGTGGCAATTAGCTGAAGCCAAGGCCTAGGCATTTCCTGTGATTGTTGTGATTTGCATAGAGAGCGAATCAGCGAGTATGAAGACCCTATAGTACCTCTTTTTCCTCACCGCCGTATATACAGCCGCCCATTCCTCCCTTCCAATTGCTTTCCTTTGCTTCCCTCCTCTCTATCTGTCCCTCTTGCTGTGCTGCGTTTCCATCAGTGGCTCAGCACCTGACACGCCAACCCTGGTGTCTAATACCTCGGTACATCGTGACTGATTGGGAGGAATTGACTAACTGGAGGGCACAACACAGTGATTGTCTTTTTCTTCTCCAAAATGAAAGAGTCATCGGGTCACGTGTCTCTTTCCTTCTCGATCCCTAATGGTCAACCTCCAGCTTCAGCCAGCAGCTTCTAATTAACTGCCTGTTAGTAATGTAGCTGGTGGCATCCCTCTGAGGATGGCACTAATGGAAGTTGTTAATTGATGGTAGAAACATACTGCCTGTACGGTAGATGAAGATGTTACATATATGAGCCGGGCAGCTACGTGCATACAGGACACATGCACACGTTTAAAATTTGGTGCAGCGGCATGGAGGCTTGTGTGTAGTTAATAGGTTCATCATCAAAAAGCAAACAGCTAGATGTCAGTGACTCTGCTGTTTTTACATCCTTAGTGGTACCATTTACTAGCATTACTGCATCATGGCAGCTTTTGCATTTTTCTGATCTGGTCAGATAAGAAATAGATCCATCCTGACTGTTTGATTTCAGGGTGAATGCTGCTGCCGTGCTTTACGGGTCACTGCTCCGAATAATTCAGACTTGGTTTGTGTTTCTGAATTAGTAACGATGCCACATGGTTACCAAGTATTTTTATTTCTGTGGAGTTTAGTAGCTCAAAACTATCCTTAATGAACTACAATATTTTGGTTAATTTCAATAAAAGCCCCCACCCTCACCTCCACCCCTTTGCAGCTTTGCTGAGCTTTAGTTTCATTAGAGTACCTGAATGAATTTGCATTGCTTTATCAGCACCTGCCTCTGTGTCTATTCTTACTATAATAGTACCACTGTGTGATATGATATGCACATTTCCTACGCCACTTCTCTCATAGGCTCTCATCAGATTATTAGAACTGGTATTTTCCCTTTTGTGGGTTTAATGCTGAGAGCTGTGGCTTCAGGGAGCCTATTTAGTCATGAGAGCGATAGAAAGAACAAATGAGAGAAAGAGGGGTAGGCAGAGAACTAATGGTGAGATTGAGGGTAAGCTGCCGGGTCTGTTAAACCTGAGGAGTGGCTAATCCATGAGATGGTACTCTGCGCTCCTCTGCTCTGGCCTGGTGTGGCATGGTCGACAAGCGGGCACATCCAGGAACCCAAAAGTCAAACATAAATCTCCTGATCTATATTTCAAAGCTGTGAGGAAGTAGTGAGGAATTCGGTAATGAGCTCCCATCTTCCTTTTGGTAGCAGAAGACTCTCTTTGTGGAACTAATTGAAAGTGGCATGTGGAGCAACGGGAGCTCTTTAGGGGCTGCGCTGTGTTTCAAGGGAAAGATAAGCCTGCATGCCGCTGTGGCTTTTGTGTCACAGGTCTGAAATAAACAGGTCTCTTAGAGGAAGAGTGATGCACTTTATGGCTATCAGTGTGTGTGTGTGTGTGTGTGTGTGTGTGTGTGTGTGTGTGTGTGTGTGTCGGGTGCGTTGTGTTTTTGTGCCATCGGGTTGTCTACAACAACCCGTGTCCATTGCTTAAATTCCACCCCCTACATTCTGCATCTTTGCTCTTTCTCCTCTTAATAAATCTAGTTTTCTGTGTCAGCTCATCAGAGATGGGGTGTGTCTGTGTGCGCGCGTGTGTGTGCACGCACATTTTCACAGACAACCAATTGTTATTTGGGCTCTCTGAGCACAGTGGAGGAGCAGCTCTGATGGGAGAGGGGCTTTCTTTATTACAAATATGGAAATTGGCCCAAGACGTGTGCAGTTGCACTGATATACTGCCTGGCATTTGGTGAAATAATGAAACGCGCCGCGGCCCCTAGTATTTATGGACACATAAGTAAATTCACATATGACTGCAGACATGCAAATACTAACATGCATATTAGTGCACATAGTGAGTTGTCCGCATACATAAGCATTTTTTGTTTGTTTGTGTCTAATTGCAGCCTTCTTAGCAATTTGCTTTTGTGCTTGCACATCTGGAGCAGAGAGCTGTCCGCTCAGATGCTCTCACCAGGGTCCTGCTTTTTGTTTTTAAAATTTTCTGTGAGCCTTCACAACAATTTATTACATTATATGGTCACTTTCATATAATGACTATTGTTGTTGTTCACTGGCAAAAGCCTCACAGTCACAGATGTTATTAGATTATGTTTGTTTTTACCTCCGATGCACCTTTGAAAGAAACAGGAGCATCAAATGACATTCAGTAATAGCTAAACTTGAAAAGATCTCATTAGTGTGCCAGCAGCTTTTTATCATCTTTATCCAGTGTTGCCGCGGCCTCGGTCACTTCTGTCTGACCTTGTCATGTTTCCTGCGAGTTTGCTGATGGAACCAAAAGTAGGACAGTTTTATCCTGCAGCGCAGTTTTAAGTTCTGAGGCGGGGGTGAGAGCAGGATAGGGTCTGTTTTGGGGTGACCATGAGGAGAGAGGAAAGGGTGGAGATGGTGAAAGTCTGCCAGGGAGTTAGAAAACAGCCCAGTGCCCAGCTGTGAAGCTCCCCCAGGGGCTTTGGGAGGCTGTGGAATGTGGCTGATGTGAGTCTGGTTTGTGCTGGAGATAGCAAAGGCCTGGGGCATGCAGCTGTGAGTCGTAATGTCTGGTAGAAGGGTGCGTGCATGCCCATACCATCTTCTTAAAAGGAAGGACGCCGCAAGATTATTTGCGGATGTGTTCATGTCTTCGTTTCTCTGCGCATATGTCACCTCGCGGGTATGTTTGTATTTATATATGCAGTGTTTATGACCCTCTACTGGCCAACGCTGAGGCCCCATCTCTGGGAAATGCACAACAGTCAGACTCATTTCCTGTTTAAGGGTTCAGGTCACACTCTTGTGCCTCACTCACTGGAGACGTCTGGAATGTGAGACAGGACCAGATTACGACACGCTACCTCCCTCAAGGATTGGTTGGTTTGCCCGTCAGAAAGCAGCTTTGTTCCGAGAGAACATTTCAGGAGGAGACGACAGCTCGCTTTTGTTCTGGAGATTTCCTGTCCTGTCCTGGGCAAAGGGTCGGTTAAAGTGCACGGAGGAGGACCACTCCCTTGTCACTCCCTCCTTTTTTCCCGCCACGCGACCAATCGCGGCGTCTCATGTGTCTGGGGGAAGCGGTCTTATTGGCTGTGCTGGGAGGGTGTCTGGGAGGTCAGAGCTGTGTTCATTTCACACTGTGTCCATTTGGACTAATTCCAGCAGCACCTTCACGGTGCTCACTGAGAGAGCAGGGAAAGAAAGTTGGTAGGGAGAAGGGCACGAAAGAAAGAGAAGAAAAGACCGTTTCTTCCTTTCTTTGTGTGTCAAACAATTTGTAAATACATCATGTTAAACACTAGTTTAAAATTCACATAGAGTCCAGCACGCTCCTCCAGTGCTGCTCCTCCACAGTTCACTCTTGTATTGTTACCTCCAACTCTACAACAAAAGGAAATGTTCGGAGCCAGAATTCCTTTGTTGTGCATGTGTGTGTGCTAACTGAGAGGGGACGGTCATCCCTCTAGGCAAGGTAAGGTAAGACAGGAAAACACCTGGTTAGGAAAGGCAGTCATCAGTTATATAGGTGTCACGGGACGTGCATATTTGGGTGGAATGTTTCAGAAGGGGGGAAAAGCCATCTCTGTCTTGTCATGCATCGTGAAAAAGACATTAAAGCAACAATTTTCAGTGTGAGGTGGTTTGAAACTTTATTGTTTGACTTGTAAATGTGGATTTTCCCCTAGTATGTATCAGTATAAGTCGCTTTCTTTGATGAAAAGATAATATGTGCAAATTATGTTTAAGGGTAATTTGCTTGTTTACTTAGTCACCGGCTCAGCTTCTTTATAATATAAACTTCCTTGCGTAAATCATGTCTGTGTTTGGCTGTCGCAGAGATTATTATGAAAGAAATAATCAACTAATGTTATTATCTAGTTGTATATTGTCATTTATCAAGAAAATTGTTACTTCTAATAGTTCCAGCTGCTCTATTTTTTCGGATTTGCTACCTTGATAATGAAACTGATTGCTCAAGTTATCATTAGTAATTGTCATGTGTGTTAATACCAACTGTAAAGCCACAACACTGATTCCTCGGATTACTCATTTCTGTCGTTTTCCTTCTTGACACATAAACATATCTTAGATATTCATGCTCTGCTCAGGCGGGGGCGTAGCGCTGAGATAGCGCAGTCCGAGTTTCATCCAGATTACTGAAGCTGGAATGAAATCTGTCTGCTGCCGTTTTGAGTGAGGCCATGGGCAGCAGAAATAATGTCATTTTGTCCCTAATAATTGAATCTTCAAGTATAGCTACATGAAAAGGATAACGCTGTATTGATTTTTGCCGTGCAGCGATTGTTTTCCTTCGATAGACAATGTATGGCATATTAAACGCTGAGCATGCCTTCATTGTTTGTCATAGTCCTATAGGGGTGGGAGAAATTAACACTCTCTTTATGGCAAAGGGAAGGAAAAACAATCCAGGAGTATTGTCATTGAAAGGTGATTAACTGTGACTATACTTACAAATGACTGCAGGGCGCTGCTGCTTGGCCAAATTAATTACCTGTCATTGTGACTGATTGTTTTTGAAGACGGCTCTTCGTATTGTTGCCGGCTGTATCGAAAGAGTCGGCACTGCATTTTCACCAGACTGTAAGAACACAAATACAAACACCGGTGATCAAAGGCAAAATTACAGTAAATGGTGTGTTCCTATTTACTTTGACTTTTTTTTTGTTGGTGGGAAAAGAAAATCTATTTGTTGTGTCTTAGAGGAGCGTTGCTTAGATTGAATGAACATCAGAGACTTTTTTTGGACTATCGTTTTAATGCGGTGCGCAGCGACGTGCAGCGTGCCACAAAATTTGATGACAGTGTGCCAAAGCTTCAGAGAGAGAAAGCATCTTCACTTACACGACTTCCGAGGCTGATCTTTGCACAAGAAACTGTATCTCTCATTGTCAAGTATGCAAAAGCACTAAAATATCCGTCTCCTTCCATTTGTCCTAGTGAGGAGGCTGATTTGTGACGAGGCTACAAGGGAGCAGCCTATTTGTCCAAATTCCTCCATAAAGCCTTAATAATCCTGCTGTTGTTTCTCTATGTGATGACATTTCTAATTCTTGTCAGGGAAGAATGCAGCGTGACAAACTGTGTTAAGAGTGTGTGAAGACACAGCAGACAGGCAGGACGCTGGGGCACATAGAGGGACATGAGTCGTGCAATCACAGGAGGGATGGCTCGTGATCGACAAAGGCTTCACCTTTCCCATCGGATGCTCTAGAGGACAACCATGCGTGTTTAGGGATGTGTGAATATTCCTGCATGATTATGTGATTGCTGTCATGCATGTGTGATGTTAATTGTTGCAGAAAGGCTCAGGGGGGTCAGTCTTTGTATTGGATTAAGGCCTGACCACATCTGGGTGACAATCTGGATCAGCCGCTGTCAGTCTGTTCCATCCACTCTCTAATTAACCATAAGCCCGCTGCACTCTCGGGACCCTACTGAAACACACATGCACCACAGAGTAGCACTCTCCACAGAAAGATGGCGAGGGATGCAGTGGAGCAGACAGATCGAAGGAGTGCTGTAAGCCAGGGGAAGATTATCCAGGAGGACTCTCCTTGTGTTAAATTTTAGAGAGAGATGGGGAGCTGCTCTCTTCTATAGAACGTGCGTGAGGTTTAGTTACTGCTCTGTGCAGCCCTGTAGCTCGTGGTGAGGCAGTGCAGCCTTGGGCACCGAGAATTCATGTCACACACAGCAAAATTTGATTAGGCAGGAGATGGTATTACTGCCTGACCTGGTAGGAGGAAGGAAGAGGTTAGTCAAACAAGGGACGGCGATAGAGAGAGGGAGGGGTGAAGGATTGAAAAGAGGTCTGGGCGGAGGTAGAGAAAGGGAGCTCATGTACTGTAGCGTACATGCCCCGCACAAGCCCGGGTGGGGGTAAGGCAGAGGGGGATTTTTCAGTCTGCCTTGCAAATTTCTCCCCATGCTCTCTTTCACTTGCCCCAGAAATAAGAACCCAGTCAAGCAGAGCAACGTGTATGATTGAAACTGCGTACGTGCGTGTGTGTTCGCCTCTGTGTTTGTGTGTGGCAGGTAGACATATGTCATTACGACGGGTGCACGGCACCCCTGTGGCTCCTAGCTATATGTTCCCAGGAACCACATTTCAAATGGATTTTGGGCGTCTGTTGTTTTATGACATATCCAGTATGCACGGCTCCACTAGCCAGCCACATTGACTCTGCCCTCTCTTTCTCGCTCCCTATCTCTTAATCTCTGTCTTAGTTACCCTAAATCAACAGAATGGGACATATTGATGCAAAGCCTTACAGTTTCTTGCTCTAAACCGTATTGGACGGGAGCAACTGATGGAGAAACAAATGGCAATAACGCAGACAAGAGAAAACAGACAAAACCGCAAGTGAAAGAGGGAGACAGTCAGTCAAGCAAGCAGATGAGACTGTGTTTGCCTTGGCCGGCGGTTTACATAACTGTCTTGCTGTGTGTTTCAACTGAAAGGCTCCAGCGCAATATTATTATATGATATACGGTATATTTTCCGTTTTCGCCTGGGCTCTGGGCTGTCCTGTTGTGGCTTGCACTCTGCTGGATGAATTCTCGGACTTTTCTTCTGATTGCATGCCAGCGTCAGATGGAGCTGAGAAAGAGGTTTAATTCTAGCTGCCTGAATCTCCTGTACACTCCAATTTGCTGAAGTGATCAAGCTTGGGTTTAAGCATCTCGCAGCCATGAGCAGACGCAATCTCATCTGCCTGACTCACCCCATGCACCCGTCTGCACAGTGTGTCTCGCTGCCCGTTATGCTGCTTTCCTGTCTGTTGTTGTGAATGTTTCACCCACGGTGACAAATGTGCCAGCTGTTTAAACTTGTTGACTGAGCGACTGCGGTTCGGTCTGTCTGCTTTTCTGCTCTCTGTTCGGTTTTGTCCGCTCATAGTAAGCTCACGCTTTTCCTCTGGGTTTGATAATGGTGACTAACAGAGTATGAGGACGCTCTAGCATCTTTCTGAAGGGTCAGCGGTGGCATTTTAATACTTTCCAAGAATCGTGTCTCACTCATTTTTAGGTTATTGTTCAGAGAATCAAACTAAATTTATATTTACATGGAAACTTGAGCTTGTGCCTCCAGGTTGGGTCAGTGTGAGGCCAGTGGCTACTAGACTGGCCTAATAATGTCGGACTGTCATTGCGCTACTCTAATAGGCACAGAGAGACTTGAGGCTCCCTTTTGGCATCCCCTGAATCTTCTCTCCAGGCTGTCTGTACAGACAGCACCACTGTATGACAGATACCCATCATTTACTGATGGCAAATTTTTCCCGGCACTCCTTCCTTTGACGAGACAGGCAGAGGGACAGAATATGTGTGCATATGTAGGTGTGTGGGTGGGTGCTGATCGAGAGGGCATCCATCTTCCATTGTTGTGCCCACCCCGCCCGATCCATCTTTCATTCCTTCATCTCTTTTCTGTCATTTATCCCCCTCCCCCTGTCTCCATCCTTGCTGAAGGAGGTCTGTCCCTTTGACCCCTGTATCAGGCAGTGAGGGGCGGAGTATAGAGGGTACTGCCGAGAGCCCCTGAGAGCACAATCATTGCAGGTGAATATGAGATGCATTACTGATAGGAGCAGCTGTGTGCTGGAGAATAATAATAACCACAGGAAAGAGGTAATTACCAACTGAGAACGATGAAGCAGCGCATAGATGTTGAACTGAACAACAGAGCTGCGCTGTAGTTGCAGTCATTGTGTTTTGTTTTTGCACATGTTGGGCTTTCTAATAAAAAGCGAGACAAGAAGGAGCAAGGGCAGGTGAGAAATGGGACTGTACCGCCTTTCCTAATAGGAGGAGTTGCCATAGCAGCAAATGTATTACGAGGACACTAAAATATGTTTGCTGTTCTGTTATTTAACACTAGATCTGATATGTTATCTAATACTGCTGTGAATACAATGATTTGATAACAAGCCTGTATGTAATGACAAAGGTTCATGCAACGTGACAGAATGCGGCATATCCTGTGTGCTAATATTGACTGTGCCATGCTGCGACAATGTGCCATGTGTGCCACAGTGACAGGGGTGGCTCTCTGCCCACTGAATATTTCACTATATAAAATGCCTCAAACAGGAGGGAGGAGCTGTATGTGAAACGGTGAGACTTGGTAAAGGATAAATGTATAATGTGTAAATGCTATGCTAACTCTTTGTTAGAGTTTCGAGGCTGCTGAGCTGAACCGTGCTCCAGATTGTGTTGAATCAGCACACGCCCAGCTATCACGCATAGTTTATATTGGCCCGCTTTGATGCATTTGGAGCTCTGTAATCACAATTTCTGTAGGAGCTGAGTTGTTGTTAATATGTTTCTGAACATTTGCCTTTTTCTTTCTGCATTATCGTCACAGTGCCATGCTTTTGAGCGACTGCTTCTTTTGATGTCGATCCCTCGCTTTGCATGAAACATCCTCTCTCCGACTTTCCTTCCATACGCGTTTGTTTGCCTTGTTGCAGTGCATTGCTGGACTCACAGGAAATGCTAATATTTTAACACCTAAAACAGTGACAGCCTTGTCAGCGCTTTTGCTGTGCCTTTTTCTGGGAGTAGGGGAAAGAAAAAAGAGCGAGAAAGAGCCCTGTTTTCAAGACCTTGAACACCAGGAATGTCGCCCCTGCTTAGAGAGCAAGACAACATCTCTCAAGGACTCTGTAAAAAAAAGTTTGCCTTGTCCAGATATCCCCCTCCCGTTTCTGCCTCTCAACCACCTGGAACGCGCAAGCTCTAAATTTAAATGCGATCTGCAGTCCCTGCCTGCATAAAAGCAAATTTACACAATCTTTGCATCTCACGATTGGCTTGTGCACTGTACAGCAATTCCTAATGTAATGGGAGCAGGCGGTTTGTGAGGTGTAGTGTACTGTATATGTGTGTGTGTGTGTGTGAGTTGGAGCCACAGGTGCACGGCAGGGGGTGTAACTCCGCACATTGATTTCACAGCCAGCGACCACCATGCAATATATCTGGGAAAGTGTTTCTCTATGGTGCACCTTCAAAGAGGCTGTGGAGGAACCTTTGAGGGCATGAATATGTAGATGAATACCCAGGGGAAGGAAGGGAGTCATTCACAGCACCAACCCGAGCCTTTTACATTAAGCAAGGGCAAAGCGTGGGATGGGGGGAAAGGAAGAGAGGGGAGGAAAGGGGAAGAATTGAAGGGGATAAAGTGGAGAAAAGTCAATGGCAGGCTTTTTTCTCATGAAGTGCTTTTTCCTGTTTGCACTGGGCAGCTATCTCCGTCCCCTACCATCACTTTTTCATAACTGTGCTTTCAACCAGCATACGATTAAACTGGCTATGTTTGCTACTGTACTTTTTTACTTTGATGATGCCTTCTGCTCTTTACCTATTACCGCCGGGCTATTCAAGAGAATGTGGTTACATAAGAGCCGATGACGAAGTCTTTGAGATGTAAAGGAAAAGATCAAACCCATTACCAAAGACTGGCTGACTTGTGTGTTTGTGTGTGTCTGTGTGTGTTCTACATTTGTGCCTATGTAAATGCTGTCTGGTTCCGGGGATCCATCAGTCTCCCTTGTGGAGCCAAGCTAAGGGAAGGTCAGCCTGATGGATACATCCTGACATCCACACACCCTGTGATGTCAACTGTGTGCGTGTATCTGTGTGAGCGCATCCGTGTGTGTGTGTGTGTGCGTGTGTGTAGGCTGGCAGGCCAGCCAAGTGCAGGCACTGTTCAGCAGAGCAGAGGGCGGACAGGCGAGTGGGGAGGGGAGCACTTCCCTGGCCTCGGCGCCCTAGTTTGAGGGTTTTAATGCAGTGTCTGTGTCTATGCGTGTTTGTTTCGGGGCTGAGGGGGGCAGGGTGCTACTGGCAGTGGCGTGGTAGGGATGGTAAGTAAGGGGGGTGTGAGGTGAGGTGTAGGGATTGGGTGGGTTGGCACAGGACTGGGTGAAAGGGCTGAGGTGAAGGAGGTGGGCTGGGGTGGCAGAAGAAAGGCGCCATTCATGAGTCGTGCCATCTCTGGCTCCTAACGGGGCTGAGGCTCATCAATGACCAGGCCAGCTGGGAGGATGTCAGTATGCATACACTCTCTCTCTCTCTCCCACCCTCCTTCTTTCTTTTGTCAAGGCCCAGTGCTGTCAGAGACTCTAGCCAGAACACTGAGGCCTCTCATGCACTTGGGTCCCCATTCAAATCCACCGAGAGCCTCTAGCTAACCGGTGTTTTGTACACGTCTACACTGTATTTGACATGTATGGCCTGGTGCACTCTGGTGGAAGAAGCTCACCGGCATCCCCAAAGAGGCACTGCATGTTGTAGCCTGACCAGCTGGAGATGAGCTGGGTGAGGTGGAGCTTAAGGTCGAAAAAACTGCTAACGCCAACTGAGTGTAGCAGGCTTTAGAAGGTGTGTCCAAACCACAACTGAGGTGTTTGGATGCATAAAGAATGTACAGTAGTTTTAGTCACACTACAGATGGCAAAGTGGAATTTCTTTGGCTTCATCATCAGGTTTACATTTTGTTCCAATGATATAACCTGTATAGATGACAGGAGACGGGAGAGTTAATGAGTTTTCATCTGATATTTACGACCAAATACCAGGAAAACTGCAGTTCTTATTAGTCTCAGCTGCTGGCTTTGTGTGTGTTTTGTGCTTATCAGCAAAAGTCAGCATGCTAATGTAGTTGGCCAAGATGACGCACATGATACATTAAACCAAGTAAAAAAACAGCATCTTAGTATACTGTCAGTAACAGCACTTTACTCTGAAATCTGATAACTCGGCTCGCAGTTTATAGTATGTCTGAGTTTTTATCTCACAAGGGAACAATGACACACAAAACAGTAGATCTAAAAAGCATTACAGCTATATATATATATATATATATATATATATATATATATATATATATATGTATATTTAAATATATATATATTTATTTTATTTTATTTTTTTTTTTAAGGACTGTAATTAAGTCTTGAAACTTTTCAATATTTTGATAACCAACGATTCAGAAACCGAGACTGCGACCACAAACCACCTGGCTGCTCGTGCCCTGTTTTACCTACAGCAGAGATGAAGAAGCCATCCTGTTTAGCATGAAAAACTGAAATGATCCTGTACGCATGAATTGTCATATCTTGTGTACTTAAGAAAGGGGGACAGGAAAGAAGCGAGGCTTGCGAGCTGTGCATATGTGTGTGCTGTTTATCACTGCCAGGGAAAGGCCTGCATCAGCAGCAGCTGTGGGGCGCTTTGCATGCAATGGCAAGACATGCATTGGAAGGGGGAGATTTGCATTTGTGGTTTCATATCATGAGCAACAATGTTACTCCCTCTCACTCTTCCTTCCTCCCCTGCGCTGTCTTTCTTTGTTTCTCTGCGTTTCGCTGATCTGGAGGAGCTTTCTGTGAGAAGCACAGGGGCACTGAGAACAGCATAAGTAGAGCAGTGGAGCAAAGCTGAGAAGGTTCAAGCTGAAATGGATCCAATTCTTTCAGTCAGACACAGAAATAAAAAAAAAAAGCTTCACGTGTATACAAGAAAGCAATCACTTGTTGAAGCTAATATTGCATTAAAATCAGCGACAGACACCCTATTGAGCCAAAATCACTAAAAGTTGTAAAAGAAAACAAAGGGTGAAGCTGAAGGTCCTGTGGTCTGCATCTGTCCAGTAGAGTCGCAGTGATTTAGGGGACCATCAGATGAAAGGCTTTCCTGTGTCTTTCATCTTCACGTGCATTTTGAAGGGTAGAATTTCCTCAAAAGCAGCCTTTATTGTGTGAGTAACCTCCCCTCTTTTTGAAGCTTGTAGTGGCTCATATTTCCGGTCGCTCAGATTTAAATGACTTTTATTTTTTCTTGTGGAAAAATCATATTCATGCAAATCAGGTGCTATATGTTTGGGGGTTTTGTGTAGGAATATGTGAATCCTATTTAGATGACAAATGCACCACAGAACTGCCTGTTTGTTGGTTTCATTATGCTGTGAAAAAAAATGCACAGGTAATATTAATGTCACAGCGCTGCCTGCTTCTATTATCGACATCTGCGCTGACAGCATGATAAGCTAAGAGCTGATGATGCTGGGATGTAAACAGAGTGGAATTCTTGACAAACATCTGTTTTTTGTTCCGTGTTTGTCAAACAGTTTTGCGATGATATAGTTTTAAGGTCATTTGATGTGAAAACTCAAAACTGCCCCATACTTGAAACTTTGCTGTAAAGTAGGAGGCACTTTTGATTTCCTTGCAGAGTTTGTACAAGCTTTTGTTTTTGCTGGGGCCAAAGGGGATGCAGAAAGGTCAGTTCTAACACTTTTTGGGGTATCCTTGCCACCCTCTCCAGCGGTGTATGCTTTTTAGGGCTGCCACGATTTGTCGACTAGTCACGATTACGTCGACTATCAAAATCGTCGACGACTGATTTAATAGTCGACGTGTCGTTTGAAGCTTTGTAAGATCGCAAAAGACGCAGGAATAATAGCAGGATTTAAGAGTGTAATAACGGACTGAAACAGAAGATGGCAGCACAGCATGTACAAGGATGCCAGCTGCCGTTAAACCCCGAAGAAGAAGAAGCAGCTGTGTCCCAGAATTCATAGCGCGGCCCAGCTTAGTTTCCAACAATGGCGGTAGCTAGTTAGTTTTAATATTACTCTTATTATTCTTTCTGGGTCACAAAATAAACGTTTAACATATTTTCAGGCGAGAATGTAGCTGTGTAAACCTCAAATATCTGCTCAGTTTATCAGGACACCACATATTTTCAAAAGCGCTCCGACGTTTTCGGAGACGTCTGTTACCCACTAGCTCGATAGCTAGCCGGGGGCTAGGTCACTAGCGCCGTGAGAACACCGGACTCCCCGCAAATTGTTTTCAAACCCACCGCCGTCTTTCGGGACTCAGGTTAAATATATATGAGTCACTTAGATAAATTAAAAATGTTATTGTTTGGCTTTTTTTTAGTATTTTATTTGTTCCTGAGTAAATCGGTTTGGCTGAGATTAAAGTTATAGTTTTTACACAGCTGAATAAAGTCAAGCAGACAGCTGATTATCAGAAGTGTGAGATGCTGGAGAATTTACTCCGGTGTCCTGTTATATTTTAGATAGCAAGGAGTTTATTAAACTTCACCGAAACAATCTGCAAATTTCATTAAAATTGAATAAACTATCATCTTGCCTTTATTTTTAGTTAGCACCTTAAAAGCTTAAAGCTGTAAGCTAATGATAGTTATATAAGAGCAGATGCTGCTGGTGCAATAAGCTGTACGTTTTATGTCCAGTGGATGATGATCTGATTAGTCGACTAATCGCATAAATAATCGGTGACTAGTCGACTATCAAAATAATCGTTTGTGGCAGCCCTAATGCTTTTACATATATGTCAGCAGTTGTTAGTCCCCCTCCCTAGGGTTGCCAACTCCCTGAAAAATAAATAAGGGACACCTCGTGGCCAGGGCCGGGCGACCCAATTGTCTTCACCCTTCCCAGTGTGGTGAATTTTCTAGCTCTTTTTTTGTGTGTGAAATTATTTTTTTAACCATTTCACTTGAATTTGATTTAAGTAGATGTGTATTCTTTGTGATATGAACACATGTGAAACAAATGATCATTTAGCCATTTATTTTTAGCTCAAAATGACAACATTAACACAATAAAACAGGTCTCCTTCTTAAACAGAAGCCTGTCATGCTTAATTTTTGAGAATATAAGTAAATCTTTCTTTAAAAGAACTCTGTCCTGCTTAACTTAAAATAATAGAAAACAATAGAAAGAAAAACATTCTTGTAACAGTGCACATTTAGTGCATTTAGTACAATTGGCTTCAGCTGAGGTATTATTTCAGCTTTTCTAATGCTAATCAGCTGCTCCTGTTTGTAAACCCGCTTGTTCCCATGATTACGCATCTTAACTCATCATCATTATTCATCTATGTATTACTTTTATGTATTAGTCATCTATTTGTTGTAATCATCTATCCTTGCAGTTGTTTATTACACAAAATAAATTATATTATCACACTTCTGGCCACATAGCGCTGCACATGCCCATATTAACTTTTTCCAGCCAGGTGTTTTCCTTTTCCCATTTTTCCCTTTCTCTGAACAAACATTGCTGCTCTAATGCTGGGCTTACACTGTGCGGTTTTAGGCCCATTTTGAGCCGATTTTTGAGTGATCGGACCGATTTTGGCCTTCATCGTGCCTCGTGTAGTATACGTGGGGTAACGAGAAGTGATTAACACCTCACGACCAGCTCCCGATCATCAATCGCTCGTGAGGGTGTCACCACAGGCGCTCACACTGCTCACGCGCAAACGTAAACGTTGGTGAAAAAGACGGCGCAGCACGGCTGTGCAGCGTGTGATCTGGACACAAGCGATGGAGGCACAACTTGTAGAACTTTGGAAAGCTCATCCGAGCCTTTTCGATGTGGCATCACAAAATTATCATGACCACAACAACTGTGAAAATAGTTGGATTTACACTGCTGCTCAATCACAGCTGCCTGATCATGTTTTTCATTAGCAATTTAGCAAAGTTGATGGTAGTGGTGTGTCTGTGTGAGTGAAAGACAGAGAGAGCGAGCGACAGATTTTCTGTTATAACCTTCATTTTATGGAGGCACAGTGTGAGCACTCAGGTCGCATCAGAGCATCGGGCCGTATAGTGTGAGACCTGCATCGTGACCTATGAACGTCTAACCCCTGCGAGTCAATCGTGCAGTTTGAGCAGGAGCTGAATAACGTGACTGAAAAAATCGCACAGTGTCTGCCCAGCTTTAGGTGTACTGTCATCCGAGACTTGCACCGCAGAGTCGGCGTTTGTTCCCCTGTTGGCCATGCTTCTTGTTGTGGTCATTTGTTGTCTTCCGGTATTTTCTCCGCAAGCGACCTTTCCTCGACCAATGAGATGAGCGGTAATCTGAATTGTCATACTCGAATTGTCATAAGTGTGCTGTCAGCTCATTGGTCACAAAGCAGGAGAGGGGCTGGGAATTATGTTTTCAAACAAAGTGTTAATTCCATAAACATTTATAGACTACTTTTGATTCTCACTGTATTACGGGACAAAGTGCGTCGCTTATTAGCTCAATACGGGACGTGTACTTTTGTTTCGAAATACGGGACGATTCCGTATTTTAAGGGACGGTTGGCAACCCTATGTGTAATGCTGCCCTAAGATACTGTTACTAGAGTGTTGTCTTGGTGTCTGTTCCACTGCTGCCCTTAAGACCCCAATAACCACTGTCTGTGACAGGAGTTCTTCACTGAGCAAAGCGCCGCCTCCCCTTTTGCTTCATTTTTGCCTGTGCCTCTGTGGAACTCTGTCTTCCTCTTGCTCCTATTTGCTGCAGTATCTCATTGTCTGTCCCTGTGGTGCCTTCTGCCTCTATACATTAGCCGTATCTGAGTGTACAATGAATCGCCTGTGCCCTCTTTTCATTTCACCCCTCATCAGCGAGCAATGAATAGGGAGCAGGGGGGCTACAGTTGGAAATTTGCTTTTAAGTATGCGAGGTATGCTCATTCATTCTCTTCCAAACCCCCTGGCTGCCCTCAGACCACTCGCCCATTGGCCCCCTACCGTTCTATGAAGTCCTATAACGTACCCCGTGCTGTTTTCCGCATTCTCTGTTTCCCTGGTTTGTTCACTTCCAGCGGGCCCAAGGCCAGACCCCCTCATTTTACTCTCCGTGACCAAAAATCTCTGAGGGCAGGCTAGTTACCATGGTCACAGCAATCATCAGTATGGATTTGAAACTTTCCAGGATCCGCCTCGAGCTCCTGTGAACTGTGTGTGTGAGCTGTTAATGTGCTGTTAATGAATGAATTTAAATTTTCCTATTTCAGCTTAAATTTGTTATTCGGAGCTAAGTGGTTACATCTTACCAATAGATAACATGTTAGACCAGAGACACTCCCCACCACCCCATCCCCCAACCTGCATGGTGATGACAGCCAGAGAACCTCTTGAAAGTGCTTTGGATTGTTAGCGAGCAGAAACAGTGTGTTCTTGGTTATTTTAAGCCCCATCAGAGACGTGAGCTCACAAGAAGTGTATTAGTCTTTCTGACAGGACATAAAACGTGTTGAATGAAATTTGGGAATTGTTTGGGACTGCAGTGGTGCTCAAATACCTAAAACAATATTTCTTCCTTTTTATCAAATCATAGCATTTATCTCCTTTAGAATTCCTACTTTTTTCTCTGTGTTTTCCTACAAACAGGAAAAGCCTCTTTGGAAATTAATTACTGGCATTTTTAACTGTACTGTAACTTAATTGAATAATTCCTTGGTCTGGTTACTATTTATATTGGTTTTATTGTTCATGTCCGTCCATCCATCTGTTTTTCATCTAATTGCTCATGCTATAGTTGCCTAATTCTCACTTTGGATTGTGAAACTTCAACTAAAATACTACTCTACTGCTCCTCAGTGTCTGAGTAGCAGAGATGGGGTTCAGTGAGTGGCGCTCGTGCACGGTTATCAATCAGTTTTGTGTCTGCAAGGTGCTACTTTGGAGGAGCTTAAACAAGAGATATGAAAAAAGGGACACCCTGCTGACTTTAGAAAAATAAATCTCAAGGCTGTGCTGAGAGATCAATGTTAAGACAACAAAAGAGCCTGCAGACATTGAATTCAACGTCTTGGTGTGGAACTGTAGGTTGCGTGCATAAATCCGGACTTGGTTTCGGTTTTGGAAATCGACCTTCAAGTTGTTACCTCATGTTCCCTCCAACATATGCAATGTTGAGTATTTAATCGTTAACCTGTGTATATTAGAGTCTGCTGCTCTCAGATGAAATGTGAAGAGAAAGATCCTCACAAGCTTCTTCTTTTACACATGATTTTAAAATTTGGTTTAAGCGAAGTCACAACCTAACCTCTGACTGGGCGATATGTTTTCTCTGTCCACAGAGCTCCAGAGATCATCTTGGGTCTGCCTTTCTGTGAGGCCATAGACATGTGGTCCCTGGGCTGTGTGATAGCTGAGCTCTTCCTGGGATGGCCCCTCTACCCCGGAGCCTCAGAGTACGATCAGGTAACGTATGATTTGAACTTATGAACCGCTGATGATTGTGCATTGAGTGCTTATACACCCATAGATTAATATGCTGTTATTTCTGCATGTGCATGAATGAGAATTGTGCGTGTCTGTGCTCTCTCTTCATGAATGTGGACTGAATGTGCTTGGGAAGGTGGGACGCGTCTCCCTGAAATCCCCCTGACAGCGCTTGATGATTCTTGCGCAGCCTCCCTGTTTATCTGAACAGATGCCACAGAGCCACTTGTCCAATTAGTGCAGCCCCTGTGCTCCAAAGCAAGACATTGTCGCGTTCCTCTCTCGCTATCGCTCAGATGAGGCACAGTGGGGACACCTTGAACAAGTTGTGCTCCATCTCCATCTCCAACAAGCTCTTCTGATTTCTCACAAAACCAAAAACTTACCCCCGCCTCATTTACAAGTCTCAAACCTCTTAAGCTGAGGTCATGTTTGGCTGCCATGTATACTTCTATTGGAGTAGTTAAAGTCAGCCTCCATTTTCAAACTGCCGAAAGAACATCTGTCCTTATGTGAAACTGTAAAATGTGCTTTTTTTTGTCCTCCTCTGTTTTGCAGATCAGGTACATCTCACAGACACAAGGTCTGCCTGCAGAGTACCTGTTGAGTGCAGGGACAAAGACCACAAGGTTCTTCAATAGAGATCCGGACTCCACCTACCCTCTCTGGAGACTAAAGGTACATTTGCACACACACGTACAAGCTGTAGTTATTATTCCAGAAACTCTGGTTACACCACGAGCCCTGTAGTTAGCTATAAACACAGTGAGAGGGTAATAAGAGCAAAATAGATCTGCGTGAGAGGATTTGGCAAATAAAAAGCCAGTCTGATGAATGTAGCTTGGAGGGTTTCTGCTCTAAACAGCTCCCATTGTCCTTTAATGTAGGCCAATCAATAAAGAGCTCCACTCTTTACTTTTTTTTACCCTCATTAACTTAATTTAAACTATGTGCCACACACATAGAGTTCTTTACTGTACTGACCTGCAAATGCTGACACATCTCTGCAGGGTTTGTTGATATTTTTACGCTGCCTGTTCTTGTACCTCAGATTAATATTTTTCAGCTGAATGCATTTGTTATTATTTAAAAAAAGGGTCCCGGTGGCTTACAGCAGCGATTCACAACAACTGTTCGCTAGGACTGGCCATTTAATGAACATACATAGTGAGTTAGTGTGCATGTTGCCAGGTCAGACTGCTGCCAGGTAGAAGTTTTTCCAAGTTTCTGCTGCATGTGGGAATGTAAGAAGTCTTCTCGGAAAAGCTGTTATGATCTATGGGCGTACAAAGCTTGTTAAAAAAAACAAACAATCATTGTCAGTTTAAAGAAGTGTGTTTTAAGTTCATAACAATAAAAGCTGACAGGAGCATTGTAGGGAAGATACAAACATGGAGTAGAAACTCGCACTCGACATGACATCACAGCTTTAGCTCCTCGTGATTTTCTGGTGTCTTTGGCATGTGGAAAAATCAAACGTCAAGGCTTCTTTTTTCTCCGCCATGAGGAGCGACTGCACATCTTTAATTTGACCATGGCGTGTTTTTCCATGTAGCAGCAGCTGCTCTGCTTAGCTGACTGTGATTTTTAAAAAAAATGTGTGTTTAGTGTCGAGGTTTCTAACCTTTTAAACAAAAAGAGCACACGTTGTTTGCTTTCTGCACATTTTCATGAAGTCAGGTGTTTGTATGTACACGTCGGTACACATGCACACCAGTGGAATATACACCGTCTCTGTGTTTGTGTCATATATTGTATACACACTCAGCGCCATCTTATTTCTCGGCTGTTAGATAAGTATTTGTGTGCTACCCCAGGGTTACTCAGAGGGTAAGCCGAGCCCTGCCACACATCAACAACAAGAGACTATAATGAGCCGAATGTAAATAGTGTGTTTCCAGAGGGGAAGTGTGATGGGATTTGAGAAGAACATCTGCTTCTTGTCTCCTGCAGACTCCAGAGGACCATGAGGGTGAAACAGGGATCAAATCCAAGGAGGCTCGCAAGTACATCTTCAATTGTTTGGATGATATGGCGCAGGTATGCTGTCTCAGTATCACAAAGCGCGACGTCTTCCTTCCCACAAATCACGCAGTAGATGTACTATTTGCTTTTGCTTTGTCTTTTGCTACAATCGTATCCACCTGTCTCGTGTTTGAGGCTTCTTTGATGGGGGTGCTCAGGTCCCGGGCCAGTTTGATCCATCACATCCTGAGAATTATCTATCAAATATTTGAAATCCCTTAAAATATTTATCTGGCCAAGGTCTGATCTCCAGCTGCAGTGTAGCTCCGCTTCTATATAGAATTTGACTGAGTGAAATGAAAGCAGCTGCTCAATGAACCCCATCCCAAACTCTGCCTCTGCTCTTCATTTTGTGTAACCACTATTTAATAACTTACAGACAGACATTTGAACTGAACATGTGGCGTGGCTGGTTAGCAGGCTCAATGTGTACAGTTTGCTTTCTTATTTAAGCTGCAGTGAGTGTAGCGTTGTGGCTGTGTTTCCACTTTGTGCATCTGCTGTACACGTAAGCATGTAGAGGGCAAGGGACTAAGATAAACCAACTAAGATACATGCACACGTTATTCCTGGACCTCCGACTAGTTTTTCAGCCTGGCTCAGTGGGTCCCACGCCATGTTGTTTCTGCATGAATCTTGTCTTCCCGTGCAGCTCTGCGTGTTACCTGTGGGAATTTGTTTATTTAGGAGATTACATAACCTCGGGAAGTGTTTAAACTAGGTGTGATATGTATAAAGAAAAACACTGCAAATTGAGACAGCTATATATAATGCCTCTCTGTAACTGAGCATGAATTTGTCTCTCCGTGGTGGAAAAGTTCACATGTAGCCATGACATTTTGATAGGACATGCCTGACAGTGGCTGATAGCGAGCGTTGTTGTGTTCACCCTCACTTGGCTAAATACTGGTTCTGCTGGCAGATATGGCAGTGGTGATAAAAATTACAGTGATTTTCCCAGGCCTTTCAAATCTCTCATAGTACTCTGTCGTCATCATGCGCCTTGATTATATCTCTGATAATGACTAGCTGAGAGTTATGAGGAATTTTTCATTTATTTATTTGCTTTTGAATTATGGTCATTCCCAACCAGCAGCCCTTTGGAATCTGCCCATATGGATACGCAACACATGTATCTGCTTAACTGATGGAGACAATTATGGTTGTCCACTAGTGCCCAGGGCCGCTGTCAGGCCTGTCTGGAATAACGTGCTGTCGGCTGGGGCATGATAGTATCGCTTCCTGAGAGTTTACAGTTGCCCCATACACACAAACACACGTGCAACACAGAGTTTAATGAAACCAACCTGCACTGGTATGATATCCCCTGGGTCATCTCTGTCTTCTGCGCTTCAAGCTCTGTGTCCTGTCGTCTACAACATAAACACAGCGATACAGCAGAGCTGCGCGGCTTAATGTGGGAGAAAACTGCCTATTTTGCCACCTCTCACTGTCCTGACCATATAAACAACTCAGCATTGTGGACATCTGCCTCTGCGTGTATAATGGATGATATAGCTGAAGGCCTCGCAAGACAGAGGGGCTGGGTGCCAAAAAGAGATAATGAACCTCCTTTCAGTCGTGGGAAATTTGCGGAGGGTTTAGTCACAAGTATATCTAATTTGAGTAAATCAGACACCAACTTACAACAGATGCAGGACCCCACAAGGGGGCTGATGTAGATGGAAGGAAGGCCAAAAGTACTTGTAAATGGATTCATTTTGATCTGCAGTCCTTCAGTATCTCTACTGGTGCAAGTCAAGCTGCACAGAAGGAAGAGGAACGTGGTCTTCATCTAATCTTTATTATATTTTAATACATATCCTTTCCTCAACCACTCAACCTAGTAGTTAAAGATGAAACTACACATTATGGCTGTGTAGATGGCAGGCCCGCATACAGCAGGATGCCTTGCTCCACATTTCCTGAGGCAGTGGTTGACATCTGCCATCCCTGCCCTCACTCCGGAGTCATGTCAGAGCTTCCACGGCACAGATGTGTTTCCATTAACAACCACTGACGTGCAATGCCGACCACGTTAGATGAAGCCCCGCCTTTTTTTTCATTCTTTTTATAAGTTTTCATTTTCATTGTTATGGAAAGTCAACAAATTATACCGGTATCTTTTCTATCTAATAAATTCACATATCTTAATTCACCGGGTGGTGAAAAAAAATGCTTCTTCTTATCCAGTTTGATTATTGTGCCACCAAACTATATACATTTCCCCAAAGTCATCTATTCCACGAGCGGAGGACGGCGTGATTATTTCTCACCTCATTCTGCAGATTACTCCTTTATCACAGTCAGTGGAGATGGCAAGCAGAGAGGACTGGTTACAGAACCTGAATAAGCTGCATAGAGAAAAAGAATTGAATCAGATTAGCGGTGTTGACTGGCAGCACATCTGATAGCCCTTAGAGCAGGCCTACAGATAAAGGTTGCATCTTTATGAAAAACAGGCCGACTACCACTGCACGGGCAGTCACAGCAAACAGGGCTTGCCTGTCTTTGTCCTCCTTCTTTGCCTAAGATCAGACTTGCTATATATCACGACCTTGCTTTGCTCTCCGTTTATTCCTCACCTTACGTGACAACCCAGAAGTAGAGCTAAACATCAGCACTGGTTCACCGCTTCAAAAAAATCGAATTCTGCTGACCATGTAGCTTTTCATTAAAGCGGGAATCCGCTGCTTTGCCCAGTATTTATCCACAACCTAAGCCGCAATGTTTATTAGAGATGAAGCAACATGATGTTCCGAGGCAGATTCTCAGACTCCCCTCAGACCGTATTTAGGTTAAGTTGTCCCACGTCAGCTTTTTCAGATCTATTCGCAAAACGGTGTCCTGTGTGAAAGGCCTGTTTACTGGTTACCCATCGCCAGTGTTTATTTGGTCCGTGTTTTTTTGTTTGTTTTCACATCTCAGGAATAGATAAAAATCTCAGAGAAGGCGCCAGCCTGGGGATATTTCAAGTCCTGCTATGAATACCAGTACAAATGTTTATAATGCCGCTAAGGTGCAAGGTTATCACTAAACTCCACGACACACAAACTGACACCCAAACGTATGAGGCCTTGTGGGTATTAATAGGTTCCCCTATGGGAATAAGCTGTGGGAGAGATTTTTCTGTCATCTGCAAGCACATTAGATCCTTGAAAATGGAGAAGTGTTTGAAATGCTAAATGTCTGCTCGGTTTGCTTTGTGCCTCCAGGTAAACATGACGTCAGATCTGGAGGGGAGCGACATGCTGGCAGAGAAGGCCGACAGGAGGGAGTTCATCGACTTGTTAACCAAGATGCTGACCATCGATGCAGACAAGAGGATCACCCCGGTCGAAACACTCAACCACCCTTTTGTCACTATGTCTCATCTCCTTGATTTCCCGCACAGCACACAGTACGAGCCCAACAAGCCCTGTTGTTGTTGTTTATAGAATTATCATTTTGAACATCTGCCACTGTCATCAGACACAGTGCTCATGCCTCGTCTGTCTCCCTCACTCTCTCTGTCCGCGCAGTGTGAAGTCGTGCTTCCAAAATATGGAGATCTGTAAGCGTCGCGTCAACATGTACGACACAGTCAACCAGAGCAAGACACCCTTTATCACCCATGTGGCCCCCAGCACCTCCACCAACCTCACTATGACCTTCAACAACCAGCTGAACACTGTGCACAGCCAGGTAAGAGTGAGCCAAAAGAAAACCACTGTCACTCTCCTACTATGTAGATACAAATCAGTAAATAACCGAAGCTGTAGTTTATTGTATTTGCGTGATAGGTCCCAGTACGGAACCTTCAAAATAAAAGCATAGAACATAGAATGGAGCATGCAGAGTAAGTGCCCCAATCAATAATTAATGCAGAGCCAAAAATATCAAACGGTCACTATCAAACAGGGCTGTTGAGCTGAATATTGACATCTTAGAAACGCAGCTGTTTGCGCCTTTGTTCTATTTTTTTATGTCTGTTCTTCCTGTTTTTCTGTACTTATCCATGTTTGCTGCTTTGGTGCATGCATATCTGTTTGCCTGCATTTTGTCTGTGCCCCAGGTCCTGTGGGATTGTCACAAAGTGCTGATTACACACATGACAAGCCACACTTCCTGCTTGCCTTGCATTCTGGGGCTTTCAGGCCTTAAGAATCCCTTTACCAGGCTTCCTCTCTCTTTCCCCTCTCACTCCTGTCCTCCTCTGTCTCCTCTTCTTTCCTTCCATTTCCCCGGGTTGAGCCTGTGGTGCTTTACCGCTTCGCTCGCGTATGGTCTGTGAATCGAAACTGCTGACTTCTGGCTTCTGCCGGAATCACCAAGCGTCTGGTTGCAAGGTTTTCCAGATTGTGCTTAGTTACAACTCTTGCTCCCCCCCCAACCCTCTCTTTAGTAAACAGAGTTCTTTATCACCAACCATATCGAGCCAGCTCACACTGAGTGGAATGCGACAAAAACCCAATCTTGCTGTGATTTAAATGAATTAACATTCCCTCAGCTTGTCTTTTCTGCGCCTGGCTCTGAGGGCGTATGGACATAGTTAAGTTAGTGATTTATTCAGCTTGATTCAGTTGCAAGACTAGAATGCATCTGGGCTGTATTTTGCTTGTTTATGATGAATGCCACAGTGCCATATTGATTCTGTTCTCTCTCCTGGTGTTCATCAAAGACGCTAAAGAGAGCAAATGAAAACTGAAAGCACCGTCTTTGTATTTCCCTCCATCCCGACATACACCTAATGAAGGGCTAAAATTAGACGTGTCTTGTGGAGCATATACTGCTTACAAGCTGAGCAAATGGTGTCTCTTAAAAGCATTTGTTTGTATCCAGGATGTTCCCAGGCAGTCTTCGTAATCCACATGCCTTATTAATGGTCAAGACATGCTGGAGTTACCTAAGCTTACGTAATTATACAATGACTGTTGGCTGTTAAATATTGCTTCTGTCATGCATAATTGATTTGGAGGGTAGATAGTGAAGCCGTGATATGAAATGTCAAATTTGGCTGCAGCGTATTATATTGGCCTATTATTAGTCTGTATCATTTGCATTTAAACTGGCTTTATGTCTTTATGACTTAAACACTCACAATTTAAGCAAAGAGAGACGTTCATGCTGCCGTGTGGTTCACGCTTATGGCAAACTGGGACATGCAAAGCATCAAAAAATGAAGTGTACTGTCAGAGTGGATTTCCTGTCCAGCCTCGTCTGGGTCCGTGCGCTGATCATTCTCTGCTCTGGTGACATTTTGTTCATTGATGGTTGATTATTCTTGGAACTGATTGCACCTCTGCTCACATTCTTTCTTTCCCTCTAATTAATCAAATCAACAGTCTGAATATTTTAAGGCATGTTTAAATCATACACCCAATTTTCTCATTCTTTCATCTGTGGCTCCCTGTCTGTCTCCTTTTGAGCTGGTTGTTGTTTGCATTTTAATGTTTCAGTTATTTTGTTTACATTGTTCCTTTTCATTTAGCCTTTCTATCCTTGGAGCTCATCCTTTCTTCCCTGTCACTCCCATTAGTACCTCCACTTTCATGATTTTTATTTTGGTCCAATCATTCCTTTAGGCCACCAACCTGGCTCCCTCCTCCACCAACAATGCCACCCTTTCCTTTTCAAGTCCTGATGTCTCCATACTAAACTACCAATCTACACTCTACCAGCCCTCCGCTGCCTCCATGGCAGCCGTGGCCCAGAGGAGCATGCCCCTGCAGCCTGGGGCTCCTCAGCTCTGCGCTGCCCGGCCTGACCCCTTCCAGCAGGCGCTCATAGTCTGCCCACCTGGATTCCAAGGTGAGGAGGTCTTGCAGTCCATAAATTGCATAAATTCAAAAAAATCCGATTTCTGGTCAGAGACAGTGTTTCACTGCACAAACAGTCTTCTTTTACTTGCTTGTCTTTTTGTTTTTCAGCACACAGGCAGTGTCAGTCATAGCATTCAAACTGTGATTCACTGATAACTAGAGGCAATTAATCATTTGCGCAAATTTAATAGAATTATTTTTATTCTTTTCCATAACTGCTGCTTTTTTAGTTTTTCCTATATCAAACTGAACAGAACGCATACTTGTCAGGCACACTGTGAGCATGTATACCACATTTGATCTTTTGGAATTTATTTTGAAAATACTGTAGCAACATTATTTATAGGTGACAGATTTTCTTGTTTGTTGACATCCTCCATGCTTTTGCTTTATTTATGCACAGGGCTGCAGGCATCCCCTTCCAAGCACACCAGTTACTCCGTGCGGATGGAGAATGCTGTTCCCATAGTGACGCAGGCCCCTGGTGCCCAGCCTCTGCAGATTCAACCTGGCCTCCTTACACAGGTAGGCACTTTTAAGTATCGCAGAAAACGAACTAATAGAGTTTGAATCTTAACAGAGAGAGTGCCTGTCAGGGACATTTATGAACTTTGAACTGTTCACATTCAAACAAAGCCCTCTGCTTTCCTTTTTAATAAGTCTTCACTAAGAATAGTATCTATCGATGGAGGATGGAAATCACTTGATGTTCTTGACCCTGCCCCTGCTGGCAGCTGTTTTTCCTGAGTGCATTCAGGCGAGCTTTCCTGTGCCTTGCTCGCTCTCTCCCTCTCTCTCTTTCGCTCACTTCCTCTCTTCTCTCTCTCCTCTCTTCATCTGCCCCTGCTCTCCTGGAGGCTGAGGCTGCTACGGTCTGATGCACTCAAAGGCAGGAGCCTTTCACACAGAGAAGGCCTTTACCAGAGCCTCCACGGTGGGGCTGGAGCTTTAGCTGTTAATATACAGTTGTTGCAAGTAGCAGAATAACTGTGCATCACTCTCTGCACACAGACAGTAGTAGCCACGCCACCTCTTTCCCTATGGAAATTTCCATGAAGGCTTTAAATATCCCTGAGAATCCAGGGAGTTTGAAGCACTCCCTTATCTCCAGTTAATCATGCAGCAGGCAGGCAAGCAGGCAGCAAAGCGGTGTGTATGTGTGTGCACATGCCTGTGTTTTCTATGGTGGGTTAATCTGTCAGATACCAAATGGTGATTAGCTCCACGGCTGCTTCCAAGTCAGGCGCTCCAAATTACAGGCCTCAGAGGATCCTCGGAGGTCAGGGTAAGCTTGGATCAGGCTTTGCATGACCAGAGGACTCACAGCATCGCAAGAATGGGTATCGTGGATATATAAAATAATAACAAAAACGTGAGAGACACGACTTATGTCACAGTAAGGATAATGTCAGTTATATTAATTATCGTATCACGTGTGGCTTGCACATTGCAGCCGTGTTCTGCAGGTGTTCAATATACCCTCTGTGCGCACACATGTTAAACAAAGACAGGCAATAGTTAACGCAAGCAGATGTTTTATATAGGCCAGCAAACAGCACACCTAATAACTGGGTGTGTGGTGTGTGTTTTTCTCTGTGTTTATTCCTTTACTGTGGGGGGTCTCCGAGGCTTAGCGGAGTCGTTTCTTTGCCTCTTGCGTGCGTTCTCCCACCTACCTATGACTTTATCCGCCTACGTTTTAATGTCATCCGTGGACCCTTTGCCAACATCGCACCCTTGCAAGTTTAGCCCCCAAGCACCTATGTGTGCAGACAGAGAGACCAGAGTGAAGGAGGCTCCAAGCAGGGAGGCAGGAAAACCAGCAGGACCTTTATCTGGAGCAGGAATGCAGAAAATGTGGAAACAATTGGGAGTAAGAGCTGGGGCTCTGAAAGCCCTGAGGTGACAAAGGGTTTTCACCCAGGGAGTGTAGGTTGAGGTGGGAGGCGTTTGGGCCACTGATAGCGATGGTAGGCCTTGAGTTGAAAGAAAATGGTCTCTTAACTGGGTTACCATTTCAGGGCAGACAGGCTGGTTACACAACGCAGACGCCTAGTGAGAGAGGGATATAGAGTACCAGGAATGGAGATAGAGAGAGGAGGAGGAGCGGGAGATGGATGGATGTATTAGAAGCCTCTTAATGGCATGTTGATAAAAGACCTTGGATGTGGTCTTAGATGTAAAGACCATCTCCAGCTCCAGAATGTTCCATTAGAGATGTCAGTCATCGGTACACAGACCAGGCAGCTCTGCTAGCCTGCAGATGCCCCCCTGCAGCACTGGACTTTGCAACCTGCCTCAGATGAAAACAATTCAACTGCAACCACACTTCAAAACAGAACGGCTATTTTGTGTTAAAATATGACAGAAACAACCAGATCAAAGCAAATGTTGATGAGAAAATGAAGATAAAGGTAAAAATACAGTCGTCATATGCTTTGCGTGTGGATTTGTGCCTCTTGTTCTCTTTCTCTTCTCTCCGTCTTTCCCTAGTTAAATGTGTGTGTGTGTGTGTGTGTGTGTGTGTGTGTGTGTGTGTGTGTGTGTGTGTGTGTGTGTGTGTGTGTGTGTGTGTGTGTGTGTGTGTGTGTGTGTGCTGCAGCACATAGTGATGCCGTTGTAAATAGATGTGCAAATGGTATTAAAGGAACAATTCATTAGCCCTGACATTAAAGTGCTAATCAATAGAACTGCATTAAACTATTAGGCTTACACACACAGTAACACACAAACGTGTTCAGGCATGCAGGCGCACATACTCATCTTGGCACATCTCGGAGCGTAGCTTGCCTGATAGTCCTCTCGTTCTGCATCAGAAATACAAAGTAGCCTCTTTCAGAGCAGCTTGAATAGATTCTAAGACTTTAATTAGAACATTGGTCAAGTCAAAGACATAATCACACTAAAACCATAAAGACGCATGCATGCATACACTTACTCCGTCATACACGGGCACACAAACAAAGGAGCTGCTGTACATTTTTATTAAGTCCTGGTCTTATCTCTTTTGTCGATGGATGTCTCCTTGAGGCTCGCAGAGTTCACATTCAATGTGCCTATGAGCCAGTTTAAACCATCTGTTACGCACTTTTGAAAAGACGCTGTCATTTATCACGACAGGCTCAAACTAATCGCCAAGTACAACGAGTCTCCTTTGTTCTTATGCTTAAAATGTTGTGTGAACGAGCATTTAAATCCATACAATGTAAACAAAAAGCGGGACTTCCTGTCCTGTGACATGATTCCTAAAATTAAAAATAAATAAATAAATAATGACTTGGACATGTCGTTACGTGGCAGCTGACTGTTTTTCTTTCTCCCCTTTTTCCTGACCTTTAAATCTTTGTTTACCCTCCAACTCATTTTTCTCTCCTTCTTCAGCAGGCCTGGCCGAGCGGCACCCAGCAGATCCTGCTGCCTCCAGCCTGGCAGCAGCTCACGCACACCTCAGTCCAACACGCCACTGTCATCCCTGACTCCATGAGCAGCACACAGACCCTCGCCAACTGGAGGTGAAGAACAGTGTTTTTTGTTTGCTTTAGCTTTTATTGCTTTGATTTTGCAGGACAATGAATATTGAGGTCAACACTTTTTAACCTACATTTTTTCTCAAGGATTCTATTGAACTAAAAACAAATGTAATAAGCTGACACTTTCAAATCAAAGCACTCATCCCCACTGTCTGTAGCTCAATTTACGGATATTGACAGGACAGATAAAACAAAAAAGAAATAGTGTATATAGGCTTTAAGAACAAGTAGTCGTTTACGGCTTAAATCAGTCCAAATATGTTATGAAAATATGCATGAGACCAATTCATGAGGAAGCCTGTACTTGTGTGACAAGTCTTCTATCTTCAATTTTATAAGAGCAGATTTACCTCAGGGAGATGGCATATATATGCATGTAGCGAAATCTTATCAAGTATAGCCTGTCACTGTGATGACTTGATAAATGGATGGATAGATGGGAGAATGCAACCCAAGGGAGATAAGGGGGATGCAGGTATATAACGTGTCTGTGTGGATGGCTGCTGCAGCCATGTATGCTCAGATTCATTCTAAGCTGTCCATCTGTGACAAGACAACCCCCTCCCTGTGTCGCCCTCCCTTCCTGTCCAGTGGCAGCTCTGTTGTCCTCAGAGAGACGATTGGGAAAGTGTCGCACTTCCTCTGCAGAGCTATCGCTCCACAGCTGCTGGTGTCAGCTCCTCTGCCCTCCCTCCTTGCTCTCTCTCTCTCATTTATCCCCTTTCCTCCTCCTCTAGAAAAGTTTACTGCTGCCACCTGCTGGCTTAATTAGGAAGTACTTATCCAGTCTTTCTTATCCCCTGGAAATGTCAGATTTGACTGATTGATGTGTTCGTTTGTTTGCTTTAGTATTTCGTACATTGCTAGGATGCTTTACCTGAAGATTCCTTATTGTTTTTAACGTTGTGGTAACATAAAATTGTATTTTAAATTACAGGAATTCCCACCCACATGGCAGCCATTATAATCCCATCATGCAGCAGCCAGCCTTGCTGGCTGGCCACGTCACCCTCCCATCCAACCAGACACTCAATGTGGGAGTGGCACATGTTATGAGGAAGCCCTCAACCAATAACAACTCCTCTTCCAAAAAGAACAAACAGCACCAGATGTCTGGCAGGTACCTAAAGTCTCAGGTCATCATAGATCTTTATAAATCTTCATACTGGAAGCTAACGATTGTTACCAAAGGTCACATCTCCAGCATCTGCTTGTTTTGCCCTCTATAGCCACTCACTCTCTCATCTCTGTCTTTCCTTAAGGAACATGTCAACCAACGAGGTCTCATCCTCTCAAGTGGTGCTGTCTCCACAGCGCTCAAAGCGGGTGAAGGAGAATACGCCCCCGCGTTGCGCTGTGCTACAGAATGGCTCGACCTCTAACTGTCCGCCCACGCAAGGGTGTGGGGGTGGAGGGTGGGGGGCTAGTGAAACAGAGCAGGCTTCCAGCACCACTCGAGACCATCAGCACCAGCACAACGTCCCCAGACAGACGATCGTCATCCCCGACACACCCAGCCCTGCTGTCAGCATCATCACCATCAGCAGCGACACAGACGAGGAAGACGACCACAAACAAAACAATAGGTCAGTGCTGTTTAGCACACTTACAGGTTAGCGTTTGTTGTTACTGTGAATCTTTACTGAGCTTCTTGTGCAATATGAATTTCCCTAATAATCACATCACAAAGGGCTGTAGTCTTAGATCATCCAGGATAAAGACAGCAAAAAACATGGAACACATCTGCTTTAAGTTAGCTGGATGGAGATGTGTTTCCTGGCATTTCGAAGCCAATTTTCTATCATGTTAACAAATGCTAATCTCTTTGATGTATTTTGTGATATGCTATACACTAAAACTAAGTAAAAGTGAAGAAGTCAGAAGGGAATTCAATTTACCCTGCAAACCAACTTCGGAGTAAGGCATTTACATTTATTTGTCAATAAATCCAATTAACATTAGAATGTAGTAACAGTTATTAGCTTCAAATATATTACCAGCATCGATAAAACATTACCAGTAACTGTGTTCTTTCTGCTTCGCTTCTATTTTTCCCAGCTCATCTTCTAAGCAGAGAAAGAATGTCATCAGCTGTGTGACGGTCCATGATTCACCAGAGTCCTATTGCTCCAGCAACAACAGTCCCTATACGGTTGAGTCGAGACCCCCTAACAACAACAGCTATGACACAAAGACCACCATCCTGGACAACTACAACAATGGAAACCCTCGCACCATCATCATCCCCCCTCTCAAAACCCAGAACAGTGAGGTCCTGAATGAGTGTGAGCGTCTGATGCCAGGTAAATGACAGATTTCTTGCAAAACATGGCCTCAATCATTGGATAGATCATCTGTTATGTGTTTATAGCTGCTCCTTTCCAATTCAGCAAATCTGTATCCTTTCCTGTGCAGATGCAATGAACCATCAGAATTCAGCTTACAAGTTCAAATCCACCAATGGAGTGGTGCCTGGCAATAATCACATAGCCGGGGGTGTAACTGGAGGCGGGTCCTACCGACAGCAGCGCTCAGGGCCACACCCCCTCCAGCAGCAGCCTCTCAATCTCAGCCAGGTACAGTGAGAAGGTTCAACTATTGGGAACTTGTTATATTTACTATAACAATAATATCACTCGCACCTTATAAGGTCATATATGGTTCATATCTGATTAGCTTGGCTAAAGAAAGGGGAAAATCCACCCACTGACACTACTTAATCTCTGTCATCCCCTCATTCAGGCCCAGCAGCACATGGTAGCCGAGCGTAACGGAGGACATCGGCGCCAGCAGGCCTACATCACTCCTAACATTGCCGCTCAAGCCCCGTACTCCTTCCATCACAATAGCCCCTCTCACACAGGCAACGTTCACCCACATCTGGCTGCTACGCACCTCCCTAGCCAGCCCCATCTCTACACCTACGCAGCTCCTGCTGCTCTGGGTTCTACCAGCACTGTGGCTCACCTGGTGGCGTCACAGAGCTCGGCACGCCACGCGGTCCAGCACGGAAGCTATCCACCAAGCATCGTCCACCAGGTTCCAGTTAGCATGGGCCACCGTGTGCTGCCCTCGCCCACCCTGCACCACAGCCAGTACCAGGCCCAGTTCGCTCACCAGGCCTACATCAGCGCCTCGCCCGCCTCCACTGTCTACACTGGATACCCCCTGAGCCCCACCAAGGTGAACCAGTACCCTTACCTCTAGAGAAGACACTGACTGACACTGGAGAGCCTGACCCAGCGCTGCTGCTCCTTTCCTCAGCCTCAGCCCAACAAGAGCCCCGTCAACATCCCCAACATCTTCCCCTCGACCTCAGACGCAAACAGAGACAGAGGAACTTGCAATCCTCCTGAAACTGTCATGTATAACTTGAAGACATAACGACAGAGAGCAAAAGAAAAAAATATGATTCACAGCCTTTCTAGAAGGAAAAGTTTGGAGTTGAATTTTCGAGGGATTCAGTTCAAGAAATTTTGTTTTCTTTTTTTTTTCCTTGAAAGGGCCAGTTTCTGCTTTCATTTGCCTATTCTTTACTTTAATAAGTCTCATTCGTTTTACAGGGAAGCGTGGAGAAGGCCTTTTGAGGCAGCGGATGTTTTCTGGTTTGTTTTTTTTGCTTTTTTATTTCCCCCTTACATTTGGGAAGTGACTGTCGAACAGGGGTTACTGACTGGAGAAATCCCGAGAAATCTGGGAAAAGGTGGAATACGGAAACCTGCTGCTCTTCAAAGAAAAAAAATATTGATGGCCTTGAACTGTCTCAGTATTTCCAAATCACTCGTGGTGTGGGGAGAATAGAAAGGCAACTCCTCCCACGCCACCTCCTCCAGCAGAGGAGGCTTCTGGAAATATAACCAAGAGAAGACAACAAACTTTTTAGTGTATTTATAGATATTTTTCCTTTCTGTTTCACCTTTATGATAATACTTCAATTTTAGGTGTCTTAGCTGGGCCCCGTTCTTAGAATGTAGCAGTCTGCACCATTTTTTTAATACGTTTTTTGTTTTCCCCGGATACCAATAGATGAATTTGTTCCTTTTTTTTTTAAATGTGATTGCACAAAGTGGTTATAATAACATAGGCATGTGCAACGTGATTGTCTGTGTGTGCTACTGTCAGCCATGCGTGTGTAGTCCACCTCCTCAAAACCCTCTTCAGTCTTTAGGTTTTGACCATTGTTTCCTCGTAGTGCCTTACAGATATAATGACACAGTTTACTTGGCTTGGATCCTGAAAGCCACAAGAGACTATAGCTATACTTAGAGACACACGTTTCCCTGATTTGACATCCTAATCGGGGCGGTTGTAGCTCTCTTCCAGGTGTAGGCTCAGCCCTTGCTGTTTCTTGTCCTTAATGACAGCGTACCGTAGATGACGAAGATTAATGTCAGAGGTTTTATCACGCCGAGCTTTTTTATTATGTGTGCATGAGATAACTTGCCTGGGGTACTTACCAAAGTCGTAGATAAATTCTTGCTACGTTTGCTGTGGATATTAATGTAAATGTGAAAATGTACAGTATAGCTGTAGCTGTAAACCTCTATCACGGTGGCACCCAAAATGTGGCTTTAGTTAGGATTTTGTTTCTTTTGAACCACGCGAGGGAAACGCGTGTCGTGATCGCAGAGCAACGATATCGGCTGAGTTTTCGTGTACAAGGAATGAGTTACAGTATAATGTTTGAGACTCAGCAGAGGCAGGTTAAGAGCTAGTCCGAGCGAAGGGCCTGACGGAAAGTGATTGTTGCCACGAGGGTGATTCTGTAAGCCTGGCTGCAGCAAAGAGACAGCGTGTTGAGGGTTGTTGAGAGAGGTACAGTGTAGGCATGAGTTAAGGGGCTGGTTGAAAGCATAGGGTCAGTTTAGCAGGGGACCGTGGAGGGCGGGGCGAAACTCTCGATTTTAAATGGGACTAAAATAGGAGCAAGTTGGCAAAGAGCAGGTTGATAGTAAACACTGAGCCCAAGCCGTAACAACATGTCCGAATGGCGTAACATTCGGACATTAATCCTTCTTTTGTTCTTTTCATTTGTTCCTCTTGTTGTTTGTTTCTGCAGCAAAGATAATTGGAAGTTGATTCACGGATGTTTTGAAGGGAACAGAAGGGAAATGTCACAGCATACACCTGGAAGGGCACATTGTGGATGGTTTGTCATCGCTGTCCGTTTGTCTTCGAACCAGGTTCACCACAGACACCGCCATGCCAGCCAGACAGGATACCCGAACACTTAGAGAACCAATAGGGCTGTCGCTTTGTGTGTTTGCTGCTTGATTTAATAGATTTCAATTTCTTGTAGCTAATAATAATGAATCTCCTTTGTCCTCTCGAACGTGGGCGCATCAGAACTGCTGGTGATTTAGTGAAAGCCTTCCCCTCT
Organism: Copadichromis virginalis; assembly: GCF_057382275.1. NCBI lineage: Eukaryota > Metazoa > Chordata > Actinopteri > Cichliformes > Cichlidae > Copadichromis > Copadichromis virginalis. The sequence continues at coordinate 4,290,091 of NC_140624.1, read as the reverse complement.
CCTTCATGGTATGCCATAGTACTTGCATTTGAAGTGATTTTTTTTCAACATCATCTTGAACTTTTTGACATGGCTGTAGTACATGTGTTTATTTTTAGAGATTGTTGCAATAATTCTTGTTGATGTTTTATCAGAGCGTGTGCGTGCGCGTGTGTGTTTTTATTATATGTCAGGCTCATTTCTGTTTTATAACCTGGGGGTTGATGTACAGTGATATTTAGTATTTTGTTGAGGTGGTTGCACCTGTGTAAAGTGTTGCAACACTGCTGAAGATGATAAGTGTTGAGTTGACGATGATCCACTGGGGGCCCTTATCGATACGTGCTCGTCTTGAGGATGCCACACCCAGGTTTGAAATCCAGCGGTCCCCCGATGGGCCCCAGAGTGGTCTTTTATCCCGGTACTTTCCTCAAAGCTCTCCCCTCCCCATCAGCTCCAGCATGCAAGCCTCGGGTCCAGGCGCTTAAAGATGTGATTACATAGTATGTTGCTGGTTACGTCGTTCGTTGTCTTTTTATTTGATATTATTTTACCTACTTAATTTCCTCTGGGTCATTGGGGCCTTAGCGCACACACACACACATAAGGGAAGTGATTTTCCATGGAAGTCTTTTAGCTCCTCTGTTATGACACAAACTACTGAAACATTCCACTGTTTTGAGGGAATTTGGCATTACCCACGCTACACTGCTGTCCAGACCCCACTCCCCCACTCTTTTCAGGATGGGGCTAATGTTGACACACTCTGACTCTTTTGCTTGTCCCACCAAAGACTTTTACAGATCGATCATGTACAGCACAGCACAGTACAAGCAATCCTCCACAGCATTGCAGACAGGCAATAACTTCTGGTCTCATCTTTAAATGCTTTACAAGTGCTTTTGAGGACATGTTGTTTCACCACCATGAAATGTATATGTGTGTACAACGTACGAATGCACGGGGAGGATTTGGCATACTTCTTGCAAACAGCACAGCTATTTGTTTCTGGACATTTAACCATTAGAAGAGCTGCAATGTGTTTGAAAGCTTTTGTTTTTTTAATGTTTCACTTTGATTTTTCCTCATATTTGGCCCCTGTTTAGATTAAATCAATAATTGTCTAAAATGATCAATTTTTCTGTTGTTGATGTTGTAGCTTTATTAGCAGTGTAAGAAAATTAATTTTAAAGGTTGCCATTGAGGAGAATGGCCCGTTAATTATTATGGAAATAATCAAAAATATACCAAGTATACCTTTAAAAGCGTGGTCACCTGCACAAAATGAATGTAATATGTGACCTGTGAGTGAAAGGCAATGGCAGGAATGGCTTTAGATCTTTCTCCGTGGGTGACCATTAGTTTCATTTCGACACCATTTGTGGCCATGCATGATGCAATAACTAAACATTTGTTCTCCAGCGAGCTCCCACATGAGACTAATTATGTAAAGTTACCGGTATCGCGAGTTGGGGATATTGAATAATCGCTATTTTCTCAAATCAAACAAACACGGTGAAAAATAACTTGATGTGTACGAAACATTTGTCTATCGTTCAGTTTCACTTAACCAATGTTTTGTGTTTTCTATGAAAAAAGAGGGGAATAAGAATATGAGCATTAATGTAGATCGAGTGACCTTACAATTACCAAAATGTGCTTAAGTAGAGTATAAAAATGTTTTCTGTTGCTGTGGTGAGTGTAGCCTTCCCAGCAACAACTTTATTCTTAAGTACTGCCTTCCAAATAACCAATAATACCTCCAAAGCTTTAAGGTGACGTTTAAATTAGAGAAAACATAAGGCAGCATCTTTCTCTCTCTCTTTATGAAGCCTGGCATTCTCCTGAGATACACTCAAACTTCCACTTTTGCCCACGGTGTCATCTCACATACTCGTCGTCCCGGAGCTTTGGAAACACTGAGAAACATTCCTGCGAGCGCGGCGCACGCAGTGCTACATTAGTCTTCTTCGAACAAACTCCTCCAAGCTGGCTCGAAGCTTAGTAAGCGAACAAGCAACCTGCAACGTCAAATCACACGCTTGTACGTCATTTGGCAAAGTCACAGCTGCTTCCCAAAGTACAAAGGAGTTTAAGGACAGGTGTTAGGTGGATAAATCACGTGCTGATGAACTATTCTGTCACCAGGAAATTCATAATCTAGTTACACGAGCATTCTTGAAGCCCTTTTGTATGTTTTTGTTGTTGTTTTGTTTTATTTTTTGGTTTTTAATATATATTTGTTATGGGGATCTGCTCCTTTTGCTGGCTATTCTTTGGGGGAATTCAGGGTAAGGTGGTCAAGGTTTGATGCCGTCACTGACACTGGCGTCAAGTTATTGAAACTTAAAAAAGTGATTTCTTTACGTACTGAGTTAAAATTCATTTGATCTGCACCAGCCGATTACCCCAATCTGCAATCTTATGAGATGTTGGGGTCCACATTGAAGAACTTTAAACATTTGGGTTATTTTACCGGAATACTTGGTAGACCAAAGCTACTACATTCAAAGATGGATTTCCTTGTTTGTCTTAATCTTAGGATCACAGTCCCTTTTGGGATCCTCGGTATAATCAAATTATAATAATCAAGTTATAGTAGTTTTAAATAACTACTCGCACAAAGAAGGCGATAATTCAGTTTGTTAACATTTTCTAAAGACCTAAGAGCGCGTCAAACCCTGACCCCCTTTTGTGTCCATTGCTGTATGGTTTATCAATGGTGTAAAATCTCATTCTTTGTCGATGAAGCTAATGTGTGCTGCAGTATTTCCTAGTATACTTCTCTGTTTATTGTCTTTTCTTATTTACTTTGGTTTATTGGGGTGTGATGTCTCATTATTTCAATCTGTTGACGTAGCGTTCAATGTATACCCTGTTCCTTAGCCTAATATTAAGTATGTTATGAGAATGGATATTTTACTGGCTTTATAGAATGTTTAAATAAATATAATAATGACAATAAGAAAAAGGATTAATTAAACCTCCTAACAAGTTGAGTACTTGCTACTAAGCGCTTGTGTTACCATTATGATGTCGTGTGCTTCTCTTAATCATTTTCGTTGTAGAAAAATGGAGTGAATTTATATTAGGCTTCGAAAAAACTAATGATAGCATTGTAAATTTTACAGGAGGATTTTAACAGACAAACAGCTTCGTCAAATAGAAGAATATAGTTATTTTAATTGTCCTCTTTACTAACTGTAGGGTGACAAGGGGCTCCCGTTGTGGTGAACTATGTTATAGCTTGTTATTCACTGTTACTTTTGATCATTTTTTCGGTCTCCGAGGTGAATCGAGTTATTAATGAGAATTTGTATGCTCACATATGCATATTGTATATGTGTAGAAATGTAATCACACTTTGTCTTGGATTTACATTAAACTGTTAAGTCACAGCATCGGTCTCCTGTTGTCTACTGTGGGGTATATGTGTGTGCATGAGTTAGGCTCATTCTTTGCACCCAGCATACTGTCTCTTGCAAAACCTCAGAATTAAGTGCAGTTTGACTGCAGTGTGTGATCTAGAATTAATTAATTAAAATGTCTGGGCATGGCTTATTGTGTATTACAATTAAACCAACATTTTATGCACAAGTTTGAAAGAAACATTTCATGTCATGCACTATATACAAAATTGGAAACCAACTTCCAGTCTGTAAAAAACATATAAAAGAGATTTTTTATTTATTGCCTTATTTTATTTCACAGTTGTAAATGGTTCAGGCAGAGCCCATTTTATACCATATAATGTGTAAGGTCATCATAAATTTACACATTTTTGAATCTGCACACAAGCTACAGCTGTTATATCAATGTGGTAGTATAATGTAGGTCTTAGTATTCTCTGAAAACAATGAAGTCTCACCTTTTAACCATTTAAACTACTTTATTTTGCTCATTAGCTACACGCATACATTTTATGGAGATTAAAACACCATAATGCTACTACGTCACGTTAGGTTTTTCATGACATTTTCATCCACTGACCACAGCAAGAGTCAGAGAGAAATAAGTAAAAAGAAACTGCTTTACAGTTTTTCTCAAATGTTAAAACACAAAAGCCAATCCTGTAACCCAAATGACCAGTAGTCTAAACACATTTACTAAATGTAGCCACCATATTCCAGTACCATAAACACATGTCACATGAAGACACAATTCACAAAACACAACCCTCTGTACTCATAAATCTAAACACATTTTTCCTTGCTAAAACACATGTTGCAAAACAACTCTGCTCATATCCTCAAATGAAAGCCCATGTGATGCAAAATGCTTGCCACAGTCACCAATCTTTGAACACAGGGAACACACCTGGCGTCATTCACTACACACAGTGACTCAGAATTGAAGACACTTGTTGCTAATGCTGTACCCACATGTAAAAGCAAGTTCAGAGTGCACAGTATGCTGAAGGTTCCAAACAAACACAATGGATGAAGGCAGAGTCAGGGGAAGAGGAATTTGATGCAGAGGAGGGAGAAGAGCTGGCCCTGGAAGAAGAGGAGCAGGCCAATGAGGAAGAGGAGTTCAAATGAGAGGAGGAAGAGGAGCGACCAACGAGGAAGAGGAGAAGGCCAACATGGGAGAGGAGAAGGTCCAGGAGGGAGAGCAAGACAACCTCGCACCATCATTACGGACGAGATGCGAGCAACAGCTCAGCGACATGATGCCGCACAGTGATTGTGGTGTGTGTGTGGTGTGAATAATGTAAATAAAAAAACTTCACACCCTGTTCATGTTTTCAAGATTACTGTTGTGTGCAATAGATTCTGTTTTTGCATTGAGTTGTGTTACAGTAGTGTACGTACATGCAGGATTTTCTATAGATTTATACTACTCATATGAAACTCACAAATCTAAATGCCTAATCCTCTGCAGAGATCTACGACGATCCGTTACTGTATAGCTTCTAAAATATGCATTGGCAGTTATGGAACAAAGAACCTTCTCACAAATTGAGCATTGTGTTTTCAATTGTTTTGCTGTAGTGTGTAATGCTGTGTATAGTGTTTACAGTTTTGACAGCTTCGAGCTGCTCTCTTGGTGTGGGAGTTTGAGTTTTGCAGTGGGAAGGTGTGGTTGTGTTTATGTAGCTTTAGAGAAGGGTGTTGTGTTTGGACATTGGGGGACCTGGTGGTAACGTTTGTGAAATGTGTTTTAGCATTTGAGAAAAACTGTAACATCGGCAGCACTGGCTACACACAACACCATCACCAGGTGGCGGTGTTCGCCATGATGTTCACTTAGAAACTTGCGCTGACGTGATCAGGTATGCTAATCACCTCCATTTATTTGCAACCACAAAACTCTGCAATGGGCAACGTTTACACGCTGCACCACTGGGCCCCGTCTTTGCCAGAAGGATATTTATTTTATCTTTACATAGAGCATTAACTTGTTTTCAGAAATGTGTTAAATAGCAACAGAAACAAACGAATTAATTGTTTGATCCTTCAAAGTCTCACCACCATAAAGATAAGACTCAGGCTTGTAAATGTAATGTTAACTGATCTGCATATAATTACATATTAGGGTAATAGAATATTTTTCGTTTGAACTCAGTAGCGGAAGAAGGTCAACTCTATACAGCCAATAAAAATATAATAGCTATACCTTGGGGTGAGTGCATCAATGCGTGAGGTTGCCGTGGAAGCCGCAGACGCCTCCTGACGAAGACCAACCTAATGTTTAAAAGGCCACCGTGACAGAAAAGAGGCTGAACCAATGGGAATACGCCTTAGCAAATTAGAAACTAATCAGATCTGTCAGAGGGCGGGGCTATCCCAATCCTCGGGACGAGAGAAGGTAACTGTTACCAAAAGAGTGTCAGATGAAAGCCAGTCGCCAGTTCGTGCACACCACGTATACACTGCAAAAACTTCAAAGGCACGCAGGTGGGCACGAGGACGTTAATGACAGAGCTCCACACAGCATTTCATCCAAGGATATCCTCTCCTCACGCTCACAAAGGAACTGATAGAGTTGGAGCTCCCTTTCTTGGTAAGTCTGTGTGCGCAGCTATGAGCTGGCTTACAGGAATGGCAGGGGGCGAATTGAGAAGGAAAAATCGCTTTATGTATGCACTGAGCGCAAGCTTTGGGATATATCATCAAATTATTTTGGCTAGGCAGCGTTTAGCGTTTTCCTGTCAGACTCAAACGAGGGATGGAACCTGCTTTGTCTAGCTAAATGAAAAGCCACATGACCATTAAGCTTGCAAGTAACGGGACGGGATGTAGGACAAGAGACTACTGTATCATGATAAGACCCGCTGTGAGAGCGTCTTAAAGCCAGCCATACATCCGAGGGATGAGGTCTGTGCTGGATCGTCTTTTGCTTTTTTGACCTCCTTACAGATTTGTTCCCCTTATATGGAGTAAGTTGCTTTGTTTTGTTTATTTGATGGGATAATAGTCGCTGTTTTCACGACCAATATGGCCATGAGTGTGAAAACTGCAGGATAAATAAGGGAAATACTCACTTTTTATCAACGATCCAGGGCATGGATAAAAGAAAATGTGTTGCTCCAATCATCCAATGATATCTGTTATTAATGTTACCCTAAAATTGCAGGTTTGAAATGATTTAAGTAGTTTTCACTTGTTCTTCAGCTTACTGGGGGATTCTTAAGTTAACACAGTGATACTCAAGCAGGCTGTTCTTAAATGTCTCACTGTTGCTTCTTTTCAACAGTTTTTCTCCACTACAAAGACATGTGATGGAATAAGGGGCCTTAAAGTGAAGAAGAGCAAACTAAGGCGCTCGCAAAAACCTAACCTGCGATTGTCTTTTTGGAGTGAATCTTCTCTCCTTAACCGGATGACATGCCTTGACTCGACACCCACCGTACCATGGCAGGTTTAGTCTCCACTGTGTGTTTGGTGGTGATGCCCAAAGCTCTCATGCACACCCACAGCCAACGTGCTGCGCTTCTGGTGGTAACGGTGTTGTTAATAGTGATTGCAGCTGACTTACCTGGGGCAGGTAAGAGAACACTTTTCTTTTTTTGCTGACTCACACAACATGATCCACTAAGTACCTTGTGTTACATAAGTGGCACGGATCAATATCGTGTCCAACATTCAGGTAGCTTTGAGGAACAGCATTTAGAAATAATATTCCAATTGAGTTCAAGTTGCAAATAAAAATCGAATCGGCACACGTTAATGTTTATTTCAGATTAAGAACGCTACAAGGAGTGTATCTGGGATTCTTTTGATGGTTAGATTTGCAAATTCTAAGTCTTTTTTTGTGATTTTCACTTAATCTAACTGAATAACTGCATTAACCTGAAAGCAAATGTCAGTATTTCACACACATGTTGTCTCTTTTTGTGATACTATTGTGTTAATGTATCCATGATCCATTCTGGGTGCAATCAAGATCTTTATCTTGGTTTGCTTCTGGTATAGCTTACGCTTGCTCATCCTGATGACTGGTCAGAGAGAAATAGGAAGCCCCGAGGCATTAGTCAGTTTCTCTATATAATGTGTTCATTGTTACAAATATGTGCTATATTTTAACAATATCTGACAACTGTTATAACCAGTCACATCCAGGCAATGCCTTTTTTGTGGGCCATTGAACAGCGTCGCTCATGTAGTTGGGGGTTGTTATTATTACAGGCCGTGTATAAGCCAACTTAACCAGTCAGCTTCCAGTCATAAGCTTGCTTTCCTTAAGTGTAAGCCACTATTGCTAACCTTTTTCCTTAAAAAGGGCCTTAATGACAAAGTCATGAGCCGTTTCATAGAAATATACATGAATTCGTTTTTATTTGTCACTTCATTTGTGGAAACAGCTTCTGTCTGTTAGTTCGCTTCGGTGTGAACTTACCACTGTTATGATTTTCATGAGAACAGGGCTTTCTGCCCTGATGCAGTCACACTGAAGACTACACAGACACATCCTTGAATCAGAAGTGACTCAGTTCCTCTTGTACACAGAGTCTGGGGTTAAACCAACTTCCAGTAACTGTAGAAAGAGAAAGTGTCTAAACCCTCCGACTTGATGGGTGCTTTGTCCGGGCTTAATTTTATTGATAGTGACATTATCCCACTAACACACTGGCCAGTGAAAAAGACCGTGTTTAGAGGGTAGCCAAAAACTCATGATATTGGATGGTAATAGGATTATGTATTAAATGCCTGGGTGAAAACCTTGTGCAGGAAATTAGGCATTAGCGAGTCTTGAACTCACACTTGTTTGATAACACCTCCATTCGCAGCTTTTTAGCGCAGGCTATCAGCCATTTGTTATATTGCAGTTTTTCTCAGCGTGTAGCTAAAATACTATCAAATCATTTGGTAAAGCACGACATCTGATTGCAAGTTTGATATATTGACATGTGTGTTATTTGCATTTGATTGTCATTTTTAATTAGCATTCAGAGATGAACATGTTTCTTGTGATAGCCTTCTAAAGGATACGCTAGATATACGTCGATGGTTTAACATCTATTTGTTTATGGTTAAACATTTTAAGGCTGTTTGTTTCTTTTTTTGTTTGTTTTGTAAGAATTCACCTGTTTATTTTCTCATTTATTTAGCAAGTGGCTAATTCTGTGGAAAATACTGATCAAATCTGAAAGTTTCTTTTTAGATTTTTAAATCTTATTTCAGATCAAACGTTCAAAATTTGTTTTTGTTTTTTTAGAATTAACATTTTTTGTTTTCATGGCAGAACAGAGGAAGTAAATAACAACACCAGCAAAAAAGTAACAGCATTCATTATTAGCCATTTTCATCCTTCATGTCCTATATTTTGATAAATTGGTATTGATGATGATGCTGACTAAATAAGACCCTTTCAGGAGCATCTTATAGACACTTCTCCTTTAATTTGGACAAATCTCAGGCAGCTGCTAAATCTTCCACAGTAGCCTGTTTCATTTTAAGCATCTTCCATTTTTTTTAAAAATCAACATTATGGCAAAATTTTATTTGTTTACTTATTTATTTTGAAAAGTGAAGTTAGGAACTCAGCATCTTGTAGAGCCCCCTGAGGAGGAAGGACTTTGGTTCCTCTCATTAGAACTTGTGATTCTGCAGATAAAGCAGAAATGGTATGGAGTATAAGAACTAGCTCTGCTAGTTATCCTTCTAGTTGGATTGGTACAGGTACCTGCCCACGTTCAGGCTGCCTACTACAGAGCAGTCTTATTTTTTGTGGAATGTAAAGTTGTTTTTATCTTGTGACTAAAACTCAAACAAAGCTTTGTAAAAGTATTTAAATAAATATTGAAAAAGGAAATGAATAGAATTCAGCAATAGGAATTTTTGGATATTTGTTGGTCTGATAGCAGAAGTGCAAAATAAGGTCTGATTAATATACATTTGTACATTGTGTTAGGTGTGTAATACAAAAATATTGCTGCTTTGTTGAAAGGAAAGTTTCTTTTACACAATTAAGAGGTGTAACCATTGCTGCTCATACAGCTACTTTAATGTCAGATACACTTTCTAGCTCTTATCTGGTGACACGAGGCTGTAAAATACGTACTCATTATCCTGCACTGGGAACTAAAATGCTTGGAATAAAGGTTCTGTTCTTCAGTTGTAGGCTGTGATTGTGAGATCACACATTTTGCTCATGGTCTTCACCCATCACTGTTCACTTCACTTTGTTCATCAGCAACATGACAGCTTTCCAAGTTTCCGTAGTCTGTATCAACACTGATGTCACCAGTCTAACAGCTTTCCTCTTTCAGTTTCTGGGTCAAATAGAGCATGGCGACCGACGTCTTATTGTTCCTCCAGACCCAACACCACACAGGAGACCCATGTCCTGACTTCTGTCAGGCTTCTCCTCTTAACAGTTTCTGTTAAAGAAATAGTTCGGCATGTAAACTTCATATCTGAATTGAAAAATATGGAAGATGCTGTTCGAAACTTATAAAATGCCCTTGAAATTTTACCTCAGCAGTACCTCTCTCTCTCTCCACACCACAATCCCTGGCAAGTTCAGCATAGAAAGCTGCAGGCCAGCAAAGTCCTGTCTAATTACCAGTGTAGTCTGTTTCCATGTGAAATGCGATCTGTGTGGGATGACAATATGGGCATTCATTATTCATTAGAGCTGGAAGCCAGTTGCAGATCAATGGTTAGAACCTATCAAAAGCCAAACACTGGGTACTTTTGCACTCACCAGGCCTGGAGGCCGAGCACAACGAGCTCCTGGGAAGCAGCCAGTAGCCGACCTTGCCTACTCACTAGCCTCTCCTAGCATTATTTGGCTCTGCTGAGCGTGGTAGAAGCTGGTCAAGAGACAGCGAATGATGTGACACTGACGACTATTTAACTCAAGTCTACAGTGTTATTATTAACGTCATTATTTCTCTCGATAATCGTGTCTGATAGCACGTATACACATCACAGTTATGATATAGTCGGCTGTTCTGCCAATGGCTGCACTCGAGTTTGTGTAATCTTTTCCACTTGCCTGCTATTACCTGCATCTTGCTCGTGGGTTGTGATGTGAAGGTGCCATAGTCTGGCCCATGAATGTACATCTGGTAGTGATTTTGTGTACCCTTTTTTTGGTGGGGGTTACCAAGGCAATTTTCCACCAGAGTATCACGAACCTACATAGCATCTTATTTAAAAAAAGACTAGTTGATTTTTGTTGTTTGTTTTTTGAAAGCCAGACATTATTACTTATTAATATTGTGTTAGGATTAGATTTTGCCCATTTTTTGGAGCAGATATATTCAAATAGTATAAAACAGAATTATAATAGCTGCAGTAATATTATAGGAACTGTCTGTTTGCTATTGACTTCCTTCCTTCCATATGTGATTATTAGCATAATATTTATTAAATTCAGCACCAAAGCAAACATTGCATTCTATCCAGTTCAATATTCTGTATTCTGCTTTTTAAAGATTAGATTTGAGAGAAATTAATAAAAAATAGTCTTATTGTTGTTGAAAACCGAGAACTTGGCTGCCTTCCTCTGCAAAAGTTATTGGTTACAGAAACACAGAGTTGTAAAACTTTCATTATTAAATACATTTCCCTGACTTTGCCTACAGTTTCTTATACTAACAGTCTGCCAGTGTCAGGAGCTTAAAATGTGCAATGCAGAGTTCATAATTTGACAGGAGGCCACATTGAGGCCATATTGCGCTGAGCCCAAATCTGCTCTGATGAGCTGCAGCTGATTATTTATATATTTATCAGAGCAGATGGCTCGGTTCAGCACGGCCTTCTTTCAGCTTCTCCAGGCTAAATCATTTTGTTTTGGCCCTTTCAGGATTACTGCACCCACTTAGAAGCCAAACAGTAAGCATTTGACCAAACCCTTCAGACAAAATTAGTTATTTGAAAGCAGCTTCCTACGAGCTTTATAGGGAACTTAACCTCGCCCAGCAGACAGTGTTTGTTAATCCAGAACGTAACGTCTGAGAGTGTAATGAGACAAAATAGAAGAGGCTGCTGACTGATACCTTCCAGTCTTTAAAGAAAATCAAGACTTTAAAAGTGAATGAGCGTGTCCAGATTTCAAGTTAAATATTCAAATACATCATCATAACCTCCTTCTCTATGGTGAACCCATCTCTTTTTTATGCCCACCTTGCTGTTGTCTTAAAAACAAGTATTCCCTCAGGAAAAAGAAAACAAAAACAAAGGTCACATTAATATTTGATGGTATTTTAAGTGCAGGCATGACCCCAGTCAGGTCTCATGTTCATTTTTGGTCAAATCAGAACAGTCTCTCTAACTATGAAACTTAATGTTAAGTTTCATTTATTTCCTTTATTTGACTCTCGTCGGTAACTGTAACATTTGTATCTGGTTTCTGTTTATAGGCCGTACTTTGTTGATTTAAGTCTGTTCTTTAATCTTCCGCTGCTTGGTGTAAGCTGACTTCAACAAGTGTCTGCAGTGCATAAACTGTGTGTTTATAATAAATGTACCCTCTATAGCTCTGAGATTTGGGTTTTTTCTGTCAGGGGAGCTTCTTTAGTTTTGGCAGAGACACTGATCTAATAGAACTCTGCTGATAAAAACAATTAAATCTTTCCCATCCTAAAAGCTTCCCTGATAAACTAAACGTCAGCACTGATTGTATGACTGCTCTCAACATACACGGCTCCTGCCAACTGAAAAGCGCCAGTCACGCAACGGGCTGAGCTGAAAACAGAACCATGTGTGGGGGTGTAGTTAACATTAATGCTAAAAAGACCCTTTCTTCTGTCCTCTTTCCCCCCCCGAATAATACTGCCATTAAATTACTTTCTTTTTTAGCAAAAACGAATCTGGCAAACACAGGAAATTGTGCTGTTATAGCACTCCTTCACTGGTATCTCAAGTTTCTTGGTTTAAATAGACATATGTGCTTGCATGGATTAATGTCTATGCTGTGTGTGTATTTACAAACACATCTTTGTGTTGCTATTTGGCTGATTCATATTGTTTAAGTAACCGTATTCCAGTAATCGGTTCCTATAAAATTTCCCTGTAAAATCAGCTCTGACCAGTACAGCAGGACCACATATCTTTGTAGAATAATTGTAGATTTTTATTAGTTTTTTTGTATAAAGACTCATGTTACTTTCCTTTAGTGTGGACTGTTTGCTGAGTCTCTTCCACTCAAAAATATGCATACTCATCCTCGTCGACTTGGATTAAAGCAGATGGAGACAGGAACGCATTAATTATTATTTTCGGCTCCTGAAAATGCCCTCGCAGACATGCTTACGTCTGTCACTTCTTACATCCCGAATCCTATTTTTCTGGAGCACCGAGTCATTGCATTATTCCCTCTTTCTGTTTATATGTGAGCACAGTGTCTCGTTGAATAAAGGAGACAAGTGAAAGGTATTTTCTCTGATTCTGTTCCAGACGTCAACAAGAGTGCTGTTTGCTGACAGGCATTATTAGGTCCCCTCTTTGGGCCTTGGGATCTGTTTTCATGTGAAGACAGGAATGTCAAAATAACATTTTTGCTAGCAGGATCGGTTTGTTTTAATTATTATGAGCTTCAGCATTGTGTGTGTGCAGTACAATTATAATGGATTGGGTTTGCCACTTTTTTATAAATATCTTTCTTAGTTTACATTATACATTTTTAATAAAAAACAATGTGGAAAATGTAAAAGCATAATTCTAAAATGCATTTTTCAGTCTATGTGAGCCTCGAGTCTGGCTGAGTAAAGGAGACCAGTGAAAGGTATTTTCTCCGATTCAGTTCCAGCGCAGTGCTGTCTGCTGAGAGGCATTATCAGCTCTTTGTTTGGGCCCTGGGAACTGTTTTCATAAGCAGACACCGAAGGCAAAATCACATTTCAGCTTACTTGGAGGATTTCCTTTTTGTGTGTGTGTGTGTGTGTGTGTGTGTGTGTTCATGATGTAGGCTTTACTATTGTGTGTGTGTAAAGTACAGTTATTGTACGTTGTTATCTTTTCTCCTTTTTACACTTTTACTCTGTAAACTTAATTCAAAACAGAGAATCATTCAAATTTGCAATCACTCAAAATTCCTTAAAATTATGTTTATCTGACGGTTTAAATTAAAATGCTGCATAAAATATTTAAACTTTTATCGCTGCATCATGCTCGTACAAATCAACCGGCTTTTTGTGCGGTTTGGCTAAAATGGATAAATGTGTAATCGATTATGCAACCTGCACACTGGTCACTGGTCTGATGCTACTTAAAAAACTTGAAGTAGGTTCTGCCTTGAGTGCAGTCTCTTCTGTTTTTGATTGGAGGGATTTTAGAGAGGATCATTACATCAGCCACCATCGGTAATAATCCCTCTCTTGTCAGAACCTTTTTTACATGATTGCTGGCAGTCGTTCAACCCCAGAGCTGCCTGTATAAACGGAAGCTGAACAAACCATCCAGATCACAGAAAGAGTGTTATTTTTGTGCCATCACTTGCTTGAATATGGAAAAGTTTTCACTCAAGCGCCTGTTGTTGATGAAAAGCAATCAGCAGATTCTGTATGTTAAATTAGAATAGAATAGGACAGTCTTTATTGTCATTGTACATGTACAATAAAATTGTGGGTGCTCCACACCAACTGTGCAGGTATAAAATACTGCGCAATTTATCTGTAAGGTCAGTGCTTAATCATTTCACAGGCAGGCCGAGCAATGAGCGGCCAGCCGAGTGTGACGCGCTCCTCTTTCAGGGAACAGGTGGTAGCGCACGATAGCCTTCTAGTCCATTGTTCATTTTTTTTGCGCTCTGTAATGTTAGCCCTAACTCGGGCTGCTGTCTGTCACACTGAGCCGAGGGTGTCATCAACGATTAGCCTTCAAGTATGTAGACTGTGCATATTTAAGTATTACAGATAGACAGTCAATTTTTTGTATGTTTGTAATTCAGCTTTTGCATGTTAGTGTTGTTAGATTTGTTCTAATACATCAGTAATTAAATGTTGGCTGTCCATTTTCCTTCATCCCGTCTTTACTTACCACCGTGATAATTATCATCATCACCATCGCCGACATCTCTGCAGTTATCATTGTTATCATCATTCTCCTGTCAATCATTGTTTTTGTGTTAGATGTTTTTGTCAGTAATCTGTTCTTGGTTAATAATCACAAATGTGACTGTATATGAAACACTGTGTCGCTGTAATGGTGTGTTGAAATGAGGTGACAGTTTGAGGTCTTGTTTAACAGCGTGACCTCAAACATCAGCATTGTTGTCCAACATGCTCTTATATAAAGCTTGTCTGCACTGTCTTTGCTTCTTGTTTTATATATCTGTAGCTCCAAACATCTTTTTGTTCACAGCCAAATGAGTTTGACTTAATTAAGAGTTATTTAGCAGTTAAAATAGCATCTTTCTCACAGTTACCTATAAAAGATTTGCTGCCACTGTAGAATGACTTTCATTTCTCTGCTGTGTTCTCTGTAGAGACTAGATGACTAGATGCCGCGAGTCCTTCTATTTTAGTGTTTCTCCTGTTATTGTGTGCTCAGTGCAGTGTACACATGCGTCTGCCCAGCTGTGTGTTACATCCCTGTGGGTTCAAAGATTTGGCACAGAAACCAAGAATCTTGGAAAATGTGCAAGACAGACTAGCCTTCACAGAAGAAAGACTTGGCTTTTCTTTTCCAAGTCCTTTCCAGCATGCTCTGTTATGCTAGCATGTTGACTTGATTAAGGTACCAGCGTAGGTTATAATTAAGCTACGAGATTTCTCCTGGGCCAAGCCAGAGGCGTCTGCTTGTATGACTCGATGCAGTAAATTGAAGATGATGGCCCCAAAATGCATTCATTTTTGTTGATGTTTTTGCTAAGCGATCTGCACTAGCGCTGTTAAAAATAGTCTTCTCCCTTAGCTTATTCTGTGGCTATTTTCAAGAGTGCATGATTCTGCAGAGCGTCTGTGAACTACAAAAAGCAGCAGCCTTTGCAGCTGCTGCTGAGTCACTATGTAGAGGCTGTTGGTGGCTAGCTTCTGGCAATGACAACAATGGTGCCTTTGAAGTCTTGCTCTGTTCAAGACCTACTTTCAGTGACAAATTTAAGACTTACAGTCTGCACCAAGTTTATTGAAAAGAGTTTGTTTGTAAGGCTCAGTGCAGACGTGAGCCTTGCATCAAGTCATTTAGCTATCCATAAACCCAAAAGCATTAATAAACATATCATTTATTGTAAGCAGGCACACTAAGTCATCCGGTCTCTGATTATCTGTGGTTTTTTTGTTGTGATGATTTTCCGCCATAAACTCGTGAAACAAAGACATCTTCATTTTTATAACCGTGTTTTTCAGTCAGTTCAGTCAGTGGACAATTAAATCATCACAACAGATAAACAGCTGCCATTAACACTGGTAAAATCATTTGATTTGATAATAGGCCACTATTAGCAACAAGGCTGGTAATGGATAATAGTTATGTTTAACTGACATTGTTAAATTCTTGCACAGTGTTAGTAAGACTGCCATGCATTAAGGTTGGTGAAACATATTTGGGTATATGAAAGAGGCAAACATATGCAGATAAGTGTAAAACATCTATTTTCCATTAATAATTAAAGAATTGTTCCAGTTCATGTAGGCAGAGTTAAATATGCCAGGCAGTGGCTTGTAATCAAGACTCTTCCCAAATTAAATCATGCATGATGTGCATGTACTTTGTTACGCAATATGGAGTGCTTTGGCACCTAAATAGAGTTTGAAATGCGTTGCGTAAGCGGCATTTGCTATTTCTGCATTTTGACTGCTCAAAAGTCGGCCTTAATGATTTTAATGTTGTGTGCACGCTGTAGAGGGGCTTGCTGATGAGCTGAAAATTGCACCATCCATCAGTTCGAGATCAGGTGCCATGAAAAAGGGTCTCAAATGCACTCTCGAGAGTTCATTGGTAAAATCTTAAGACATATGGTCCGTGCGTGTATGTCAGCATATTCACAACTGGAACCAAAGAAATCTGTCAGCTTTTCTTTGCTTCCCCAATGATTTTCACATCATTAGCCTGTGAGACCGTCCTTGCTCTTTTATTCTAATGACATTTTCTTTCGTTTTTGGTTTTTGTCTGTTTGTTTGTAGCCACTTAAGCAAAGGAGAGTTAAACTAGTGACTGTCTAATTATTTTTCTCAGGAGTCTGATACTGATAAGAACTGATCTATGTACAGGCTTTAGGTGACATACAGTCAAAAGGTTTTCTGGGAAGCTATCTCCACTTTATCGATCTGAAATTTAAATCTGATCAAGCTATTTTAAATATAGTATTGATTTATTGTAAGTATAAATTCATCCGGGTGCATTGTCTTCATGTTCACTGTTTGTTGCAAATGGACATCATAATGGACCCTGTTCCATTATGATGTCCTTCCATTATATATTTTTAAACCCTTATAGATGATACAGTTGATGTTGGCCATTTCGACACCAGTAAACATAACACCAATGTTCACTAATTCAATGCCTGTCCAGTTACAACATGGCTTAGAGTAGGTAGCCTCCCTGTCTGCCGTGAAAAGTCGTGTTTGCTCTCATCTTGGCTCGGTGTGCAACAGTTTAAACACACTTTTTTGGCAAAAATCACACATTCAACACTGACTCCATCACACTCCTTCATTCCTGTTAACAGACCAGAGTACAAAGTAAACATTCACAAGGGATGAAATTACAGTTACTGATTCATAGGGCTGATATGAGATTCATGCTCAGCAGGGTATTTCTTTGTCTTTTTATTACTGAAACAACCATTTTCAGCAATAAAAATTAAATGGTAAAATGATTTCTTTAGAATTAGCCTCTTTTTCAGTCATTGTCTCTATATATGAGTTTCCCTATGTTTCCTGTACTGATACAAAGCATTGTCTTTGTTCCTCTGCAGATGAATCTCCTTTGGACTCTACACATGATCCCATGGGATTTCTTGGAGATATCCAAAGTCCTACATCATCACCATTAGCCTTACCTGACTCGCATTATACTGCCTTTGAGAGTCTAGACTCACCTGGTGCCCTCCCATCCAATCCTGAACCAAGCCATGAAGTTCGGACTGCTGATAACATTCATAGGGGGCATATTGCATATGAAAACTCCAAAGTCATCATGTTAAGAGATGCCTCTGCAGAAGAGCCACACACTCTGACGACTCCAACCTTAAGACCATCTGTACCACAGTTTCAACGACCAGCTGAACTCTCCTTAGGCTGGAAGCTGGCGAGGTCATCTCTCTCAGAAGCTCAAACAAAGTCCCAGCTACAGCCTTGGGAAAATATATCCATAACATCAGTAAAGCCTTCTCCAACACCCCAGCTAGGTCTTAATTCTGAGAAAAGGATGACCTTCCAACCTGAAGGGCCTCTCGGGCCACCTATTCAGACTTTCACAGACCTTTTAGCAGAGGACTCACATATGAAACCAATGCATGCAGACCAGCTGAGCTCCAGTAATCCCCCACTGGAAAACAAACATGCATATGATATAAACATGCTACCCAACCCAGATGAGATTCAGTCTCCTGGCTACAAGGTGCCTTTCATCACCCCCCACCCTGCATCACCTTCATCTGAACCCACAGAGCTCTCTCCAGAGGACTTCTACCCCACCAACACCATGGAAGTAGACTGGGGGTCTGGGGACTACTTGGAGACGATGTCTTTTTTCAATGCAGATAGAGAAGACTATTCTCTGGTCACCAAGGTGCCCTCCGACTCATATGATCTAGAAGACTATACAGAAACTTATGACACGTCCTTCCCTTCCAGAGTGGGCATATCTCCCTCATCCCTGAATCCTCTGTACGTTTCCCCTTCCCCCAGCCTCGTGACAGCGTACAGCACCGTAGTTTCTCCTAGATCTATTTATCCTTCCTCATTTTCAGCAACAGTTCAGTTTTCCCTGGAACCTACTCCAACACCTAACAGTGACGTGCCTGACATTTCAGACGTAGATTGGTCAGATACGTACACAATTCAACCGACAGATGTCCTTTTGCCAGACATGAACAGCTTGGAATATTATAACAATCAGCTGACCAAGGAGAATAACGGTTCAGAAAGCGGAGCTGAACACAGGGGGAACATTACTGTGGTGTCCATCAGTACTACAGACAGCACACCTAACAACAGCTTCAGCAATGATACAAAAGTGATTGAAGAGGAGTCCTCCAGTGATCTCTCGGGGCTTGAGCCTCATGATGAAACGAGCTTTGTAGTAACCACAGAGGAGAGTCCTCAGGTGGCCAATGCCTCTCAGCCTTTTCTTGATCCTTCCATAGTCCCAACGCATTCCCTCCACTCCTTTTCTTCTTCGGATGGTCAGGTGTCCACCACAGATTGGTCTGCACATACAAACAACGTTGGCCTGGATAGCACTTCAATTACAGAAGCTGTGCAGCCAAGTACAACGCCTTTGCTGCCAGACGATTTAAATGTTGCCTCCTCTCTTACGTATGTTCATTGGTATGTTACAGAGTCTCCCCCAAAAAGTACTATGGATGCAACTGCTGTCTTAACTGCAACTATAGACTTCTCCCCTGTTCCCACTGAGCCTGCTGCCAATAGCACAGCCGGTACAACAGAATTAGCTCCTGAAGAGTCTGCTTTTACAAATGATCCAACTCTCAATGCAACTATAGTTTCAACTGAATCCACGCCTCAGAATGTGACTCTGCCCCCTCCATTTGTGATGGGTGATCAGGGGGTGACTGAAGATGGAGTTGACACCCCAGCCACACTGACCTATATCCCAACCAGTAGTGTAGTTAATAAAGTCTCTACTACACCCACAAGTACACCTGCCACAACTACTCCCCATCAAGCCACAAGCAGAATTACTGCCACCTCTGAAGCCTCAACTATTGTCAACATCATCTCTACCACTGTTGGTAAAATCACAGCTATAGCACCAACATCAAGATCGTACCTCTGCAACGTTAACAAACCCGCTTATTTGATCAGGATCGGTAAGTTAGGCATTTAATGTGTTTTGTCTTACTTAACTGTGCTTGAAAGAGTTATTCATAGACAGCAGAGTATGAGAGAGACATTGACCATTAGCTTGTGCTTTTTTCACAAGGTTTTCCAGCCGGGGCCACTGTAGGATATGCTAAATCTCAGGTCAGAGACATTTTGAAAGGGGAATTTAACAAATCAGTGGAACTGCAAGTAAGTTTATTAAACATATTTCCATATATTTTAAATAATGCAAGGTGTCAACCATTTTTTTGCAATTAAGAAAAATATGGGGGGAAAATGGGTTAGCGCTGTTGCTGCACAGCAAGAAGGTCCTGAGTTCAATTCCACCATAAGCCCGGGGTCTTTCTGTGTGGAGTTTGCATGTTCTCCCCGTGTTAGCGTGGGTTCTTCCTGGGTACTCCGGCTTCTTCCCACAGTCCAAAGACATGCACTTAGGTTAATTAACCTATCCCCACTATCTAAATTGCCCAGGTGTGAATGCAGGCATGAATGTGAGTGCGAATCCTTGTCTGTCTCTGTGTGTTAGCCCTGCGACAGACCTGTCCAAGGTGTACCCCGCCTCGTGCTCTGTGACAGCTGGGATAGGCTCCAGCGCCCCCCGCGACCCTGAAAAGGATAAGTGGAAGCGAATGGACGGATCATAATAACAATAATAATAATGTATACTTTATTGATGCATTTAACCCATTCACTCAGTGAAGCAGTGGGCAGCCACTATTCAGGTGCCCAGCAGTGTGTAGGGATGGTACATTGCTCAGGGGGTTCCTCGGGGTAGCCATTCAGTGGATTCAAACCCCCGACCTTCCGATCATGGGGCGACCACGCTACCTACTGAGCTAGATGTTGTTAGATTTTTGAGCAATTGAGTGAACGGAGTTGTAGTGGCTCACACAGAGTGTGGGTGTAAATTGGTGGTACGTTTATGTGTTAAAAGTATAGTCTATGTTTGTGTTGGGGTGTTTTTGTGATTGTCACAGCGCCACATACAAACTCAGCCAGACCACTTCTGTCACATTGAGTTCCAGACGATACACAGCCTATTTAGCATAAGTTACTTAATGTACAGTGTGTCTCTTTAATACAATTAATTTCTGCTTTCTTAATGTAGGTTGTTGATCCACCACCAAAGTTTGTGTTTCGAGCGGTGTCGGGTCCTGTCGTGTACACAGGCATGTCTGTCGTCAATGCACTGAGGAGGTCGGGGCGCCGCTTCTTGTCTGTTTCTCCAAACTGGTCGACGCCAGATAGAAATTATCAAGTCCACTCAGGTAAATGACCTTTTGTTGAGTCTTTTTCCGAGGGCACTTGAAGCATTTAGCAGAATTTGACCTTTATTTTTTAAGCTCAGTCAGAAAGTATTCAATTCGTCTGTGCAGTGTTGCAGTTTGTTCCTGGCCACGTAGACGTGCGGTTCTGCAACTTCAGTGAGAGCATCGAGAGAGGTTTGATCAGGGCCTTCGCTGAAGTCCGCAGGCGATCAAAGGAGTCGACTAATTTCACAGTGCATGTGAGTGGCACAAAGTGAGGGAAGCCATGGGCAGTCAGGGAGGTGCATTCCAGCTGGGATGTTTTCATTAGGATGCTTTCATTGTGGCTTAGGATCTGAAAGAATCTGAAAAAATGAAATATTTAATTTCTTATCAACTTGACCAAATACAACAAAAAGGCTTTAAAAATATCGAGTTTTTACTCAAAGAAAAAAAGCTGAAAATGTTGTTTGTTCACTAAGCTGACCAATACAAATCAAGTCATTTCACTCACTGATCTGTGGGATTCTTTATGCACTGCGTGTATTTACAGATTTATCTTGTTATTATCTAAAAAGGCTGAAAGTAAAATATTTGTAATTGGCAGTGTTTTATGAGCATTATAGAAAAATCAAAACAGAGAGCTCAAGAGGAAGTAATACTCAAAGAACAAAGCTCTGCTATTCTGTAAGATTAAAAAGTCAATTATAAGAAAAGAAAACACTGGAGTCTTCCTTGTGTTCTGAAATCCATCGCCTGTCTTTTCAAGGTTGGATCAACCTCATCAAACCACAGACAGCATCTCTACAGAGAATGCTGCACATGTTACTGAGAAGCACTGTAATAGCAGACACAATGTAACGTCCATGTAATGCAATTTTGCAGGAGCAAAAGCCATCGCTCTGCATTTTGCTTCTTTTGGAAAGGAGCAACTAAGTGCTCTGTCTCTCCAAAGTATGGATGCTTATGGTCATTTTGGGTTATGATAGTTATTGCCAAATAAATGCAGCACAGAGCTTATAATTAGAGGCAAGGATTTAGACCCAAGTGTTCTTGTGGACGCTATACTCACTCCTTGGTCTACTCGTTGTTCATCTTACCATAACTCATGAGCATGACCCAAGTGTTTTTCACATGGCTAATTCTTTTTAAAGTGCTTCATGCTCTAGTTGTTGAGTATTAAAGAAGATTATTTTTTGTTACTAAAGAGGTTATTTGATCACATAGTTATGTAGTTCTCTTTTCAGAGGGAATTTAATTGTAGGTCTTTAAGACACAGGTACTACTTTAACAGTAAGATAGAAAATGTTTTGTTCGTTTTAATATGTGTTTTTTCTGTTTCCTGTAACACTACCACTGTGTTTCAGATTGTAAACATCACCATGGCTGCTCCCATATACGAGGAACAAGGACTAGCGAGGAAACCGGTGGACATTACTTTCACTGTTCGCAGTTCAAGGAGTTATCTGATGGGGTCAGAGATCAGCAGTGCTCTAATGAAACTCACTATGGTGGAATTCAGCTATTACATGGGCTTTCCTGTACTGCAGATCGCTGAGCGTGAGTACCGTACTGACTGTATTTGAACTATTTCCATTTTCATATTATCAGTTCTGTATCTGGGTTAGCTGGAAATTCTGATTGTGATCGCCAACAATGAATACGAGTAAAGGTCACAGCACTTATTGATTAATTTTATAATTTTTTCCACTAGCTTTCCATTATCCAGAGCTGAACACCAGCCAACTGCTTCGCTCTTCCTGGGTTAGAACAGGTATAATGATTTTGAATGATTTTTGTCAGTCTTACAGTTCATGTAAAGCAGTTACTACAGAGCATATTACTTCTGCTGTGTGTGTATATGTAGTACTCCTGGGTGTGCTGGACCAGAAAGTGGGTGAGAGGACCTTTCAAGCTAACATGGAGCGCCGGTTGGCCCTGTTACTCGGTGAAGCAATAGGATCAGTCAGACGGGTTAAAAGGGCCACCACCATAGGCAACAGTAGTGTTCAGGTAATATGCTTATAGATTCAATAATCATTTTACTCAGCTTATATTTACAGCTCCGTAGCCCCAGGCTCACTGGGCCCCGTTCCACATGCCACGAATGTAAGCCATATCTTTATTTCAATTTTTTACCAGAGAATAAATATTTCATATATGTAATCACATAAAAAATGCAAAGAAATTTCTTATTTCTTTGTGTTCCGTGTCTCTCACTTTCATTCTCTATGCAACCAAGCTTTAAGCTCTTTCAGGGTCACAAATATTTTTTGCTTTTTACATTTCTTGTTCCCTATATAACAAAACTTCTAAAAACTCTGCAGAACCATCCTTCCTTGTACCATTTGTATCATTATACCCTGATACAAGCTCTCTCTTGCCACCTTTTCTGAGTACAGAGGGGTCATTATGTGAGTGTGACACTGTTTGTAACCAGTGAAAGCCTTAGTGCTTTACTAATCAAGCTCTAGCTTTTGTGGGTCCTCTCTGCACCTGCTCATCTCCTCTCTAAGGGGACAGGATACGGCTCGATCTCCATGGCAACACCATCCCATTCATCTCAGGGGCAAGCCATTCAAAGACCACAACCTCATGTTGCCTATTTTTTTTGTCCTCTTCCTCATTATCCCAGTCCTCCTTATACTCGATGGCTCCTAAGAGCATGTCAGTTAATAATTGTGTCTTTTTCTCTGTCTGTATCCTGCTGTTGGGGGGCTAAAGAGTCAAAAAGTGAATGTTTGTCACAGAGTCAGTGGTAGGTAAAGATTCGGAAATCAGAAGAGAAGCAGAAAATTCAAACAAAAGTAACTGGTCAAGCTAAGACAAGATGACTGTCAGTGCTAAATATCATCATGTCCATCCATTTAGGACCTTTGTTTTTGCCTCGGTGAATTCTACAGAATAATATAGAAAAGAGAAGCACATCAGTGGTGAACCTTTGCTGTCTGCATTTCTGCTAAGATTAGATCTCTAATTTTAGCTCTGGCATCCTTTCTGCTCTTCCAAATGATATTTTTTCAAATCCATAAATATGATAATGTGTTATTCACTTGATAGAATGCTGTTATATAAGAAGCCTGTTTTAATATTTCAAAAACACTCATCTCCGAGTGCCTTATTGGATGAAAGCGTCTGAACTTCTGCTTTGCTTTCTTGCACATAAATAATTATGGTGTATCTCAGACAGATGCCCCTGACTGTCATGACAGAACGAGTGTAGTGTTGTCACCACTGAGAATATCTTATGAGTCTGCCCAGACAGATGAAAGGGAGGTTGAATTTGGGCTGTGCAGTAACACGCATTCACACTGCCCTCTTTCCACTCTAATAAGCAGACACGGACTGGATTAAACCCTGAATGAGGGAGTCTGCCCGGCCGTTTTTCTGTGGCAGCCCAGGCATGACCTGCACTTTACTCTTTTCAGTAATACAGACAGCAGACTGTGCTTGTGCCTCAGGGCACCATCGGGGAGGCTGCACACACACAAACAAATCAGTCAAATTAAATCGGTCAAAAAGACAAATCGGACAGAATTGAAAAATATTTAAGCAATGGCTCTCCAAGAGGTATGCAAATTGTGACCTAAAATGATGGTTATGTGTCTGTGTGTGTGTATTTGGACCATCTTTACATATCTTGAGGGAACAAAAATTGTAAATTTACTGTAGTTGTGGGGACCAACGGCCGTTATGGGGACAAAATCCCCATCCGCACAAGTTTGAAGACATTTTTGTGGTTTTAGTGTCAGGGTTAGGGTAGGAGTCCAGGGAAAGCATTATGTCAATTAGATGTCCCCACAAGGATATGAAAATGCAACAGTGTGTATATTGTGGACACAGGAGTCAGTCCCTATTTTAAAAACTACATTTTGTTTAGTTTGTAGAACTCTGTAACTTTCAGGTGCTTGTATAAGCATTAAATACAGCAAGGTGGACTCGAGAAGGTCAAATGGTTCAAGTCTCAAATCTCAAATCTGTCGTTAAAATAAAAAAAACAACAATGATTAATGTTGTAAGGCTCGGCAGAAAATGAGGTGCCACTGTCTCCATTAAAAAGTCATCTTTACTGTTAAGATTGTGAGACTTTGCCCATTAGCACCTTCATCAGAAATTCCATTTTTAATTTAGAGTGTGGTCGTCCTTCATGAATCCATTTTTAGAAGCATTTTGTCATTTTTTTTCTCGAGCACAGTCTCTTATCCACAAATGTTTCAGATGGGAAACTTTGTCGTATAAGGACACAAATGGGAACATTAAAGCATGCACGTGGAAATGAAGTTCAGGGTAACGTACATGGTCCCCTGTTTGTGTTCTTAAGGAGTGAACCAAGAAAAGAAATGCCCTTTAACACTACTAACGACCACAAAACTGAGAATTGACAGCCTTTGTCCCTTAGCAAATAAACAGAGTCCGTTATGCTCCAGCCTTTATTTCCCCCCGCACCATCTGGAAATGCTTACCTTTGGAGGAAAAATAAGATTACTGGCAGTTCGGTAAAAGGGCTTCCATCATATAGGAGTTACTAGGTCTGGCAGTGACTCTGTTATTGTATGACAGCCGTCAAATCTGGGGTGTGATCAGGAAGATCTGTGACTCTAATAAGACGCAAAAACACACCTGTTTTTCTTTTTAAGGTCATCTCCATATGCACCTCTGAAGCACTTCCATATATCCTGCTATGTTTATATCTTCTTATGTTTATATTGCTCCCTGGAAGCAATTTTCTGTCCCCTTCGACTTGCTCCAGAGAGCTCGCTCTCCTCCACTGTGTCAACACAGCATCCCTTCAACTTCAATGCACTGGTGCGCAATTGCACACTTGACAGTATGGGTCATTTGCAGCTAGTGTTTTCCCTCAGATGCCTCAGGAAGTTACAGTAGAGCTCCTTCGACAGTCTGACCCTGGAGGATAAATTTATGATGCATAAAACATTGAATGTTTTGGGGGCGGGGTTTAAGAAGATCTGCTCTTCCCCTGCCTTTTATCTATCACAGCTGTTGCTTTAAAGAAAATTACCCATATCTGTTCAAAACTGCATTCTGAAACACTTTACCAGTCCTCCTTGTTTTAATTCCCAGGTTGTAAGCACAAGCCGGTTGGCGGGTACTGACCTCCCCCTCGAAATAGTGTATTTTGTGGAGGGGCCTAGTGGTCAGAGGATGCCTGCAGATCAGACTGCTAGCCTGCTTAACAGCCTGGATGTCCAAAGAGCTGCTATTGTCCTGGGATATCGTGTACAGGGCATATTGGCACAACGTAAGTATGTCTCAATAAATAGATAAAAAAGATTATCTATGATAGTTCAAGTCAATCAAACACTCCCGTGTGAATTTATTTAATTTATTAGTGTGTTTTTTCTTTCTTCTT
Source organism: Copadichromis virginalis (assembly GCF_057382275.1). Classification (NCBI taxonomy): domain Eukaryota; kingdom Metazoa; phylum Chordata; class Actinopteri; order Cichliformes; family Cichlidae; genus Copadichromis; species Copadichromis virginalis. The sequence goes on along the minus strand of NC_140624.1, from coordinate 4,264,089 downwards.
TGATGCTGGCAGGAAGTTTTAGTGTATGTAAACAAAAAAAGACTAATTATTTTAGCTTCACCATCATTACTGTTATTGTAATGGCTAATTGTTCTCAAGATCCTAATAAGAGGAAAGGATACTGACTGCCAGCTCCATGTGTATCTTTACATGTTTATAGTAACATTTGAGCTAATTATCTCCCTTTGTACACGCTGCACCCAAACCCTGTCTTCCTTATTAGGAATCTAAACAACGGATGAAGGCTAATGAGAGCCCCTCAAGGGAGTTCTGTCTCCGTTCTGATTGCGTTCTTTTATGGTGCTTTCCCAGAGGATGAAGTGACTGTTAATTAAAACCAAAGCAGCGCCGTGTCTGTCCAGGGAGAAACGAATCCAGGTTATTTTCTGTAGCTACGGTTTACAGATGTCCCGTAAATCGCTCACCTTTATAGATTCAGTTCGATCAAGGCTGAAACTCAATAAAGATGAGCTCATTAGCATATAGGAGTGTCACTGTTAATAAATACAGAACATGTGAAGAGCAGCCAACCGATGGGAAATACTGGTAACAGAAAAGAACCTGGATTCTAAAAACACCTTCTCCTCCTTTGTAGTCAATATATGAACTTAGCAGTTTATGGTTTCTTTGTTTTTTCTAATCACAGCTGTCGAAAAAGTGACATCTTCACCCTCTGACAATGAGAACACAAACATGTGGATCATCATCGGGGTTGTGATCCCCCTCCTCGTGGTCGTCGTCATCATTTCCATCCTTTACTGGAAGTTGTGTCGGACAGACAAGCTGGAATTCCAGCCAGACGCCATGACCTCCATCCAACAGAGACAAAAGGTAAAGTTCCATCTTTACTTTACAGATGCTTTCCTGCATCAGTGTTTCAAAATGACTTTTGTGCCGTAAATTTTATATTTGTAATTATGTAATGGAGGTGTTTTTGTTAGAAATAGTTTGTTAATTAGATTTACTGGATTAATCCTGGGATTATAAATCAGCATGATTAATAAAGGCTATCTGTCACTGCCATGACTGTGCTGCTAGACCTCACCGATTTGGACATCATGATGCCGTCTTCTGGATGACATTAGTAAAACTTTAATGATTCCAGCAGAGACATATTGAAGGACATGTGCTGGGTTAAAAATTATGATGCTGCTCATACAGCAAACAGCCTCAGCAGCTCTTTTTTTGCTTGAAACAACCAACAATCCTGCTCGACAGTTTCCCTTCGGCTCATTTTGTGTTCAATCTGTGGTTATTGAAAAGCCTCTCTGGCTTTTGTAGCTTCACTTAATTTTAGAAGTAATGCTATTTGGCTGCCCTAAGTAAGATTTCTGTCATAGTATTACCCTCCCTGAAACAGCTTTCAGACATAAGCTGTGGACAGTGAATAAATCTGACTGCCCTTGTCTGGTGGACAATCACAAACTGCACACAACAGAAACACCAGTATCACACAACCTCTCACTATTGCAAATGCTCTGTTTGGTTTAGGCAAGGTTTGACACATGAGCAGAGTGCAGGAGGCGGGGTGCTATACACGATGCGAGCGTGATCACAGGGATTTTCTTCCTGCACTCTTCACACATTGGCTCAATATTAGACAACTTGCCTGTTAGATGGCGTCTGTGTAATACCTGCTATGACCGATTCTGTCATCTGTGTACTCGTTAGTCTGGAAACCTCCACGTTTGCATGTGTTTGTCCCTTTTTATCGTCACGAATATTTTTATTCAGTCTTCTAATGTCAGGCTGTATATTTTATTCCTAAGTAAGAAATTAACTTAACAGCCAGTATTTGGCTGTCTTGTTTTGTTTGTATTAGTTTGGTGAAGTTCATATGTGGTGCAGAAATATAAGACCACACAGGTGTTTAACATATTTGCAGCGCTGTACTCATAACAGTAGTATTAGAGAACAACAGTTGCTGAATCTCTGTCTAAAACGTGTCCACCTGCAAACCTCAGCTTGGACTAAGAATACATGTGAGCAAGACAGGAGTAAGACTCCATCCTATGTATGTTTATTTCCATTCCTGATTACAAGCAGCCTGTTTGGGTGGTTCTCTGGATGTTTTGGTTTCAGAAACTGCCTCATCTTTTCATCTCTGTCTGATTCCCCTTCACTTGAACATAACCTTAGCATTTGGTCAGTGCTCTGACTCAGACGTGTATCAGTGGCTCATCCTCTCTGATCCACACATTCGTCTTTGACTTAACACCACTCCTCTTCTCTCAGTCTACTATGTTACTCAGAGAATCAAGGACCTCTCGTCAACAGCGACTCCCTCAAACTAAAAAAGGTATTGAGTTTAGTGAGGATGAAGAGGAGGAGTATGAAGAGGAAGAAGATGATGAAGAGGAGGAGGAAGGGGAGGAGAAGGATTTTAAAAAGGGGAAGGTACAAAGCAGTGTCTGGTGATTTGTAGAAAATGTAGTCAGACCTGTTGTATGTTTGTTGGAAGTAACTTGTTTATGGTTTATTATTCAAGTGTTGCACAATTATGCAAAGAACAAGACCGTATGCACGTTATATGAAGTCAATTTTTATAGTCTGGGTGTTTACTTGTTGTTACAAGTGATACAAATAACAAACAGTAGCTCATATAATAACAAATAGTAGCTCATCACTTATCAGCAGAACAATTTATCTTATTCATCATTGCTTCTGCTTAGAGATCAGTAGCTCTCAAGAGCAATCAGGGTATGAAAAATGAGGACGAAGAAGAGGAGGAAGCTGAAGAAGAAGAAGAGGAGGAAGCTGAAGAAGAAGAGGAGGAAGAAGAGGAGGAAACTGAGGAAGAAGAGGAGGAAGAGGATAAAAAGAAACTGAAAAGGAAAGAAGGTACATCGAGAGAGCAAAAAAGGGAAGAGACCAAAGCTGTGAAAAAGAAACCAGAGGAAGTGAAGAAAGACGGGAAAAAGAAAGTGTTGTCTAAAGGGAGACGAGCCGAGGAGGAGGTATCTCATGTAGTAGACGGGAGATTAGTGCCTGTTTGTGTTTATAGATGTAGGATCTCCCTCATTATGGTATCTAGAGAGAAAAGTGTGTGTTTATAGTCGGTAGATCATGTATACAACTCTGTTTCCCCTCACAAAACATAGAAAAAGAATCAGAATGTTTACAGATCACATGAAGCTTGTATTTAACGAAACACCGTCGTTTCCACTTTAACAACATCGTTGGGACAGGAGCATATTTACTGCTGTGTTGCTTCACCTCTTTGCAAGCAAAATGTTTTTCCATTATTAGTTTGATTTAAAGTGCTCGACAGTTCAGAGTCACTCCTGTTTCATTTTTATGTGTCTTTACTTTGCATGATACCTTCAACTTGCAGGGATGCAGCTCTGGGACTTGCTGCAGAGATTTATTTAGTTCTTCATATTTTAATGATGTTAAAATAATGTTTCATCATCATTATTTTAATATCATTAAAATAATGATATTATGTGCTGTAGATGATGAAACTCTCCAAATTAATTGCAATTTCAAAACAATGTGGTGAAGGCATCTGTTTCTCTTTTTAAACCCCAGTCACTAACCTGAGTCCTCATGTGACTACGGTAATACTTGTTTAGATTTTGTTTGTTTGTTTGGTCATTTTTGTTTCCCTTTTTCTGTTAAATATTTTTGTAGTCTTTGTAGCTCCTGTCCCAACTATTTAAAAATGTATTTCTTATACCAAATGTACGGTAAGCATTTATTTTTTGGGAAAATTAATAGTTTTTCACGTGTTATCTTTACGTTTTAAAGGACCTAATAATCCTTTTTAGGAAACAGAGTTGTACGTTGTGTCTGTGTTGTTGTAAATGGTTTATTATGGCTATGATTAAGTCATGTGTAAGTGTTGTGTGCGTTCAGCTTCGGTGTTGGCTATAATGAGTCATAGTTTAGTATTTGAGGTGTTGTGCCCCTCAAAGACTGGCCTCATTTGTGCGCCACAGAGAACAGTACACACAATCATATACCCATTCACTCCCCCCAGGAGTAGCAGTTTCATACAGGCAAGCAGAAAACTGGATTAGGAATTTTATACCAACAAGCCTCTTCTAAGCTGCACATTTTGCCTCAGTAAACTCAGTGTGCGCACATGTAATGCAGAGAATTAGGAGGAACACATCGCGTCACTCTTTGCTTGTTGCCACATTTCAGTGTCGTAGGACTAGAGTTTCACAAACTGCTTGCAAACACACTCAGATCTGACATCTTCTGTTTACTCTTCTGCTGACGGGAAGTCCTGAGGGCTTTACACTCACTGCTCCAGCCTCCATCCCCCACCACCCCAAGAACAGAGACACCAAGTCAATGTTTACCCAAGTCTCTCGCTCTTCTCAGAGACTTTCTCTTTATTCATTCTTGTCTGACTGTGTGAGTCTCCCACTGGGCATCCATTCATCAGTCATTTAGCCCAATTATGTTTCCCTCATTTACAAATCTGGAATTTTAATGGAATTTCATTGCACTACATTGGACTATCACTTTCTGAGCCTTCAGTTCCCTGTTTTTTGCAGTATTACTCTCAAGTCAGAGGCTTTAAAAAGTAAAGGTTAATGTCACAATGAGGCGGTGAATGCTTGTCAATAAGTAAATACTTAAGTGAAAGTCGTGCTCGCTCCCTCGCTGTCTTGCTGGTGCAGCTTTCGGCTCATGTTTATCCACTCGTTCCTTCTCTTCTTCCCGTTTCTTTAGCTGCAGGCTCCCACCGTTAAAGGCTTTGACTTTGCCAAGCTGCACCTTGGCCAGCAGAGCAAGGATGATGTCATGGTGATCCAGGAGCCTGTCCCGTCTGGCCTCGGGCCCGTCCAAGTATCCATTAAAGATGGCCTCAGCCCATCTGAGAATGGGGAGATCCCCACTCCCATTTCCAAAACGTCCGCTTCCTCCACAAAGGCTTCGCGCAGTGGTCGAAGGAGAGGAAGGTCAGTGCTGCTCGCAGAACAGGAAAGTGACAAAACATAAAGGCTTACTTTACCTAAAGCAAATAAAGAGAGGATAAGCAGTTCTAGTGAAGTTCATGATTACAGCCAGCATATTTTAGAGATACGGTCACCTTAGTGTTTTTATTTTCCACACTTGGTGAAACACTGGTAGCATTTTTTAAATTGCGTTAACATTTCTGTATAGATTTTATTACAGCTTGTTTTCCCAACTGAGGTGACTTTCTGCCTCCTTCAATTGGGGCAGTTAGCCAACCAGACAAAAAGCTTTTGACAGATCTTCTGATTAATTTATGCACCAAAGAAGGAGGAATCTTCTTTTGCTCCCTCAGACAGGTCTGTGTAACTTACAGAGGTTAAGCTGAGGTGCATTATAAATATTCATTTTACTTTGTTCTTTAAATATTTTTGCCCTGGCCCTATTGTCCTACATTTGAAATAATATCAAAGCTTAACTAAAGAATTTTCAGTTTTGATATCGACAGCTTAAATGAGTTTGTGCAACATTACCAGCCTTTCCCAGAACACTCACTCTTCTGGTTATTAGATATGTGACACCAAAACAAGTACAGCAGTTACTGCTGGATGCATTTATTAACTCCTGTTACAAATGTCTTCCATTACATCAGGCTGTTTTATTGGGCAGTTGGCGCTGGTTGTTCCTCCTTGCTCGACAGCCATCCAAGACAAATTATTCAATGAATGTAATCATTCTGGCAGCGGAGATTCTTTAAGGCATTTATTTCAACAAGTTATAACCAATGTTATTATTTCTTAGAAGTCTCCTCCCAGCTTTTACCTTTCTGCAAGAGCGCAGGTTTTGATTATGCATGACAGTGCAGCATGTTCGTGCGCTCTTGGGCTTCAATTATTCATCTAAGGCTGTGTTTGTGTGTCTTTCCTGGGCAGGATCTCCTCATCAGATGGCGACTCTGTGTTAAGTGACCATTCCAGTGAGCGGGAATCAACCGAGGAGAACCTGAGAGCCCAGGCCACGCCCAGCGACAGCAAGCAGACCCGTAAGGTCCCCATCAATGTTTTAAACGGTAAGTGGCCCTGGCAACACTCAACTCGCTCCTCCAAACACGGAGAGCAAATATGAGGGGGAGGAAGAAAATGAAGGGACTTGGCTGACATAAATAGATAAAGAGAGAGCAACCACAGCTAGCATGTTTTGATTGACAGGGAGGCCAGTTTGAGATTGTAAAGGGAGGAAGAAAAGACAAAGCAGAGGAGACGTGAAGAGATTCCAGGCAAGGACATAAAACAGAGTGAAAGTAAAAGAAGCAGCTGGTAGGAATTTCTATTCAGTGGTCAAAATAAGACGAGACGGAGAGGAATTGAGGAAAAAGAAAAAAAATGCTAAAGTTACTTTATCTGACAGCTTTTTGATAGATTCAAGCCTGCAGTGCCACTCAAGAGATTACGTGCTGGACCTCGAGGCAGTCGGGCACGCAGACTGCAGCCTGACTCACACACAGAGGAACAGTCTGTGTTTTGTTATTGATAAGTCTGTGCTGATACTGTACTATGCTCTGCCCGGTGCTTTTAACCTGGTTAAGGTTAGGATTGGGTTAGGCTGACAGCAACCCCCCTTTTTTAATTTAATTTCTGCCAAATTGTCATATCCAGAGAAAATCCCAGATGCACGTATGAGACTTGGTTCATTTAGAATGTAAATAAAACAACCAAACAGTAGTATTAGCTTAATTGGGTCGGTGGATACCTGGTGGATGAAAAGAGTTTAATTAGATTCCAGATGAAACACATTCAATATTAAATAATCTGCTGCATCTTTTTTTGCTTTCTTCTTATTCAGAGCAACATCTTCCTTGCTTTTTTCCAGCTACTGAATAAAAGATCTGAAGAAATGAAAGTATCACCTATGGAAACTTGCCTTTTCCTTTCTTTTGATCTTTCCTGGTTATGTTTCTTTTCTCTCATGCATCCGTGTCAGCTGCACCTCTGTGTTGTTGTTTTTTAATATTGTTGTCAGTATGCAGCAACCACTTTGATTTTTGTTCTTACTTGATCTCTTTCACCCTAGTAAGACTCTCTTTCCTTTCTTTTGTGGTTTGCAGGCAAGAATAGAATTGGTAAGAGCTTGCCACTTTCTGTCTCTGTCTCTGTAGACCTCAGGCTTGACCTCCAGCAGCTGTCTGTGTGTTGTCTGTTAGTTCTTTGGTAGTTTTGTGCACAGTTCTCACCATCCATCACTTCTGTGCTGAGCTGTCGGTCACAGCATGGAAACAATAACTTCACAAACAAAGGCAAAAGACATTGTTTGAAACAAAGCTTAGCTTTTGGAAATAGAAATCAATGTTTTATTTTCACGTAACCCTCAAGAAATTTACTCCACACTTTTATTACAACCAATATTTTGAATATAGTGAAGTGGTAAAGAAACACGGACATGTTTCATTAGTCATCCTTATGCATTAGCTGTTTGTGTAAAATCTCTGTCCCCTAGCTTAGATCAGCATTAGCATACGGTGTGAACTCGCTGCTAACATGTCACAACCTTTGTTTTATTCCACAGGTCCTCCTCCTATGAACGATACAAATGAGCAGCTGTCTTCAGCCTCCATCTTTGAACATGTTGATCGGATATCTCGTGGCACCGACGCAAGTAGGAGACTCCCCAATAAAGTCCAGCTTATCGCCATGCAGCCTATGCCTGTCCCACCACTCCACAGTCCGCCCGTCAATGGAAAATTGTCAGACACAAACCAAATGACCAAAGAGGTTTGCTGCTCTCATTTTCTTTTTTAAGGAGATAAATAATCCAGCAGTTTAATGTTAAAGTGTCTTTTTATTAAAACTGCTGGATCAAGATTTGCTTTACTTTCGCAAGCACATTAGAAAAACGTGGGTTACAGTAAGATATTGTTTTACTGTGCTGTGCTGAAGTTTTGGGGGTTTTTTGTCATTAAACTGTTTCTTTATTTAACATTTTTAACTAAGTTTATTTAACAAAATACATTCAATAAAAACTTGAGAACAGGAAACAGATTTTTCATCCAACCACTGAAAAAAAAAAAAAAAAGGTAACCACTGAACACAAACACTACAGAAGAACAGTTTACAAAGATTAAAATGGAACTACGGGAACATTTTCATTCATAGCTGCCTCATTAGATCTTTACAGCAGAGTCTATCTGAACTCTGTGGCGCCTGATCTCCAGGGGTTTAAGTTTGACCCTGAAATCAGAAGAGGATGTTTCTCTCTCTTCAGATTTACTATGATCCTGTGATGGGAACGATTTCAGCCCTGCGTGATCACGCTGATGTTTGCAAAGAGCAGATGATGAAGTGAATGTTTTGGCACATTGGTAACAGTGAAACAGTTTATTAGTAACGTGGGATCGTTTGTGTGCGGAGTATGAACTGAGATTACCGAAGCTCACAGCTGTAGTTTCCTTCCATGTGTGTACGTTCATGCTCGTTACGATTACCTGAACATGAGAAGCTTTTGTCACAGTGTCTGCACTTGTATGGTTTCTCTCCTGTGTGGACTCGTTTGTGTGTTTTAAGGTCACCTGCAGTGGTGAAGGATGACCCACACTGAGCACAGAGGTGCTTTTTAACCCCACTGTGAAAGAGTTCATGTCGTTTTAAGTCACCTGATGTGGGGAAGCATCTCCCACATTCTTTGCAGTATTTCAGTTTGTCTCCAGTGTGTTTACGTTGATGTATTTTTAGTGCTGAAGTTAAAAAATTACCAGGCTAATTATTCCCCACAGGCCTTGCAGGAGTCTCATCTGTTCCTTTGAAAAATTTCATCTCAATGCAGAATAAAAAATACAAAACCCTGACACAAACTCTTTGGTCAGATAGTTTGAAAATGTTCTTTCTCAAAGAAGAAGTCATAGGAACAAAGTGAAATCCTCCAGAGTCTTTTGGAAGATGTAATTCACACGTGGTTGAAATTTCATTTGTGATGCTTCTGTGGTTCTTATAATTTGCCAAACGAGCTAATACTGATAATTGTAATTTGATCCTCAGATCCAGGTAGCGTTGAGGCACAAGTCAGAAATTGAGCATCATCGTAACAAGATTCGTCTTCGCGCCAAGAGGAAGGGCCACTATGACTTCCCAGCTATGGATGACATAGGCGGTCTTGGCGATCCAAAGGATCCGGATCGTATTTATCGCAAAGAACAGATGCAAATCGATAAGATCCTGGACCCGGATGCTCAGATGCCCTCCGTCTTCATGGAACCCAAGAAAAGGTTAGAGGTTATGAATTTTTGACTTTTTGGTGGAGAACTTGATTTTCTGTGCATGCTGATAATATATTTCTCTCTTTCTTCATGTGTTTCTAAGTGGTCGAGGCAGGCGCTCACCAAAGCAGAGGATGAAAGACCAGATGAATGGAGGCATGATGGAAGCAGACAAAGACCACCTCATCACTGAAGACACTGATGCTGCTTACAGAAAGTGCCCCGGGGTCAACAATGTTGCCTATGTGGTGAGTAACACAGAAGAAGTAGGAAAACCTTTCACGGACCCTGCAACCTTTCTGAGTTCTTTGCCGTCTATGTTTTCCAGTCGGACCCTGACCAAGGCCCAGGATCCCCTCACAGGAGTCCTTCCCCCACAGATGATGTCTTCCCAGCCCCCACTTCCTCTCCTCCCGGCCATGCCCCTCCCCCACCACCGTACATGCCCCCACAGCCCTCCATCGAGGAAGCACGGCAGCAGATGCACTCCCTGTTGGACGACGCCTTCGCTCTTGTGTCACCCACTTCCCAGGGCAGCACTGCTGGGATCACTCTCCCAGGGGTCAACAGCAACCCTCCTAACTCTAGCCCTCCAGGTCATGGGCCGAGACCTTGGGGTCTTTCCTACCAAGCTTTCCCCAGCGTAAGTTGCCGTCTGTGTACAAACGCTCTGGCTGGAGCATTGTCCATCCAGTCAGCTATAAAAAATTCAGCTGCTATATTGCATGGAACAAGAATATGTGTTACAAATAGAAACAGTGGGAGACACAGCTTTGCATTCACTTTCTTAAGGTGTTTTGCTCTCCTGCTCAGCATGAAGCCTATTGCTTCCAGTATAATCACGTCCTCTTAGCAAAGTACTGACTTAAGTATTCCTCCATCTGTTGCAAGGTGCAACCTTAGCCCCCCCCTGCCCACCCCCACTGGCTATGTAGAGCTCCTAAGACCCTTCAGTGATATAGCCATCACCCACGTAATCTTTATTAATTCCTGTTGGTATAGGCTACTTTCAAAGAAACTGCTTGGAAGGCTTTACAAAGCGAGGCCAGTTTATGCAGTGCCAACCTCTGTTATTAACACTTAGCTACGGCAGCATAATACTATTCATGTACAATTATCCCTGGCTTTGAAATCCATGAGAGGTAGAGGGCTTAGCTGAAATTAAGGTTGTTTGTGTAAGAAGAAGAAAATCGAATCGGTACTTTACAAGTGCAAAAATCTACTCTAAACAAAAACAAAATAGAAGCATTGTATGGCTGTTCTATGGTCCAGATCTAAATGTGTCACTTCATTCATTCATTCCCTGGAAGTGCAACCTTAAAGATTTAATCCCAGACCTTCTTGACTGCAGAGAATACATTTTCACTCCCTGAATACACTTTTTAAATGCTTTCTTATCTTTCATGCTGCTTTACAGCTGTTAATAACAATACTTTGTCCTCTATCCAACACGGGTGCTCACCCCAGAAGAGTGAAAGAAACACTGAGCAGTGCAGCCATAAAAAGCCCTTTGATGGTGCTTTTATATGCTATTAAAAATATGGATATCCAACGAAACTTTGCTTGGTAAAAATAACAATGTTCACTATGTAAAATAACCACCAACAGTACAGTAAATTGTAACACACACAGCAGGACTGTGATCTCATAAGAATAACTGCATCAACTAAAAATCGCTTTTGCATTTCTTTTCCAATATTTGTATCGCTACACCCTGATGCTTCGTAAAAACAGTTCACTGTTTATACCTGAGACCTCTGTCATCACTGGTACTTGATCATTGTCACTTAAACACAGCACATCTCTGTTGGTCTTCCCCAGAGATTCCCTGAGATGTCCTCTGCTGCAGTGCAAGGCATGGCAACAAGGTCAGTAAAGCAGCTGAAAATAGAGTCGCTTTCCACATGTTCTTCATACCCCAAGAGGTATTTCCTATTTATAATTACAGGTGAACTTTCACCCGTGTGGACATTTTCTTTAGTTTACATTTATAGAGTTGAGCCTCATGAATACTGAAAAAGAGTCCTCTTTATTTTATTGTTTCAATGGATCAGGTCTGAACAGCTGCCTCTTAATAGACTCTGAAAAGGCTGCACGTGTACACACATGTAGAGTATCAGCTGTCAACCATTTGTGTTTTCCACTATTTGGTACCAAATTGTGAAATGCTTGACTATCAGGTTATTGATTGCACCATATAGGAAGGACTCCCTGTGATGAGAAATGTAAAGCGTGCTAAAAAAGTAGCACAAATACACACACAGTATGAAATGTCTCCATGTTCAGTAACAGTGCAAAAAAGGGGAAAAATCATCATCTGCTATTAGTCAAATTGTTTACTTTAAACTGACCCAGAATTCAGCTATTGGTGCGTCCTTATGTTTTCTTAAATCATAAATGAGTTTTTTGGTCTGTGTTTCAGGCAGGGCCTTGGCTCGAGCTACCTGCCACCAGGAGAAACAGCAGGGCACGGTGAGCAGCTCCAGCCAGACAGCCTGTACTCCAGCAGGGGCCTCTACGCTGATGAACTGCCCTCATCTGCCAGACCGCGTCCAGTGGGAGGAACCACAGGTACACAAGGAAGTTCGATAGCATCACACAAATGCAACATTAACACAACAATATTTTATGTTCAGGCTGTTGCTCTGTCCCCCCAAACAAAGCTCATGGTGTCCATTCATTTCTGCATCTCGTTTTCAACTTTTTTGCAGATTTTTTTTTTTTTTAAATAGGAAAAAAGGAAACGCACATCTTAAGCAATCATGCTTAAAGATAGACATGTATGTTCTTTATCTCAGTGTTTAATCTCCGTCTCAGTCTTTATGCTATATTTAATCCATCTAAATGTAAATACTCCCACTGTCAGTTACAGCTAAACAACAAAATGAACCATTAGCACAAATATGTCCTTTTTTTATTCTTAGAGCTATACACTATTTATCTCTGACTTTGTTTAACAATAAACTGCTGAGAATATGTAACACTGACAGAAATAACTAGTGCAAACGTGAAAGGTTTTGCACTAGCTGTCACTACAGAGGAATAACTCTTGCATTTAAAATATGCCCTTTCTGAACTGGCTGAGTGCGGCGCGTGCGATTAAAGCCATTTGTTGCAGCAGGAATGGGGTGTGTCAGCAAAACGTACAGATGATTCAGGTTGCCAATATTTTCTGCAATGATTGAAGAACATCTGTGATAGACGTGCAACCAGTCCAGGGTGCACGCTCACTCTCACCCAAAAACAGCTTGGCTAATCTGAGGACAGACAGTCAGGCAGCTGCCAATAACTTTGTAACTTCACTTACAGTGGGTATAAATTTGCATGCAGCTGACAAATTTTCAGACGCTGATGCCGAGTAAAGACAGTTTCATATATTCTCTGCTTAGATGAGAGAGCATAAAAGAATACTGCAGTGATCCCGAGCAGTTTTGAGTAGGAATGGAAGATACAGTAAGGTTTAAGGTTGGGCAAGAAGCTGGCATGATTAAGGTTGGGTCTTTAGGAAATTAGTGCCAGTAAGTATAATGTGTTTATTTATTTTTTTAGGTGCCCAGCTCCATCATCTTGCACAAGTGGGTCTGTCCAGTCGGATGAATGGTTTCCCAGCAGGAGTCAGGGCTGCTCCGGGCCAGAATGGAGGCTTAGGCTGGAACCACTATCATGATGACAATTTCTCCAGAGCAGAAGCTGAAAAAGATGCAGTGAGTGAATTGCACATTTTTATTTTTTCATTAACAAGTTCATTTAATTTCATTGAAACCTGAAACTAAATGAAATCCCAAACTTTTCATTTAATCATCAAATTATTAAAAACAAACGCACAGTAACTCGATCCTAACAGGAAGCCAACTGTATTGCTTTTGAGAAACACCCACAGTTTCAGTTTGGTTTTCTTCTAATTTTCTGGTGTTCTTCTGTTTTTGTTACTTGATATTTTTTATCTTATCTATTCTCTTCTTTTTTATCACCTCCCCCTGTTGTTCCGTTTGCCCTTTCTGTCCTGCCTGCTATTTATGGACCCCCTGACTGCTCGTCCTCCTCTATCTTCCAGATTCACCGGAGTGGTATCAGGGAGCCCACGGCCCCCCCGACCCATCTAGATGGTGTGGGTTATCTGACAGCCCCCCCACCTCTGGATACTTCTCCTCCCACTCATTCCTCTGCCTCCTTGATCAAGGCCATCCGGGAGGAGCTTCTGCGGCTCTCGCAGAAGCAGGCGGCTGTGCCCAGCTACCACAGCTGAAGTCCTGGCTTCTAGTGTCCTGCTCTAACCAGTCATGTCACTGACCCTGCCTGCTTGCTTCACCTAATCTGACAGTGCTTCCCATGGAAGTCCATTAAGCTGTACAGCAGAGAGATAGTCCTGCTAAAGTAGAGAGGTTTGCTCCTGAGAAACTGCATAACAGGATGGCTGATAGAGACTGAGATCAGCTGCAGTAGAGTACAGCTGACCAGAGATGACGTGAAACCAACGCGTGAACTCGACATGCCCGTGTTTCTTTCCTGTTCTTTACCGTGGACCAGGGAGCGCTAATGTCACGTACTGTGGACGTCGGACTTGATTTTGCTGCATTTCCTCAGACTCTGTGTCATAGTTTCAACTTTATGTCGCCTTCACAAACAGAAATACAGTGTCAGACTGAAGTCACAATGTCTTTTTACATCACATAACCTGATGTATTTCTTCTTTTTGATGCAGACCCCTAACTTCCTTTCCACCATCAGGTGCTTCCTGTCTTCTGCCATGATGAGCCATGTTATGCCTTGACACTGTGATACAGTTCACGTGACCATACCTGCTGTTAGAGCCTACAGTAAGACCATAGTTCACAGCCAGCAACCCAGTTCAGACAGCAGGCAAAAAAAGGGGCATCCATACACAGTAATAACACTCATTAATGCTACCTATTCTGTCCTTACTTACTACAGTAAAACAGTGTTCGACCTCTCGGCTTACAATATATACTTTTTCATGTTAAAGTGCTGTTGTTGTTTTTTTAAATTCGTGTTGAGAAGCTACTTGATGGTTAAGCAAACAGGAGAAGAAATCAGCCTTTAAGCAGATCAAACAGTTTCTGAGCAAGTTTTAAAGACGCAGGCACAGATGTGGTACAAATAATAAAAGGTGACATACTTGATGATTATGGTCAATATTTAATGTATGTATTCATTATGTGGTTATTTGATGCACTGTATGCAGACGACTTGGTACGGCTCAGGTTTTTCATTAAGAGATTCCTTACGGACAAATCCGTAAAAAGACACTTTAGAAGGTCACATGGAAGAAGTGTAAATTAGGGAAAGTCACAGACACCAGTGTTCTGTTTCAGCTCATTTCTGTGTTGAATACACATGGATGTCTTTTTCATGCAGTATTGGACGTTTGATTTGCCTTTTTGTTAGCACAGGAAGGGAAGACGTGTACTGTATTTCATTAAGAGTTTACTTCAACTACTCATTTTTACATGCTTTTTAAATAGATTTGGATCATTTAATTGTGTTCACCTGGCTCTTAGTCATCATGCTGGTTAGAAGTCATTCCAGGTCTTTTCCACAGGATGTGGTGCGGTGTTTCGGAGGCCTAAAATTTTAATTCATTCGATTAAAATAAAAGAGGAACTGTGGGGTTTTTATAGCAGGACTTGAAGATGTGTTTTTGCAGTTTGTGCCAGGATCATATGGCAAATTCGAAATGTTCCCTGCACAAGCCTCGACTTCCAGGTGATTTTACTGATGTGGCCACGGTGTCCTTCTCATGCCATGTTTCCTTTCCATGTGACGTGCCTTTTGGACTCACCTGAATTGATTAAGCACCAGACTGTCTACTGTTACACTCCCAATTCTAACACAGAATTATTTAAAAGCATCATTATTCCAACATGGCTGTTTGTCAGTGGATGTAAGGGCAGTTGAACTGTAAACGAATCGATGGAACATCAGGTAACAGTGACACTGTAGCTTTGTTGTCCATTACATGTTCATGGTTTATCCATCTCACACTGTACGCCTCCATCTGCTGGTCCTGTACTGTAACTACATCCTTGTGTTCATCCTCAGTTGCTTTTTGTTGTTGTTGTTGTTTATTTCCAGTCCTTTTCTACGTGTTCTGCTATGTAAAAATGATCCGTTGGCTGGCCCAACTTTCCATTTGCATGTTTAATTGTTGTATTTCTTTGGCTTGGTTTTGAGCATGCTATTTCAGAATTTGTGAAATACAAAGTAAGCTGTAACTTGAGCTGCCTTTTAATTAATGTACATTGCCAGAGTGAAAATTACTTCAGATTTTATTTTGCTTTGGTTTCATTTGAGCAATCATAACATCTGACGTCATTCATCCAAAACGTCACATGCTTACAGGTGTTGTAGTTACACCAGAAAACCACAGGGTGTCAGCACATCACAGGAAAACTAGCTGCACTAAAAGGACAAATCGCGCTCCCGCGCTGCACATGACGTAACCAGTTCCCATGGATGATTCTAGGCGTCTCTGAAAGCAGGTCAGTCGGTGGGCTCTTTACGTCTTTTTGAATTGTGAACATGCAACAGATGTTTATCATACAGCAGAGTCTGTTTGGATCAGTGATGCTTCCACTAGCCTTTGGGTGAGATGAATTTTTCTAACCACCAATATCTGGAAAATATGAACATACAAATACACACCAAGTAAATGAATCAATCGAGATGCGCCGGTGACTGTTACACGTTTATATTTCTCTTAAAATAACCTCCAGCTCCTCGTTCACTGACTCGTATCCCCATCACAGCTTCTAAAGCCAGTGAGTGAGGCATCTAAATGTTCCGTAAATCTCCTGATCTGTCTCTACAGGGGTTGACTTTGCACAACTCAGCAAGTATTTGACAGCACACTCCTGAGTGGTCAATATTCACAGTCCATGCGCACATTTGGTTATTTTTATGGCTCCAAAACGGCAGCAAATTCATCTGGTCTTAGTTTTGAGAAGTAAACCCTAATAAGGGATTTGATGACTTATAGTCATCGACTTTAAGTCGTTCATTTATTGTGTTTCGATTTTGTTTCCGATCTCCTCTATACACAGGAGTCATGCTGTGGCAAGACATGAATTCATTTTTCCTTAATAATCCGTCTTTTTAATTTCACGATGCTGCTAGTTTGAGTTATATCTCGGGCATGATGAAAGACCACACAATGTTTGCTGCAGAGTATCCCAGGCTTGCTGCCTCTTGCCCGGTATCTAAACCGTCCCCCACCTCTCCCCACCTTCCCTACGGTAATCCTGCCTGAGTGTTGTTCCTGAGCGCAGCCTGGACACACACAACAAAAACACACCCAGGAGTTAATCTGGATCATGATGGTAATTACTGCCTGTGCGTCCAGCCTGTAGGAGGGTATTGTCCACTAAGGGAGGAGTCAAACAGTCGGTTCTGCCTACTGACCTTGGAGAAAACTGCGAGGGAGGTAGGCAGGGGAGGGAGGAGAGAAACGGGGAGAAGGAGGTAGCTGACTGAGTTTCAGCACTGCAGATCTTCCTGTCTGCCTTCAGCCGCTCTTTCTCTCAGTTTGCTGGTGAAAGACAAAAAGCATTGAGAGGAGGGAGGAGGAGAATTGTGAAAGGAGTCTTTTTACTGATGATGGACGAGGATTTCTTTCTTTTTAACTAATCTTTAAAGCCCCTGTGAGTATTGCCTGTTATCTGCTTGTCATTCAATCTGCTCTTTGCTGCACATGTGTATTCTTTGACTGTAATAAGAGTCACATCTCGGGAATGTACTGATGTTACTAGACGGGTTTCTCAACCAGAGTCCCACAGACGAGGTGTCTTCCCACATTGTTTGTTTTTGTAACCAAGGTAGATGTTTGGGTTTTCCTGAATAGGGTGCAGTTGCAGACATTTGTGCGCTCTGTGTGTGTGTGTGTCAGAAAATGACATTCCTGCAGTTTCGTGACAGTGAATGTTGTTGACACAGCCTACGATGAGCCCTCACAGCTGTTAGCTTTGTTGCAGTGGCGCTGCTGTGGGAGGTTGTGGTCCTCGCCCTCCTTGTTTACAAGCATGGCTTCTTCTTATGCAATTCTCTGCATGCTGCACTATTACATACCATTAGAGCTGCTGCTGCTGCCTACAGTATGAATCAATGGCAGCACGAATAGTTGACTGACACTGCAGACATCTTCTGCGGTACCCAGCTAAGGGCCAGCTGGCACTGATGTCATAGAAGGATGCCACTGTGTTCACTTTTAGCATTGGCTGCGCATATGCATGAAACTGACTGGCTTCATTTGTCTCAAATACCACACACATTCTTTTCCTGGATTTTCAATCACGTTTTTATTACCAGAAATGCCTTCAACCTTATTGTGTGGTCTAAAACCTACATTTCCCTTCTCTCCACCCCTTTTATCTCCTTTTTATCTCTACCAACCAGTGCAGGTTATCTTTGCTCTGTCATCTCTGCCTGTCTTCTCTGCATAACAGTGAGGTGAGGGTATCAGGGGGATTTCTGAGCTAGCGATGCAGAAACAGCAGCGATAAGAGAAAGTTTAGATTTTCTGCACGTGTGTGTGACATGAGCATCATCTGACGTAATGGAGGAAAGGCATGGATCTCCAGGAAGATCTGTTTTCATAACAAATGAGCATTTATCTCTCTCTCTGTGTGTGTGTGTGTGTGAGAGAGAGAGATAAGCAAGGTTAGAGAGGGGTACAGAAAGAAAGTGCCAGTAGCTAGTGCTGCCCTACTTTCAACTGCATGACACATATTTTATCCAAGTTTAGAAGCAAAAGCGTCTGCATGCATTAGGTCACCATTGTACCGCCTCGTGTCAGGTCAGGTAACTCTTGCTGACATCACCTCTGGTCGCCGGCGGACGATCGCTGTCCTCAAGGTCACAGTGCAGGTTATCTGTTTCTCTGTCACCCCCTCTCCACCAGGCTGTACTGTATCAGAAGACACAGTGTCACATTGTGCGCTGCCGCTGTGCTGAGTAGGAGGCAGCACTCATATGATGTTCTAGGGAGAGGTGAATAGCTGTCATTCATGAGAGGGTGCCCGTTTGCTCGGCAGCTGACTTCAGACACTGATCCTGCCTGTCAGCTGCTGGCGGGTGTCTTCCACAGACCTAACTGTTGTGTCCGTTGCACTAGTAGCTGACACATTAAACATGTTTGTTGTTCTTTATAGCAGACAAGGAAACACAGCACAGGTTTTGGAGTCCAGAGAATACAGGTCATATTTGAAGAAGCCTTTTATTAGGAAAGCAGTTGCAGAAAATAAGGATCCTTTTACAAACTCCTAACTAATTTTGGCTCAGAAACCCTTCTTGCAAACGCATTGTAGTGCATGTTGTTAGGTAGCTGTGGTATTTTGTTAAACTTTACAAAGATATCCGGTACGCCACAGCTGATCCTCTGACAGCATTAATCCCTATTAGCAGGCACTGGATCTCTCTGCACTGCTGTCCTTCAGACCACATCCTCTGGATGTTTTCAGGACAGTTTGCACCACCAGCAGCAGCAGCTCCGCCAAGACCAGCCCGGCAGCTATTAGTGTGTATGCGGAAGAGTAGAATGAGACCACAAACAACGTTGTCCCGCTTTTAACTTTCCCTCACTCTATATATCGAGACGAACTATAAAGATGGAGCGAACAACGGAGATGCTGATGGAATGAAAAGAACCAAAACGCTGGTTATGTGTTTCTTTGTACTTAAATGCACACGCACAGTCCTTTTACCTCTTTCAGAGGAGCCTTAGACTTTGTGTTCTGGTTGCATGCTGTCTGGACAATAATCAGCAGGTAATCCCTTTAAGCCATTATTTCTCTAATTGCTTTGTCTTGGTCAGCAGATGGACACCGCGGGGATGTTGTTTTGTCCTGTCTGCTTTCTCTTTAGTGAATCATAGCTGAGTACAGAAATAACCTCTGCGGTATTGTTTGCTCAACTGCATATTCATTTGCTTATGAAACAAGATTAAAAGGATTATTTGCTCTTGTATCAGTATAGTCCCTGTGGGCAGAGAACACAGTATACGAAACAGCAATGTGGAAAGTCTTTAACTGTGCAATAACCTCACAACTTTCTTCACTGTCTAATAGCATCCATTTAACAACTAATGATAACTAATGATTCGATCTTGAAGTTGATCAATCATGTACCACAGGACTTCAAGCTGGCAATAATGAAACCACTACTTCACTTCAGCATCACTTGACCGAGTTATCTTAGCTAACTACAGCCAATCTCCAACCTTCCTTTTATCTCAGTTATTCTTGAGTGTGCTGCTCATCCTCCACATTGAAAGGAGCCAGTTGAGGTGGTTCTGGCATCTGACTAGGACGCCTCCTAGATGAGGTATTCCGGGCATGTCGTACTCGGAAGAGGCCCCAGGGGAGACTCAGGACTCACTGGAGAGAACACATCTTTCAGCTGGCTTGGGAACATCTCGGTGTCCCCTCAGATGAGCTGGAGGAGGTGGCTGGGGTGAGGGAAGTGTGGGCTTCTCTGCCGCCGTGACTCAAACCGTGACAAGCGGCAGAAAATGGATAGATGCAGGAATGTCTTAAATACATACAGTATATATATGGATGACCTCTA
Organism: Copadichromis virginalis; assembly: GCF_057382275.1. NCBI lineage: Eukaryota > Metazoa > Chordata > Actinopteri > Cichliformes > Cichlidae > Copadichromis > Copadichromis virginalis. The sequence continues at coordinate 4,244,354 of NC_140624.1, read as the reverse complement.
ATTTCCTCCTTCCAAATTTTTATAAAACTGGGGTCATTGTACGTACAGTGAAACATAAATCCTGAACCTGGCGACTGAGTTAAAAGTAAAAGTCAGGAAACCACAAGTAAAGCCTTTTCTCAGGAGAAAATAATAAGCAATCCACATCTAAAGTTTTCTTTGGGCAACATTTAGGCTGGACTGATAGATGATGACTTTATGGTCATGCTAGCTCATGTAACATTACAGCCAGTGGTATAAGTGATCCATAAATGTCCCAAGTAGCCCAGATTAGGCTGGAGTGAGAGTGGCTTTTAAACATGGTGAGCTCTGTCCAATTTTACATGTCAATGCTGTGTGTGGCTGCCTAGTAAAGATGACATAAAATGACGAGAACAATAAAAAATGTGAAATTAGTGCAACTTTCATGCACTGTTTTATTTTTCCTGCTGTTGAAAATAGTAGGATAACAACATGTTAGCACAAATTGCCCCAGGTAGGACCGGGCTGTGCATATTTATCTCGGTGTGTTACGTCATTGTCTACACACAAATCTTGCGAGTACAGATGAGCCCGCTAGGGGTGATGGTGGGAGACTCACAGCAAAGGGCACCTGGAGGAGTTACACAGGCCACAGGGTCAGAGTTTTATAAATAGAAGCAACACACATTGAGACGTGAGATTCATGCCCACAAACACATGCTCAGGGAGGAGTAGAAAGTGGCTTTGGTCTTGGCTGCAGCTGTCCCTCCGGCTCTTCTTTCCAATTTCACTGGAATCAACTTTCAGACAGATGGATCTTTGAAAACGTTTCATTAAAGTGAATAAATACAGATATTGCTATTGAGAGAACACCTTAGCCAGCAGTTTTGCTACTAAAGTGACAGTCTTCATATACTGTTTAAAAAACGGTAACATTACATTTAGGAATTGCAGGTATACAGAAAAAAGTTAAGGTCAATAGAAATAGGCTTGGACATTTAAAACCGTAGCATATGAGAAACATGGATGCATAGAATTTATTTAAACATGACTCTACAGTCTTATTTCAGCGAGGGGGGTGTAAGTGCTCCGAACAGCACATTGACAGGCGAGTACAAGAACTCAAAGTCGTATATTTTAGCTAATTTATGCTGGCAGATTGTCCTCATATTCATTGCCCAAAGCTTGTATTTACAGTGATGTTTCTCTTTTTTAAAAACAGGCCTGTTATTTTGTGGCCTTCAAAGATTTGTCTCTATAGTGTCACTTTTTTAAGATTAAATCGCTGCCATCTGATGTATGTCCACATTACACTCAGGCGTGTCTGACTCTTCATCTGCGTTTCTTGATCACAACAGCACTAAACAAACACTCCTGTATCCTAGTAACCATCCAGAGTGATACAGTGGACTGGTAGACTCCTGCATTAACCTGTCAACGGGCCATTGCTGTTGTGAAATTGTGGGCTGTAGAGAGCGGAGTCCCAGCTAGCTTAAAGAAGTCTGACAGAGTAGGGATTCCAGCTGGGTTGTAACGCAGGTTCAACCCTTGAAGGGTGGACAGAAAAGCAGTCCCTCCTGCTCTCTAACACAGGAGTTGGAGAGCAGGAGGGATTGTGCAAAGACATGCCTTTTTCATAATCCTCATCTCTGTGATCCCAGGAACTGGCTGAGCTCTGGCTAACCTGCTAGATGAACTGTGGGAATCTTCTTTTACACCACATGTATTATGTGTAAAATCCTATTCAGTGTGGTTGGATACTCAGGGTGTGGCTGCGGTCTATTTTTATCTAGCCTTTGGTAGATATTTTCCGTAGCAGTGGGAGGGTACGTTCAATTCAGGCTACAGAACTGACTCTTACCTGCTTCTCCTTGTCTCGCACGGGCCCTTCTGTCATAACAGGCTGTCACATTACCTGACTGGAACCTGCCTGCGTCCACATCTGTCTACGGCTTCATGCCTGTCTCTCTATAGGTTAGAGAGGAAGATCAGATATAATATCACTGATTTAGGAAGACCCACACGGCTACAGCTTCTGTGAAGACAGCCAGAGACAAGCTGCTGACAGGGAAACCATCCAAGAGCACACAGTTACCACAGTAACCAGTTAACTGACACCAAAGAAAGGCTGACTACACGATTTCGAGTTACCCAACATGCTGCTCCACACCCTCACTGGATGAGAAAATTATGGGATGCCCACACTGGCTGAAATGACTGTTGTTCCTTTCGGTGACATCCAGCTTGTATACATGGCACATCGACTGTTATTATGCTCTTGTGCATTAAATCTAGCAGCATGCCAGTGTTGCATATGTTTGGTATGCTTAACTTATTAACATCAATGTAATTTTGTTTTCCGCACTGACTTCATATGTGGAAATAACTCTGTGGAATTGCTCTTTTTACTCAGGTGGAGTTTGTTTAAGAGAACAGACATTTCCCTTTCTTTAATAACGATGAGCTCATTGAGATGAGGGGGGATAAAAGAGAAAAAGCAAAGACTGGGGTCAGAGATCAGAGCTGATGTCAGGATGAGAGCTGCAGGCCAAATGTGATTCACTCATATGCGTGCACAAGCATACAGAGTGTAGCAGGAATCTGACAGACCACGGAGAAATGAGCTGCAAAGCTTGGCATTATGCATGTGGATACCAGCACAATTCCCACCTACTACTTCATTAAACATTCTTTTCCATCAGTTTCTCTTAATTTAGCTGTATATTTGTGTTATTTCAAAATAAAAGCATTCTATATGAATACCAAATACCAGTAGCTAACCCACTTGAAAACTAGAAACCTCTTTTCTCAGCTTCACTCGTCTTTGTAGTGGAGTTCAAATGAGTCATCATTGAAATAACCATCATTATGACTCATTGTTTGCTTTATCTTCATGCCAACAATCATATCCGAGGGCAGGGCTTCATATATTTCAGCTTAAATTGATCTTAATTTATATTTTGGAAAAAAGGTACTTTGTTATTCTTATGTGATTTTTGCCATTCATCTGGAAAATATTCTGTTTTTAAATGTGTTGTTGCCAGGATGCAATCAGAATTCATTATGACCCAAACTTGCCTTTTGCACTGAAGATGACAAGCATGTCGTCATCATCTCATGTTTTGGAGAGAGTAAAGACTAAAAAGGGCCCTGCACCCTTATGAAGATTCAAAGGGCCTTACTGCTTTGTAGTTTCTCTAAGCCAGCATTTAACCACCATGCATAAAGAAACCTTGCAGTAATCCAAATATGCTAAAGCCTACTAAGGCTGTCAAGCTATTATTTCATACCTTCATGTCTTGTGAAGTCCACAGAACCTCATCAGGCTGAAAAGAAGAAAACAAGAAATGAAATCCATCACATGAGGCCTCTTCAGTGAGGTCTTTCCCTGAGCTCTGGGATTGCTCAAGATTGCTGGACTTTGTCATCTACCTTCTTGTAAATGAAAGGTTGCATTCTTTACTGATGTGTTCTTCATTTCCTCAGATAGATATATCAGACTGTGATAATCCAAGCAGCTTGTCTGCATATGTGCATTTAACTGAGATCAAATATAGGTGGTTTTGAGTGAATTTGTGGATATAACAGTATTTACTTCTTCTATATAAGAATGACAGCCCCAACTCTTTTAGTGTCGTGCCACAATTGGGTCCAAACCTGAATTTGTTGTTCACTCTTATTAATCATCATATGCCAGCTTGCTGTGATGCAAACATTACTGTGTTGTGATCATGTTAGCATACTGATGCTTAGCTGGAGAGAGTCACAGAGCTGCTTGCCTGGCTTTGGACTGTTCTTGTTGCAGCTCCCCTCCAAAGAGCATGTGTCAGTGCCAGTCAGCATCAGTGCAGCAGTGAGGTCAAGGGGTTCGTTTGCTAATGAATTTCGAGTTTCTGTGTTTTTAACCTTTCTAATTCCACTTGCTGACACATTAACATCATAATTTAGCCCAAGGAAAGCCCCTATAGTCGCAATACACACCCAAAGCAGAAGTCTTAGGGTGTAGGTAGTGGCAGAAAGGACTTTTCTGTCTGACTCAAAAGAGGTGGAAAGCTTTAAAAACAACTGCTTTGTCTATCTGATCCTCATCTACAGGTGCGATAAAAGCCGTTAAGGGAAAGGTGGCAGTGGGATGAAAGTCTCTGAAAGTCTTGTCAAAGCATGAGTAAGAGCTAAGAGCAGAACAAAAGCAGTTCTGTTCTTTATGAGATAAAGAATTCATTACTCAGTCTTCCCTTGGTTTGATTTCTGCTCAGCAGCCACTGCTCATAGTCGTGTTTATTCAACATATTTGGATAGATAATACCTTTTCTCGGATTTCCTCATGTTGGTTTTAAATGATTATCCTGCTTCCAAAAATAGTTTGCAATTGTGGGTGGAGTTTTTTTGTGTGTGTAAGGATATTTGTCAGAGGCCAAAGGCAGCAGCTCTGCATGACGTGCAGAAGAATGCAAAATAAAGACGCTGCTGTTTGTGCCTGTGTTTGGGAGTCGGGGACAGGCCACACGGTTGAGCCCCCTGTTCTCCACTCTTTGTATCCTGGTCATTCACTACAGTCTCTCTTTGTGCCAGCCACAGATCACATGTCACAATATTTGAACAGCTGCAGTCGTTGGCTGTGTGTTTTCTCTCTTCTTTCCACACGGAGAGTGGAGATCTGGTTTGATAACAGACTGTGAGAATTTGAACAGGTGAGCAGTGGGAGAAATATCTGTAGTATCGTGCAAGCGTCACATACAAACTACTGTAATTAAAACAACGACAACAGTAAAAGAAAAACATCAAAAGAGTGACAGCTGAGAATCCTCCCCTAGGATGGAGCGGGATCAATATAATGGATTATGTTAGAAACCTAACGGCTCCGTTCATGCTGTCACCTTAACCTAAACCTGTCAATATCAGGACTTGGAACATGATATCTGCTCTTCGAGCCTTCTTGAACACCGTAGCTACTATCCATTGCATTTCCAGGCTGGAGAAACGTTGCCAGTTTTTCTTTCAACATACACTTAAATATCTTCTTCTCTGTTGTCCCGTTGCGTTATTGGCCTCACAGAAAGCGAGTCATATCCTCGACACCAGGAGGCTGCTGTAAGAGAGCCAATAAAACTGTCTTTGAAGAAACTCACACTAACACATCTCAGGGCCTTTTAAGCAACTCATGCAACGCAAGAATTCAGAATTCATTTAAACTGCTCATGTCCCTTGATAGCTACAGGACAAGGACTGTTTGTTGTACTATTCAGTCTCCTACAGCAGTAAAGGTCACTGATAATAGTGGACACAATGCGAGAGAATTGCGTGTCGTGTATAGCGCATGTGCACTATATATATGTTACAGGTACGTGCGCCTGTAACAGGGGTAGAGGTGTTTGGTTTCTGTCCTTGGGCTGTATGTGTGCGCAGACTCACGGACGACCATCATGGCCACTTTGTATCAAGTTGAAGCGTCAACTGAAACCATTACCTGTTTGTTGTGCACTTAATGAATCATCACGATAAGCTGGAATTCAAAAGTATACTTGAAGCTAAAAAATGTAACAACTTAATCTTGCTGTTTTTTCACTTGAGGAGTAAAAGTCAAGCTATGTGTTAGCTTTGATGGAAGCTGAAAAAAAAACCCCCAGCTCTCCAGCTCAGCTTGTGTTGTCAGATGTGATCTTGGGTAATATATGCGAGCTGATTTGTACTGAGATTTGAGGCCATTGTGTAAACTGCAGTTCAGCTCTGCTTTGTCTCCAACGGTAATGAAAAAGCTTTGCTGAGGACTGTGTTTACTGACTTCTGATTACAGTTAGCAAACCCATCATCTGATCAGGGCGAGTACATAGCAGCCTCATGGTCTCTCTGAAGGGGGGAGAGTGCATGAAAAAGGGAGAAAAAAAGGCAGAGGGCACCTTGGCAGTCTAAAGCAGAATGTGATTAAAATTCTGTTCTAGTCGCAAGCACACATTGTTTGGAATCATCATTTGGTATTTGATAAGGCACAGCCTAATCGCACCCTCTGGGGAAAGTGTGGAAAGTAACACTGATGACGCTTTGCCTGGAACTCGCAACACAAGAAGAACCCAGATGAAAAGAGTTGTGTAGGTCTTACACTTTGCCGTCCAGTGTGAGTGTAATACCAACAACGCAGGAGTCCTGAAATGCAACTCAGTGGCATCTTTTTTCCCCTCTGCCTTCTGAACAACCACACATTTCAAACCCACCACACATTTGGAATAGATCTTGAATTATTATTTTTTGAAGCTTCAAGCCCATGTTCAGATGTTACAAAATAAGCTCCCTTCACAGTCTCAGAAAACATTGCACAACCATTGTGTTACACTGCACAGTGTTGAAAGAAGAGTGAACTACACTTCTTGTATAAAGCTGGTCATTTAACTTCATATCATGAATCTATTTCTTTAAAAGTGTATATTTCAAGTATCATAATCAACATAATGCAACTTGACCTTTATGTGTGCCGCCTGATAGTGTTTGCACGCCAGCTGTTTTCAAAGGCAGCCATGTTTCCCACACGGCCAAACAAATATATAGTAATGACATGCAAAAACACTCCTCTTCATGAAGACACTATAAAGCAAATTTCCCTCAAGGAAGAATCTGTTATGTAATTAGTTATGTAACTGTAATAGTGAGCTAGACTTTTGATGTGACTGAAATAAATCCATTATCAAAACTAGTGAACTAGTGTGCTGTGGCACAACCTTTTTATTGTGTCCCAGCCATCATGAATATTAACTTGTAGTGGAATGTAATTCAATTTATTAGACCATCTAATTCCATGGATTTAGATGCAATTATCCATTTTCGTGCACTGTTTAGTCCAGCGTGTTTTTTTTTCTCTCAGTTGATCCTGCTGAATTAAGATGTTATAGTAAGATTGGTGCCAGCAGAGGGGAAAACAATATACCTTACCCGTCAGAGTGAATGGAGCAATAACATTTATGTTTATTCTTTGAGGGCAAATAAGCAGATTAAACACTTTCACTCCTTTATCCAAGATAAAATAGAGTTTTTACAGCCTATTTATCCATATTTACCTGTGCTGAGGGTGGTCAAACTTTACCTGAACGATGTAGGCTTTGCCACTCTGACCAAACCTCCACATTGGTGCTGGTATAGTGTGCTGGTGATATGATCTGTAACAGCAATATAGGAGGGGTTGCCATGTGGTGCAGAAATTCATGGTCCCCATAACTAAGATGGCCTTTAGTGCCGACATGAGTTTTTCACGTTGAAAGTGATTTTGAGTGAATTAGCTCAGCTGTAGGCATCACCCTTTAATTTACTTCAATCATTCATGTCTCCAGAAATTCATATCTAATGTCTTTGAACTAATTTAGAAACATTAGCAAAAAATCCTAACTGTAATGGGAAACATGGTTAGCTTTATACCCCAAAACAGCTTGTTTGTTAGCATGTTAGCATGCTTACAGATAACTAGCTTTAAGAACTAATGTACCCCAAAACCACAGCCTTACAGAAATACTTGATTAAAACCTTTAAGTTATATTTAACTTTTACTTTTCATTTCTGTGGCAGTTTTTGTTGTTGTTGTTGTTGTTGTTGTTATGGAAGCATTAAACGTATTCTCTTATAAAGCTAATATTTTCAAGGTAAACATGCAAAATATACCCTTTTATTCTGTTGTTTTCTAAGATCAATACCTTCCTTGTAATGTGTATAAGAAATTGTTCAAATAAACTGAATTATTTTTCCTGTGGACGCCCACAGCTCACTCTTTAGCATGATCCACTCTACGGCGGTAACCCCTGACCCCTAAACACCTTGAGTCATGACATTCACAGCCATACTTAGACCAGGAACGTCGTGCACGTTGCTAAAGATCAGAGACTACTGACTCTTGTAGGAACGGATGGATTTATAGCCTACCAACTTAGCAGTTCATGGACACGGTGAATAACCGGCAGTGTGAGAAATGTTTCCAGTGTGGCCGCACCCTGACCACTACATCTTTTTTCAGTCCTCACACAGCCCTGGTCCGAGGTATCCTAAACACATACGCTTAAATTTAGACTGGCTCAGGCTGACCACAGACACAGCCTAACCTCCTGAAATCTGACACCCACTGTCTGCTGTTTCTCTCTCTCCTGACTCTGTGGGTAGGTGCGTTTTCACTTTCTAACTTTTGTTCACCGATTTCCTTTGTTGAGCACCCAACCATCTCACACACAAACACCTCAGTCTCTCATAACCTCTCCCTCTATTCTTCGTGCTCGGGGGCAGCCGACTGGAGCTGATTTACTCTGTTTGCACAGAGTTAGAGCTCACAGTTTTGGAGGAAATGAAACGTTAAAGTTACATACTGATACGATTCTTAAAAGCCCTTTCCATTATCACTTTTTTGGACTGAACGATCAAACAATTGTCCTCCCTAAATTAAAAAAAGAAGAAGAAGCTGTGCACATCTTTCTTCTGTTGACAAGCTTACTGCTGGAATCCTGTTTATTCATACTGGAGCATTTCCTCGGTTGTTGAGTGTGTGTCTTCAACTGATTTATTTCAATTTGTATCCAATAAGTAAATAAACAGTTGGTGATTCCATTAATAATAGTGGAGCAGTGAAAAATTTAACAGGAAGGTGGAGCGAGAGAGCAGAGAGAGCAGGTGAAAACACACAGCAAATCTGACCCATTTTCACCTGCTCAACCAGCAAGACGTCTCAAAATCTGCTGTCCTTCTGCGCATAATATCTGACAGTTTGATCCTTTCAGTGTTCTGGAAATATAGTTCTATCTGGGGACTGGCCTACAATGGAAACGTTCCACTTTGTTTGACACTTTTAATCACATTCAGTGGCGTATTGTTCTGCTTTCTCAAGTAAACGTTACTTTCTATTGTAGTAAACAGGCTTTAGTTTAAGTTTAGATAGATAGATAGAACTTTATTAATCCCTCGGGTAGGTTCCTCTGGGAAATTCAGTTATATGTTATATAGTTATATATAGTTATACTATGTAGTCAGTTATATGTATATATGTTTTTCTATTGATAAAATGCTAGTTTCTCTAGCTCTGTGCCCATCATTTAAATTTGCTGATAGTTTAATTAATTGATCAATTATTCTTAGCATTAATATGCTTTCAAATTGAAACATGAATATCCAAGTAAGGTCAATCCGATGAGGAAGATTTACTTTTGCCATTGCTCTTGTCAGTTCCTTCTCCTCTGCAGCTTAGTGCTCAATGGCCCATAACAGCTTCCTGATGGCCGGCTATGAACATGATGAGATCACTAGTATCACTGATCTCATCATCTTTTCATTCACACTCACACGAGAAGGGAGAGGGGAGAGCATATGTACAGAGACACTTGAGAGAATTGGAGGAGAGGGTACAGTAACAGTGACAGCCTCAATATGAATGTAGCCGTACAGATGAAGGCCGTATGGCTGTCGAGTGTTTCAGAGAGCTGGACCTGCATTAACGTGTCGTCTGCTACAGTTAAGCTGCACTTTTGTAAACGAGTCAATCATCACACATAAAGCATATTTGTTTTTTGTTTTTCAAGTGTTAGACTCACAGTAAATAAGACATAAATCAGATTTCTTCAGCATTTTAATTTTGTTTGTGTGCATTTTTTGCACCAAAGATGGAGTGATATAGATGCAAGACAAGGAAGCACTAAGCAAGTCCTGCATTTTTATTCTGTTGAAAAACAGTGTTTGTTTTTTTTAAATGAAAGTGAATGACACCTTTACGTGGGCAGTGCCTGCTGGGTGTGGAGAAACAGATGGCTTTGGAGACAGTGGTGCATGTTTTATTAGTAAAGCTCACTGCCCAGTTATGGCATTACAGGAAAAATGGGTGCATTATGCATATCCCTGGTGTCACTGGAGCTTGATGTTTAAGCTACATGTCTGATTGATTCAGACAGTGTGAGTGGGTGAGTGGGATATTCACAGTGAAAATATGCATTCAAATCTATTCGTATGTTTTAAGAATAAATATAATTTGTCATTTTCCACAGCATAGAAGACAATGGATAATTATTTTTACTAAAAAAAAGTAAAGAAATGTCTTGAGACACAGGTCAGTGGCAGGAGTGAATCTGTTTTTGCTTACAGGGAAATCAGTGGGCGTGCACACACATACACAACACGACTCTCCACAGTTGCACTGCAAAACAAGATGGCCACAATGAAGCAATCCAGACGACCACCAACTCTGAAAACTTTGTCAAATCGGGATTTTTTAGTTGCTGAGTGCAAAAAGGCAACACATGACATCAGCTCAGCTCAGAGAAACAAACACGATTCAAGAACATTTCTCATCTCTGGCTGAACTGGACCAATCCCAAACTGTTACACAACAGTCTGGACAACAGGCTCGGACTGTGATTACTCATGTCATCGTTGGGAAATTAATAGAGACCTACTTTCTGCTCATAAGGGATAGAAAACATAAAAGTGTTTATCCTGATATCTGATATCTACTGCTTAAATGAAGCCAGAAAGCTCTTTCTTTTTTCACTCAGCCGCTGAGTCCTCCTGTAATTCCCGTGTCCTCGTCACCACTACCTTTCAAGACTCTAAAACAGAAAATCTGTGACAAAAGCAAGAATAATTATGCAATTATGGCTGCACATTCTTGTGGTGTTCTGCTAGCTCTTCTGTGTTTTTAATCACAGTTTGGCAGCAGTTAAACGTGACCTTTTATTTCAGGAAATAGCTGAAAGTTCTTATCAGCAGCAAACCATTAAGATATACAATGCACTGTAAGTCTCAATGGTTTGTGTTGAAAGCTGTATGAACATGGCTAACTAAGAGTGAATAGCAGCAGTCCTGCATCTGTCTGGTTTCTGCAGTCCTATAAATACTGTAGGCCCAGTAGGAGGAACAGCGGTAGGTCCAGCAGGTCAAGTTGCCACATATGAGCAATCCCATATGTTTTGTAACACTCTGCATCCTGCCAGTTGGGAGAGATTTTAGTGGCAGCAGAAAGCAGTACAGTTGGAGATGACAGCAAAAACAGGTGGGAGCCAAGCCAGCTCCATCTCACTTCTTACATCAGCATGTCAGAATCCCTTTAAGTAAGTCACCAGTCAGTCAAGGAGATTCTTCCTGACTGTGGAAGTGCTCCACTTCAGATCAACCCCACCTTAAAAAGACGCCCATTGTGTCTGTCTGTGCTTGCAGGCGGCCTGGCTGAGGATTCCTCCAATCTGTGAACCGATGGGCATGTGACATCACCCCCTCCGCCCCATCTCTCCCTCCTTACATCAGTGCATCTGGCCAATCAGTGCTCAAGGAGATCCGGTCACATGAGAATCCCCCCCAGTCTTGGTTACCATGACAACGAGCACTGGTCCAGGCAGCATCTTGCTGTGGTGAGAAAAGAGGAGGTGGAGGGGGAAAGAAGGCAGGAGGAGAGGCAGAAAGAGAAGAGGAAAGGGAGGAAGGAAGATAGAAAGACAACAATTCCATTCTGAGGAATAGCTTTTGGATCTTCAGCTTGTTCCTGTCTTCATTCAGTACAGTGAGTACTTCACCTTTATTACCCACGTTCACCTGCTGCACTGCAAGCAAATGAAAGGAGATCTGATGCAGTCCTTTGTCATCAGAATTGGATAATGTGACATGGCAGATGCCTTTGATGATTTCAGGGATGGCATCAGTAATCCCTTTGTGATGTGGAGAATGCATGCAGCCTGCCTCACCTTAGGTAGACAACCCTTTGTCTGTATGTTTACTCAAAGGCTGATGACAGACCTTAACAGCAAACAGAGCCATGGTGGGAACCAGGGTGCTCAGCGCAATTAGAGGCAATTTCATAACATGGTGAAACTCCTTCTGATGTATTATGCAGCAAGTCATTCAGCCTCCAACCGCTAATCTTCGTCCTGTCTTTCTTTTTTTTTTTCCATTTCTACTCCTCCAAGTCTGTCTTCCTTTTTCTATCTTGCTCATTTCCACACAATTAGATCTGGCTGACACTCTGTGCCCCACCGGGGTTTTGTATAATTAGCAAATCCATGGAAATTTCAGCTGGGACAGTTTGCTCTGATTGCAGGACTTGTATGCTATGTAAAATGTCCTTGTGGTGATAGAAACAGAGAGGTTTTCTAGCTGCAAGTTAATTCATGGTCAAAATGTTGCTGTTTTACATTACCTTACATTTGAACCTCATACATAATTGCAAAGCATGCAAGAGAGATGATGCAGAGTCACTAATAAAGTGCTAAAGATCTAATTCATGTCCTGCTATAGAAGGAAGCGTGATGTTTACAGGCTGTTGGATTTTTTTGCATTTTATTTGTGTGTGTGTGGCTTGTAAGAGTAACCTTAAAGATTGTTTGGAAAGGGACTTCTAATTTTTTTTGTTATTCCCATTATGTTTTGACAGAACAGTTATACAACAACATTGTGCCTGCAAACTCATTACATGTGACTTAACCGTGATAATCTGGTTAGTATATGGCATTATACGATTCTGACTTCTGCCCGTTTATCTCTCCTTGTATATTTGTACTTGATATCCCTGTATCTTATCTTCTACCTGCGTAGGTGGGACCAATATTTTTCAGTATTTTTTTAGTATATGCACCATATCATTTATTAAATTGTGCTTATAAAGCTATTTTAAACAAAATAAATCAAACTAATACTGAACTACCAACTTGGCCAAAGTTGTAGTTTATATTATACGTGCCGCACTATCTGTCCTGTGACATGAGCTGATGGGAAGGTGTTTGCTTGCTAGCTGCGGTAATGTGCCCAGAGCTGATAGCAGCTGAAGGGTTTCTCCTTTCAACATGGCCTAAGAATGTAGCACCTTACAGAGAATATAGATAATCTTCTTCTGATCCAAGTGGATGAACTATATCTCAAGCTGCCTCATCTTTGAGACTGGACTGTTTTTGCTTGCCTGTGATCCAGTTAATGAACCAGTAATGGCTTTGAATGATTGGTTAATAAAAACCTTTCTTTTGACAAGGTTCAGTTGCAGTCTGGATTGCAGAACCATTTTTTTTGTAGTCTGGGGAGAAGTCCATGTTGTGACTGAAACAAAAGCAGTGTATCAGTAATGCACATTTCTGTCTGCGGGAAGCAGCCAAACACTCACTAAACTGTTTCTTGCCATTTGAAAGTGATTGTTTAAAACTTATAATTTTCCCAAATTGTAATCTTATGGTTTTCCACTGAGGCAAACTTCAGCCCATTTGAAACCACTGCACAATCTGGGTCTATACTTTGTTAGAAAACAAACAAATGAGCTTTGGAATTTCCTTTGGAATCATATTTTCAAGATTTCCTACAGTGGAAAAGAAGGAGACTTGCAGATAGACACAGCAGATACACACGTTTCAGGAATGTTAACCATTATTTTATGTCATGCGCCTCATCACTCCAGACTACCTAGAGCCTACTTCTTTTACTGTCCATATAAAACTCCCGGGTGCCAGAGTGCACATCTGAATCACGCCTCTATATTCTGGTAACACACCTGTGCGGATGATGCCCAGTAAACAATTTTACAGTAACCCATTTTTGTGCAGGCTAATTATTACTAGCAATAATTTATCAATTTTTACCCTACAGGTTAAGTCAATATTTATATACACAATCGCACACAAGGCAAACGGGAAATATTTTACAGTAACTGAAAGATAACAAAATAAATACAAATAAAGTTTGACTGTTCGGATATCACGTTAAATGAAACCCCGCCGGTATCCCCGGTTGTCTAAACCAGTTTTAATGTTTCGGCCAGGTTTTCGACCGCATGTGAACGCAACACTGCTGCTGCGTCACGTTGGAAGAGACCAATTGGATTAAACTGAGTTAAAACACGCTGGCTCACCTCAAGAAAGAGCGGGGGGTGCTCACCTTGTACTGTTAGAGAGATTGAAGTACAAGCTAGCACAGCGTCGTCTCTTTACCGTATGCAGTCTATTACTGCTTTGTACTCTTATTTCAACATGTAATACAGGAACATTATTTGTTCGCTCAAATTTCAGGAACATACTGTTATTTAGAGAGCTGCACGTCCCCCCCTCCTTGTCGGCGTTATGGTTTCGACGGATCCCTCTCAGTCAGTTTCAAGTTGCGCCTTCTCGTTTGCCGTGTGGCTCTGTGCTCTATATCCCTACCGAGCGGAAAAAAATAGACATTCCCGTTTTGGCTTCACTGTGAAATTTGGATTTACACAGGAAAATGGATTTAATAGAATTATTGACGTTTGGATTATAATCACGTGGCATTCAGAGGTAAGAAGACACGCTTCTCTCAGTCGTTTGACAAACAGTGGGTTTTTTTAACGTTACCGTGGGATCCGCGGGCTGCACCTTCGCACGTTTGGGAATGTCACGCTCTGTTGGTTTTAATAGAGCAGCTAACGATTTAACTGCATTGGCCTGTTATAAATCTCAATTTTCTTTGTGCAAAGAACATGCACATTACTGGTGCATCACAGAGGAAAACCTCGGTTCTAATGGGACAGCCTGTGGAATGTAGTGGTGCTATTAGTCACTTCCACACAAATATATCCATCAGTACAGAATGCAGTCCAAGCGCGACAGTTTACCTGATGAGTCGGCAAAGAAACTCAATAATATTTGTACATCACTGAGTCAGAGGTGACATTTGAGAAATGTCGTTTTAGGAGCTTGTTTCGGGTAACAACACAGCCGCAACACACCTGGAAAGAAGTCATGTTAGGTAAACGTTAATGCACACACTTTGTATTCGCAAAAGATGTTGTTACAGGAGGCTGGTATGGAGCTGGCTGCTGCTTGCTCTTGTGTAAATCTCATGCAGTCCTATACATACCGTAAGTTTAGATATTTTGCAAGTGCTTTTGTTGTCTCTCAGTACCTGTTTTGTGGCCAAGTGTAAAGGCTTTGACGTTAAATCAAAGTCTCCTCCTAGACTTCAGTGATGAATGCTTCCACATGTCATTTTTGTTTTTGTTGATTAACTGTATGCTGACATTAACATTAATATCATATTACTCCAGGTGGCTCAGCTGGGCCCATACAGCAGCAGCAGCCACTCTGTGGTTAAATGGAGCAGAAGGGTCCTGACCTGACAGGCCAAAGTCTCTTATCCTGTCTCATCTGAGTGATTGGATTTGTTCTATTGATTAGTTATACTGAACCTTTGTTTCTCGCATTTCAAGAGCTTCCTTCCTACACTGTATCTTTAAAGACTTTGTACATCTACTCTGAAGCCACAGGGTGCAGTTGGGTAGGTGGGTGTTAACTGGGCTGTGCTGTATCTGTTCGCACCTTTGTGTTATCATAACTAGCAGTTTCCCTCCTAGATCAGGATGTGGAGCAGAGTAGGAAAGGATGTTTGCTTGGTGGCTGACTGCAGTTTGGCTTTCTGAAGAGAAGCCTGACACAATCGTTCAAGTATAGTCAAGCATGCAGCGTCCTCTGCAAAACTAAGCTGTGCTACAGTGGCAAACTTTAAGTTTATATTTCTGTGTTATAAACACAACCCACAAAGCATCCAAAATACATCAAAACACAGCAGCGTGAATTTGATAAGGCAAGCTTTTTAATGTTCATGTTCGTGAGGGAGGGGAAGATAAAGCTGACTCACTTTGCCCCCTTACTGACCGTCGCTCAGAGAGTTAAGGAAACTAGCTCTGACTCTGACCCCCTGTGAACCTGCAGTATATTGTGGAAATGGGAAAAGTGCTGGATGAAAGGACGGACGGTAGGAAGGAAGGAAGTCCTGTGAAGGCAACTCGTGCTGTGTCATGAGCAGCTGGATGTATCCCAGCTATCTGGTTCATTTGCCCGATGACTTGCTGATGTGGCTGACTCATCTGAGACTTGGTGCCCCCCCCTCCATCCCACCACAATATTAAACTACTATGCGTGTTATAGCAAGTCTAGCCTGCTGTAAGTCCTTAAAAGGAGAGACAGCTGTAACTAGAAGGAATGTTGTGAACTGCTTAAGGTTCCATTTCTTTAGCAAACACTCATTGCAAGATAATGAGAGAATATTCAGTTACCATTTCAACTTTGTACTTAGGTGGATGAGATTGTGATGATGAGTATATTCCTGTGATGATGAGTATATTCCTGTGTTGACTGCTGAGTCACACGGGTGTAATAAAACCAAACAGCCTGGATGATGCCATATTGTTTCCACCCTTTAAGGTTTGGAGATCCCACAAAAAGTCTGAGATAGTTGCTTTATCTGCCACCGTTCTTTTTTCCCCCCCATAGTAAGAAAAATAAATGAGATTTGGTGGAATAATCACTAGTCAAAGCTGCATGACTTCCAGCATGGCTCCTGTCCATTTGCTTTTGTGATTTCCCACAGCTCTAGATTAAAGACTTACTTCTTGGCTGTTTCTTCCACCTTAGAGATCAGAAGTGGGTCAGTATGACAAATGCATTCCAGAGGCTACGCCAGTGATACATGTTGCCAGTCTGCTGCTCCTTGAACTCTATAAAGGCTACTATCTTACGTCAGCCAGTGCAGCAGAAACTCTGATCCTACACATCTTCATGTGACAAGCAAACAGGCTACTGAGACTCTCTGCGCCGTTGCTTTTTTGCTTAAGTGTGTGTATTTTCTCAGCTACCTCACAAAACCCATTTTTACGGCACACTGTTGTAGTTTCTCTTCTCTACTCGGGATACATCTCAGGGCGCGATCTCTAACAACACTGGAAGCATTATATGTTTTTAGTTGTTTCTGCTGCACGGAAACGCTGCCATAGATGGGATCGATGGGTAATGTTGGTTTAACTTAATCCTTATTTTTGTAATTGTTTTTGAAACCATTGTTGTGTAAGAGAAATATGAAAAAGCAGGGAGAAATAAGGGTAGTAGTGACATAGATACGAGGCTGATGTAGTTAACAAAACTAAAACCAGAACTGAAGCTAAGCCAAACTAAAAAAACGTTTTAGTTCATCGAAGTAGTACGGGTAAAAAAACCAAAAAGATTTTCTTTGCATACAAAACTAAAATATAGACGGTGAAATAACCGACCAATAAATCACCACTTTTTTCCCCCTCTTATCAAGAGCATTGATAAGTCTTAAAGTCAACACATTGCACAGATTTGTGACTGACATCCACACATTTAATATTCCACGTCTCTGTCCTCTAACCTAGTCTCCACACATTACATCAGCACTGCTTTCATAGCGAATTCATATTGAATCCTTTTCTGCCTGTCATGACAAAACATTGATTTTTATTGAATGTAATGTTAATTGTGTCTTGACAAGGTGTTAAAATCATCTTTCTTGCCAATATAGTTGAATCAGGTTTTCTCTTGTTGCTCCTTTGATGATTGAAACAACGTCTCAATCCGGTGTTTATTTCACATGATGTCACACACTTGCTGCCATGTGTGGTGTCACGTGAGGGATGACAAACCAGACTTCAACTTTAGAGTAGGCGTGTAGAATGATAGCGATAACATCAGCTTGTTACCCTTTTGAACTGTAATAATGATTGCTTTACCTCGTTAGGGCTCCTAATTTGCTATCATCTGTGCTCTCTGCTCAGATCTGTGTTTTATTCCATCATGTGTTCACAGATCAGTCCTCTAATATCCACTTGGCGGTTACACAAGATGTTAAACAGACCTGGGATCAGGAGTATAGAACAGGACTTGACGGCTGTTTAAAATGTGGACGTGAACTCTTGTCTCGAGGTTTAGGGTTTGGCTGGAGCTGTGAAGACGTTTGATCAGCTAACCTTAACACCAACACTTTGATCGGCTTCACTAAACTACACAAGACTTGTGAATCCCCCTTTGTCTCCTTTTACTTTGGAATGAATTGTGACTCAGTTTCTTTTCCAGTTCGTCCACATCCCTCCACTGCTTTGTGTTCATTTGATCATTTCAAATATGATTTACAGTGAAGCAGTGAATTCCTCAGTTTTCATCTAGTGTCTAAATGCAATCTGTGCTGCACCTGCTAAGCATGATTTTCCTACCACCTTGTAGTAGGTGACAGGGATTAAAGTGTAATTTGGAAGGAATCTGTTTTCATGCTTGCTTCTATAAAGCAATCATGCCTCGTGGTGCTGCGTGGGTGTTCGGTTACCTTCCTACTGCAGCAGCTCTTCAGTACACTCTGGAAGGTTGGATTTCCTCTGGTCTGCTGCTCAACTCGCATTGCGAGGCTGGGAAGAAAGCCAACCTTGCATGTTCTGATTCAACTGTCTGCACACTGTGTAAAACAGCAAAAAAAATACATGTACTGGTCTGAAAAGAGGATGAAAGCACAGCTCGCACACTGCATAACTCTACTTTTACCTATTTATTGCTTCTTGGTAGTTGTAACATTTCCAACACATCTGCTCATGATCAAACAGTAATGCACCATCTGATATTTCTGATGGCCATGTGTTTAATTTGGACTATTTTGAGGCATATGTACAGTTTGTTTTCTCCAATTAGAAAATATTCTTCTGGTGCTTTTATCCTGATCACAGCTAAAGTGACGCGTGTGACTCATTTTATTGGTTAACAGAAATATCCTTTATAAATCATTGCTTAGTTATGCAGTGAGTTATACAGTAACCTAAGAGGGCAAATGGGATAATTAGTTATCGACTGTGTGAAAGACAGGCTGTTTACTGGGTAAACCTCATTCTGCTAAAGATAGGTCTTAATACCTGGTTTTTGATGCTCCCTGTTGCTGCCACACTGCACGCAGCGATACTAACACGTTGAGGATGACCGACCCAAATGAAAGATTTCGGCAACTGTAGGTTTAGCTAGTCAGAGATTCTGCTTCCCTTATATCGACTCGACAGAGTCCTGCAATTTGTTTACCATCTGAACTACTCACAGCTGCGCCCACGTGCAGAGATTAGAGAAAGCAAACATGGATGTGATGGGATTATGGGCTGTGCTGGTTGTAGTTCACTGTTGCACGTTCCAATCAATGTACTTTGCTCTTTTTAGATGATGTTTGTCATCAAAAAAAAACAAAACAAAATAAAATATTGAAACGCGGCACTGGTGCCTGCCTGCTGGAAACAGTATCTCCTAGTTCTTCCATTGCTGAGTATTGAATGTTGTACTATCATAATATCAGAACCGCATGCCAGAGGACGGATCTCTTTTTATTATAGCAGCTATTTCTTGTATCATAATCACACAGGTAAATAACATTATCAGTAGGGCTGTTCGATATAACGATATATATCGGATGACGATGTAAAAACATCTATCGTTTCATTTTACGCTATCGTTTGTTTCGTGGTGTCGCAAAATAAACTGTTTACGGTAATATTTTTTCATGGTTTTGATGGTCACTGTAGTGGCTGTATTAATTTCTTAAAGTTTTCTCTTTCTCTTATATTTAATATAACCACACTACGGACGGACAAGCGCCTGTTTTTAAGCGTTGTCGTTAGCAACAATGACAGTAAAACCATCGTGTGTCTGCTTGTTTATTTTCCACATAAACCTTTCACAATAAAGCTCAAGATCCTGTTGAGACTTTTCAAAATAAACTGAATCACGTAAAATAGTATACAGAGGATTTACGGATGAGAAGTAAAAAAGAGCCATCCGGTGCTAAAAAATAAACCTTAGACTCAAACGTTAGAACAGGCTTTTCCCCGCAGCACGCCGTGTAATAAATACTCACAAAGAAAACAGCGGCCGTTACAACTTATGTTTAAAAAAATGTATCGTTTCATGCATCGGCTAAAACACTCGACTCCAGCTACACGACGCCCAGCTGGAAACACTTCTGCCCGAGATTCACAGAATTTACAGAAAATGTTACATTTTTGTGATTTATATCGTTATCGGGGTGATAGATGTCTTATATCGGGATATGAGATTTGGGTCAGATCGCACAGCCCTAATTATCAGTGCCGGGAATATCAGTTAGTTTCTCGTTCTGTGTTTCCTTATTTCACCCTGTTTTTTACATTGGCTGTGGCATTCTTCATGTTTGAGGTGTAATTAATGTGGTTTAAGAGGTAAGAAGATTGGGAACAGAGTTATAGTTTAGTTTTCCTATGGCAAGAATCAAAAACCCAGTTTGGGTTAGCCTGTGTGCATTCAGTGTGGAACCAAATCATACGACCTCTAAGGTTTGTTTTCACATGACAGCCGAGCTGTTTTTTCTTCTGTCCATCGTTCTTCCTGGACATGCAGTGAGATGTTCGCTTTGACATCAGAAAACTCTGATGTTGGATGATCAGTGGACGTTTAAACTGAAGTCCTGTTGGCCGTCTGCATATCCCGACTCCGACCATAACTAATACACGGAGACCAGCGTCTGCCTCAGACTACATTTCTTAGTCTGCTGTTAAGAAGGGTTTGGAGTATACAAGTAACCTGATATGTGCTTTTATTTCAGTATGTGCTCAGATGTAAAATGTATACAGATAACCAAATGTGAAAACCCATGCAGATTTTTATGAGTAGTGCTATTGATAACGCTGATGCAGTAAAAGCTTTGCTGAGTAATGGTTTTGCATTTTTCTACCGTCCATGGTTCATTGTATCTATGTTTGCATAGCATAAATACTATTCTACACTAGTCAAGACTTGTTATGAACAGCACATAAGTTGGGGAAGTGGCATTTCAGCTTGAATTTGAGAGGATTCCTAAATCAAACAGCTTTGGCCGGAGCTGCCAGGACGCTCTAATTGACCATGTTTGACACCCATAAGCAAGCAAGAGCAGGCTGAGCCTGTGCCCAGACTCCCTTGAGGCAATTACTAATATGTAGGTTGTACAAAAGACCCATTGTCATCGGAAACTGCTCCCCTGAGTCATGTCAGCTATTCTGGGGTAAATTTCTTTATATTGTGCTTTTTAAAACATGCTATTTAAGATTTCTTTTCATGGTTGGAAAGGGTTGGATATAGTCCAACAGATTCTGAAACGCAATGAGGCTCAGATTCATTTAAAACCGGATTTGGGCATAATTGAGGATTGTCTTGGCAGCACAACTGAGCAGACTGGGACCAGTATAAATCCTGGAGTACTTGTTTCCAGGAACCACTTTATTCTCTCAGATTAAATTCTACAAGTACATCAAGTGGAGCTGGATGTGGCTTCTTAGCTATTCTATTTGAGTTTTAAAGTAATTGGGTGTAAATGAAGCCAATAAAAAGGGGCATTTCTAAGGTTTTGAAAATGTTTTCTTCATGATATAAAACGCCGTAGCTGCAATTCTATCCCTTTGCCTCATTTAGCGTTCACGGATCTATGAATATAGACATTAGTCTCCACCTTTCCCCATAGATACTTGCCTCCTGCGCTCGATCAAACTCTCCCTCTTCATCCATGAGTCTGACTCTCAAGATGTATGTATTTATTTATTTATTTATTTAAAGTTTTTACTGACGACATGTGTGGAGTCAGATTTTATTTGACAAAATCACGATGCAAATAATTTCAAATCATGTCTTTGATGTTATTTCTGCAATGTTTGCAACTGAAAGAATTGCCCAGAGAGAAGCAACAAAATATTTCTTTTTCTTTTTTTTCTTTTTATTTGTTCTCTCACAAAGTCCAAGAACTCCATCGTGGTGCTGCAGATATCTGGCTGTGACAGTACAGATAGAAGTGTGCCTCCAGGACTGTTTGCTGTCCAACAGTGAAACAAACAAACAGTAATATCTTGTGATGAAACTAAGCTGAGATGTAATATATTTTAAAAAATTCACAACTGAATACATAAGCAATAAACAAATAGCTGGATAGTCATTTATTCAGTCTTAGTAAGCGATACTGCAAACTACACAGCTTGTTGGAGGAAGTTGGAGCTTCTCTTGTTGACGTTAATGGAAATTAGATGAGGGCATCAGATACAAAAAAAACCTAAGGGTTTGTATACTGGGAAAACATAATTTGAGGTCATAATAGGGCTGCTCAATTAATCGAATTTTAATCACGATTACGATCTGGGCTTTCCACGATCATTAAAAATGACTGAGCCGATTATTAGCACCTCCCTCAAGCTTTACTCTCGCGCTGCTCCGTGTAGCAAATCGAGCGCTCCTCTCTGCATTTCGAACACGTGTCACAACAATTAAGAGGACCCAAGGGAAGCTCGGAAAGCTAAGCAGAAGTTATTTGGAGAGGAGAGTGACTGTCGTTGGTTGAAAAGAGAGGTAAAAAAAAAAAACTTCAGTGGTGTGGAAACATTGTGGGTTCGCGGAGTCAGACGTGGATCAAGTAGACACAGTGTGTAAACTTTGCTACGGTGTAGTAGCTGCACCACAGAGCAACACTGCATAGTTCACTAAACTTAGATGTTTACATTTTTCATTTATTTCTTATATTGCAAACATTTGCACTGTTATCAGTATTTGCACACTATTTTATATTATTTTTTAAAGTCATTATTCAACACATTGTTATTGTTAACCCTTTAAAGCCGGTCAGAGCAGCACGCTCCGTTTTGTGTAACTATTTTTAAATCCCTGTAGAACCTGAACCATGTAAGCTAGCGCAATAATTTTTTTTTGCATATGAAACTTACATCTTATGCCATCAGCTTGTCCTCAGTCACGGTTTCCTTCCACATAAAGCTTTGCAAAAAATTGCATAAAAAGCGCTTGCAGGAACAAAAACATAATATTCCAGAAACACGCTTTGCCGAGCCGATCAGCTGTTCGTCCAAAACCAGAAGTGACGCCATATTCGCGGAAAATGTAGTTTTTTACTTGTAGGCCTTAAAAGCCTATACTGGTGTTTTTATAAGTCATGTTTGACTATTCTGAATAGTTTCTGGGATGCTTAGAACTCGAATTGCACAGCTGGAAATAGTTTATTTTGATGCACATGCTGTTTTCTTTGCAAATTTGCATCATAGGATTGTTTTTTTTGTTTTTCCTGCAGTATATAAAAATTGCTGTATCTCCAAAATAAAACTATGAAGACACTCAAAATAAATTTCCTGTTGTTGTAAACTATTTTTTGCAACTTTTTTGTATTTAAAGTTTTGAGGGACAAACCTCTTAAATTTCTCCAAGTAGAAATATATGTGTAAAAAAAAAAAAAACGATTTTCAATTTTTTTGTAGCTTATTGCACTTTTTTGCAATTAATGTAGTTACTATGGACTTAATGCATACATATTATTAAAATATGGGCTATAACAGTTGTATTGATGTATAGCAACTTGAAATGCTCCCACAAATGGCACTACAACATGTAAAAAAATAATATAAGCTCTGGTGGACTTGGTTCTATGGTAGGTCTTAAAGGGTTAAATAAATATCGTCAAATAATCGAGATCTCAATTTCAGTGAAAATAATCGTGATTACCATTTTTGCCATAATCGAGCAGCCCTAGGTCATAATATAAAACATTAAGTTCATTCTGTAAATTTGGGCCCTTCTAAATGTCTGAAAGGATGATGATCCAGGATGAACTCAGTGGCTAACAAGCCGAGCCCCTCACTCGTCACATCTGCTTTCAAAATGCCGTGATGGCAGTAGTGAAAACGCTCATATCAAATCTTCGAAATGGGACTTCACCAACCGACAAGTGACATTACGGTGGCTACATCCATCTTTTGTGCTGTTTGAAGCTCGGATAATGAATTGTTTGTTGTTAGCAGTGCTCGTGAAACGAAATCGGCAGCGTCTGCATCAGCTCAAACGAACTGCTCGGCTTCAGTTTCAGAGGGTTAGGGATGTGATCGAAAAGCCAAACGGTTTGGAGACGACTTCGGCCAGAGACAATTTGAATTTGATCCAATAACTATTTGTGTTCTCTGTGTGGTCTGAGTGTTTGTTCGCTATGTGAACAGACACAACTCTCCTAATTCCTGCTGGATGCACCTGTGCATGACTACAACCTTTAACTGAGTAAAGTAGTTTGCATAGACTCACAATGAGCATGTCTGCTCAATAACTAATATCAGAAGTGAGTAACACAGCCATTAATACACTCTGACTTAAATTTGTGCATTATCCTCTCAATATGGAGTCACAGTGTGTGGAGTGATGGGTCATTATTACTGTCATCTCAGGTAATTCTGTTTAAGCTAGTTTTAGACAAACATGTTCTGTACATTGGTATATTTACATTCCTTTTTCTAACATCTCTCATGATGTTTTTTCATACCGCCGTATGGAGTTTAGGTTAAGGTCCAAATTCCCATTTCCCTATGCCTCTGTGTTGGTGACAGCCACATGGCCAAAACTAGGAAATTTGGATTTGCAAGCACTGATGATAAGCATTCCCGCCAAACATTCAGTCTGTGTTACATATGAAAACAAGAAATCTACTACAAGAAAGCATCTTGAAAGTCCTTTTATTGTCATACACAGCTGTTCATAGATGACTTTGATAAGGAAACTGTAGTTGTAGGCATCATACTGTTGGGATTTCTTCCAGGAAAATTGTTAGTCCCTTGTGCTTAGACCTGGCAGGGAGTTATCTCAGGACCAGTGTCAGCACTGGTTACCCACATATCTGCCTGCTTACTCATAGAAACAAACAGCTATTTTTATCGTTGCAACCCTCGTATCAGTCTTATGTCATGTTTACATTATTCTAACTACAGCCTCTCTTAACTTCAGCTGTAATTGTTTTGTTATATTTCTGCCGCATTGGCCGATCGCTGGCAGGATTACTGGAAAGTAATGGATGGATGTGGATGAAATTTATCACTAGGGGTAAAAACGTAGAACGTATTCACTTTTAGGGTCAGTTTGGAAACAGGATTCTTTTGGAAGGATTGTTCACACCTTTGTGTTTCATGCAGATGGCTGTGACTATTTTCTTGTCTCCAGTTTTGGTACCGTGCACACAATGACCAACAAGTGATGTAGACGTCGGAGTTAATCGTTCCACTTTTGTCGTCAGTGTGATCTATTTACAAGTCGCAGGCAGCCCGTGAACAGACCACACCTGTTGTTGCCTTGCAGACTAATTAGTAGGGCTGGGCCATATTATACCGTTCACGGTAATACCGGTATAATGTTAGGCAACGATAGGAAAATGAAATATCGCGATAGAATGGGAGTAAAACGCGCATGCGCAGTGCCTTTGTTTTCATACGCACATGGCCGATTGTTGAGGAACCAGAATTGGTTTGTAAAAATGGTGCAACTTCCGTGATGTGGAACTGGTTTTGGTGTTTGTCCGTCAGATACACAACAAAGCACATTTTTTTGCAGAACATGCAAGCGGCCGTTGTTATTGTCGTATTTGTCGGACTAAGATGCTCTTAAATCTGGGCGTAATCTGGGTCCTAAACCCCGTATACTTCAGGTCAAACGAACACTGCAGCATGACTTAGAGTTAAAAACTGTCTAAATTCTTTCATCTTTAATAAAACGATCAGCATTGCTGCTTTACCAGGTGTAACTATAAAGTTTAACTTCCAGGCATCCATGAAAACTAAAGTTATTACATTTAACGGAGTTAGAAGTTAGCAGGAAGCTAGCGGAAGTTAGCTCGCTAGTTTCGCTAGTTACCTAAGCATGATATTGCATGTTCTGACTGAGAGATTTCTGAAAAAAATCAAACGTACAGCTCTGCTATCACTTCCAACATAAATGAAGACAGGAAACTAAACAGCAGTGACGTTTGTAGGGTTACTGAAGTTGGGCTAGCTGGTATATAATGATGTGCTACGTGATCGCTAGCGACACAGCTATGTTAGCATAACATAAACAGTGAAGCTGGAGGACGAACACTAACACTTTTCCACTTATAAAAGTTAACGTGAAGGTTCTTCATGGTTAGAGACAAATGCAATCACATGGCAGGATGCTGTAAACGGACCAAACTTCAGTCAGGAGAACAACTGAGATAATCCATCCACAATACGAGGTTAGTCATTAATATACTGCAACAACATGGGAATAGAGCAGCTGCCAGAGAATTCAACATTAATGAATCAATGGTACAGAAGTGGAGGAAGCAAGAAGAATGAGTTTAATAAAGTTTGATTTATCTGACTGCTTTGTTTCGCTTAATGTGCCTTATAATCCCGTGCACCTTATGGTCCGAAAAATGCGTACTGCACACTGCAGTTTAATGTTGCAAAGCACCTCTTTTTAACTTCAGTGGATATTATACATGGTTATGCTCAGGATATGTCAGCCCATTTCTACTGGAAATGCCTTTTGGTTAAACTTTCAGCAAGGAATTTGCATTTGCACTGTTACATTTTTATAAAGCTTTAATGTACATAAAAACCAGCTTCTTGTTTAAGTGAAAATAAATGGAAGGTTGTCTTTTTGCGCTAGTAATGTTGTGGAGTTGTATTTTGTCTCGCATCAGTTATATCGTCGGTTATATCGTTATCGCAAATTTTCAAATATATATCGTGATAAATATTTTTGGCCATATCGCCCTGCTCTACTAATTATTATTATTATTATTATTATTATTATTATTATGGTCTAGCTATTTTCAAGAACTGTCGTGGGATGTTAAGGTAATCATTAACTTTCAAGAACAAAGCTAAAATGGAATGCGTCCCAAGGCAAACTGGATGAAATGAGCAAAGGCATAAATCAGTAAAATCCAGCTCTTATTACACTTTCTAGAACTGGTAAAGTTGGTCTTATTCCAGTCTTCCCAGTTATTTTATGCTGGTATAACTGGTAAGAAATTCTGCCTCAAAACCTCTGGGTTCATTCGCCTGACTGTGTTTGCATTTAGCAAACAGCCATAGCTCATCTGATTCTCCTTAGTAATCTGTTCGCACATATTCATAAAGGAAATAATCAAGGATCAAGCTCTTAAGTCTGTGGTTTTCCAAGTCTGTGGAATGTAAATGAAACAAGAAACAGAAAAATCCCAGATTGTTTCTACAGTGAAACCAAAGGAAGAGCAAAATGAACCAAAACAAAGAAAAATGATGGTTTGAAATGTTTGTTTGTTTTTGGAGCCATTATAGTGACAGTGTTTATAAAGAAATCATGCTGTCAAACATCCACAAACAGGACTACTGGCCTAATCTCTGTGTCTATTTTTAGATTAGTGGATGATGTAATGCAGCCAGGGCTGCATGTGTGTCAGTCTTGTGGGAATTCTGTGAACGTGTGAAATCCTGCAGCTCATCCAGATGTCAGGATAATTGCAGAAAGAGCTCATATTTCATGAGTTTCCTTTATTTTTGCTGCACACTTCAAATATTTAGTTTGGAAAAGCATAAAATGAGGCCCATTCCATATCCTTACTTTTCTTAATTACTGTATCCCATACATCCCATCTGTGTGGTTTCTTCCTGACCACTGGGAAACACACAGTGCTGCTGTGGAGTGTGCACATGGCTCTCTCTGTAGGAGGGTACTGTTATTCAAACTATAGGTCAGCTTTGTTGTCATTAAGCAGGGTCATGGTATAGCATGTCACAGGAATGTCTGTTTGAGCTGTGCTGTTTTAGACACACACACGCGCGCACACACAGCAACACAATATGCACATATTTGTGTGTCTCCATACAGTTTATCATCATCATCCTTCCAAGATCATCTTTTTTGGAAGTATAATTTCAAAAAGTTTAATCTCAGCTCATTTCTTCTACTGCTTTTGTTCTTTGCTCGCTACGTCTTGTTTCCTCCGTCATTGTTTGACAGCAAAAGAAAAGACTGGTCAAGAATTTAGGACACAGCGTTCAGAGTTTTTGTTTTACTGATCTGATTAATTCGCTGATACAATCAGCGGTCTCCTGATAGAGTACCGATCTTAAACATTCTCACAACTTCCTCAATAGTCAGGCTCTGAATGCAGCTAATTTGGCTTAATAATTAATGTTTACCCCTGATATTTGGGCTTAGTACTACAACCCGGCTGATTCTGGATGGGTACTAGATTCTTCTTAGGAAGCCAAAAAATCCAGTATTGATATATCACCTAATCTTCTATATGTAAACAGTATGTTGAGTTATGTTGAAAGGGGAAAAGATTTGTTTTAGCTCCCTTCACCCTAATTTTTAGGCAGCTTTATTTTAACTGCTCCTGATCAACAGAATTTTTGTATGGTATGTCTGAAGGGTACAACATGGAAGTGAGATGGTAAAGTCCAAGCTCATATCTAAATGTAACTGTGTACTGACGTAGCGAGGCACTGTCAAAAATACGCAGAACAGTTGGTATAGTAGACCACTGGTGTCCGACTTAGCTGCTGCTGTGGAGAGGACGTCTGTCACATTATACCAAAAAAGTGTTAAAGATGTAGAAAAGTGTCTGCTGCATATTTGTGCTCCTTTTGTTGTTTTCTTGTATTTTTTGTGCCTCTTTAACTCTACAGTAGTATTTAGCTACTTACTGTGCTTACCATATAATTACGCAATTTCTAAATTATGCCAAATGTTTTATGAACAAAAAATAAAACAGAAAAAATGCATATTTGCCAATAACAATATATCAGGGCAATATCAATAAGTCTGTGTGATTTGATTCAACAATGAAATCTTATATTTGAGTTTTTACTTCCATACAGAGGAACTAATGTGTGCCAGTATTTTCATTCTTGTTACTAAATGTATGCTCTGGGGACTGACTGAGCACAGATGTGCGCACATCTCCAACCACAAACCTTTACACTTTGATGCGTGTGTGTGTGTTTTGAATAAAGTACACTACAAGTTAAGGCAAAGAAGAAATGGTGTGGCTGGCTGTTCTGGTGAAGGGCTCTTTCTGTTTGCGTCAGCACTGCTCCCTTATAGTCGTGTTCCTGACTGACTGAGGCAGAGCCAAAACTAAGGCCTGCTGTTTTCACTGCAGTGAGGAGTTGGCAGTGTGTGAAAAGGAGGCCAGCTGACCTCTGTACCTGCCTTCCTTTCATCACGTGTTGCCACTGGGACTGGGGCTACATTGGTTTCCACGAACTAGCTCAGCATCCTGGACAGTGGAGAACAAAGCTCGAGCTTTTAAATCTAAACGGGTCGTTGTAAATAATGTTTTTGTAAGTAAGTTAGTAATATCCTCAAAACAGCAGAGTTTAACCTCAGAATAATTACTTTGAAAGGTATTCCAGCCTAAACAATGTTGCAGTGCAAGAGCCACCAGAGCAGCTGTTGGCCAGATTATGTTCCGAGTGCACACAGCCACACCAGTTTGTTCACCCTCGCATCCATTCTTTATGCTTTCTTTAGCATACAGCCTGCCTGGAGCTTATGTACCTTATAAACATGAGATGTTATGTCCTGTCAGCTGTCCTCATTGTAAGAAAGTAAGCAAGAGTTATTCCTAGCACGTCAGAAGTGTAATTATTCGCTTCAATCTTTCTTATTTTCACTTTAAAGAGGCAAGAAAAGTTTCTGCATCGCTGCTCGGAGCAAATGCAAAACACTGCTTCTGCTTGGTTAAAAACAAATGAACCACCAACAAACCGAATCAACTGTGTGGTGGTTTTTAAGTCAATGTGCTTGATTTTTTTTATTTGAGCTTTTTATAATAGTCTTCCATCCTTCTAATCTACCTTGTATACTTTCAGCCATGTTGGTCAGAGCTGATGAAGACGTTACTGCCAAATCCACTTTGTTATGGACGGGGCCTTCCCCATTCATCACAGCAAAGCTACAGACATCAGTGAACATGAATGATCTCTAACCCCTGGAGGTTAAAACGGTTAAAAATAGCTTAATAAAGCTGTGCACAGTATATCCATGTAGCTATTCAGAGACCCTTATTAGAGCTAGATGATTTTCTTGACTGAGAAGGGTTGTTGTGTTATTTCACAGTGTATTTAGCAGTGAACCCACCATTTCCTGTGTCTGGAAGTGAGTCTGTGCCACGAGGACGCATCTATACACTTTCTCCCTGTGTGTTTCCTGTCTGGCTTTGTGTCGGTACCTTTCCTGTGTCCAGCTCCATGCTTAGAAATACAAAGGGTTGTTTAAGGTCATGATGCTGCAGAGGAATGACAGTAGCCAGAAGTCGTCATATATAAAATATAGTTGTGTTGTTAAATAGATTGTTAAGAAGCATTCGGTCATCAAATTCATCAAAATAAAATTCCAGGTGGAAGATTTGTGCAAAATTAAAAAAAAAAATAAAAAATGGGATGAATGTGTCGTCTTTGGTCAAAAAGGCAGATGAAAATACTTGTTGTTGAGAAAATGATCACAGAAACTTAAGAAAGTTTAAAAAAGGTAATTTTGTATTTTGTACCTGGTGTTATACCTGAGGAATATCATGGGAATGTTTTTTGCCTGATTTGGACTGTTTTTAAAGAATATTAGATGGACGGTATGCATAAAATAAAATATCAGTCTCCTCCCTCCAAAATTGTTTCCACAGCTTCCTCTGCTGTTAGATGAGACATCCAAACACTTTAGAGACTTAACATAAAATAATGAATATGTTAACTTGAGCTACTCTCCTGGGTCTCCAAAATCATAACTTATGTACATATCAGATATTCCTTCTAAAACAATGGTCAGGATGGAGGCATTTGATGAATTGACATACGTGACACTCAAGAAGTTGCAGGTCATGAATGACATAAACTGATGTGGTTTTTAATTAATGTTGTTTGTTTTTACTGTGCCAGATCAGAAATTGTTCATCGCAGATTCACATCTGTAGGATTTGTGAATGTAGTGCTTTGGAGGCCTGACATTAAGTGTTTGATGTAAAATATTGTACAACAAATCATCATTGTAAAATTCTCCATTTCACACATGTGAGAAAACTATAATCTTTCATGTTTTCTTTTCCAGTTTTGTTACATTTGTAACAATATGTATGTTTTTTTTTATTTATTTTTTTTAATACTTTTTAATTTGTCGCTCTTTCTCTTTTACAGAATGAAGATTCCTGAGGCTGGGAGTTAAAGCTCTCTAGCAGAGAGAGGGTTTTTCCAGAGCTGAGGCTGGACCCAGAAGCCCCTTTCTGGGGGTGAGGGGACCTCACAGCCCGGGAGTTAGTCTGGACCATGGGAGATGGAGGTGCCGGTGCGGCTGGAGGAGATGGGGTGAATCAGTCCCATGTCCTGTTTGACAACTTTGTCCAGGCGACCACATGTAAGGGCATTCTCAAGGCCTTCCAGGAGCTATGTGACCACCTGGAAGTAAAGCCCAGTGATCACAGGATCTTCTATCACAAACTCAAGTCCAAACTCAACTACTGGAAGGCCAAGGCCCTCTGGGCCAAGCTAGACAAGAGGGCCAGCCACAAGGAGTACAAGAAGGGCCGTGCCTGTGCCAACACAAAGGTAAGGCAGCATAATTTGAAAATCGTTGTTGTTGTTGTTTTGTTTTAAAGCTGGATTTTGTGGTTAGCTTGGGCTCCTGTTCCCATTCACATCTAACAGACTGAACAATATGATCCTCAGTATGTTGATATCTTTATTTTTCTTCCACTAGGCTGAAGATGTCTTCACTTTGGGCTTTGTAGTTAGGGAGTTGCTCATAATTATAGTAGAAGATAGATGTATCTTATAATGGTAAAGCCTATTAAACAGCTATAGGCTAGACCGTTTTATTAAGTTGAGTGTTAGATGCTAGTGTGGGGTTTTACACACTGAAGCTTGAATAGGTGGATTATGAGTCGAGCAAGAAAGCAAGTTAAGAATAGATTCGACTTGCTTCCTTAAAACCTGTCTGAAACTTCTGTGTCATTTTCTGTTTAGTGTCTGATCATTGGTGCGGGGCCATGTGGCTTGCGTACAGCCATCGAGCTCGCTTTCCTGGGGGCCAAAGTTGTGATTCTGGAGAAGAGAGATGCCTTTTCTAGAAACAATGTGCTGCACCTCTGGCCCTTCACCATCCAGGATCTCAGGGGTCTCGGGGCCAAAAAGTTCTATGGGAAGTTCTGTGCTGGTGCTATCGATCATATCAGTGAGTAGACATGATTCTCTTGAGCTCTTCTACTGGTACTAATACAAAATATATCAAAGTTATTTTACATATTCTTTCTCTGTGTGTGTTCTAGGTATTCGGCAGCTTCAGCTCATGCTTCTCAAAATGGCACTCCTGCTGGGCATCGAGATCCACGTGAACGTAGAGTTTAAAAGCCTTATTGAGCCTCCTGAAGATCAGGAAAGTGAAAGTTAGTAAATGGAGCAGCTGCCAAATGTGTCCAAAAGTGCATGAAACTATCTGTCAGAGCCTATGAGTGTCGACTCTGTTAATGCATTTCTGTCCGATTACACATTCTGTGTTTTCTTAGGAATTGGCTGGAGAGCTGAGATCCACCCTAGGACACACCCCGTCAGCGAGCTGGAGTTTGATGTCATCATTGGAGCAGATGGAAGGAGAAACACGTTACCAGGCGAGTTTGCATGCGCAGACTGGGAATAATGCATCAGTAATGCATTTGACTAAATGAAGCGGCACTGTTTGTCGAGTTGGAGGCCAGTTAGAATGATTATGATCTCACTTCGTGTGCAGCTGTGGTTGGGTACCTGACCTCGCTCTGCTCCTCACGGCCGAATGAGCATTTGTGTACATCTTAGCTTCTGCGTTCAACTTCAGACAGTATTTGCTCTCCAAGCACAGTTAATAGGAACTGTTGAACTAGGTCTGTTTCCTATGAGTGTTGGGACGCACACATGGAGACCTCAGTGGAGCTTTGCACAGGAGTGTTTCTCCTCTAATTCGACTGTTTTGGAGAAGGCGGTCTGCAGGACAGACGATGTCATGAAATTGTAGATGCTTCTAGATATTCTATGTATTGTATGCGCTTAAAAGTAGCGTGATTTTTAACATTTCTAATTTATGTTCTTTTACTTCACTAACGGAGTGAACAGTTACTGGTTTCTAACCTTGAGGCCTTCCTCAATCATCCGTGCTTTTCTGTAGGGTTTCGGCGCAAGGAGTTCCGGGGAAAGCTCGCCATCGCCATCACTGCTAACTTCATTAACAGGAACACAACGGCAGAGGCAAAAGTTGAAGAGATCAGCGGCGTGGCCTTCATCTTCAATCAGAAGTTCTTTCAAGACCTCAGAGAAGCAACCGGTCTGTCATGGCTCCATTCTCCTCCATTACTTTTTGTCTGTGTAACAGTTACAGTGGGGCAAAAAAGTATTTAGTCAGCCACCGATTGTGCAAGTTCCCCCACTTAAAATGATGACAGAGGTCAGTAATTTGCACCAGAGGTACACTTCAACTGTGGGAGACAGAATGTGAAAAAAAAATCCATGAATTCACATGGTAGGATTTGTAAAGAATTTATTCGTAAATTAGGGTGGAAAATAAGTATTTTGTTGTTGTTGTTACTGGTAACTGCAAGATCTGGAGAAGCAAAAGGAAGCAGTTGATGCCAAAAATAAAAGTAATTGGACAAATAATCTGTGCTCTGATCATAGTTAAAAATTGGTCAGCGCACTCAATTAAAATACTTAGGTTTGACGCCAAGCCGGCCACAGTTTGCCGCTGACATGACAATGTCCCCGAGGCTCTGGTTATGTGCTTTGAAAGGCATAATTGCTGCTCTTGTGCTCAAATGACGTCAGGATTGTCAGCTCTGTTAAAAAGGAAAATGATTGTGTTTGTTATGTAACACTACATCTTTCTGTTGGTCATTTTAGGCATTGACCTGGAAAATATCGTCTATTACAAGGATGACACGCATTACTTTGTGATGACTGCCAAAAAACAGAGCCTGCTGGAGAAAGGAGTCATTCTACATGTGAGTGATTAAAGCCTACAGCGCTTGCTCGTCTCTGTATGCTTGTTCAAACCAACAAAATTAGTCCTTCTCTCTCTTTTCTGCCTTTTTTTCTTCACACTCTTTCATTGTTTTTCAGTCTTTTATTCTCTCTGTAAATTCCTCCAGTTTTTTCCCTAATGGTCTAATCAAACCAACGGTATTCTGGAGCAAACTGCCAACTTAAGCACTTGCTACTTATTTGTGTCCTCGCTAAATACGGGAGTTTCCTTTCCATGGCCACTTTGCACAGGAAACCGGAAAGACCTTTTGGCATGTCTGTCTTTGTGTAGTGATATTAATAAAGGATATAGATGCATAAATGTCTGCATTAAGTTTTAAGCAGAGATCTTTTTAGCTGTTGTTGTTTTTGATTTGTGCATGGATGTGCAGCTCTTTGTTTTTATGGGGAGTTAATGACGTTTGGGCATACACTGAGGTCCAAAGACAGAGTGCATTTGGATTATGTAAGCACGACTACAGTGCAGTATGATGAGCTCCTTTTATAGCAATTAAACAGCTCAGTGTAGCCATTTTTATTTTTTAATTTTGAAGAGATAGAGGAAGACAGAGGCTAGTCAGCACAGCTCATGGCAGAACTACAAATCAGAAAACAGCCCCTGTTAATATCTTCCACTGCCCCACCCTTCCCGTCACGCACCACCACTGGAAGACCAGAGAGCTTGAAGATGGAAGAAATGTATCTCTTACCGCCCTCTGTGAAAACATGTCACTATCAAAGCGTGCAGTGATTTGATGCTACATGTTAGAGAGACTTCATACCAGTGCAAATCCTCTGGGCTCTATGTGGTAAAGGGGTTGTATAATTCATATTGTATCATATTCAATTCAATCTTAGACCCTACTATAATACATACAGAGAAAAACCCAACAATCATATGACCCCCTATGAGCAAGGACGTTGGCGACAGTGGGAAGGAAAAACTCCCTTTTAACAGGAAGAAACCTCCGGCAGAACCAGGCTCAGGGAGGGGCGGGGCCATCTGCTGTGACTGGTTGGGTTGCAGCAGATGGCCGGGCATATGAAGCTCTTAAAGCTCAAAAATCTTAAATCTTAACTTACAATTGGGGAAATCGTTTCCTTTTATTTATTTCTTATGAAATTTTCATGTTAAGGCCGCTTCTTATCTCACCTGCTTCTCCTGCAGGACTATGCAGACACCGAGCTTTTGCTCTCCAGAGCCAACGTAGACCAGGCTGCCTTGCTGTCTTATGCACGTGAAGCTGCAGATTTTTCAACCAACCACCAGCTGCCCACACTGGACTTTGCCATCAACCATTACGGCCAGCCTGATGTAGCAATGTTTGACTTCACCTGCATGTATGCTTCAGAAAATGCCGCCATGGTGCGCCAACGCAATGGGCACAAGCTGCTAGTGGCACTTGTTGGCGACAGCCTGTTAGAGGTGAGAGGAATGACGATGACTTGTGATCGACTCTTCCTTTTCTTGCGTTGGGACTTCACTAGAATAACTGAAAAATTGACTGTGTAAAAATGTCGTACTGGCCCTTCATGTAAGTCTGTAGTTGTTTTAGTTTTTCCTTCTCTGAAAAAAAACTCCCAAAGTGTATTTTGTTCCGATTGGCTGCCCCTCGTGTGGCTTCTGCAAACATACCCTGGTACTTTTACCAGGGTATGTTTGCAGAAGCCACATGATCATTTCAGTGAAACTCAATCATCATTGTGGCTACGACATAAAGAAATCTGCTTAGGAAAGCACAAGAGTAGAAATAATTGTTTGGAAACGAAGCTTTGTACTGTCTGAACCTGAGCGTTTTCCTTACTCGGATTGTGCTGATCTCATTGTTTGAAACTTTGGACACACTTCATATAAGCAGTAATGCAACATATCAAAAGCATTTGTCCCCTTTAAAGATTTTCAAGAGACTGTTTTAAAATTCTTAAGATTAAGGTGTTGATTTAAAGCTCGTTTCTATCTCTGATATTTATTATAGTTTGCATATTTGACCATATTTGGGTATTGAATGTGCTTACTTTGTCTCCAGCCCTTCTGGCCCATGGGGACTGGCATAGCCCGAGGTTTCCTGGCAGCCATGGACTCGGGCTGGATGGTGAAGAGCTGGGCCCAAGGAAAAACCCCTCTTGAGGTGCTGGCTGAGAGGTGAGAGCGTGGAAACATTAATGCATGCACGCCAAGACCTGTTCTGTTCTTGTGCTCATACATATCTGCAGCCACACTCTTCGATGTGCTTTCTCTTCAGGGACACCCTTTTATCTCAAAGTGCTTTACT
Source organism: Copadichromis virginalis (assembly GCF_057382275.1). Lineage (NCBI taxonomy): Eukaryota > Metazoa > Chordata > Actinopteri > Cichliformes > Cichlidae > Copadichromis > Copadichromis virginalis. Next base: position 4,208,567 of record NC_140624.1, on the reverse strand, counting down.
AGGAAATGTGAGATTTCAAGCATCAGTCCCACCTCTGTTAGTACTAATAGGATAAGAGTTTGTAGTAAGGACTGACTGGAATGTGCCCGTAATGTTCTGTTGTGACGCTGAGAGCAATGTGATCGCGATTTGCTACTGCATTATCATATTACACTGCTGCTTTTTTGTTACATATTCACTCAGTTAAGGTCGCCCAATGGGGATGCTTTTGTTTTTTAGGGAGAGCATATACCGCCTTCTGCCTCAGACCACACCAGAAAATGTCAGTAAGAACTTCAGTCAGTACAGTGTGGATCCTACGACTCGTTACCCCAACATTAGCCTCAACTTCCTCAAACCTAGCCAAGTGAGTATGAGCACTAACAAGCCACAGTGCCTCTTTTTAAGATTTCATTATTAGCTTAAACCAGGTTGTGTTTGATGCTATTATGCAAATACGCTTTTTCATGCGAGAAATGATCATCTTGACGTTGCAGGTGCGGCACCTGTTTGACACGGGGGAGTGCAGGGAAGTTCGCATCGAAATCGAGAATGTGATCAACTCATCAACCCCCAAGTTGGCCAGGAATGGTTTGTGTCTTTTCTGCTTGTAGATGATATGGCATAGGCTGGTTAATCAGTGTAGGAGTTGCTGCCGTCACTGTTGCTGAAATGTAATACTGAACTATTTTCACTCTAGACAACTGCCTGCTTGACAAGCAGTTGCAAGGTAACACAAAGCCCGAATGCATGGCGTTGCTTTTCAGGGACCTTTAAAAGTTTTAACAAATTTGATGAGTCTTTCTGTATATTTATGAATGGCGTGGATACTGGAGTGATGAAACCTTTTGGAGAGACTCCATGATATTTCCTTTGCGTATACTAACTCGGTTATTGATCCACTCACTCAAGCTCCATGGCTATATCGAGCATTTAAAGCCTCTTGTAGCTGTTTAAAGTTTTCATGTGAGTTCTGCATCCTTTCCTAACCTCCCATTTGCATCCTTTGCTTCTTACATCAGTAAAATCTTTACATTTCATGGTTTGTAATATTTCTCCATGGGCTTATTTAAACACTGATTCTAGCATGAATGATGGGGCCCCATTGCTGCTCAGCCTTGCCTGACCCAAGGCTATGAGATTGCTCAGCAAGAGACATGTAACGCTGCCCAGAAACAGTTTGTGTTTCCTTCCCTGCTTACTTCAGATGCTGTTCCACCTGCAGATTTCACACCAAGCATTTAATTTTGTCTTCTTTCCCACACATCAGAATCCATAGCTCGGTCCAGTAAGCTGCTCAACTGGTGCCAGAGGCAAACAGAGGGCTACAGGAATGTTAATGTGACAGACCTCACCATGTCTTGGAAGAGCGGCCTGGCCCTTTGTGCCCTAATTCACAGATACAGGCCTGATCTTATGTGAGTATCTAAAGAAAATGCATCTAGAACGCGGAGATTGACATTTCATAGATGGAAAGGTTTTTTGTTTGTTTTCCTCCCCCAGTTTGTGAACTTGTACAAACCTTGCCAAGTATATCCCATTGTGGTTTAAAAGAAAGGACTGAAACTGCTTCGTTTCAGAATGACTGGTCTGCTTTGTGTTTATGTGTTTGCTGGTTGCAAATGATGTTTACTGCCTGGTTGGGACCTTGTATATCATTGTAAATGAGGTGACAGCCACCAGTTAAAATACCCCCATGGGTCTCCTAGGGCTGAGATGTCCTCATTTCCCCCTCTCTTCTCCCACACACAAGCATACATGAACGCTCTGCTCACCCTCGCATACAATATAAATAACGCAATCTCCATCCACAATGCCTAATGTGGTTTGCTATCCTCTGGAGACTACACGGCAATTAACATTATAAGCTATTAGAGCGTTTCTCCTGCCCGACCTTTACAAAGTAGGGTAGCAGTTGTTCTTTGCTGCTACTGATGAGCCAGAAGGATGAGTGAAGGAACCTTTGGAAAACTGCCGTCATGTGTGTTTGTGTAAATGATGGTTAAGATAAATAATGGAGGTCCCACTCAGCGCTTGTTGTAATGCATTTAAATGGATGCTGTTTGCAGCTGAGATGTATTGATGTGCCATGTTAATGGTATCTTCAGCTGCGGTAATGAGGACATTTACGGTAATACTGTCCACCTGCTTTACACGAGTGCTTCATCATTAGTGTTTGTGGTTTATTTCCAGTACAACTAAAGCTGCGGGACAGTTTTTCTCTTAAATGTTGCTGATTCATCACTAACTGTGGGATACTTGATAGATTTATACTCTTAAACCAAACAAACATGCACACTGGGGGCACATCAGTCCATACAACTCTACTTAAACGTGTTATCAATCTAGATTGTGCATAAGGTTAAGTCCTGCACCTCAGCATCCTCACTTCTCTGATAAAAAGCAGTCAGTTTTTCCCATTTTCTAGTAAAGATTTCTCCTGTTGATCTTACACTTAGGTCAGCTTTTTATCCTCTTTAGGAAGACGGAAATAAAAGACCTCCACTATTTTACCGAGCATCAGATGTTTTTCCCCAGAATGATAGATTCTTTTATTCGTGTGTGTGTGTATTAGCAGATCTGCATTCAGCATTTTTGTTTTTTTATTAGTTTTTATTTCATTTTTTCTTAAAGCTGCTATAAAGTCTGTGAACAATTTACGAATGTTGCGAAGCTCATTGATTTTTGTTTTACAGCCCACAGCCTTATTGTTTTGATTTGGTTTACTCTTACTGTTCTTGCATTGTTGTTTGCCACTAACAGTTTTCAGCTAGCTCAAGAAAACAACGGACAGTTTAGTGGCATTAAAACCAGATACTTTTACTCAACAGTTGATTTAGAACAGCGAAAATGTGACCTGTTTTTGGGTTTAAAAAATAAATTATTGCAATATCTTTTTTTTTTTTTTTTGAATGAAACTCTAAGAGCACACGCTAGTCGTGGTTTAATTGGACCTTTTCAAGTGTAATTTATATGGTAAATGGCCTGTATTTATATAGCGCTTTTACTAGTCCCTAAGGACCCCAAAGCGCTTTACATATCCAGTCATCCACCCATTCACACACACATTCACACACTGGTGATGGCAGCTACATTGTAGCCACAGCCACCCTGGGGTGCACTGACAGAGACCACAAGGATCAAGTTCTTATATTTTTGATATGTAATATACGTTTGTAGTTCAAGCACCTATCAGCCCCATTCCCTTAGTTTGCATTTGAGATGCTTGGCATCACTACTTGCCTCTCACTGTCTGTGGTCTCTCTTCTCTGTTCTCAGTGACTTTGATTCCCTGGATGAACGAGACCAGGAGAAGAACAACCAGTTAGCTTTTGACGTGGCAGAAAGGGAATTTGGCATCTCACCATGCATGACGGGCAAGGAGATGTCCTCTGTGGTGGAGCCAGACAAACTCTCTATGGTCATGTACCTCAGTCAGTTCTATGAGATGTTTAAGGACACAGTGCCACCTGGAGGTGAGAGATGGTGCTACAGTGGGAGTTTTTATTCTGTAATTTTCTTTTGAGAGACATCGTGACGATCTCTGATCAGAAGGGTCATTTACTCAAAAAAAAAGTATAATCTTGAAAGAACTTTAAATTGCTATTTTCTGTTAATGTTCTTATTTCACGGATATCTGTTCAGATAACCAAAATCTGAGTCCAGAAGAGAAGGCTGCGTTGATATCGAGCACAAAGTCTCCCATATCTTTCCTTAGCAAGCTGGGTCAGAGCATAGCAATCTCCAGAAAACGAAACCCCAAGGTCAGTGTCTGAAACATGCCAGTATATCTCACTTCTTCCTAAAGCAACAAAATCAGCATTTCATCATTTATTTATTTAACTTTTTTTTTTGCTGAGGGGGAAAATAGCACATGACTTTTCTTCAACAGGACAAAAAAGAGAAGGATTTAGACGGGAAGAGAAGGAAAACCAGCCAGTCTGAAGATGTGAGTATTTCTGACAGCAGAGCGTCTCAGATGTTGATCTTGTGATTAGTGCTTGAGCAGTCTAGCCAACCAGAACCAACTAATTAATCCCACTAGACTGGCAGTGATTGCCAAAAAAGTTTAGCTGTTTTGTTGTGTTTTTTCTCCCCCGACTACTTTCTCACAGGACGAGGTATCGAGGACCAATCGTGACGACAGGCCATCTGTTCCTGCGATCCTGTCGGAGAGAAAAATGGATTCTGCTGCTGTGGGGAACAACAACAAAGTGAAGGTCATGGCCACCCAGCTGCTTGCTAAGTTTGAGGAGAATGCTCCCACTCAGCCTACAGGACTCAAACGACAGGTATGGAAGAAACTGGTCGTCTCATTTTGTGGTTTTACAGCTGGTGGAAATCAGGATGAAGCCACAGGGAAAAGATGCAGAGGCCTACTGGATGTTCTAGGAGCTGCGGTTATATTTGCACACTGACTGTGTTTGTTTTCTTAAATCAGCATTGTGATGAACATGTGAATATCATGCTTCATGTCATGACCTGTAGGTCACTGTTTTAATGAGCCCCGCATGCTTATGTTGGTCAGGCTCTGTATTGTTCCTGGGACATGTGGGTGGACTCACAGTGCTGACTGGGCTCGGAGGGCTTGGGTGAACTGGTTCGCAGTGGTCTGGATTTCTTGCCACTGATGACCAACAGAGCAGTGGGAGGGAGAAGTGAGCTTTTGAAACAGTAGACAATAGTGCTGGCGGAGAGAAGAGAGACGTTTTGTAATTGTTTTGGGAAAACTTCTTCTGGTTTGTGTGCCGCTGAAATCTATGAAGATTGCAGATAAGGTCCTAAAAGTCTTATAAGAGTGATGCTTTTTTTTTTTTTTAGGTTAAAAACGTTCTTTTATTTACATTCTGCATGACATTTACTGTGCATTGTCTCTATAAATATAGAGTTCACCCCACATGATGCACTTATGCTGTCTTGTCATTTCCTTATCTTTTCTGAAGACATATTTTCCTACTGCTGCGTCTCCACTCATACATGATTCACTTCCTTCTTTCTGTTGCTCTCTCCTTGGTTTCCACCCTCATTATGGACCATTTCACGATGCCTTGCATGGTTATTCTGGCCCTTTAATTGGCCATGCTCGCTGTCACTCATCTTTAACTGACTACAAAGGGGGACTCGCTGCCCAATCTGGACCGTCTTTTGCCCCCTTCCCCACCCCCTGTGAAAGAGCCAGTGCGTCTGGCACCTGTCCCAGCATGGAGAAAGGTAAACATTAGCCCTGTAGAGACTAACAGCTAGACTAACCATATATCCCCGTGGTGTTTCATAGTGGGGAAAGCCACTTTGTGTTGAGCTGTCGGACCCTGAGCCCACTTTGTAGTGGGCAGACTTGAGATCTGTTGTGTGAGATTTGGAGAAACTAACACAGTAGCTTGTGTGCAAAACTGTTTGACTGTTTAACTTTCCAGTCAGATAGCTGCACGGTTTCGTGTGCGTGCGTGTTTGTTTGTGTCCAAGAGAGATGGAATTAGAAGCAGAGTCACAGTCATCCTTGCTTCTCCTGTCTTGGTTCAGAGACGCACACAGCAGCAGGAGAAGCTGAGCATTCGGTACAAAGAGATGATCAAGTGTCAGACGTTGCCCAGCAGAGGGGAACAGGTATGGTTAGCTAGCTAGCTATGGTTAGTTATTTAGTTATGTAGCCTCCCCTTCTTAAATACATTGGTGTTTTGGTCTAGAAGCAAGTGGAAGAGACTGTAGCCTCACCAAGCATCACATGACTGTTTTACAATAAAATTGTTTTCGTTTCAAAAAAAGTTTTTGTTTAATCACAACAAAACCTTCCCAGTTATTTCACGTTCTTAAAAAACATCTATATTTATATTTGTGTTTTGTTTGGTAGTTTATTTCTGCACAACTGCATACAAAGGCCAAAAGGTTGATCCTGTTCATCTGGACATCCAGATGAACAGGATCAACCTTTTGGGATTTACTTACCTGGATGATTGAGCATGCATCGAGACAACTGCATACAAAGGCCACAGAAACACGGTCGTCCTGTGTGACTAAGACTTTAACCTGCACAAGTGCAACTGCAAAAAAGAAAAGGAGTGAATGACTTTTGTTATAAAAAGCAAATTATTTGTAAAGAAAAAATATTTTACAGACAAGTTTTTAGTATTCTTGGTGTCACAGATGGAGAAATGCAGCTGGATATGGAGGCAGCTCTGCACTCTAACTATGAATAAAGAAGACGGTTTATGTACTAAAATAAATAGTGAAGTTTACTTTCAATTAAAAAAAGTGTGCTTCAAAAATATAACGTGTCTCTATAAATACGCAAGTTAACATTAATGAAAACCAATGTTTATAAATAATAGCATATAAAATATAACCGTTAAAAACACCCACGACGTCAGTCTTTCCGCTTGTTCCTTTTTAGTACTGTTCTTCTTTTTACACCTCGTCAGTGATTGGCTGGACTCTCTCTAGCCTTCATTCTTCATGGCAGGTTCAACACAGTGCTGGAACATTCTTTAGAGATTTTGGTCAATGTTGACACGATAGCGTCACACAGTTGCTGCAGATTTCGCACCTATGATGTGACACACCCGTCCCACCACATCCCGATGGTGCCCATCTATTGAGATCTGGTGACTGGAGGCCATGCAAGGACTATGAACTCATTGTCATATCCAAGAAGCCAGTTTGAGATCTCCGTTCATGCTGGAAGGAGCCAGCATGATAATATGGGGCACTGTGGGCATAAAGGGTGTCCGTGGTCAGCAACCATACTCAGGTACATTTTTAAACAATGTTCAGTCGGTACTAAAGGACCCAAAAAATATCCCCCATGTCTATATACCATCACCAGCCTGAACCGTTAATAGAAGGCTGTACCTTCATTATGTTGAAGTCAAATTATGACCCTACCACCTGAATGTCACAACTCATCAGACCAGGCAACATTTTTCTGCTCTTCTATTGTCCAAGCTTGGCGAGTCAGTGCAAAATGTCCTGTTCCTAGCTGACAGGAGCAGCACCCGATGTGCTGGCCCATTTGCTCCAAGGTTCAGTGTGTGGTTCATTTTTCATACCTTGTGTGTAATCACTGGGTATTTGAGTTTCTGCTCCCAGCAGTAGGGCAGGGCAAAAATATTTATCACGATATGTATTTGAAAATTTGCGATAACGATCTAACTGACGATATAATTGACGCGAGACAAAGTACTTTACAACTCCACAACTTTGATGGTTTTTTTTGCACTAATAATGTATTTTCACTTAAACAAGCAGCTGTTTTTTATGTGCATTAAAGCTATATAACTATTTAACAGTGTGGATGCAAATTCCTCGCTGACAGTTTAACCAAAAGGCGTTTCCAGTGGAAACTGGCCGACATATCCTCAGCATAACCATGTATAATATCCACAAAACTTAAAAAGAGGTTATACACACACAATACGGTAATATTATGTTGAAGCACAGTACGTATCACTCCGCGAGGCTCCTGACTACGACAGCTGTAATGCTCCGACAATCCATCAAGAGTAGCGGCTTCGTAGCTTAGCAAAGTCGTGCTACAACATTTTTGACAGATTTTCGTGCGCCGTGTACATAAAATCCATTCGAGGTCAGTAAACGCAACCAGAATTCATACATAACGCACACCGGATTATAAGCTGCACGGTCCATTTTTCAGAAAATCAAAGGATTGATTTTAAGTGTGCCGTATTTTCCGAAAAACACGGTAATAACGACGGCCCGCTAGCATGCGCTACCAAAAAATGTGATTAGGTGTATATCTGACGGACGAAAGCTAAACCAGTTCCACACCACTGAAGTTGCAGCATTTTTACAAACCAGTTCTAGTTCATCCGTTTCATTCAACAATCCACTTTCGCTCTTCTCATTCTGCGTCGCCGCCAAGCTTTTTCCGCCATGTGCGTATGAAAACAAAGGCACTGCGCATGCGTGTTTTACCCATATTCTATCGCGATATTTCATAGTCTTGTCATTGCCTAACATTATACCGATATGGCCCTGCCCTACCAAGCAGTCTGGACGTTCTCCTCTGACAAAGCATTTTCACCCGTCCCGCTGATTACTGGATGGTTCCTCTTTTTCCATCCCATTCTCTGTAAACCTTAGAGATGGTTGTGAGGGAAAATCCCAGTAGATCAGCAGTTTCTGAAATACTCAGACCAGCCTGTCTGGCACCAACACCCATGCCACTTTCAAAACCCTTTTCTTCTGCATTCAGATCCTCATTTTGAACTTCAGCAGGTAGTCTGGACCACGTCTACATGCATAAATGCTTTGGGTTGTCGCCATATGTGTAGCTGATTCTCATTAACAAAGTGGCCGCTGAGTATAGTTGGCTGGCCTAACTCAGGTCGACAGAGCACCATTAACTGCCAGAATCAGTTTCCCCTTGCTGACACCTGCTGAAGTTGCCTTTTCTTGTCTCTTCACTAGATTACACATTCACATCACAAGCACTGATTTAAGGCCTCAAATTCTCCTGTTTAAAGAGAATTAATTCACTGCTGTTTTAAAATTCCCTCTCAGTACACAGTAAGTCCCCAGCTGCTGAGTAAATTAGTTGAAAGTCGATTGGAAAGACTGTAAATAAGCTTGATAATCCCAAGTACTTCTCTACGGAGAGTGTTTGGAATGGAAATGTCTCAGAAAGTCGCTCTTATATGCTACGCGGTTTGACGTTTTAATTGTCAATATTGGAGAATTTTTCCATGCTAAACTTTATTTTGAGGTTAATTATAAAACCACTGGAGCATATTTCAACTGTCTTTCCTTTTTTTTAGGGGTTTTTAGGCTTTTTGCCTTATGCAGATTGTGTGTGTGCGTGCGCCAGGCTTTGATATGGTTGTTGTGTGACTAAGCCTAACAAAAAGGAAGTGAAACTACACTAATTCTATTAACTACTTCTCAGTCATATGTATAAGCTGCTACAAATGTAACCTTTTTATTCTTACAGGTTTTGTAAAGCACTATGATATCTCAATGCAGTGTGAGATGTGATAAGTTGAAGTTCAACCATATTCACGTTTAGCAATAGCTCACCTATTATTTTTTTTCTTCATCATCATCTGCTGCTCCTGCCCCTCATCTCTCAAGGCCAGAAGTGGCGCAGACCAGCTGTACAGCTCGGGCTCTCGGAGCTGCCCAAAGAAAACCATTCTGCTCCCTTCTTCCTCCTCCACTTCCTCGCTCTCTCTCCACTCAGAGGTGACACGCAGTCTGCCATCTGTGTCTGTTTGTGTCTTTCTGTCTTCGGCCACAAATCCATGGCCGACCCATTTAGTATCCCCTTACTCTCCTGCTCTAATTATGTGTCCCGAACCCCTGATTTGGCCTCTGCAGTGTGTAGCATAGATGAAAACAAAATGCCGTGTTTCCCCAGGAGGGCTTCAGTCTTGTTTACTTCCCTTGTGAGTGGGTGGTGTCTGTTATTATCAGAGTAGTAGCTTGTTTTCATGCTGACTGGTATATGTTGTTGGGGTGTGATGGCTTGTAAACATATAGCCTCAGGAGACCTGGGCTCATTTTGATTTATTGTCAAGCACTGTCAGGGTTCCTGCATTACAAGCTGTTCTTTAAATGATAGTCAGCAACTGTGTTTTATGCTCATGTCTGTGCGCTCGGTGCCAACTGAAGTGTTAATACACTGTGTGTGTGTCTGCTCATTTCTGTCTTCAAGCATGAATGTAAAAGTCTGGAAGAAGAGGAACTTGAATACTATGAGAGGCCTCTGGCACACGGGGTAAATGACCGACTGCATTCATAGTCGTCTTGCCTCTGCCGCTTCTGTTTCAGTGGTTACTCAGATTATGGCTCGAGTATCTGTAATAAGCTGTTTTAAAGAAAAAATGTCAACATATTAAACAAGTCGCTCATTAGCTCCACCAAAAGAAATCGAGTCTCAACTGAGCTCCCTTGACAGGAGTGGATGCCACTGCACCCAACTGACCCAGGACCCATTCGCATACCTGGTATACAGGAGAGGGCTGAGCGCTTAATCTCCAGGTTTAAAGGCAAACCCGATAAACCACCAAAGGTGAACACTGTACATGAAAATTGCGGTTTCTAAGTGTTTTATTTGCCTCATTTTGTAGCCTACATCCAAGAAAGCACGCTAATGGTATTGGAGGCTAATTGTCACCCCTTCCCTCTCCCTCCCCGAAGCCTAAGAAAAAGCCGTCCCGTTTCTTTTTAGAGCAGTGGTACATGTCCCGAGGCCTGACTGGGGCTCCTGGTTCACCACTCTCCTCTCTTGACTCTGCCAGAAAGGTTCTTTTTTATTTTTTATTTCTTGGATGCTATGGACTGAGACTCAACCTGTGGCATGTCAGGAAACTTACCACTCATAGAAAGATTTTTGCTACTAACAGGTAGGGCTGCCACAAACGATTATTTTGATAGTCGACTAGTCACCGATTATTTTTGCGATTAGTCGACTAATCAGATCATCATCCATTGGACGTAAAACGTACAGCTTATTGCACCAGCAGCATCTGCTCTTATATAACTATCATTAGCTTACAGCTTTAAGTGTTTAAGGTATGTGCTAACTAAAAATAAAGACAAGATGATAGTTTGTTAAATTTTAATGACATTTGCAGATTGTTTCGGTGAAGTTTAATAAACTCCTTGCTATCTAAAATATAACAGGACACGGAGTAAATTCTCCAGCATCTCACACTTCTGATAATCAGCTGTCTGCTTGACGTTTATTCAGCTGTGTGAAAACTATAACTTTAATCTCAGCCAAACCGATTTACTCAGGAACAAATAAAATACTAAAAAAAGCCAAACAATAACATTTTTAAGTTATCTAAGTGACTTATATATCATGTTTAACCTGAGTAGCGAAACACGGTGGGTTTGAAAACGATTTGCCAGGAGTCCGGTGTTCTCACGGCTCTAGTTAGCCTTGCCCCCTGCTAGCTATCGAGCTAGTGGGTAACAGACGTCTCCGAAAACTTCGGAGCGCTTTTGAAAATATGTGGTGTCTTGATAAACTGAGCCGATATTTGAGGTAAACACAGCTACATTCCCGCCTGAAAATATGTTAAACGTTTATTTTGTGACCCAGAAAGAATAATAAGAGTAATATTAAAACTAACTAGCTGCCGCCATTGTTGGAAACTGAGCTGGGCTGCGCTATGAATTCTGGGATACAGCTTCTTCTTCTTCTTCTTCTTCGGGGTTTAACGGCAGCTGGTTCCTTGTACATGCAGTGCTGCCATCTTCTGTTTCAGTCCATTATTACACTCTTAAATCCTGCCACTTATTCCTGCGGCTTTTGTGATCTTACAAAGCTTCAAACGACGCGTCGACTATTAAATTAGTCGTCGACGATTTTGATAGTCGACTAATCGTGGCAGCCCTACTAACAGGAATTAAAGGCTCACTTGATTGTTGCCAATCGATGCTTAAGTATCTCATATCTGTTGTTTTTGTGCTGAATACACTCGCTAACTAAAGGAAATTGCTTTCATTGTTTATTTACTCACTGCATAAATTAAAGGCTTGTCAGCCTGAATCTGAGAACAATGACAGCAGTCTATGGCTTTTACCACAATGAAAAGGAGATTTCATATTTAGCAACGTTTTCCTCACCATACGTCCCTTTGGTGATTTCTCTGCAGAAGCCAGCAAAGCCTCTGGACTCTGATGGCCAAATGCCCTTGTGTGTGCTTAGTATTCAGGAGAGGGCTGATCAACTTGCTTTACAATTTGAGGGCAAGCCAGTCAAACAACAGGTGACTCGAACTATCGACACAGATGGATGATTACAGGTTTAAATATTTGTACATTTTTAACAAAAGCACTTTTTTTGGGTCAACTTTGTCTCACCTAAGTCTTTAACTGACTCTAGAGGAAAGAGAGGCTGTTGTTACAGCAGGATATTACAGAATAAGTAGTAAATCATAATATCTTCTCAGTTGAATACATTAGTATTCTTCTTTAGATTTACTTGAACTTCTAATAACTCTCCTCTCTCCCTCTTTGGAGCCTAAGAAAAAGCCATCACGCTTTTTTATGGAACAGTGGCGCCTGGCCAGCCCCCAGAGTCCCCCTGATTCTCCCCCCACCACGTCTGACACCTTGAGACAGGTAGTCATTTTATGCCTGGAAGGAATGGCGTGTCGTGGCGCTGACACACTAAACGTGCACTTGGCCTGTCAGGAAGATGATGCACCTCACTTTCCAGCACAAGTCGCTTAACGTGATCTCACCTGATGTTTGCTTGAAAGTCGGGCTGCTTGTTTAGAAATGCGAGCAAACTCATTTGTTTAGCACGTTTGCTGTGATTAGTGAGTGCGAGTGATCCGTCACTGTGTCTGAACAGATATTAAAGTAATCTTAGCAGAACTCTGTTATACTTCCCACGCTTATTTGTACTCAGTAGCTGATTTGGATTTTAAGAGCAGCTTGGCAGCAAAAATCTCATCTAGTGTAATTCCCATGTTGACGAGCCAACTTTCAATTTAGCAGAGCGGTGCACAGTAATAGTTTTCGTGGCTTAGGTTTGCCACATGCTACAGTCGACCTAGATTCTTCCCTTTTTAAAGCTCTTTGAGGTTTCATAGATTGAAATCTAATCCTGGTGTAGATTAATTCAGAATTCGACCCAAAGATGATCTCATATGCCAAACACTTGCTGAATTTGGGAATTAGCAACGCAGCTTTGCAGATTTTTGCAGATTTTTACAGATTATTGCAGCTCGTTTATATTTACGGTGCAGCATGAGTGACTTTGTGTGTGCAAGCGAATAAAAACTGCATGACTGCTTTAAGCGAGTTGTCTAAACACTGTGATAGTTGATCTTTTTCCAAATCCAGCTCTTGGTAGTAAACCCAACATGAAACTTTTGAGGTTTTTCTCAGGAACTGTGTTCGCTGCTTTTGGTGGAGCCTCACACACGTCTGAACACTCGACCAGTCCAGTGTGCAAACGCTTCCTTTGTCTTGTGTAAATTCCCTGTTAGACACCATTGTTTGTCTGCTGTGTTTGAGCACTTGTCGCACACACACCTCTTCCTTCTGTTTTTCACGTTGTTTTTCATCCATCATTTCTAATGTTTCTCTACCTGTCCTCTTATTTTTCTTTCTTTCTCTCATTGCTGTTGATAGCAGTATGTAAGGATGTACACAGGGGGCGTTAGCTCATTGACCGAGCAGATAGCCAGTCAGCTTCAGTCTCCCAAGCCCACACATGTACCTGAAAAAAGGGATTTGGTAAGCACTCGGGTTGTAGAGTAGAAGGCATGTGGCTACACAGATCACTGCAGCGCTTCCCAGAGAGTGTGTTTTTTGCACATTGTGCTCCTTTTACCACATTTGAACTTCCTTCTCTCCCGTAGCTGCAGAGTGTGTTTTCCCAACGAGTCCCTGTAATTTGGACTGCTGCTCGCCTGCAAGCATCCCTCTCTCACTAATGAATAACTTTGGAATTGCTGTATTTTGGAATCATTAGCTTGTAAATAATATCTGTATCCTTCAAACATTTGTAGTGACCTGATGTGAGCGTCTGGCTTAACAATAACTTTCTCCTTGTGCACCAGTTTGAACGTTTCTCTTCATTTATAAATAAAGATAGATTCAGTACTTTTTCCCTTGCAGGGCTCGCTCAGGAAAGAATTCCCTGTCAACATCGGAGGCAGCGATGTTTGTTTCTTCTGCCGAAAACGCGTGTACGTGATGGAAAGGCTGAGTGCCGAGGGGAAGTTCTTCCATCGCAGCTGTTTCAAGTGCGACTACTGCGGCACGACTCTACGACTGTCCTCTTATGCGTTTGATGTCGAGGACGGTAAGCTTTCCAAATGGTTTCAGCCCCACGTGTGCTTATATTTCATTAACTACAAGGTGAAATAGACTGAAATGATCTTGAGTACGATATAATGACTAAAGTGTAAAGCTGCAAAGATGATTCTTCGTTTGAAGACATACAATCTAGAAACGATTTTGACTGTGTGCACGTTTGCTGCCCTCCTGTGGTGTGATCACGCCATGGCCTCTCAGCCTGTTTTTTTTTTTTTTTTTTGAGCCGAGGAATGCAGCAGAGCCATCTTCTGATTCAAAAAATGAAGTTACAGCCACATAATTTTTCAAAATTTATTGGTTTTAAATATGTAAAAGACAGCTGTAAGAGATTTTTGCGGTAACCCCCACCTCGGACTCAGTGCAGTCTTATGATTCCATATTTTTCCATGCTGGGAGGTGTCTATTGTGCTTAAGGACAGGCAACAGATTGTTCAGTGGGACAGTAGCTTTTTCACGGTCAGCTGTGGGAACAGAACCTCCTGATTTTTCTGAATGCACTTGAGACAAAGGAATTGATTTTTTCCGACAGAGTAGATGCAGCCCACAGACTCCGTGAGGTGAAATTTGCCGAATGCGTTTATTTGTGCATTTAATGTATTTGCTTATGCTCTGTGTGTCTCCTACAGGAAAATTTTACTGCAAGCCCCACTACTGTTACCGCCTGTCTGGGTATGCTCAGAGGAAGAGGCCTGCTCCCTCTGCTGCTCCAGTCACAGCCAAGGTCCATTTTTATTTACTTGAAGAAATCCTGGTGGAAATCAGGATAGGGCTGGAAAAATGTTCTGAGAGTGCTCTCATATCTCCGATAGCAGGGCTGATGTTAAAATCATTTGTGTCATTTGCAGGAGAATCAGACCCCCCAAATACCTACTACGACCGTGGATGCCCCTGGAAGGGCGATGGCAGCAGCTGCCCCCTCGGCTGACCTCCAACCCTCAGGTACTCGACTTTCCTATCTAGCTGTGGCGGCTGCGCCCTGGCGTCTGGCCGTGGGTGTGGGAGTCCAGCTAGGCACCCTCCGCCGCACTCTCTCCCGGACCTGCCACCAGGTGGCACACAACCCCTTAGATTCTCCCTTCCTGTTTACCTACTGCATCTACCTCTTCTGCTGTTTCACCATCAATGTCCTGCTCAGCCTCCTCTAGCATGACTTTTGTGTCCCTTCTTATTTCCTTCCTTGCTTCCTTTTTCTCTTTGCCGACTACTGTCAGTGGGATGTATATAGATCTAGTTTGTGTGACCAAAGCTTCAAAATGGTCCTGTAAATACTGTGAGTCTCTCAGTTGCTGAATTATTTCCTGAAGATGCAGCATTCTTTCTGTTTCTGTTGGCAGTCTCTTTATGACTTGTGATTGGCAGATGGATTCAAACAGTGCTCTGGCGCCATAATCTTAGAAGTGAATGGTGCATCTTAAACCTGTTTGTTTCTTGGCTTGGAAATTATAGAGAGCTGCTCAGAATTCCTTCTGGTCAGCTCTCCAGGCAGCACCATTAACCCTTTGCATAGACCTCCTCATTGCTATTCTGGCTTTTACTGTGAAATGTGGAAGTAAAGTTTAGCTTTCTTAGCCCCCAATCCCCCCCCCCCCAAAAAAATATATCAGTTACCCACTGGTGTGTACATTCAATCTCTATATACTGTTAATGATTGCTATAGAGCTGCCTGTTTTTAATGAAGAGCCAAGCTGTACTCTTTGGTGATTGTAACCCCGAGTGGCCTGTGAGTGCTCTTTTTTTAGCTCGACCTCCTCCTGTGTGACGTGTTTCTTTCTCTGTAAGTTGTTTTGCACCTATTAGTATTCCTCTTCCTAAAACTCACTATTATATGTGATAAAGTGCCTGTATCAGTGCTGTTGTGAGCTTTACCTTTCCCCTTCCGATCAGAGCATCTTAAAACTGAGAGCTTTACTAGTGCTTGCATTGGTGCTTGGGACTGGAGTTTTGTTTTCACCCCCCCTTCCTCTGCCTTCCTGCATTCCTCAGCCTTTCACCCCCCGACAGATTCCTGCCAGAACCACTTGTATTTGCTCGACGTAGTGCGTCTCATCTGCAGTAATTGCTTTGCACACTGTAGCTGAATAAAATCACGGATTAGACTAGAGAGAGCTGAAACCGGTAAGCTTTGCAGAAAATGAATATTTGAAACTTTAATAAGTGAAAGTGTTAATAAGTGTAGGCCTGCCGCAATGTGGCAAGTGTAGTTTATAACTTCAGATGCAAGACTTTATTAAATACTGTAGTCATACTGCAGCCGTGCATACTATAATATATTCTACATTAAGATTAGACAACAAACAACTGCTAATATATTGGTGGAGGTTTGCAGTCAGTGTAAAGTACTGTAGAACAAAGCAATATTTTGCAGGTCTATACATTCGTCAGATATGTGTGCTTGTGCTGCACAGACACCTCCACAAATACATATGCATTATATGGTAAGGACATCCCATGCTGCTGCAAAGTTCAGCAACTGTGGAGTTCTTGGACCACTAAATTAGTGTTTGCAAAATAATAAGAGTTAGACCACTAAACCAAAATCAACCACAAAAAACCCAAAACAGACCCCCAACTGCTGACAGAAGTCCAACCCTGGACTATATCAGATGAAGTAATTACAGTGTTTAGTGATGCAGGTTATTAAAGTATAAATATGTATCAGTTTAAACTTAAGTCTCTCTCTTCTTTGCTGTTTTACGTACTTTTCACTTGTTTTCGAGGAAACATCTATCGTCACATTCATATGAGTCACACATACAAAATAAACAGGATTCAGTGTCAAATATCACACATTTAATGAGATCATGGGACTTTAAGGCATTGGCCGTAAAGCAGTGCTAGTGCTCTTTATTTCAATTAGAATTTATCTCTAAGTGACAAGATGACGGCTGTACTTCCATGATAACTCTATTTTAACCCATTTCACTGTCATGAACCTTTGCCAGAGGAAATATTGTCAAAACATACAGTTTTAAGGTTTGCTTCTCAGAATGGGAACAAGGCAAGGCACCAATCTTGTACATTTAAGTATAGAACAATGGCTCTATTTTAAAGTGTGAAACCTATTTGTGTTTGTTGATCTTATTTGCTGTAGGAATATTATCTAATGCAATAAATTCAGTAATAGATCTTAAATCGGTGTCTCCTTGTCAGTTTGTCCTTAATGTACAAGATTACTTTGGTTAAAGTTCTGGCTGCAGATGTGGATGAAAATGCACCATTTTACTAGTTGGATGTGTGATGGATTTGATGCTGTCGCTGACGTAGCTTCACACATACACTGCCAGAATTTGCATCGGTTTTCACATCAGCGTTCACAAATACATTGGATTTAGTTTGGTCCTGCTTGCACCTGCCTGATCATCACCTGCACGTATGTGCTCTCTCTCCTCTGCTTTCTTACCTTGATCCTGTACCCCACAGTGCTGGAAGTGAACGGCCTGCAGGAACCGAGCCTAGCTAAACGCCTGAAGGGAACTCCAGAACGCATTGAGCTGGAGAACTACCGTCTGTCCCTGCAGAGGGAGGAGGAGCTGGAGGAGGTGCCTGAGGAGACGCTGGCGGAGCACAATCTGAGCAGTGTGCTGGACAAGGCCACAGATGCTGACCTGGGTTCTAGGTAAGATTTTAACAACATCCGTTAATTTCGTTTTTATGATATTCGGTTTTACCCTTTCTGCCGTTTAGTGTTCAGCGAGTTGTTTAAACGATCTCTAATAAGACTTTAAACAAGTTTCAACTCTTTGGACGTCCTTAAAATAGTCGCGTCACGCAAGCAGCTCTGGCTATGCGCACAGAAGCTCCACCCACTCTTTAAACTTTTTGTTCGTGACAGTTAGCCAATCACGATAAAGTGGGATAGAAAGGAAGTGGGAGGAAGCTAAAAACATCTTAGTTGGGATTAACTGTGGGGGTTCACCAACGAGCGGTTTGTCTATCTTGAATCACAGAAAACTTCTTTGCTAGAGTCCAGAATCCCTCAGGCTGCTGTGAACGTCTCCATACTTGTACTGTCCTCAAATACTTGCTTCCTTTCATGTTCCCTAACACTTTGCTGACGCCTTTTCTCTACTTTCTGCAGTAGCTCAGAGTCAGACATGGAAGAGGAGGACGAGCAGGAGGATCAAGAAGAGGCGGAGGAGCAGCCTCCCAGCCCGTCAGACCTCGGCGGCGTTCCGTGGAAGGAGGCGGTAGAGCTCCACGCCAAGCTGAGGGGCGATCACTGCGAGGAGGGAGAGGGTGAAGCTTTGGCTGACACACGCAGCAGAGATGGGGAAGTAGATGAAGAGGACGAGGAGGAGGAGGATGAAAATGAGGCCGAAGAAGATGAGGAGTCGAGCGAAGGTAAATTAGTTTTGCATTGTTATTCCCGTGATAGTGGAAATTAATGGTTTCTTTATGCTAATGTGTTTACACCCTATCCAGACTTCAGTGGCCTTGACCTCAGAGCTCCGTGTTGTTTACTGTTTCATGTTCTCGTCACTGTCTGAAACACCGAGTCATCCTCTTGTCTCTCTTCTGCTTGTCTGCCATGTCCACATACAATGCACGTGTATGTATCTGTCTGTGTCATTTTCTTTTTTGATTTATTTTTGGGGGGCCTTTGTCTCCCCCTGCTGACAGAGGGGGATTACTGGCCCTGGGATAGAGAACTCCAGTCAGGCCTTTGGCTGGAGAAGTACCTTACAGACGAAGAGGATGTTGGTACATTTAAAGGTAGCAACGGAAGTGCCTGCGGATGTGTTTGCAGTTACTTTGAATAATTCTGCCTTGTTTGGGTTTCATTTTCAATAATTTCTACAAGAAGCGTGCCTTTGGCTTCTTTATGGTTTGGTTTGTTGTGTTTTTATGTGAGTTTTGTGTTCATCGGTGTTCCCTTTTCATTGTCAGTCCCATTCCATCTAACCTCCTGTTTCAAACCTCTGGAGTTCTTTATGGCATTAAAATACTAATCTGATGAATCAGATCTGATTATCTCCCCCACGGCGCTGCAGTTATGTTTTACAGCTGTGCGACGGAACTGTTATATTTAACAAATGTGTTATTATTTTCTTTTCCAAGCTTTGTACCCTTGAAGCTTACTTTTATGGTTTGGCGTTTTGCAGTGTATTGCATGCAGCCGCCCTTCATTTCTCTTTGATGATTTTTTTCCCATTGTCACTGTATAACTGTCTCTCTGCCTTTTCTCTTCCATTTTGCCCTGTTTTTCCCCCCTGTTCCTTTCTTCCACAACTACCCTCATCTCTCTTTATCTTCCTCTCCTGACTCACACAACTTTACGCCACGCAAAAATACAAAATCACAACACTTACATTTAGCGAGGAGTCTCCACATCCAACAAGTCCTGCAGCCTGTGGATCCCAGCGCCATTCCAGGTTTGAGAGCACATCTGGAGTCTGAGGGAGACAAGGATGATGGCCAGCTGGCCTCAGCCTCCCAACTCTCCCAGCCCTCTGAGCTCACGCAGCCCTCCTCTGCAGGTAACCCACCCGGGGGCCTATACGCCTGGGAAGGCCGTGGGTCTCGCCATGTTCAGGATCAGGGTGTCTCATTTTGCAAGTGTGGCTGCTGCTGCTTTGTCTGTGTCTGCCACAGGTGGACCCCAGCTTGTTGTTTTGAATTACCTCTGATTTGTACATTTGTGTAACATTGCTTTATTTCTCGGAATGTCTAATTTTGTGTTGAGCCTGTTGTCATTCAGAGTCACTGTTGTTCCTCTGGGGCGAATATAACGCTCTCCAAACGCATCCCAGCGCGCCATTTAACCCTCTCGTCAGTTCCTTTGATTTGATTCTCTTTTGTTCTTTTGTGTTCTCCCATGTTGTTTCTCATGTGTCTAATTGCTTTACTGTTATTTCCCCGCCATCTATCCCTCGTCGTTCTGTATCTTCTGGTTTGAATGTAGCCCCTGCCCACACGTCCGCCCGACACGAGGCAGTGAGAGTCTGGTTGGAGTCCCTGTCCGGAGGTAGCACAGACTCGAAAGGGATCCTGACATCCCGTCTTAGACTCCTGTTCTGTCTATCAGCTGGGCTGGCCTCTTTTCATGGAGCATGCATAAACACATGCAGAGACCAGTAAACTCACAAGCATGCCTGCTGTAAGGCTGTCGAGGTTTTTCTCTCCTGGGTTCAGATCAGCACTTGTGTTTCACCTTTTGTAACCAAACCTTACATTCTACTCTTCTAATTTCCAAAATATGTATTTTCTTTTGCACTTGCTCTGTATGTTATGCTGTAACGTAATATATTCCGGGGAGTGAAACCACAAGGCACCACAGCTTTGGGAGCTCACCTCTTAATGGCACTTGTACTTGCATTAAGTTCACAGAATGTGGGTGTTGAAGTACATTATCAGCTGATTAAGAGCTTGAATGAATTGAATGAGAGTCCTACACCTCTGTTTGAAGTCCTCGTATAAGCCTTGAGTTCAGAGTTAAAGGCCCAGTAAAGACCTCCGGCAGAGATCAGACCAATTACAAAGTTCTTTTAGTAGTTTATGTGCCCGTGCACTCAGATCGGTCACCTAGTAGTTAAAGCTGATATATAAACTGCATGGATAAACTGCCCCCTCCCCCTCCCAGTTTTGCTCGCTAACCACAGTTTAACCAGTAACATTCTGGTTGTGCTTCTGCTTGGATCAAATATTTTCAGCTTACTAATTTAAAGTTGCTGCATGTAGCTGCAGCCTAGCTGCTCCTTTGTTCATATTAAAAGACTTGGACTGTTTGATTTGTATGCAAAAGATTTTCTTTCTTTTTTTTTTTTCTTTTTTTTTTTGCCCAAACTCTTTCCTAATGCTGTCTGAAGAAAAATAGATTTTGATTTTTAAAATCTACTCACCTTTTTTTCGACCTTTAATGTTTGTATTCGGCTTTTCAAAATCGGCCTCGATAGCTTTCCACCTCACTGTCAGGATTTCTGAGAAAAGATTCATTCAAGCTACTTTTAAACAGAAAAAAGTTCTCACAGTTATTGTCTAAAGACACGATAATAATGTTCCAATGACTCATTTATTTCCCTTTTTTTCATGTCAGAGCCCTGCGAAGATGAAGTACTCGAAGCCGAAGCAGACGGTCCAGATATGGAGCCTGGCACAGAGATGGATCAGGGTAAACAGTCAAAACATTACAAACAGTAATGAATCCATCAAGTGTTTAACATGCGGAAAATAGCATTTTTGTTTACAAAGAACTCTCTTCATCAAAATGAAACGACTCAGATAATTAAACTTCCAAAGCTGTGTAATAATGAAATATTTGATGTGATGTTTAAATTCCAGATGACATCCCTTCGGATGCGGAAGCTGAGGCTCGTTTGCACCAGTCGGAGCACGATGAAGCGCTTCCCGAGGAAGACAAGAAATCGGAAAGCTTGGCAACAGCTTCCAGTATGGGTACATGTCACAAAACGTTTCTCTACACGATCACGCAGATATGTTTTCCACAAATAAAAGGCAATGAGCCTTTTCTTCTCCCTTTTGTGAATTCAGAACCATCCAGCATCGGCCTGCTGCAGAAGGACGATATCGTTCTTTTTCCGCTTAAACCATCCCCAGAACCTGAAACCCAGGTGAGATGATGCTTCAGAGGTTCAAAGCGATTAATGGCTTTTACCTGAATCCTAAACTCCTCTGTTGTTTGTTTTGTTTTGTAGATAAGTCCCGTAAAATCTCCTGGTCTCCGCTTTTTTCCTGATCCTTTCATACCTGAGGAAACAAAGCCAGAAAAGATGACTCCATCTCCAACTTCCAGGAGCCCGCTGTGCCCTTCACCTGCTCCTGTCCAGCAGTTGTCTCCTGTTCCCTCACCTACTAATGCTGCTGCTTCTACACCAGTTAAAACCCCAACTTCTGCTTCATCTCCTCCTCTTTCACCCACCAAACCACCTGCTGCCTCTCCACTACAGCCACCCAGTGAGTCACCTCTCAAGTCACCAGTGAGCTCACCAATTTGCTCCCAGCCTACACCCCTGCCCGAAACTGAAGGACCTAAATCTCCCGTCTTTCCTCACCGCTCCATTTGCCCTCTCACAGGAAACCCCCTCTCCCCGATCTGTGCCCAGCCGCTGCCCTGCCATGAACCCTCATCACCCCTCACCTCTGATTCTCCCGTCAGAACTCAGCCCGTCCCCGCAGTCACTTCAACGCCCTTGGCTAAAACCAACATGGCCACGCCAGAGCCTTCAAATTCCTCAACAGAAGAGACGCCGTCTAAAAAGACGGATATCATTGAGGAGTTCTGGTTGAAGAGTGCTGAGATAAGAAAGAGCCTCGGTCTGACTCCTTTGGACCGCAGTAGTAAAATCTTAGAAAGGAGTGTTGTTAAGACTCCACCTCAGGACTCCAACTTCGCTAAGACACAAACAGCAGACGTGTCCGGGGAACAGAAGCCTGCCTTCACTGGCCGGGCTGTCATTCGCAGACTCAACATCACTCTCGAGGGTCAGGTCATTACTCCTATCGCTCCTGTTGAGCCCAAGAGCGATGGCTCTGATAAAAGAGACATCAGCAGCAGCTCAGGCTTGGGCTTGAATGGAAGTGTGGCCACAAGCCAGACGGTAAACAGTGACAGCTATAACACGTCCGACTCGGCTATGCTGACACCACCTTCCAGTCCGCCACCACCCGTGCCTGCTAATCAGTCTCCAGCCGTGCTCAGGCAGCAGAGACACCAGGTGTCCTGGACCAACGGAACAGAAAAACTTCCATCTGAGCATGCCAAAGAGCCAGCAAAAGCCACTACCCCTGTTCCTGCACCCAGGACCCAGCTGAGCCCCGTATCTGTGCCCAAACCAGCACCCAGGAAGGTCTCCTCACCTCAGGCAGCTCCAGAAACAACCCCGGTGGTCGTGATGAGGGAGAAGAAGAGGGAGAAGCCACGGCCGCAGGAGACGAGGAAGTCATTTGTGGAGACTGTGGAGGAGATTCCTTTTGCTGACGATGTGGAGGAGAGCTACGACGACCGGACACCAGACACAAGCATGAACAGGTATTACACTCCGCCCACGAGCAAGCCGAGCAGGGAAAAACCTCCCCTTCATTTGGCACTAGCAATGGAAAATGGTAAACCCAATATCCCAGTCAACCCAGTCTCTAAGACCCAGAGGGCAACTCAGTTCTCTCCAGAAGCCAGGGAGATTGCAGAGGAGAGGATAAGGGCCAGAGAAAAATCTGTCAAGAGCCCGGCTCTAAAAGAAGCTATGGCCAAACAGTTGAGCAAAATGAAAGAGTCCGATGGGGAAAAGGGCGCCTCACCTAAAGTGGCCTGGAATGTAACACCAGACACTGTTGGAAAAAGTAAAAAGTCAGCTGCATCTCCAAAGACATCAGCTGTGAAAGCTTTAGAGTCAAAGAAGTCCGAGGCCCTGTCGGAGCGTTTCTTTAGCAGTAACAAGAGCCTGGACAGCTCGGTGGCTTCGTCAGACGGCTCCTCTACAAGTAAAAGTAAGAAACGAAGCTCCCTCTTCTCCCCGCGGAAAAACAAGAAGGAGAAAAAAGCCAAGAACGACAGCAGCAGGCTCTCGGGCGCAGATGAGACGCCTCCAAAACACAAGTCTCTGTGGAAGGCTGTCTTCTCAGGGTACAAGAAGGACAAGAAGAAGAAGGATGATAAGTCGTGCCCGAGTACACCGTCGTCCAGCTCCACTACTCAGGACTCTGGGAAGAGAAGGACATCACCTCTTGGGAGATCTTCGGGTAAGACTATTCTTCCAAAGCTCATTTCATGTTATGAAATTATTGATTGCTGATTGTTGTCTTTGCTTGTCGTTTGAAGTAGACTTGAAAACTCGGAGAAACCTGAGTTTCTCCGAAGATTCCGACCTGTCCTGTGACGATGTTCTGGAAAGATCCTCCCAGAAGTCCAAAGCAGATGTGAGCAAATACAAATGTCACGTGGTTGTCATTAGGGATTCATGCATGCACAGGCTTGCAACGCCAACCGGAGTTGCCTGGGGTCCTTAAAACCGCCTTTTTGGACCTTTCTTGAATGAATTTTACTCATGCAGGTTCATCTCATTAGATGTAAATCACAACTTAAAATCAAACTGTTGTGAATGAAACTCGTGCAGTCTGGCTTTGCAAGGCTATACATATCATCACGACATCCGCTGTACCAGTTTCTGTTTTGCTTCCTCTCGAAAATGTTTTTCTTTATATAATCTCTTCCACTCCTAGAGGCATGTGGACATCTTTGACCTAGTATCAGGCATGCAGAAGGAGGCAATAAAGGAAGAGACACTGGAAAAGGAGAGGAGGAGGGAGTTGAAGGAAAAAAGGGGGGTGAAAGAGAGGCATAAAAAAAGGGGACAGGAGAAGGAGGTTAAGCGAGAAATGGAGAAAGACGACGAGGAGGTATTGTGCAGCAGGGGTTACATAATTTTGAATTTCAGAAAGTGTCATCTTTCTGAATAATGCCATTTAGCATCACCAATCTTTTAGTTAAAGTTCATATAACGTGCCGGTGGCTTTGCAAGCAAACCCCAGATAAATCTTTGCTATCATTTCATCTCTTTTTAAAGCGTTATTGGAATAAAATAATGTGTATATATATTTTTTTGACCTTGGGAGGTCTCAGAACAAATTATGATAAAAATATTGCATAAATGGCGTTGGAACTATGCACATATTTGGAACAAGTCCTTAAATTTTAGAACATGAGCTCTTTTATTGGAATCCATTTGCACTCATTGCATTTATGGCTGAAATTCAGCATTATATTTGCCACTGCTGCCGAGTCTGTGTGTGTTTCTGGTGGTTTTAAATAGATAGAATCGTGCTCAGGGCCAGAGGCATGAAGCTCAGATGTACTCCTATTCTCTTTTGTTTGTGTATATTTTGGAAACGTGTACATAAATCAGCCACAACACTAAAGCCTGTGGACACCTGCGTCGATTTTCCCCCACTCAGGGCGTGGCTAGTCTTGCTAATGACCTACGAAATGTATTCAGGTGTGTTGCAACCAGGACACATGGAAAAGTTTCAGGACACCAGACCTCAGGGCCGGTGTCCTGCAGGTTTTAGATGCATCCTTGATCCAACACAGCTGATCTAAAGGCTAAATGATCTGCTCAACATGTCTTGATGGGCTGTATCCCAATTCAGGATCTGCAGCCTTAAAGTACGCAGCCTCAACGATCCTCAAGGGCCGCGTAAGGCCGGAAGTGCGAGGCTTGTGTAATGGGACGGTCTGTTGCGCTGCCCAGGTTGCCTAGCAACCATGATACTAACAGCTGGAAACGTTTCATACAGCTTTGTTTGACAGAGATGAAGGAGAAAATCTTTTGTTCATTTGTTTGTTTCTACACGAGCTTTGATCATTCTCTGTAGGATTAAGCTCAGCTATTGAACGGCGTATATTTTAAAGTAAAGGCTTTAAAACCAAGTTAGTACAAACGTCACTAACGTCACATGACTTTGTCGACATGTGACCAACAGGAATGTTTAATGTTCTTCGTTATTAAACATTTGCACATAAATAAGTGACATAATATTCAGTACTTAAAGTTTACTCTTCGGGCGCCCCTCATCCGCCGTTTTTTTTTTCTTCGGCAAAATTATCCACACCCACCGCCGCGCTATGCATTCTGGGATATGTTGGGCCACGAAGTCTACACCGCCACAGCCTTAAAATTCAGGGAAATGAAGGACGCATCTGAGGGCCGCATTTCAAGCAGCCTTCGAATTGGGAAATCCTTTGCCACGTCGCTGTGACGTAATCGGCCATAAAATGCGGCCTTTAAGGCTGCAGACCCTGAATTGGGATACAGCCATGGAAAAGTTTTAGATGTATCCTTGATCCATCACAGCTGATTTAAATGGCTAAAAGACCTCCTCAACATGTCTTGAAGTTCTCCAGAGGCCTGGTAATGAACTAATCATTTGATTCAGGTGTGTTGACCCAGGGTGAGATCTAAAACCTGCAGGACATTGCTTTGCATCATGGTGTCTATGCCGCGGTGCTAACCGCTTCACCCGTCTGTGGTTTTGATGTTGTGGCTCGTTGTCGTTTGATGAATGTCGTTTTCTTCTTTGTAACGATTATTGATCTGAATTATTCACTTCATACGGCTACAGTAACAGGAGTTTTAAGTTGTATCATGCCTCTCAGCCATGTGTGAGTCAGTGAGAGCCCCTGAGAAATCTATAGAGTAGTCTCTTTTTTTTTTTGTCCCCATCCCTTTCAGATCTGTGAATACTAGACAAGACACAAGCGTCATAGTTGTAGTATTGGACACAACATCTCATCATAAAACATTTTACACTTGAGTTTCTTGGTTAGTGTCACAATTTTGTAGTTAATGTAGATCTTTAACTATTTCATTCCACCTTGTCTTTTTTGTGATATTAACGTTGCCTGTTTTGATTGTACCAACTAGACTGTGACTCACTGTTCTGTTTATTTTACTTTTGTTTATTTAACATAATCATTAACCCATTTAATCATATCATCTGTATCATGTTTGTTTCCTCCCTTTTATGTTTCGTCTGCCCCAAGTCTGTTTATGTCCCTCACGCACTGGCGTTCAAGAGATCGTATGCCACAAAGGTAGTATTACATACATTCCCGCTGATAACCCTCCTGCACCCCGTCTCGTCTTCCTGCACACGTGCCAGTTTACTTTCATAACACCCTGCGTAGGCCTGGCCTAAAGCTAATCGTTGTTCTGTCTGGATGCATGCGACAGTTGGACAGCAACGCTCGCTCACTGACTGCTGAATATCCACTCTGTTATAACACGACGTTTCCAATAGCGCTCTCTTTTCTGGTCACCGTGATACCTCTGCATCTGTTGACACCCCAGGCTGTTATGAGATTAATCTGTCACTGCGGCTCTGTATTTACTCCAGTCTGGCTACTGGAGAACCTTTTCACATGTTTTCATTCATGTTTTCTCTTTCTGCCGTTTTGCGCTAGCTTAAATGCTCATCCATGTCAGCTTACAGCGGAAACATCTCTGTTTTTTCTCACATATGTATTATCTATTGTGGAGGATTATAACAGAGCTTGCAGCAAAGTTTATATGAAGTATGTTTCACACTGTGTTTTATGCAAGCATAACTTTTCTAGCCCCCGAGAGTCCCGTAGATGACCGATGAAGCTTTAAATAGCATTAGCCACTTTCCTGTTATCTCCTCGCCCTGTTAGAAGATCCAGAAAGTTCCCCTCCTCAGCTTGTCTGAGTGCTCAGCACCTCATGGAGCCACCTACACACATTAGGACCTTGTGGATGAGACTTTTCTGATTTACGTTTTGTTATTCCACACAGAAAACCTACACGGAGGAAGAGCTTAATGCCAAGCTGACGCGTCGAGTCCAAAAAGCTGCACGACGACAGGCCAAGCAGGAGGAACTGAAGCGGCTCCACAGAGCCCAGGTTTGTCCTTTCTTCTTTTAAAGACTGCTTTCCTAATATAATTTGGGAATTCAGTTTCCTGCATTCTTCCCCTGGTGCTTTTTACCATTTGGTCACTCCTAATGTTTTGAACTGAGGCCAGATTCATCCATTGTGATTGATGTTGTAACTGCAGTCAGACTCCCGTTCCCCTGACTCAGCACTAAGCTCTCCTTTCTCCTGGAGCTGTCATTTGCTGGCCTCAGTTTTGCTTCCCTTTACTGGCTATTTGCAGGACCCCACAGGACTTCTTCTATTTCAGCTCCCAATTCTGTGTGGCACAGATAAACCCAAGACCTGACAGAAGCTGTTACAGGAGATTCGAGAGGGGGGAAAAAACCTTTTCACACAATTTGTGTGCTATAAAGCATCAAAAGTTTCAAATTAAAACAAAAAAACAACTTCAAATCAAGACACAGAGAAGATGACAAGCGACTGAAATCTGCACGTTTTCTTGGGGTTTTTGACAAATTAATACAAATGTCCTGTGTGGCTGCAGGCGTTAAATATAGTTGTCGTTGCCACTTCTGACATTTCAACAGAGTAAACAGCCGCATCGACTGAGTGTTCCCTGTGGGAGTTTAGGGGGGATTTCTAATTACTGGTAGTTAGTTATCACCCTGTGCATTTATGATACTGATGTGCCTCTGCTGCTGATCGTCTCCTCAGATCATCCAGAGGCAGTTGGAGCAGGTGGAGGAGAAGCAGAGGCAGCTGGAAGAGAGGGGCGTAGCTGTGGAGAAAGCTTTGAGAGGAGAAGCAGGTAATTCCTCGTCAGTCATACTTGCATATATCGATTTTTTTCATTCAGTTTGGCTTCCTATGTGCGCGTGCATTTTTAATATCGCGTATTAGACACCTCACTTGTTAATGTTTTACAAGTACTTTGCCATAAATTTGACGTAAGATCTTGGTCATGAAAGCTGCTCACCAGAGGCCGCGTTTTATCTTTACACGATATGAGTTCAGAGTTTTCTAGAGCTCCAAAGGGAATAGTAATAACAACCGTCAGGGTTACGTAACTCAGCAAACCTGTCCCTCTGCGCTCATTTGATTGTGCTGAAATCACTGTGTGCGTTTACCATTTATTCACTTGTGCCGAAGCATAATTCAGCACATGATTTCGTATGCAGGAAAAACACATTTATTTCTCCAAAGTAATAATCCCGAATTGTTTCTGACAAGGGACTATCACAGACGATATACTTCCGAAATGAGAAATAAATAATTTCTTTGAGAGCAGCACAATTTTTTCTAAGCATGAATTGTGCTCAGTAGTAATAATATAATATTTACATGATGTAGATTTGCATGAGGATAAAGTACGAAGGTTGACTTTGCAGCACTGAAATGATATTCCAGCCTAGTGCACTTTATGGTGAAGTTAATGGAATGAAATGAAAACTTTAATCATGCAAATGCATGCATCTAGACACGCGGAGCATTAATTTCAGTCGGTCCCTTTTCTCGCCGACCAAATGACTGTTTTACTTTACCATCGGCTGTTTATCCAGTTTGCTGTTTGAGTATGTTTTAACGTGTTAATACTCTACTCTCTTAAAGGATTGTATAAAGGTACTTGTACATTACCCAAACAGCACAAAAGAAGATCAGGTATTAGATTTTACTGTAGTTTTCTTAATTTTTTTTCTCCCTTTCCTTTTAATTAACCACACATGAAACTGTTACGTAGGGTCCATCTGTGGTGACACACTGCAACAGTTCTCCATCTCCGAACATGTCGATATGTGTTCGTTCATAACGTGTCTGCCATCATCAGTCCAAGCTGCATGCAAACGAGGAGAATGCGTGTGTCCCCCTCCCCGACATAGATTGGTGTCTGCTCATTCTGGATGTGTTTCGTCTCTCTCACCGCCTCTCCAGTCAATACTCGGATCACGTTAGATTTCCTAAATGCAATCAGAATGTAAGAAATCAAATTCGGATTGGTTTGCAGCCCGACAACTTTGTTATTGGAATCATTTCTGCAAATATTTGCTGTGGTTGGATGACTTGATACAGATATTTCTTGAGATCTTGTCTTATCTTTTTTTCAATTTACTTATTTTTTTGCTGCTTTCAGAATGCACAACAGCTTATCTGCTAGTTCTTCTTTTCTGCTCAAATCAATACACATAAAAATGAAGCAATTTCCTCAACACGTCGACACACACACACACACACACACACACACACACACACAAAACAGAGCAAATATGCAGAATAGCCCAGCAAACGGCAACACACCAAATCTATGCAGCAGTCTTTTATTATCATCATTGGAAATATTCTGTTGCACAAAATGACTGCATTTGAATTGTGGTGAGTACTGATGGACTCTGTGTGTGTCTGTATGTTTCAGAGAACATGCATGACTTGCTTTTGTTGGAGATTTCAGTGTGTGCGTGTTTGTGTGCCTAGTTTGGGGCTGTGTTAAGTAACTCCTATCTCTAATATATCCCTGTCGTTGTAGACTATTGGGGAGATTCTAATTACAGTGAAATCCTGGACTTGCATCTGGGCGGTATGTATTTCACATCTGTCGCTTTAAAACTAACCTAATGGCTAACCCAATCTGTCCTTCCTCCTCCCTGTTACTACTTGAGCTTTGTACCCCTCATATCCGCCGTGATTGGCTGGCTGGCTTTAAGCCACTGCGATGCTCTCTGCTCCTTTACCCTCCCTCCCTCCCTCCCCTCGCTTTCTCCTTTACTGGGTTTGTAGTTCAGACACTCTTTACATCAAACGGAGATCAGACACTTGGCCTCGTGCTGTTCTCTTAAGATTGTCTTTGATCTCTATAAACTTATGAATGATGAATGAACGAATTAATAAGTAACTTTTATTTGTCACTCTGCTGCACGTAGACTGTTTGGTGCAGCACTGATGCAAATGGCGACGCAATGCAAAGAGTGATATTAGAGCAGCAGTATGCATTCATGCTTTTGCTGCACATTAAAGTTCTGGTCTTCTGTTGCATATTCATTAAAACGTTTAATTTAGCAGATAGAATAATATACTGTTCATCAAATAAAATCCTGGCGAGTAGCAGCAGGCCAGCTGAGAAGGGGAACCGAGAAAAGTACAGAGTTCTACTTAAAGGCTGGGAACGTTGAATATTCTGTTCATGAGAAGACCAAAACCACCAATGCACTGATCCTGCTGTCTTCTCATATTCCTACATCGATATATTCAGTGTTATTTTTATGGGAGACATACAGGACAACTGTAAAACAGATTAATGTCTGTATTTGTTTTAAACTAATGACCTTTTTTCAGTAAATCATCTCTTTTTTTTAATTGGTACATGTGAGATTCGTAATATTGCATGCACAAGGTCTCTATTTTCATTTCTAGTGCAAATTTCTAAATCGATCTTTGTCAGTTGTCCTCTTTTACACCATTAGCTGGAAGGAAAACATGTTTGAAGCAACGCAGTTTGTAGATGAACTGAAAGAGCTTTGGCTTTCCTAATTTTAACAATAAGAGAAAAGAAATCCCAGCCTTGTATTTCAAGAAAGATATTAAAAAAAAAAAAATCTGTCTTATTTCTGTGTTTTTATTGTCAACTGTCACATTACATCTAAAGATATCGCGTTTGTGACACTTTTGAGTCAACTCATCTCATCTAGTCATGTTCCGATCTTGCACATTGGAGCTAGAGTGTGATGGAAGATGGACAAACCTCGGACACCTGCCGACCACACACATGTGTAACCTGTGACCCACCCTGGTTTGACTAATACTAAACTCCTAGCCTGGCTCTTAGCTTCGCCTCAGAACTCTGTCCTGCTGTAGTTCTGCACTGTAGTCCCAGCAATCTTTCTCATACCTGCTCAGTTGCATAACTCCCCAAAGTGTTTGTGTGTGTGTGTATGTGTGTGTGCACTAATGGGTAGTGCTGTAATCTTAAAACATTAGCCGCTGTGTATAAGCTGCGGCTGGAAAACTGTTTAACGCGTTGACTGTGTCTGGCTGAAAGGTCTCGTCGTGTCCACTGTTCTCCTTTAGACTCGAGTATGAGAGGAATGCATCTTTTTCACCTCACGTCTGCTGTGAATTCGGTTTGTGAGAAACACGTGTTTGATTTTTAGTTATTTAGCATAAATGGAGTTTCTCAGCACGAGGGAGAAAAATGAGCATTTCTTTATGCAGGGCTTCTCTGTGCTTTTGTGTCGCTGGTTGTCGGCACTCATCAAAAAGAAGATTGTGCAGAGTCATTTTGTTTTGGCACAAAGGTCACTCTGCAAGCGTCCGAGTTTCCCCTTCTAATTGGTTGCCCAGAAGTCTAACAGGAGGCATGGTGTTTCATCACTTCCAATCCAGCTGGTTTTATTTGTTCTTTCTGAGCTAATTCAAATGTATGAACCTGAAACTGTTTTGGGTTTGTTGAATGTTTTGGGCTGGATGTGTCACAAAAAAACGCTTTTAGCTTCCTGATAATTTTCCATTAGTCCTCCGTCCTGCTTATCGTGTTTGGTGGGTGATGAAGAACTGTGGCGCTTACACTGAATAGTGGCTTATACGGTTTGTGCTAGCAGATGAGACCTGCAAGGAAAAAACAAAAGAGGAAAAATCTAATATTAAAGCCAGGTAATTTCCCCCTTCTTCTTTCTGCTATTTTTATTAACTTTACTTAGAAATGTAATAATCAACTTTAATAATTATGAGCATAGATGAAGATTCATTGAACAAACGACACAATCCATAAGCACATTTGGATGATTTGGGGAAGCCATAAACATTTTATTAGGGCCTCGGTCTTTTTAAGTTGCAATTTTTCCTTCTTTTCTGTGATAGTCCCTTGTAGCACGTATTGAGCATTTCATTCTCACGCCTCCTCACCTTCCAACCTGAAAAATCTTTTTTTTTTTTACTCGAGTATGAGCCCTTACTATAGAAGATCCTGCATATTTGCTCCATTTTAAGTGAAATGTGCCTTACATTACACATATTTTCTAGTCTATATTTTAGTGGAAGTTACTTAATAAACGCCTATCTGTAATCTTACGTTTTGAGAAAATCTTTTTAGTGGATGCAAATAAGAAGAAGAAAAAAATCCTAATTTGCACTTGAGAAGAAGCTAAACTTCAGAAGTCGCCAAACCGGCAACAAATTACGCAGGGTGGTCTAAACATGTAGCGTGTACAAGAAGCAGCACTTTAAAGATGAAGCCATTATCTGCGTCTGCGAGTGGGATGGATTGATGAGCAGTAATGGGTTTTATAATGGGAATAAATCATTTATATATAACCACTGGCTATGTGCGTGGTGTGTAGCGCACAGATATAGGGTGCTTTTACCTAATTGAAAGATCATGAGAAGAACTACACTTGCAAGATCAAACAGGATTATTTTCTCTTCTATGCTCTAGATTTCCCCCCTCTTGTTTTCTGTTCTTATTTTATCCCATATTTTTCATTTCTCACACCACACAGCTGATCTCTTCCCACCTCCTCTCTCTAGGTGATTTGTCTGCTCCCTATCACAGTGCTCCTGTCCCCTGTTGATTTTTCTCTTTGATATTTTCTTCCTCACCTCAAACCTCTCCTTCCCCTTCCTCCTGCACCCTCTTTGTCCTCTTCTCTTTGCCTCTGTCATGTCTGTTTTTTTTTTTCCTCCCACATTATTTCCTCCATTCTTACTGTTTCTTACCTCCCCCTCCTAATGTGCCCACCTGCGTCACTCCCTCACGCTCTTTCCCCTCTGTCTTGTGGAAGTTGAGCCCTTTGTGGGGATGCCTCGCCGAAGACCGCTCTCCTTCTGCCCCTGCTGTTCCCCTGAAGGTAACATAACCTCGCTGCATCTGCCGCCAGTTGTGGCAGGTTACCTGCAAGCGTAAGGATCTCCAGAAATGGGCTACGTCGTTGGTCCCCCCCCTTTGTCCTCCCAGCTTTTCCTAACTGTTTGTGTGACATTAGGCTCAGTAGGTTTCTCCAGAATATGAAGGAGCTCATCACGCTGAAGCTGATGTTGGGGAAAAATAATTTTGTTAGAAGTATACAGTGGTCCCTCGCTGTAACGCCGTGCACTTTTCGAAGCCTCGCTGTTTTACAGATTTTTTGGGTTCAATTTTGCATGTTTGTTTTTTGTTGTTTTTTTCCAGCGTATTGTCTTCTGCGTCCTGATTGGCTGTAGACCATTGTCAATCAATCTCGTGCCGTGTCTCCTGTACAGTACAGAACGCGTTCAGCTTATCAAATGTACATAAATCTTCGATCGCTAGCAGCGTGTTCTGAAGTGCCGTACGGTATGTTTGTTTTCTCCCCAACAAACGCAACGATGTCGATGAAACGTTTTGAAAAGTGTGAAAAGGTCCACGCCTGTCTCAGAAAAGTGTATAAAGTGTGTAGTGAAGGGTTTTACAGCCTTAAAATATCTATAATAATTGTAAAAAAATAAAGTTGGCTACTTCGTGGATTTCACCTGTCACGGGTTATTTTTAGAACGTAACTCCTGCGATAAACGAGGGACCGCTGTATATCATTGTGGATAGTTTACCAGAACACATCTCTGCTCCTACTAGGGGGGTCCCTCAAGTCCTGAACAGGTGTTTTACTGTGGGAGTAATTTAATATCAAGATTTAGCTTAGCATACTTCTTTGCTAGCCGTAATGGATTATGTCTTTCCTGTGTAATGCTCATTTTCAGAAAATGCCATATCAGAAAAACAGAATATTGAAGACTGTGGTGCATTTTTCATTTTTAAATAAAGAAATCACCTTTCAACCTATTTTAATACAATAATGTAGAAAGTTTAGACCATCTAAGTACTACTGCAGTAACTTAGTAACTACTCAGCCACAGCGTGACTCTAATCAGCAGCATGTTTTGGTTGGATTTTCTGGCTTATCCTTTGATAAAATCTTCACAATGTCATGCAATCATAAAATGTTCAAACTGAGCAATGACCACCTGACACCTGACTGGCCTGTCAGCAAGAAACTTGCATGGTGTGATGATTTGTTGTAAAATTCCAGCCTTATGTAAGTCTTAAAAATGAGTGGGCCACGTGGTTCGGTCAGTGAAGCTTTCAATCCATGTGAAGAGAAAAAAATCCCCCCCAAAAAGAAAGGCATGTTGTTTTTGTCCTTGTTTCTTTTGTGATGGGAGCCTTGGCTGAAGGGTGGTGTCAGTGGAACAGACAGAAGTAGTTAAGGAAGAAGAAAAGCTCCCATTGTAGAATAGGTCTGGTAAATCAGGCTTCGTGTTTTTGTCTTCTCATGTTGCATTGCTCTAAGTGTGAGCAGCTCTCCTCCACCTCTGCCTCTCTCTCTGTCCCTTGTCTGTCAATTAGCAGCAGCCAGTGCCCGAGACCACAGCCATGCTATTTATGTGTGTACAATGTTTTTTCTTTTCGTTGTGCAAGAGCCTCCTCTTCCCCAGCTAAGTATGTCACGCTGCATCAAGGTTCGCCTTCTGGTGTTTCATCAAGACCGCTTGGCTCCACCTGCTGCAGTCAGATAAATGAAAGGGTGCATCGCCCCAGCAGCAGACCTTCCCTAAGCATGCCCCATACACTGGTCTTCTCTGCATAGTCAAGTGGGACTGCAGGAGAAGTGTGCAGCTGCTCTGCGCTCTGACTGCAATGCATGATGCCAGCAGCACTAAATATGCTCGTCTCTGTGGCAGGATGAATAGAGGGAACTTCTCTACTGGTCACAGTGATAAGTCCCCCTATAACATGAGGATAAAGTACCCATAAAACCACCGAGCATGAATAGGATCTGAAAGGATTTCATTTCAGCTGGTCGGTCAATATGTGGACAGGGGAAGATGAAATATTTCCATAGGTCCTTGGATTTATTTCTCTCTAATATCTTAGCTATTGATTGGTAGACTTGTGAATTTTTTATTATTACTCACACTTGCAAAAAAACATATAGGAGTTGCTCAGAAAGTAGCTACGTCTGTCGAAAGGACCAAACTGGGTAACACAAACTCTCAGCTTCACAACAACAGGTATTGTCTGTATGTGTTTGTATGTGGATTGTGTGTGTTTCTATGTGCACACATGCCAAATTTGAGTCCTGTAGCTCCTCCTCACCTTCTGAGTGCCATCGTTAGGTATGGCACGGCCAATCACGTCGATGTCGAATCCATTCTTCCACCTCACCATCCCTCTGTAAGGACATCCTGGCTTGGCTGTCATTGCATTGCCTGTGTCAGTCCTCGTCTCTGTGACATGAGTGTCGTGCCGCAGCCACCTGGAGTCTCACTGCTGCTCTGTGCTTCCTCCTTCCATCCAGGTATGGGTAAGAAAGACGATCCTAAACTAATGCAAGAGTGGTTCAAGCTGGTGCAGGAGAAAAATGCCCTAGTCCGCTACGAGTCCGAACTCATGATATTGTAAGTACATCCCTTTAAAGGTGCACTGGAAAAAACCCCAAATGTGTTAGCTGATTGGATCCTTTTAATGTCCAAGATGCAAAACTTGGTTGTCACTGGTTCATATGTTAGCTTCTTCTTTTTATGTAGGTACATGTATGATGGCAAATTTCACTAATGTGCACTGTACAGATGGAAAACTGATCTTTAGAAAATGTCAGTAGTT
The DNA here is from genome assembly GCF_057382275.1 of Copadichromis virginalis. NCBI lineage: Eukaryota > Metazoa > Chordata > Actinopteri > Cichliformes > Cichlidae > Copadichromis > Copadichromis virginalis. The sequence continues at coordinate 4,172,846 of NC_140624.1, read as the reverse complement.
GGCTGAGATGAGGTGAATTCAGTGGTTAATTTTAAGGGTACGTCTTATAAAGTGATTTATAGTAAGTGGATAATACAACAGGGCCATGACCAGACATCATCGATCGCGATGATTCTTGAATTCCTTGGACTCTGATAGTTTTCAGTAGTTGGTGAGAAACTTCAGAGCAGTGACCAGAATAATAAACAAATCAAGCCTGAGTAAGAATTATAGGTTTGTAAATAACAGACCACGTCACTGTATTCTCACCAGCTGGTTCTGGAACTACAGTTTTAAAGGGATCCTTCTTTTCAGAAGTGACCGTGCATGGATGAGAGGGTGGTGTGCTAAGTTAGCATCTCATTTTCATAGGTTAACAAGATGCATCTATAAAGTGAATGAGTCCAGTTGCACATATGTTGTCATAAATGTTTATCTTTACCCTTAAGTTGGGTTAAAGAAACCAAAAGTTGCAGCCAGTCTTCCCGAAGGTTGCCAGGTGATCAAAATGCATTCCAGCGTCAGATTACTTTATAAGTGTAATATCATAAATGCCTAAATATGTAATATAATGTCTTTCTTAAGGTTTATAAGTTATGTTTCTCTTGACAGAAGCAGAGATTTATTACCTCCTTCTTTTATAAATAGTAATATTATGAGTGTGATGTTGATTCCCCTGCTATGAAGTCACTTATTTTTCATCTGCTGATATGTGACTGCTTTTTCAATACATTTAGAAAAATGTAGGAAAACCAACTTTACTGCTTTAATTTTGGCCCTTAAATTATCCAGTATCATCTCATCATTGCTTACCAAAAGCTTTTAGATTAATAGCCCATCTTTTTTTCCAGCCAGATAGTATATTCTTTAATGAAATGCTACATAGATAAATGAATAGTCTGATGAATAATGTAGATGTCGAAAGCTATAGCTCATTAGTGACACTAACTTAGCCAGTCTCCCTTCTTACTTTCTGTCCCCAAGTGCCAGAGAGTTGGAGCTGGAGGACAGACAGAGCCGACTGCAGCAGGAACTCAGGGAACGGATGGCCGTGGAAGGTGAACGCTCGAATGCAAATTAGCTGACGGGCTATACAAATGAGCTCCCAGCGTTCATATCTGCATAACGTCTCTTTGTTTTCAAATTTGCACGGGCTTCTTTCAGACCACCTGAAATCTGAGAAGGAACTGGCTGAGGAGAAGCAGATCCTGAATGAGATGTTGGAAGTGGTGGAGCAACGAGATGCCCTGGTTGCTCTCCTGGAGGAGCAGAGACTTCGAGAGAAGGAGGAAGACAAGGACCTGGAGGCTGTTATGCTCTCTAAAGGCTTTAACCTCAACTGGGCTTGATGTGAGGGGAATCATTTCAAGTTTTCGACTGCTCGTAGGCGGTCTCAGTCTCACGTGGGCGTCTTTGATGTGGATATATCTGCTGAACTTTGACACAGGCATTTGGCCTAAAACTGTCACATCTAGAGCAGCCAATGTGTGAAGAACCCCAACAACATAATATGTACACTACGGCTGCCTGTGATGTTGGAGCAGTCTGCAGCATTTACATATCCCCTGCCCAAAGGCAGTACATGTTAATCACTTTGCAGTTATGCTTGCTGTCTCAGTCTGTGGGTGGAGACGTGGTGTGTATATTCACAACTTTAACATCTCAACCTTGAAAATTGTGGCGGGGGGTTAGGAGAGCGTTTAAAGACTTTGTTCTCCACTATTTAAAGGGAAGAATGAAGATTGGTCCTGCTGATGTACAGGAATTGTAAAAACAAAAATGGGAGGGGGTATAATCGAGTCCCATTTTCAGTAGATGAGGGTCCTCGGTCTTAGTGCTGCAGAGGTGTGTTTTAAATGTCAGAGCAAGGTCTCCTAGCTCGCTCTTTTCAGTCCGACTGTAGAACGGACTCTGCTGAAGCTGCCTTTTTTTCTCCCTAGTGACAAACTCACATCAGCATCCTTCAGAAACCACAAATGCATCATAAAACGCTCCGGGGTTGTTGTTGTTTTCTTTCCTTTCCCCCTGCAGAGTCTGTCACCACTATGAATCCATTAAATATGTCCATGTTTATGTATTTATTACCATGTTTTGCTTTTAACAGTTAAAAAAAAATGGTTTTGTTTTAATTTTATTTGTATTCACAGGAGAGTGCCCAGAATCTCATTATCTCGCATATCTCTTTTGTATCTCGCATACATGCCGCTGCATGTCAGGAATTATGGCTTCAGGCACATAGAAGACTTGGATGCAAATATTTAAGCATTTCACATGAGTTGATGATGATGATGGGCCTCTCTGTGAGCTCTCATTGGCTGTGTATCACACTGACCGTTAACGTTTACAAGTATTTGTTCACATTTTGGTTCCTGCTTTGTTAAACAGTAGAAACAATCCTCGGGATAGACTGTATTAACAATGGGATGTTACTAACGACCTGATGTTACTGTTGTTAGTATGGGAGGACTTACTGTGGGGAAGAGAGAACACTGCAGTGTTAATACTTTAGCTTTGAAAAAGATGCCTTTTCATTTCCATTCTATAAACTTAAGTTTTTTTTTTTGTTTAGATTTTTTTGAGGTATCCAATAATCACATCTGTGTGTTCCACTGGAGCTCTTTTTTTAAAACAACACTTTTCTACAGCAGGTCCCCAAACTACACATAAATGGGACCCTAAAGAACTGCACAAGCTACATTGAATGAGAATATTGGTTTGGTTTATCCGTTGGACATCCTTGGCGGACTAGTAGGCCTCTTTGCCAATTGTACAAATCCAGGTGGGCACTGTTTTACAGTGTAGAAATGTCAGAGGCTATATTTATGACTTGTTTGGAGCTGTGAATATTACACAATTTTATGGGCTGTTGTTTTAGATTGTGTGTTCCAAGGTTGACATGATTGTATTGATATTTATTAACCTGTGCAAATTGTATCATATGTAAAGAAAGTGAATCCTAATTTTTAAAACTACTCTGTCGACAAACGACTTGTAATGTAAATGCTTCATGTAGCTAAAATTCATAGGGGTGTTGGATGTATGCTGAAGACGGCAATAAACGATGCAATTCTTTTACGTGTTTGTCCTCTAAAATCAAACTTTTTAATTGAATGTCTTATAGTTATGAGCAAGAGATTATTATTTTTAAACCTTTCATTCCACCTTAGCCAGCCTGAGATGTTACTGTGACTTTTTCTCTGCTTTCATTACAAGCCCAGGCTTAATAAAGGATTAGCGGAGGCTTTCTACCGAGAACACAAAGTACAGTAGCAGAAAGGAATTAATTCCTAAATGCAAATAGGCAGGCTATATAATGTGGTGGGACTGCATAGATTTAAAGAAGTAGTAGAATACTGTTCATATGGTATTATCTGTGCTTTTCCTGTATATTTTGAAACGCATTTAACTTCAATCTTAACTTCTACCTGCCTTTTAACTTGCCAAAGAAGCTGTAGCGGGCACTGTGATGGAACCCAGGCATCTTAAAATTACCTGATATTTTTTTGCTGCGCTTCCATGAAATTGGGGGACTTGCATGAGGGAGAATAAAGAGGGTGGGGGCTGAAATGTAATCTTCTCAGCAGAGGTGGGGAAAATAGATTTTTAGTGCCTTGGTGTCAGACATCAAAAACCCAGAATTGTACATTTAATACGTTTGATGCCCCCTGCCTGTTGAATGGTCCTGTCATCTGTGAAAAATTTAATTTCTCAAGCAAAAGCCAAGATAAATCCTACAACATTATTAAGACTCCCCGTCTGATAATTCTTGTAGCCACCGAGGATAGTTTCTCCTCCATAACCGATAACGACAGCAGGTTCTTTAAGTAAAGCAAACGGAATGTGGGGAAAATGTTTTTAACATTAAATAATCTTGTGGACTCGTAAATAGCAGGTCAGTTAACAAAATAAAGCGCATGCTTTCGGAAAACATTCTGACGTAGACTTTCTAAACGCTACTCGTGCACTTATTTTGAAAGAGTGTCAACGGAGGGACAAACTTCCGGCCCGTTTTTCTTTTTTTATTGACCGAGAAGTTGACCCACCAGCAGGTTTTTTTTTTTTTCCCGTGTAGGTGGAGAAGCTGAAGATTTCGAAATGATTTCCTCAAGCTTCAGGGACTGCCAGGTCAGTGACTCGGAGAGAGAAAGAAACTTTAAAGAAGGATGAAGAACAGAAAGCGACACTTTCTCTTTATTTGTTGCAATAACTAAGTGGCAGTAAGGATTGAGAAACATAGTTTGTATTATTGAGATATGTATATTTAAAGTGAAAAAAGGATAAAACTGTTAGTTTACAGAAAAATATTCATGCAGGGGCATAAAGCAGGCAAACCTCGATAAGTTACATGTCCACTGTTGATAAGTGTCCGGAACTTTTACAATAACAAGTAGATTTATTTAGGCTCTGGGTAACACTGAAATGAAATTGGCTGCCTTTACTCGAGGAATCTTTAACCTCAGGTTGCTCAAGCCGACGAGACAACAGCATGTTTGTCATGCAAACGGCTTACACACTGAAACCCAGCATTAACGTCTGCACCATTATGTTCCCGTTTCTTGCAGGCATGGAGGGCGGAGGGGCTTACATTGTCCACCAGCAGTAATGAGGCTTGTAAAATGTATGACGCCATACTCACGCAGGTAGCCTACTTAACACCCGAAAACACCTGTTCCACATGCACACGCAGTTTGCACACCGTGGGTGTTTCAGGCTGTTTAAGATCTAAATTGTGTTTTAACCCCCCAGTACGTGAAGTGGAGGAACGATGACAGCTTGGGAGGAATTGAAGGATGCATTTCTGCTGTCCAGGCAGCTGACCCAAATTTTGGTAACTAAATGTGGGGTTAACTATGCTTCTGATGAATATGGAAATAAGGAAAACAACAAAATAAGACTAAAGAAACCCTGAGATGTCTGATTAGTTTATACGCTGCAAGGAAAAACAATTAAATGTGGCTACTACTCTTTAAATAAACATGTTAGAGGTCAGTCACTTCAGATTATTTCAGTGTTATGTGTAGCTGGGAGGCCTCAGTTGTCAGCTGTCAGTTTGAGCTCTGATCAAGCATTTAGTTGTTGTTCATGCAAATGACTCTACCCTCCTTTGTGCAAGTTCAACACTTATTGATTCTCCTCAGAACTTGCAAGCTGCTTTTTAGTTTAGCTGCTGTAAACACACACGTTGATTGAATTGATTGATCCTAATGTCTGGTTACATAAGAAAAACAATTTGAGGTCTTCCAAGTTTACCATTGCTGACAATAGACACCCTTTAAAATGCTGGCTGCTTGCACTTATTCGTATCAGGGGCATACAGTGGAGTTAAACAACTCTTATTCTTCATCTCATGCTGCAAATAAACAGAAATGGAACCAAGAAGCTCCTGTAATATTTTACTTAAGTCCAAAGGCAAAACTTTACAAGTGCATGTGATTCGTTCCCCATGAGAACTGCAGCTGCAGAAACCTCCAGAAAGAAAAGACAGCTGTTATTTGTTTTTCCTGTAGTTATGGGGCATGTGATAAGTACAGGCCTGGAGCTAGTGGCAACAACAAGCTCCACCAGGCTGGATGAGCGTCTGTCAAGTGCTGTGAGGAGGACGGTGGAACTTGCCAACAGCCAGGACATCACTTCCAGAGAGAGACTCCATGTCAAAGCCATGGAGCTCTTCTCACACGGGTAAGGTCCAGAGCCAGACCGCCACAGCAGGAGACGCAATCACAAAGCAGCTCGTGCTTCATTGGGTTGTGTTTGAGCCAAATTTATCTTTGAATGTTTTCCTGCTCAGAAGGCCTCAATAAACCCATGATGACGATATGAAACCTGTATCAGTCAGCAAACCCAATTCTCTAAATGTTCAAAGTGGTTGTGAATTCACAGGAAACTGATTGAAAAGCATGTTTATGATTGAAATGCATAACAAATGTAAAATCAATCAAACAAAAACCTCAATAATTGACAGCACACAAACACTTATTTTTTAAAAGCATAAAATGTGGTTAGTTTTAGCGTCCCTTATCCAAGAGCCCTGCACACTGCAACAGTTTTTTTTTTTTTTTTTTTTTTTTATGTGCACAAAACTGGTTTTATCAAAATTATTTTAAGGGTTAATTATTTAACGCTATCAAAAATATTTCTGTTATAAATCTGTACAAAATCCTGATGTAATGACTTTAAAATGAAGTAACTTAATCATTCTCAGAGTTGTATGCTAAGAGAGACTCTTACATATTTAATCTTATCTGTCACTGGGGTCTGTAGTTGAAGTCTGAGTCGAAATGAGTTTCATTGAGCCAGAAGAAATAGGTTGAACTTGTGTTTTTTATACATAACACAGAAGTACAAGTGTTTTTTTTATTTATTTTTTATCAGGTGATATTCATTCCCTAAGTTATTTGCCTGGCCTTACGTGATACACTCTCTTACTACAGATTGTCTGCCAAGCTCTTCTGTAAAATTTCAGTCACAGTCCAGCAAGTAATATTTGAATTTTATATTCATTGTCTTATTTCCCCGGGGTATAGTCAGCTATACTGTAATATCGAGGAGCCATTTTGGCTCTCAGCATTGTCTTTGCGATACTTTCCAAGTCCCTCTAATCTGCTCACAAAGCATATTGACATTTGTGATTCTCCAGGTACCGATCAACGTTCCCTGAACTCGCTCTTTTTTTCTTTTTTAAACCGACACATTTGTCTTGCAGAAATTTTCCGAAAGCCTGTGAGGCATGGGAAGATATTCTGCTAGACCACCCAACTGATATGTTGGCCCTCAAGTTTGCACATGATGCTTATTTCTACATGGGAGCCCAAATGCAAATGAGGGACTCAGTGGCCAGGGTGCTTCCCCACTGGAAACCACACATGCCTTTGTCCAGGTACAAAAGACGGCTTAATGTCACCAGAGATTTTTTTTGTTTGTCAATCTAAACATTGATGCCATGCATTGGGACAGTATGGATGCATACCTGCAAAACATACAGCATGTAAGCTAATGAGGCTTGTTTACAGTAAGTAGTTGTGCAGTGCTTAGTATTTTTGTTTAAAGTGTGCATGTATGCTTTCAAACTGTTAGGATGTTCTTTCACTCTGCCAGAGTAGCTTTGCATGATTCAAAGTTTGAAATAATATAAATATTTCCAGTATGCTGTGCATTGGTGCAGCTCGTTTGTAAATTCACTGTCTGAAATGAGCCATATTAGATCTTCTTTTTTTTAAAATTTATTTGTTTACTTTGTTTTTGTGTGTACGTACGTGTGCACATACCTGCTCTCAGCTACCTGAATGGACTATATTCCTTTGGTCTCCTGGAAACTCGTTTCTATGACCAGGCTGAGAAAGTAGCCATGGAGGTGAGATTTTCTTCTCTGCTGTTATTCAAGCTGTTGCCATTATTGTAGCAGGGGGTTTTGGACTCTCGGTCCCTTTTCTGATTTCGTTAGTTCAACTCTGCAAGTAATTTGCTGTCAAAGACCTACAGGAATAAACAGCAGACCCTTCAAAACTCAGCGTGTAATGCATACAAAGTATGATATGAGGGTCGCTGAAAAGATTGGGGAGCATCATGTTGAGTGTTTAGAATGCAGTTATTTTGGATTGGTCATTTTAGATCTAGTTACTTATCAACACGTTCATCGCTTCTTCTTGCTTCAAAACGGCAAACTCTCTTGTGAAGGGGCTCGCTCTAACTCCCGACGATGCTTGGTCAGTCCACTCTGTAGCCCATGTTTGTGAGATGAAGGCAGAGTTGGACAAAGGCTTGAAGTTCATGGAAAGTAGAGAGAAAGACTGGGAGGTACGATGACTTTGTTCTTTTCTGTTTTTGATTAATCACATACAAGTAATCTGTTCCATAGACGACTGAATTATATTACATATCCAAATAGCCCTGGGAAAAGTATTTGAACTCTGTAATGTTTAATTCCAGGTAACTGACATGCTGGCCAGTCATAACTATTGGCACTGGGCTCTATTTTTCATCGAGAAGGTAAAGATGATAATGGGTTTTTCAGCCAAGCGGAAAGCTGGCAGTCACAGTGTTTGTGGAGAATGTATTTATGATATTGCCTCCCATAGGTAATTTGAAGCCTGGGGTTGATTATATTGTAAGATTAATTTGTGTTTGCATTTGGGCAACTCAATTTATCCACGTTGCCTATTTCTCAGTGCTCAAGTTATTCAAATTTGTCTTCCTCACCTCCTCCACAGAGGCAACACGAAGCTGCTCTGCAAATATACGACACTCAGGTTGGTTTCTGTTGAAAGTTTGCATCTAAACTTTAATACTATAGCTGTCTGAGTACATACTCTTAGTAACTTCCAGAGTCACGCATACGCCACTGCACAACACTGCACAAGAGACGCAGACTAATGCAGTTTGATGTGCTCGTTGTGAGTCAAGAAGGTAAGCGTGAACAAAAATGAAAGTCAAATCCATATTCATATGTCAGAGCCAAGGAACCACCCACACTCATTTCAGTGTCAACAGCCAAAGCGGATTATATTTCGTGATACTCCAAAAATAAGAGAGACAATTTGAAAGTACATCTCTTTGATGTCCTGCACCTTTAGAATAATACTTCTCAGCTAAAAGTTTGAACGCAAAAGAAATTCTGAAATTCACATCAGCAAAGTTCAGCATCTCGTTTTTTTCTTTTCTTTACTTAATTTCTCTGAACGTCATCATGGACACGAATGTCATGGTAATTCTTGGCTGACTTTCTTTGAAGTGTTAGGTGGATACACCTTTAAATATTTAAAAACAAGAATTTGGCTTAAAAGTTGGATTTTAGTTTAGATTTTTTTCTAATCCATCAAAGGTCAGAATCATACGTACAGGCTCAAATATTTAAATACACTCACTTAAGAGGTGTTTGCAGAACTGCGCACAATGCAGCCCCCCCCCCCCCCCTTTTATTTATGTATTTATTTTATTCTATTTTTGTTTTTGTTTTCTTTGGTGGGTTTTGTTTTTTGTTTTTTTCTGTTCGTTTGTTTTTGGTTTTTTTGCCTTGTTCACGTGATAGTACTTTTTTTTTTTTTTGTTTTTTTGTATGTGCCCATAGATTACACATTTTCCTGCATCCAACTGGTTTGCCACTGGCGTAACCAGTTTCACAATGGCAGTGTTTGTAATCACAATTCGAGTTATATTTTTCTGTTCTTTTGTCATATTGGAAAATTATAAATAAAGTTGTCAAAAAAAAAATACACTCAAGTCTATTAATAAGGGGTACTGAAGGTCGTACATTGTCTGGTAATTTGACAAGGTGAAGACCTGTTAACTTACAGCATACAAATTATTTGCTCGACATCACGCGCTGAATCGATCAATGCTCAGAGCAATGGGAAAGTCCAAGGAACTTGTGTAGATTCACACAAGTTGGAAAGGTCTCTCTGAGCCATTTCTAAACAACTGGAAATTCTAAGATCATCAAACTTCAAAACTATTGTACATAAGTAAAAGTTATTCAGGTATGTCACAGCTTTGCTAAGGTCTAGAAGAAGACTCAAACTATCAAAAATCCTGCCATGAACAGGAAGCTGCTGGAACACCAGGCTGAGCGTTCACAGTGAAGCATCGCTATGAACCGAGAAACAAAGCCCCTGCTGCAAAGTTCAAGCACAACTGAACTGAACCCACAGAGACAAGCCTTGTGGAGAAAAGTTTTATGGTCAGACAAGACAAAGATTGAGCTGTTCGACCAAAATGATGAGGAAAGTTTGGAGAAGTAAAGGTTAGAATAGGCTACCAGCTGTCAGTCAAGGTGGGGGTAGCATCAAGCTCTGGGGCTGTTTTCCTGCAGTTGATACTAAAGGACTACCTCCAACTTCTTCTTTACCTCAAGTCAACAGCTAGACAGCTGAAACTTGGATACACAATTGGGTCAGTGATCCTAAACACACTTTGAAACTGGTTTATTAAGTGACATTTAACCAAATATTAGTTATATACTGTATATGTATGTATGTGGCCCAGTTCTTGTTTTTTATAGTCCTTAAAGATGTATGCTCTACAATTAGTTAAACCCTGGAAAAAGAACAAAGAGCAAAATGACCATGACATTCATGCCCATGACGAGTGCATGTAAACGTCTGTATGTCCTTTGGTGATTAGAATGAATAGTGATGACAGTGTGTTGTGTTCAACTAAGGTTTTCAGGCGTTGCAAGGCCTCGGGAGCCATGTTGGACATTGTAGATGGCTGCTCATTACTTTACAGATTGGAAATGGACGGTAAGATATAGAACAAACTGCATGCTAAAAATACATCTCAGACACTCATCACACTCTGATTAAAATTCAGGAGTAATGCATTTTTTTTTTGTGCTCATAGAATATGTTTAAAATGATGCCAGCTGGCAAAATGCTGCAGCATTTCCTAATGTGTTACTAATGGGCTGATGGGCAACTGGAACAAATAATTTAAGATAATTTAAGACAGTATGGTGTTGAGTGAAACTGCTAATGAGGTGAGATGATCTCAGTTGCCATCCTTCATTAATTTGAACCTCAAAAGTGCTTTGTTGGAAATTAAGGTAATTAACAGAACCTCTGACCACATTTTCTTCCTGCTCTGTTTTACAGCTGACTATGCAGCCTTCAAGCTGTATTAGCGTGTTTGTGTTTCTGCATGTTTCAGGAGTGTGTGTGAAGGAGCGTTGGCAGGAGCTGCTCCAAGTAACTCGGCCTCACACTGACGATCACGTGACCTTGTTTAATGACCTTCACTTCCTTATGGTGTCGCTGGGAGCTAAAGAGACTGGGACTAGTCTGCGTCTGCTGGAGGGCCTTCAGGAATTGGCGAAGTAAGTTTCGTGCCATTTCTTCTCTTCACTGCACACCTCAACACTCTGTCAGGCTTACATAAGAACAACACAAGCCTTATGTAAAATGGAGACAAGACTGAGCGTAGGATGTGAGATAGAGTGTGAATACAGTCAGAGAGAGGGGCTTCCCTCTGCAGCAGATGCCTCTGAGGTTATAATGGCCTGTGCTCTTCGTTTCGTCGAGCATACAAACCACAGAACAGCTCACATTTAAAACCAGTCCTTAAAGCTGTCGTGCTTTCACTATTACTTAAGACGTGTTGGATTTCTTTGAAAGTGAGTTAAGTAAGAAAATGTAATTTTCTCCTCATCGCAGCTTTACTTTGAGTGTATTAGACGAGCTGCATGCATGTTCAAACGCAGCATGCATCAATTACATCTAGCATATTACTTTTTATTACCTGGGTCTTTGGAGGATTGCATAGTTTAAACTAATCCATATTTTTCCATATGGTAATTATACAGTCAGAGGCAGTCACTCAGAGTATTTGCTAATCTGAGAAAGCTTAAGGACAGTGAAGTGAATCCTTCTCAGAGGTCTTTGCAGCTTTCCCTCTAGATTGACTGCTGTAGGGAGGAGACTGGGCCGCAGAAGTTTGGATAAGTGCAACAGCAGCACCTTTTTTTTTCCAAAGACAAACCTAAGAGAGTCATTCTCTGAAGTCATTGCAGATGGACTCACACTTCTTGAAGCTTTTAATGCACAGTGACATAACAAGTGTTTAAATTCACATAATATTAGATGCACTTCACTGAGCTCGCTTCTGTTCAGTTCGTCTCCATTTGTGTGAGGAAGGCAGACTTAGACACCAATATGCTATCACACATGGAGAGCCTGCCACAAGGGAAACTACCACAAAAGATAAAGGAGAGGGAAATATTCCTGTGTCTTTACAAGTCAGCAAAAAATGTAGAAATAAACTAACTAGCCACAGAGTGTCTTTTTCCAGAATGTGTTCTTTATGTTTGCTTTCATTTTCTTTTTGCAAGACAAACCAGATCCCTGGATTTCTACTCTCACAAAATATTTAATGCTGATGCCTTCTTTGAGATGCAGCATTAACAGTTTTTAACTTGTTACTCTGTATCTTTGGCTCCTTTTTATAAGAAAAGTTGTTTCCTATTTTTAAAACCGTGTTTTTCTTGCACAGGGATCCAGGAGACAATCAGCAGCATCAGCTGGCCGGGACTATAGGGATACCAATGTGCCAGGCTATGCTGGAGTACAACCAGGGTAACTACGGTCAAACTGTGGAGCTACTATACCCTTTACGCTATCACATGGTAGACATAGGTGGCAGTGATGCACAGGTAAGTCTCAAAGAATTTATTAACTGTTAAAGAAAATCATTTCAAACTGCAGCTCTCCTAGTGAACTGCTGAAAATGTTTAAGCCTCGAGGCTTTACTATCTTTGGATATCATTGCTCATACTTTGTTTTCTTGAGCAAAAGTGAAATCCTTGATGCTGTAAAAACAGGTCAGAGGTTAGGAGTGTTGTGCAGAAAAGCTGCAGTCTTTCTATCTATGAACATACCAGACCGTGTGAACATGTGGAGTGCAGTGCACCAGTGTATGAATAATGACCTCTTTTATGTTATTTTTGTTCTGAGAACCGTTCTCTAAGGCGTCACAGTTTACATAAAATGTAACACAATCTAACACAAAATGCAGAATGTCCTTTTACAACTGAAAGAGGTTTGTGTCTAATAATGTGTTTGTGTATTGTTGTTTTCAGAGGGATCTGTTTAATCAGCTGCTTATTCATGCTGCGATGAAATCGGAGAATAAGCACCACCAGAAGCTGGGAAGGTAAGGAGCAGCAGGGATTTCAGGCTTCATGCTTTGGGGTGTTTTCCCCCCAGTATCAGTGTGTTTTTGCATGGGAATATGCCGGAAGATTGTGCGAGGGGAAATAAAACCCCATCTTTCATTCACTGAAACACTGAAATTCCAACATAGTTTTGTTGCGATTGCTGTCCACTCCGATTTTCTTTAACTGCTTTCCATCTGCATACAGAGCACGAGCTGCTTTCATGCTCCTATTATGTAACTGACATCCATGTCTGTACAGCATGTTATACTTTCATTATTGATCAGCTTAGCCTCTCAGCCTGCAGTCTCTTTGAATCTGTGTTCATGTCTTTGCACTGTCTTGTGCTGAATTTCCCCAGATGTCTTCTGGCAGAGCGCGATGCCGTGAGGCCAAACTCTCCTCTGACCCATCGTCTGATGCAGAGAGCTCTTGCACTTCAGGACTAGAGGTGCACAAACCAGTTCCCATATAAAAAAACAACCATTGTGGGTTTAAAAGATTTAACTATCAAGAGCTTGGAGTGTTAAGAGAGTGGAAACCTTTCATGCAAATCTCATTGTAGTTCGCATTGAAGTTCTTTCTTACTATAGACTCCAAGTATTCAATAATTAATACACAGCTGTAAGCTAGTTTGACATGAAAAAATATGTAAAATTGAATTATTCAAATTTCTGCAATAACTTATGTGCAAATTTTTTTAAATTTTATTCATTCCAAAAATTGTTAATTTTATTCCCCAAATAATTGTATTTCCATTTTTCTAATGAAAGCTTTTATTACATTACATGACAGTGGTGGCGCTGTGCACTCTGAAGCTAGACTGAAAACAATGTTATTTTAAATGAGCCTTCTCTCACTTTCTATATTTAAACAAATAAACATTTGCTTTTATAAATATTCTATATTGATTGTTTAGCTTATCAGAGCTTCAAATGATGATTAATATTACTGCCACTGGATCTTGACTTGTGATGCTCAGCAATAAACAACCCCCCCCCCCCCCCCGCCCCCCCAACCCTGTTTAGCTGGTTTAATGCTGTTGTACGTTTTATAAACCGTCTTAAGTCCTTTCATTTATTTAGTTACTGTACAGCTTGGTATGATTTTGAAATTGCTTTTACATTGTTGTAAAAAGATTTCCACTGGGCTAAATTGAGTAGCAGCTGTTGAGCTGGTGCTACAAGGCTGAACCCCGACTGAAAGGTGGGAATGTGGTGGTAATGCTGCTGAAATACATCAAAATGTGAGATTTAAAGAAAGAGAAAAATGTTTTGTTGGGGGAAAATAGCATTTTGAAATTTCAAATACCTAAAATGTTATATTGAAATTGATGTAACATTTTAAAATGAGCTTCCTTTGATTAAAAAAAATCAAAAATGTAACATTTATTTCTTTGATTAGAGTTTAAAAATAACTGATTTAATACTGAACACTTTGATCTATATCTATGTATGTAACATCAGCAATAGGCTGACAATGTCTATGATAAATGGTGTTGAAGAAATAATATACAAAAACCAATCTTTGGACTTTGAGCGAAATAAATTCGTCACAGTTGTGACTTATGAAGCACTTGAAGTGTGTGGTGGTGCGCTATAAAAACAGCTGCGAGGACAATGCTTTACCCACATTCTGCTCTCCGTCTCTCATGGACAGCTGAAGGTCTGTATCTGTTTGACCAACACAGGGTTGCAGAACAGATGGCCCACAGTGGCGAGTACGTACACTGCATATTGGCTGCATTCGCACAAAATCCAGTGTGACACCTTCTTGCCTGGTTGTGTGGAGGTGTGGCTACGCCTACCTTGACTTTAGGATCAGAAATTGTTTGATTTACTACTTCACTCTCTTTCTTTCCCGTTAGCTGAGTGAGGGAGGCGAGCAGTGTGTGAATGTTGTGTTTCCAGACCTTTAAAAAACGACACATAATGACTTGCTTTATGTGAGCTGATGTTCAGTGATAAACAGTAACATAAAATAATAAATGCATATGTTTTAACTCAATTCTATAAGCAAACTTTTCACATTTAAAGAGATGAAATCTTGACGTCAATGTTCAAAACCGGTTAATAATATATACACTTGGCATATAATTGACTGTAAATAATACATTAAAGTGCATCACACTTGTATACCTGTAGGCAACCACATGTTAAGAATATCACATGCCCAGATATTGCAGTAGTAGCTGTAGAAAAGATGTCCTTGAACATGTCAGAGAAGCTGAGTGGAGTACTGCAAGTTCCTTTCTTTCGTTTTCTTCCCCTCTGTCGTAGCGCTCTCACAACACTGAGGTAATCTCATCTTGAATCTGAGAGATCAGGATCTGGGACAGCACAATTCCTGCAATCTAGAGGACAACAGCAGCCACTTTAGATCACAGAAGAGGCTCTCTGTAACTGTATGTTCTGTACAGAGCATCTCAAGGTCCCTTAGCAGGGTGCTGCAATGTGGCGCTGGGAAGAAAGGTTCCCAAATTAGTTGAGACTGACTCAAACGAGTCACTTAAAATAATTGCGTACTCACATTTGCACCCACCTGTCAAGCCGATCATAAGGTGTTCTTACAGAGAGAAACCAAACCATTGGGTTGCAAACACAGCTTTTAAACAGCAGTCTATAATTAACGCTTTGGCTTGTTATGCAGACAAAGTAAGTGTCGGTAAGTGTTTTGAGAGGATATGCAAGACTTAAAAGAGAACTTCATCAGATTTACGGCACATCAAAGCATTAGAAAACTAATGCAATTGCTCTGTCGGGCCTTGTGGGTAATTTGTGCTTCTCTTCAGATTCACTGCAGAGCCTAGCGTACAGATGAGAACGAGACAAATCAGTTTAAACGTCCTGTGCTAAAGTTACACCTTCTGCTAGATTGCCATTTAATATTAGCTGAAACATTTTAATAAGTAAACAGAGTAATTATTTAGAGGCAGCTCGTTATAAGTGCTAATTTGATTTCATGTTTGCTTAATGAGTATTGAATGGTTTTATTTAGTTATCAGGGCATGTTTTTAGCATCATTGGTAGAGGGGCAAAACAAAATCATCCCCGTAACACATCCTGTCAGCATTTTGTAATTTAGGTGGTCTTAGGTATGAATACATTTCTCTTGACCCATTTAAAAAAATATAGTTCATGATGGGAAATTTTAGCAGGTAAGTAGTATAAAGGACTGCCATTGCAATAGAAGGCGTCAGCATAGATGTTTGGTACATATTTATGGGACAACATGGGAGGGATTTAGAAGAGGAAGAAGAGCTTCAAGAGGAGGCCTGTCTATTTTCAAATTCTGGCATTTCAGATTCTCTAGATTTCCGTCTGCTGCAGCGGAAATGCTGGGGGATCGTGGTGCGTTGCACAGTGAGAATCAGGGAGTCGTCAGCATCTCTTAGACATATTACATTATCACACACACCCCTCTACCTCTGTTGCACATTAACCTGTACTCATTCTAGGATAGTGTAATAAATGAATAATGTGCAGTTAAAATTTTATTGTCCCAATGTGCCTAGTTATTGCTGTCTAGGTAGAACACACCATTCCAAATCCCTTGATTCACAGTGGCCTCACATTAACCCTACTCCTTATTGGTTTCCTCTAGAATCCAAGTTTTATCCCTTTTTTTTTTTTAATTTATTATTATTTTTTTTTACAAGGACGATATTGAACTTGTAAAAAAGGCCGTGGGAAGCTCTCAGATTGAGATTTGTATGCGAGTATAAAGTCTGCATGGCTCTGATTGCTGAAGTCTAGCTTGGACTGTTTTCGCAGCCACATCCAAAAACGCCAGTTTGAAGTTTGCCTTTGAGGGAGCGTCTCCAGTCAATATGTTGATTGCTACACACTGAATCCAGCAAACTTTCATTAATAGTTATATTGGCTTGTTTGTTTGTAGTCTTATTCAAGATGAAACTAGTCCTTTTGGCAAGTTACTAGTCCTGTGTTGCCTAATTACTACACTGGGTTACCTGAGGCAAGGCCAGACCCAAGGCGAGAGCTCCCACCAGCAGCAGATGAGACTCGATCCACATCACTGCTTTGTCTGCACAGCCTACTGGGTAGATCGACTTGTTTGCCTCCATGAAGTTTTGCGTTTGAACTCCAAAACCGCACATAGTGTTGATCACTGCCTGTAAGCCAGATGAACAAAAGCAAAGACAGACGAAACACTGAGTGCATGATACATTGATAAGCACATAAACCTAAAGCACTCTAAATACGTTCAGATCTCGCTTTCATGCTGCTGGTTTCACATTGCTTGTTTTTACTTTGAATTGAAAGTAAATTGGAAATAATGAAAGAGTGACGTTTGTTGAGAGGAAAGAAAATAATGTGAGCAGTACAAGCAAAACCCACTGGCTCTGAAAAGAAAAGCTACCTAATCCCTGAGGGAACCATGCAGTTACAGGGTACTACCAGCAGGTCGCAGCACAGCAGCAGCTCTCAAACTGTTTAATTAATCGTTTTTTTAGTTGTTTTTAATGTTATTTTATTTTTACCCCATGTTGTAAAATGTTGCTGTGATCTGTTTTCAGAGTTGCATTATGTTTAATCAATAGTGTGATAGATGTTTTTTCCTCAGTGGTGGTTTTCAAGCTGTGCTGCTGCGTCTGTACAGAGATTTTTTTGCGTGTATTTGTGAATCCAAAGTTTGTGCTCATGCAGACATTTACATATATGCTGTTTGTATGACAGCATGGATCCTCATGCACGCAGATAGCTGTAGTGTTGATTCAGTAGTCTCAAAATATCATAAAACCTTCATGAAAGAAGACTTTGATTTGGAATCATCTGTGCAAATTTACTGTAAGGTTGATCATATCGGAATATGTTAAACATGTTTTTTTTTTTCTTCTTTAAGATGGAAATTGCCTGGC
The DNA here is from genome assembly GCF_057382275.1 of Copadichromis virginalis. NCBI lineage: Eukaryota > Metazoa > Chordata > Actinopteri > Cichliformes > Cichlidae > Copadichromis > Copadichromis virginalis. The sequence continues at coordinate 4,155,348 of NC_140624.1, read as the reverse complement.
AGTGACTCATTCAGGTACTCAACCAATCAATTTGCAGATTCCTTTTAAGAGAAACTGGTTGGCCATTATGAGACCAGTTCTGTGCATGACAGCTAATCCCAAAGGAAAGGAAGGTAATACCAAAAACTGCTTTTACAAGCAGATGCAGACGTGTTCTTGCCACCTCCCGACTGAGAGCCTCTTAGTTTGGACACACTTGCGTACATGTCAAAACAACGCAGGTTGTCACAGTCAGGCAGTGCTGGCTATAATTCAGCATCCACAGACCATTAGCTAAAGTATCGGGTATATTTTATAGATGATTTCAAATTTTCTTTGGGTCTCTTAATGCCAGCTTGTCAGTGGAAAGTCTTGAATCCCCATCATCAGCTGACAGTCTCACTTCTGTTGGATAAGACAGTCTGATGTCTTAGCAGAGAAGCCTCACTTCTAATCGAATGTAACTGTCTGGAGACTCCAGGGACCCGTGGAAGTCCTCTTCTCCAAGTTTAGAAGAAATACATGCATAGCTGCCATACTTTGTCTCCCGTTGAATACTGGCCACATACATATCTTGCATTCAGAGAGAGATGTGTGGAGGTGAATGTGAAATACACACAACTGGCGCACAGTTGTGTCGACATGGCTGGGTAGCTTTACGTGTGTTATCCTTTATTGCCACAGTCTGTTCTACTCACCAAGCTCCTGCATAAGACCCTGCTGAGTCAAGATACAAGATTTTTTTTGTAACTTTAAATTCTCAGCAGTTTTATTTATTTTTCTCTGTTAATAAAGTGTTAAGAGCCTGTTTCATCATCATACAGCTGCTTGTTCTGTTCATGTCACAATCTTTCTGCCTTTCTTGTTTCTGTTTATCATAAATGTGAAGGTTTGATTTGTCAGTTGCTTAATCAAGTGAATTCGGCATGACAGAGAAGATTTAAAACACTGAACAAATTTGAAATGCTGACTGAAATTGTGAGGTCAGCAATCTTAATAATACATCATCTTAAGATTATGAAAGTTTGTGTTAAGGTTTCTTTTAAGGCACGCTGTTAGTTTGTACATGTTGTGTATGTTAAGAGGCTAAACAGAGACTGACCTCCCCAGGAACAGGAGTACAGCAGGAATAAGGCACACCACAGCGCTCAGAGCTGGGGTTGTCATGTGTACAATTAAAGTAGAGGTTCCAAGACCAATCAGTGTAGTTGTTCCATCCACAACACTTGAACTGGGGGGAAAAAGAAAAATGAAGAGTGAAAAGTGAAATCGGGTGTATATTTAGAAACATAGTGTTGGTCTGTACTGGGCATCCTGCCAGTCAGGGCTTCTCCCGTGGGAAAACCCAAACTCATAAATGTGCCAGCATGTGCAGATGGAAGAGCAGTTTCACATGAGGTGACCCACAGAGAACAGGAACTGTAAGTTGCATGTAGCCTCCTGTGGAAACCCTCGCTAAGGCAAAAAAACAAACAAAACAAACTGCGGTTTCTTGCTTTAGTCTCAGATGCATCCAATAAACTATCTGTGATCAGTTTGAAGACTTCTACAGACAAAAGGAGCCACTCCGGCTCAGTGGAAATAGCCAATGAGAGCACCTCTTTTTGAATGTAATCCATCAGGTTCTGCAGATCCAGGTCATCCCTGTAGTGCACAATTGCTTTCTTTACAAACTTTCCCAAAGCACCCCGTGCCTAAGAGAGAGGAAAAGGCTGATTGAATACACAGAATAACAGCTTTAATATCAACATTTTGCATGTTTTACAATAAACTATCTACAGATGTCTTTGTTACTTGCCTGCTAAGGTGCTCATTGACACAACTGATCTCTCAGTTAATTACTCGGGTAGCATTTTGGAGGATTGTAAAGTACCTTTTTGTGAACCCTCTTTTGAACAGATGCAGTGGAAAATCCCCACAAAGCTTGAAATGATGAAGTCGAGGATAATTTCAGATCCAAGCTAAAACGGTTTCTGGGGAGCTGTCAGACACCTATTCATAGTTAATCAGGTGGCTTTGCTGTAGATTTGATCGACTTTTTGTGGGACTTTTCACATTTGCATAAACGGTATTCATGTTCAACGTTGCATTGAACTTTTTTTTCCATAAAAGGCCACTTCAGTTTTTTCTGAAAATAAATAAATATTAACACATGGGTTTGGAGGCAACACAGCATCGTCCTGTTTACATTGTAAAGCGTCCCGCGGGATGCACGTAAACCAGGCGGCAGCAGAGCAGGAAGTACAGCATACATAATAATAAAACCATTTGTGCCTGTGAGAACTATACATGAAGCGCATACCAAACACAAAGCACATATGCAGGTTCTACATTATAGTAGATAATTACTTGAACTTAGCCATTTGTTATTATGTGTCGATTTTCATCAGCTCCTCTCGAGCTGAATAAACAAAACCTAGATGATATATGAATACGTTATTTGACTGAGTTATCAGTAATGAGCATTTGAAACTGAACGAGGCTGATTCAGACGGTGAAATTTTGTCCTGCTTGTTACTTTAACTTTCATTGTCTGTAAGATTATTTTCATTTTCAGAGTATTAACGAGGGCTTGCATTGTTCATATTTGTTTTTGCTATTCTTCCACCCTTTAAGACGCTGAGAACAAAGAGGGCCATGGTTATACAGGCTGAGTTCAGATGTAATATATACTAATAGGAGCACTGTATGATAATGAGCCACTGAACTTTAAATTCTCATTAAAACGAACTTCTCTGAATGCTTTGCTAAAGGCTTTGTGAATTGTTCGCATTACAAACTACGTTAGAACAGGTTATGTTGATAAATACTGTGAGCACTGTCAAAATAGCCCAAAATGTTATCCTGAAGTAGTTTTGTTAATTTGTGTTAGGATTTTTACAATGTTCCTTACGCTCACCCTGTGCCTTCCCCTGTTTCTGTTCCCACGTGGTGCAGTTTGCTCGTGGGCTTTGGAGGCTACCGTCACAGTGTGTCATTAGCGGCAAAGTCTCCTTCAAGGGATCTGTTGAAATGGAACATTTGGTTCCACTTTGAAGTGCCGAAGCATTTGAATCATTTAGCGAGGAAGGATGCTGGGAGGGTTGTTAAACTACTCTGTTTAGCAGCAGGCAGTCTGAGTGCTGACAGAGAACACAAGGGAGAGGAGAGGTATCATCAGGCACCAGGATCCCCGCCACTGATGACAGCGAGTGCTGCCACTGCTGGCTGTTGTGGTTTTTATTCTCGGTGGAGCCCTAATGGGATGTTAGTGAAGGGGATAAGTGGAGGGGGATCCTTCTCATCTCCGTAGTCTCCAAACCAATCACTTGGGTCATATAAGTATAAGATATAGGCTGAGATATAGTACTGTAGTACATATGTACATTCATGCAGCCACAGAGTAGATCACCTATGGTCACAAAAACAGACATTTTTAATGTATCTAGACCTGGAATTAAACTTATTATTAATGTATAATAAAAAACAATCGTTAAAATTCTTTTTTTGTTTTAAATTGTTCTAATTGTATCAATTAGAGAGGCAGGAGACAGTCTGCGAATGAGACTATTTAGTCAGGTTGACTTAATTCTGAAATCAATAAAAGCTGTGGTCTGTGGGGATAACTGCAAAACAAACACATCAATGCAAAGACCAAACATGTCAGCGAGCTCAATAAAACTTAAACTCCAGTGGTCAAAGGTACTGGTACTGCTACTGGCACCATTATTTATTCATATACATAGAGACGTAGTACGTTAAAGTTTATGAGTTTGCCTGGAAGCACACTCTTGCTTCTTTCCATTGTCCCCAGGTGCCAACAATTAGCTCACTGAACACAGTGCTGTCGTTGCCGTTATTGCCACTAGCATTTAAAATTTTTATATTCAGTCACTTCAAATCACATTGTAATACCGAGAGAAAGTTCTCGCGTATTTTCTGTCAGTCTACAGAACAAGCCTGAGTCATTTGGAGGATTTATAGAGAGTGACACAAACACTGATTCTCACTGGAAGCTGCCGTTCTGTTTCCTGTGTATGCTGCGCAGCACAGACATTAACAAGACATTTCCCCTGTGGGCTAAGCTGGCCCATCTGTGGGATCAGATGTCTGCCTTATTAAGTTGCATATACTGCAGTTTACAAATGTACAGAAAGTCCATAAGCCGGGAAATGACACCATAAATCAATAGTGCTCATTGTTATCACTGGAGCCTGAATGTGGCCTTAAATGGCCCCGTAGAATAACTGAGCCAGTGCACAGAACAGTCTGTAAAGATTCAGATACCTGATCGGAGTAAAAGAAGCCCAGAATCGCTATGGCCAGCTGGGTGAGGAAGACCAGTGTGAGGCTGAAGGAGAACTAGGGAGTAAAGACAAAAATATTAAAAGGCTGTGACTAATATCATCTTAAAGGACAGATTAGTTGTTACACATAAGATGTGAGACTTGGCTTTGGATTAGATGGAAGCAAAACACTGTGCCAGTATTTGTAATGTGTCTGTGAGGTCTATTACTGTCTTGAGGAGGCGAATGTTCTCTCTGAGAGCTCCGATACAGCCACAGAAAGTGATGAAGAACATGACCACCCCCACCACGATTAAGATGACAGCCGGGTCGATCAGGAACGTGTCCCTCACCGTGTCTGGCAGAAAGATGGGAAAACAGCCTCTGTTTGTTTCCAACCCCAATACCTGATTTTGATTTAAATAATTCCATCATGTACCTTGTTTCCCTGTCTTTGCAGCATCCCTTCCTACGCTAGCAGCTAATGATCTATTGTGGGGTTGTGCACAATGAACACAGGTAAAAAAATTTTGGTTGTCTCTCAACTATATATATATCTCATAGTAATTACAAAATTAAAGACACCAGGTAAAATGAAGGCGAAAGCCTGACACACATTTGCTTTGTGCCGGGAAAGCTAAACAGTTTACGATCCCAAGGAGAGTGCCACCTCATTCCTGCACCTCTTTTTATGAGGGACGGTTTATCGCTGGTCTTTAATTCACTTTGGAGTTTAGGAGGTGTGAGCGAAAAGTGTCGTCTTGCGTACCTGTGGCCTTCTGGACTTTAGCATACACACCAATTGCAACAATCAACAGGGAGAAAACCTGGAAAAAAAGGAGATGATTTTATTGTTACCAGCAATTTTTATTTATTTTTCACCAGCAAAGAAAGCAAGTAATTCTCCTCTATCGCGTTTGCTGTCTGTCCTTCGTATTCTGCTTGGGAAATTCAACACCAGATACTTCTAAGCTGGTAATTAATTAGCAATAGCAAAGCCCAGAAAATGCTGTGTATTTGTAATTTATCCAGGTTGAGTCTTTATTTGGATGTTTAAAAAGTTGTTGAAAGGAAAACATGTTCCTTCCTTCGGACTTTTGTTTGCAGGACAGGTGTGATTAGATTAGTGATGATAAGCTTTTTCCTCAGGTGCTGAGTAGGCAGAGCACCCGTTGCCATGGTAACTGCATCACTAGTTTATGTGTTGGCGGTAAACGGACAGATGGATATCAACAGGGAAAAAAATAATAACATATGGACCTCGGTTTAATGTGGAACCTCGCAACAGAAATCAGACTCAGTCCACCTGTGACTGCGATGGAAATCCTCCAGAACTGAAAAATGCTCTCTCCCGTTTTTATCAGGATTTATAGAACTGCGTGAAGAACTCGACCTTGGTTAGAGAATTGTTTTTATTATCCACCCTAACTTCACTTAGTTCTTGACTGTGATGTGTGTGCGTGCCCTTCTTTTAAACAGTGTTACCCAAACGTGTTGTGAACTGCTGAAGAGGTGAGTTCACCCAAATAGAATCGACGTATTAAAGGAGCCAAGTGAGTGGAAAACAGGTGGAATTAACGCTTCCCGTTGATTGCATTGTCAACATTAATTTCCCTTCTCTCTGTGATTGCTTTTCTCACCTTGAATAACAATCTGTGCGGTCCTGGCTTCCATTTCCAGCCTCCGAATTCACAGACATTCTCCTGATTACTAATTTGTGCGTGTTTGCTTTTGTGTATAAAGGATGCATTTTGTTCAGCCTTTATAGCTGCCAAAACACAAAACGTGGATAGCGCCTATTTTCTTTGGAAGTACCATTGTACATTTTTCAGGGGTATTTTCTGACGTGTAGGAGTGTGCGCACCTGCAGCTCCTTTTGTCAGTTTTCCACTGACTGTGCCTTTTGTGAATGAGGGTGGCATTTGCAACAGGAGACACACTTACACAGTAAATGTATTCCAGCTCTGTTTTTCAGGCTTTTCAAAGGGATGAATCAGACTTCTCCCAGAGGATTTTGTGTGGAGGTGAAAGCCAGCTCAACTGAGCCACGGGGATGGGGGGACAAAGGCCTGATGGATTAGGGCTGCAGTGTTCACTCCTGAGCCCATGTCTGATAAACAAAGTCAACACAGGCTGGGGTATGAGGCTGCTGCGGGTGCAGTTATTGCTGATTGGCTCTAAACACAGTAGGAGCACAGTACAGTGTTTGCCCCCCTGCTGTTTTTGTGGAGGATTGGATGAACAGGGATGTAATGGAGGTGTAGGGAGTTAGCAGAGTTAGAGATGTGATCTGTGTGCTCGACTTGTAATGTGCTGGGAAAGTAAGTGAGCCAAACAGCTCTATTTTAATAGTGTGTGTTTTTGTGCGAAAGCAACTGCTCATGGAGGACGCGGTGCTTTAATGGCTGCTTCAGTGTATCCGCTGTACCTTTCTATCATTTCCCAGTTGTCTTGTTGTCTTTTTGTTACACTAACAGCCACAGTAGAGGAGCGTGTATAATGTAAGACTTGCACAAAATGCATAATGATTATGTCATATCAGCAGTGCGTGCATGCCTGACATCTGTTAGAAAATAAGCGATTTAGGGCACCTGTCCTTGAATACGGGAGAAATGGAAGGTGTGATGGTGTGAGCGACTGACAGGGGCTGAATTGTGACTGGGTCAGATCATCTCCTGTGCTAGTGAGCAAAAAACATATAAGCATCCATTAACATCAGCGTGCTCACACATTTATGCAGTTATGTATCCACTATACTGCCTGAAATGTAACAGTTTATCTACCATTAAGAATATCGTTCAAATATATCAACCAATTTATTTTCTGTTTCACCAACACATCGAGCACATCAACGACTCGTCCACCAGGTCACCAAAGAACCTGGGACAACATCTAAAGAACTGCAGGCCTCACCTGTCTCAGCTAAAGTCAGTGCTCACGATTCAACAATAAGAAAGAAACTGATGTCGAAAATGGCATCCAGGGGAGAGTTACAAGGCGAAAACACTGCTGACCAAAAAGAACACAGAGGCTCAAATTTGCCAAAAAAAAACAAACAGTAACATGCTGATGATCCCAAAGACTTTTGGGAAAATATGCTGAAGACTGACAAGATAAAAGTTAAAATTGGTGGAATGTTTGGCTTAAAACAAACACAACATTTCATACAAATAGTAATATGATTGTCTTGATTTATTTATGGGGTTTTTATTGGATTTTATATCACCTGTGGTCCTCGTGGACAAAAATGACCCCAAAGTACAAAGTGTTGCAAAGGGTCATATTTTCACACCATACTGCTTTCAAACATCTTTGATCTTGGATCACTGATGTGTGGGGTCAAGCACTGGTCATAACAACCACAACAACAACAACAACAGGCAGCATAACGAGGAGGCAGGTGCTCTATATTCAATGGAATTTTATTTACACAGCGCCGAATCACAACAACAGTCGCATCAAGGTGCTTTGTATTGTAAGGTAGACCCTACAATAAAACATACACAGAAAGTATGCTCACAGGCCTCCATTGCACTGGAGATTTGCATACTTTGATGAGCATACTTTTTTTTTTTTGCAATGAGCAGAAGAACAAAGCACATATTGTCCTCTAGTATAATGAGGAGGGAGAATCAATGTTCAGGAAGATCCAGGGTTAGAAGATATAGAAAATATTGTCAATATTTAGAGCACATGCTACCCTTTCTCTGAAAAAGCACATCAGCCACCTGCAGAAGTGGAAGAAGGCTATGAAGTGAAGAAAAGTGATGAAGAATCTGAACTATGTTCAAGTAGGTTCTCAGGCATCCAGGACATGGTAGTCTGAGGAGCTTGGAGAGAAAGTGACTGGGCTTCTTGAAGTTTCTTGAATTTTCAGAATGTGAAACTGAAATAGAAGATGTGTCAGAGGACTACACATCATCCATTTCAATTATGATGAAGACAAAGAATCAAGCAGGAAAGAGGAATCAGCTGAGACAGAGGAATATTTGCAGTAACGTGAGGAAACACTGATCTGGTCTTCTAACCTTCCCAGTGACAGACGATGCCTGACTCTCTCATGTGCCTCAGAGAAAGATGATCTACCACAGTCCAAGCACATGTGCCAGGTCCCATACTCCTTCAGTGGCTTTTCTACTCGAGTACTGAAAGCATTATACACAGTGTATTCTGCTTGTATTCTGCTTTTTAACGTTCACATGCCAATGGATGCATCAGAGACCAAGTTGGGGTTCAGTAACTTGCCCAAGGACACCTTGGTAAGAACTCCAGACTAGAGCACACAGAGATTGAACCAACAACCATCCAATTAGCAGATGACCTGCTCTACAGCCAACTCAATGATGAACAAGGAGGGACAACAAGAGAGGAAGAAAAATGGACCGAATGCAGCTGTAGGCATATGTGGGTGTGTTGATTCTTACTGCCGTGCATCCAGTAGAGTCGCTACGGCCAGTTTATGACATCCTGAGTCTGGTAGAGAAGTTTTCATGCTGACACAAGATTAATCATAGAAGCACAAAAAGGACATAATTTCTTGATAAAGACACAATAGATGATCGTCGTTCATGACACAAACGTGCTCCCATGAGGTGTATGATGTGTGTTGGTGTTGACTTGACTTGAAACACAAGTGGGTGTTCCTCCTGCTGTGATGTAAGATCCTGGTACTGATGTGACTGTATGAGCACCAAGTCCTCTTCAGAGGACTCTGTCCATTCTAACAGAACATCCAAGTAAACCAGGGAACTATGAGATAAAAACATGGGCAGCATGTGATGCAGGTCCAGCTGTACATGGAACATGCTCGTGTGCGATGGCAAACCGTCTGTCCTGCAGTCAGGACACGAGTTGTCCCTAACATTGCAGGTTTCCAAAAGACAACAATCACCTGTAACAGCTTGTTTACTGTATATGCCCCTTGGCCTGCAACTGCAGAAAGAATGCTGTCCATGATGGGACCAGTGCAGAGGAATAAACCTGAGCTTCCTCCTGCACTTGTGTCAAATATGGACACGCCTTTGTCCTCATGAAAGTTTGCCTTCACTCAGACTCATGCCCTCCTACCATGCCAAAATATAGAAAACTGTCAGGTAATGAGTTGGAATAAAGTTGAATAAAACCTTGAAACACAGAGATGGATGATATTTTATACTTGTTCATTTCATTTCATTCATTTCATTTCATTTATTTATTCATTTTCAGGCACAACAAATACCTATATTGAACATAAAATACACAAAACAAAAAACAAAACTTGCCTGAAAAAGGAGTGGGACGAAGAAAACTTATTAAATCCCACCCCTATACTCACTCATCAACAAAAAAAAACAATAAACTTCCCGCAGCTACGCCCATCATTGCATACAGACCCATCAACAGCCCCGGGCAGATACAAGCATCTAAGCGGCAGCTCGCAACCAACAATTAGAGCCTTCATAACTGAATACAGAATATATAAATTATAAATTGCATTACCACAGGTAACAGGCAGTAATAACTACAAGTAACAGACACACATACATATACATACATATATATCTACACACACAAGTACATATATGTACATACATACGCACACTTTATTTTTTATTTTTTATTTTGGAATCCATACCAGCAATGGTAAGAGGACAGACATTACAGAGCACACTAAAACCCATCATTGAGTATACTGTGACCAGACCAACTGTTTGTAGAGAAATTTAAATCTATGAATATTTTTGCATTGTTTCAATTGTAAACTCAGACTGTTCCAGATTTTCACACCACATACAGACACACAAAAGCCTTTACGGGTTGTTCGAGTTCTGGGTAATTTGAATTCTCCAAAGCCTCTCACATTATAAACCTTTTCTCGAATTTCAAATCTAGTTTGTAAATTTGCCGGTAAAAGTTTAGTAAAAGCTTTATACAAAATTATGGATGTATTGTAATTAACCAGATCCTGAAATTTAAGTAACTTTGCCTGAAGAAAGAATTTGTGAGTATGATCTAGATAACCAGCCTTGTGAATAATACGCAGTGCTCGTTTCTGTACTGTGACTAATGGATTAGTTGTATTTTTATATGTATTTCCCCACACTTCCACACAATATGTAAGATATGGAAGAACCAGGGTACAGTACAGAGTACGAAGTGCATCTTTATCAAGGAATTGTTTCACTTTGTTCAAAACTGCGAGGCTTCTGGAAATTTTGGTTTTTATGTGTCTGACGTGGGGTTTCCATGAAATTTTGTTATCAATTATAACTCCCAAAAATTTGTTTTCACTCACATTATCAATTGGTACACCTTCAATGATAATTGGTAATTCTATATTATATTTTAAATTACCAAAAAACATTGCTTTAGTTTTATTTATATTTAATGATAATTTATTTATGTCCATCCATTTTTTTATTAATTTTAGCTCCCTGTTTACAGTCATTACAAGATCAGTATAATCATCGCTACTGAAAAATATGTTGGTGTCATCTGCGAACAGTATGAGCTTAAGTACTTGAGAAACATCAAAAATATCATTTATGTATACATTGAAAAGTTTTGGTCCCAACACTGACCCTTGGGGAACACCACATGTAATACCAAGTTTCTCTGAATGGTAATGCCCTATGCTAACATATTGTTCCCGACCTGTTAGGTAACTTTTTAACCAGTTACCAGCTTTCCCTCGAATACCATATCTTTCCAATTTATCCAATAAAATCGAGTGATTGATTGTGTCGAAGGCCTTTTTGAGATCAACAAAAATACCAACTGCATATTTATTTTTATCCAGTGTATCAGTAATTTCTTCTACTGCCTCAATTATCGCCATTGAAGTGGTTCTTTGCGTTCTGAAACCATACTGACCAACATTTATTATTTGATGTTTTTCAAGGAATTTTTCTAATCTTGAATTAAAAAGTTTTTCTAGAATTTTTGAGAATTGAGGCAGTAGAGAAATAGGCCTATAATTGGTAAAACTGTGTTTGTCATTACTTTTATATAGTGGTATTACTTTCGCAATTTTCATTTTTTTTGGAAAACAACCGGACTGAAATGATAAATTACAGATATATGTTAAGGGACTAGCAATATTCAGAATAACCTGTTTAACTACAGACATATTTATGTCATGATAATCCATTGAAGACTTACTTTTACATTTTAATGTGATATTTATTACTTCTTGCTCATTTGTAGCTGAGAGGAACAGTGAAAAGGGATTTGATTTTATATAACTGATATTTTCATTTTTATGACACGGGATGTCCGCTGCTAGTTCAGGGCCAACATTTATGAAGAATTTATTGAACCCATCGACAATATTACTCATGTTGTGATTTTCACCATTTGCATCAGTAAAATATTCAGGATATGATGTTCCAGAAGATCCTTGTTTAATTAAGTTGTTTAACACATCCCAAGTTCCTTTTATATTGTTTTTATTTTCATATAATCTTCTTCTATAATAAAGTTGTTTGCTCGTTCTTATAATATCAGTCAATTTATTTCTATATGCTTTATATCTTTGTTCCACTTCTTTTGTTTTTACTTTGATAAACTGTTTATACAGATTGTTTTTCTTTTTGCAAGCATTAATAATTCCTTTTGTGAGCCAAGGACTTTTTATCTTTTTTTTCTTTGTCATGTGTTCGTTTACAGGACAATGTTTATTGTACCACATAGTAAAAATATCTAGAAAATTATCATAAGCCTTGTCCACATCTGACTCTTCATACACCGAACTCCAATCTTGTTGTGCTAAATCGAAATTGAAGGCATGAATTGCTTCTTCATTTATTGTTCGCTTTGCTATCATGATCTTGGTATCTATTTTTTTTTAAATCACAGTCACACAAAGTAAAAACTGGTAAGTGGTCAGTTATATCACAGACAAGCAGACCACTATTAATTTGGAAATCCATGACATTAGTAAAAATGTTGTCAATAATAGTGGCGCTATGTGAAGTTATTCTGCTTGGCTTTGTTATTGTTGGATATAGTGATAAGCTGTACATCGTGTCAGTAAAGTCATCAATGGCTTTTAACCTTGTTGGATTTAGCAAATCAATGTTAAAATCACCACAGATAAATAGTAATTTTTGGTTCACCGAAGCAAACGTTTTTTCTATCCATTCATTAAAAGTGTCAATACTTGAACTGGGTGTCCGATATATGCAACTTATTATAACATTTCTCTTTTTTTCATTCATAATCTCAATAGTCAAACATTCCAAAATTCCATCAATAGCCATAGACATAGTTGTTACAACATTATATTTTATAGAGTTATGAACATATATAGCAACCCCACCGCCCGCCTTATTTAATCTATTCATGTATTTTAAATCATATCCATTCAAACAAAAATCTATTCCTTTATCGACATTGAACCAAGTTTCAGTGATGGCTATAACACTAAAGGGGCGAGAAAATTGTTGCAAATAGTCCTTAATGAAATCAAAATTAGAGTACATACTTCTGCTGTTAAAGTGAATTAATGAGAGCTTCCCGTCTAGGTTAATTTCTTTTTCATATTGTTCCTGAGTGAAATAATTACAATTTTTAACAAAAGAAGAGAGAAAGTTACTTTCAGAATCTATTTCTGGATCTATTATATCATGCTCCTTATATTCACAATCTAGATCAATTACTTTCTGTTGAAGAACTAATTTCAACGTGTCCATGTCATTTCCTGGTGTAATTGATACATTGGTGTCAGTTATACTTGTCCAGATCCTCCATGTTCCTCACTATCAGTACTTTTGCCTCTTCTGGTGTCCCGTTTAGCTTAATGAAAATCTTACAGTTTGTTACCCATGTATGTTGTATTTTACCGTTCTTCTTCAGTTGCCTTGCCTTCCTCGCGATGTCTGCGTTTTTTCGTGTCAGATGCTCATTAATGAAAACGTCCGTGCCTTTCAGTTTGCGTCCTTGTTTCAGCAGTGCGACCTTGTTCTTCCGATTGACAAATCTCATAATGATGGCCGGCAGTCTGTCACTCCTCCTGGGCAGTGAGTGACATGCTTCTATGTGCTCCAGGTCCATCTCTATCCCCTTGCTTTGGAGGAAGGACGCCACCTGTTGCTCTACCGAGCGGGTCTCCTCGTCGCTGGGCTCCCCGACGTTCCCGGCCACCGCGCGCGCATACGAGCGCGGCTTGATTTTAATACCGCTGATGACCACGTCGTTCGTACGGGTGTACTGCTCCAGCTCATCCACCCGCCGCTCGAGATCCATGATCCGTCTGTCATTTTGGAGGCGTAGCTGTTTTACCTCCTCCAGAAGCCCCAGAAGCAGCTCCTGCTGTGCCCTGACTGCGGCCACGTCTCCGCACAGCGCTCCGAGGGAGGTTTTAATGTCCTCAACCTCCTCTGGTGTTGGGCCTTTCTTGGGTGGCATACTGAAGCGAGAGCACGAGGCGGCTCTCGCTTTATAAACAGTCAAAGCAAACAGGGTCATTTTTGAGCCCAGAGGACAACAGATGTGATTATGTGCTGCCAGTAAAGAACTTGTAGTTTAAAAACAGCTTTCTAAATTAACTTTGACATAAACCCGTCTGTGATCATCTGTTAAAGCAACCGACTCTGGTTGTGAAACGATCCTCACGATAACTGATGATTTCATTTATTTTTTACCTGAAAACAAAGAAAAAATTCATTTTTATGAGGTTTTTATCAGATTTAAATTTGAAATGGAATAAAAAAAAATTGTGTCAAAATGTTTGAATTAAGTTTTAATTAAAAGTGGGGGGAAAATCCACTTCATATTAATTAAGTATCAATCAAACCAGATGGGGACATTTTTGACCCCTGAGGACCACAGGTGCATGGAAATCGGGAGGACATTATGAGGGTTAAGGACACTTGGGCAATCCAGCGGGACAATGATCCAAACACACCAGCGAGTACACCTCTGAATGGCTCAAAAAAGCAAAACAAACAGGTTTCGAGTGGCCTATTCAAAGTCCGAACTCAGATCAGGTTGAGATACTTTGGCGTGACCTTCAACAAGGCCATTCATGCTTGAAAACCCTCCAATGAGACTTCATTAAAACTATTCTGCAAACAAGAGTGGGCCAGAATTTTTCCACAGCGATGCGAAAGACTAAATACCAGTCATCACAAACGCTTGATTGCAGTTCTTGCTGCCAAGAGTGACACAACCACTTATTAGGTTGAGGGGGCAATTACTTTTTCACACAGCACCGGGTAGGATTGGATAGCTTTTCTTTCCTTCCTTGATAAACGAAAGCATCGTTTACGAAACTGCATTTATTTGGACAATCTTTGTAATATTAAAATTTGTTACATGAGCTGAAATTTATAAATGAGACAAAAATGAGAAACCGGGAAGGGCAAATACTTTTTCACAGCACTGTAACTGTGGACTCTGCATTTGTGCAATCATGCTGTGAAATGATGCTGCAGTTATTACATTCAGAAACAGCTTCCAAGTAGAATTCGTTTACAGAGTACTAGTGTGCTTACAGGGTGTTTTATGGTTTAGTATGAGTCAATACTCGATTTATTTGTTACGAATGCATTGCTGCAGTGATGTATACAGGCAATCAAAGTTCTCATGTGTAACTGTACTAAACGTGAAATAGGTAGCAGCATGGAGGCTGGGTGCTCCTGCTGTTTTTAACTCCTGATAATAGCTGAATTTCTTTTCTCCATTTATTATTTATATATTTTTTGGTTTTTCTTTGTAGCAGATCTGTCTTCTTTGAAAGCTCTCTGATTGCTGGTGATTTGCATTCTCCAAAATATTTAGAGTATATTTTATCGTTGCAACACTTTTATCGTTGCAACTCTACTCACCCAAAATAAGAAGCTGAAGAAGAAGAGAAAGTATCTGATCCACGGGTTGACAAAGGAGAATGTCTCAGCTCGGTCCAGATTCAGTTTCCGGTCCATTATTTATTGAGGTGTAAAGCTACAGCGAGTTTCACTTGTAAACAGTCCCCAGTTCCTGCCCCACCCAGCAGATCTGCAGGCGCCATGTGAATCTGTGAGAAGCGGGTGGGTTGCAAGCTGTGCTGGTGTCGGGGTGGTTTAAAAAAAGGGGGGGCATGGATTTGTGACGCCGCCTCACCGTGCTGGTGAGACCCAGAACTGTCCATGTAGGCTGATGGGTCAGATTGCACAAAAAATATCTCTAGCTGACAGCAGCTGAATGGCCTACAAGCTGCCTTTAGTTTACCCCTGTGCATTCTGTCTCCTCTCGCCATTATGTCAAAGGGCCTAGATTCCACATCGCACAAACGCAGTGCACTCGTCTTTCTGTATTAATGTTTATTGCTTGTGAAAGTTTCATGTTCTAGTCTGCAGATTACAGATTCAGATTACTGTTCCAGTGAATAAAGCAGAAGGACGGTTGACAGAGGCTGGACAATGACATTTTTGAGAGGAGGAACATCTAATGTAGTTACATGACATTGCCTTTTGCTGTGATGTCTCCAGTGTGCTTTAGATTGAATCTGCCAAACTTTGAGTAAATAATATTCAAACCAATAAAGAAGTTAAAAAGAAAGAAAGAAGTCAAGCCACAAACTCTGTGAAGAGATATAGATTGAAAGACGAAAGCTGATTATTGACTGGTGATGAAGGATCATCTGTCAGAATGACCGGAAGCACAAAAACGTAACTATAAAGTTAATGTATTACATCATCACTGGACACCAGATCCCTCAGTAACTCAGTGACTTGCCAGAGACTCGTATTTAATGAGTTTCACCTTTTTTTTTTTTTTAGATTGAATACAAATCAGATTTTAGTTGAACAGAACCTTAACTGGGAGGAGGTTGCACTCTGTAATTATGCAACATTTTTACTTTACCTTTGGTAGTGCTAATGGAATCTATGGATTCCAACTGGGAGTGATATGAAAAGAGAGATGATACAGATGGGTGATACCATAGTGATGTCCTGAGCTGTGCAGATACCTCGAGCTTTGTTTGAACACAGAAATTAGAAGTATGGTGGATCTTCCTGTGATTGGCTCCAATCAATATATTAGAGTTTTTGGTAAGATGGCACTATGCTTTGAAAATTGTGTCATGAATCATCACATTTTTTTTTTGTATGTGACATGCCATCACCATACATTTACACCTCATTCGCAATGGGTTGGACCCTTTTTGCCTTCAGAACGGCCTCAAATCTTTGTGGAATGGATTC
Organism: Copadichromis virginalis; assembly: GCF_057382275.1. Classification (NCBI taxonomy): domain Eukaryota; kingdom Metazoa; phylum Chordata; class Actinopteri; order Cichliformes; family Cichlidae; genus Copadichromis; species Copadichromis virginalis. The sequence continues at coordinate 4,138,937 of NC_140624.1, read as the reverse complement.
AGAAAATTGCTGGAAACATTCCTCAGATTTTGGTTGCAGCAATTTCGCATCACACAGTTGCTGAATCACTCCACCACATCCTGGAGGTACATGGAGCAAACCCTTATGTCACCACTGATACAAGGTAAGCTAGATCAGTGTTTCCCAAACTTTTGGAGCCACGGCACCTACTTCACATTAGAACAATCACACAGCACACCACCAAACAAAACTGTCACAAAAAGCACATTGATAAGTTTTTTCCGCACAGCAGGCATAGTGGAGTTGGCTCGGTTTGTCCCCAGTATACCTTTTTTGCTTTCTTCTGGCATTTCATCTGGGTCGGAATTTTCCCCAGGGCCTGGGTCAGAGTGACTACTTTTTATTTCAAATATTTATGTATTACTATGTAATTTCTTCTTCGTCTTCTTCTGTTTTACTGGCGGTTGGCAACCCATTTAATGTAATCGATAGATGATGTAATTGTTCTGCCCATTACTCACACCGATCGCCTGGAGTACTAATCAGGTGAAGCCAGGTAATCTTCCACGGCACACCTGGTCATTTCTCGTGGCACAGTGGTTGGAAACACTGGGCTAGATTGATGTCATCATGTAGTTCATGCCAAATTCGGACATTCCCATCCAGACTCATTAAACCAGGCAACTTTCTTCTGTTGCCCAGTTTGGGTGAACCCATGTGAGCCTCAGCTTGACTTGAGTTGCAACCGGTGTGGTCTTCTGTTGGTGTAGTCCATCTGCTCCAAGGGTTTATGTGCTGTGCTTTCAGAGATGAACTTCTCCATAGCCTGCTTGTAACAAGTGGTTATTTGACTTCCTTTCCTGTTGCCTTCCTCTTAGCTTGAAGTAGTCTAGCTACGCTCACTGGATATTTTCTCTTTCTCAGACCATCTTTGCAAACTGAAGGTGGTTGTGTGGGAAAATCCCACAAGATCAGCGGTTTCTGAAATACTCAGACAAGCTGTCTTAAAAGCAAAGTCACTTAAATCACCTTTCTTCCCCATTTTGATTCACGGTTTGAACTTGACATGTTAATGTATTCATCTGTAACATAATGGCCTATAAAAACCAAACATCTTGTAATTTTTACACTAATTTTGCTTCATCTGTAATCGTAAAAAATAGTCTGTAATGCTAAACCTAGCTAAGCAAAGCTAGCCAGTTGCTGGCTATGGCTTCATATTTATAGCACAGATAGAAAGTGGTGTCGTCCTCCTTCCATGAACTCAGACAAAATACAGCGATTTGACCAATTTTGTTTTATTAATGGAATTTGTGTCATTATAATAATAAAATGTAACTATTTTCAGCAAAGACATTCATAACCAGCAGCAGGTTAAATTTGCGACCTACCCACTCAAGGTTTTTTTTCTTATTGGTACTATTTTCTTCAGTGTAGAAAATAACTAGATATCACAGCTGTATGCTTCTTTGCAGCATCCCAATTGCTTCCACTTCTGACTTAAAAGCACACAAACACAGTAAATGGGACTATCTGAAGAGCACTATAAGAGATAAGAGATAAGATAAGATAGAACTTTATTAATCCCTCGGGTGGGTTCCTCTGGGAAATTCGACTTCCAAAAAAAGCACAGCAACGACCGAAGTTACAGTTACAGAACTGTTATATATATATATATATATATATATATATATATATATATATATATATATATATATATATATATATATATATATATATATATACACACACACACACATATATAAATACAGAGACAAATATAAATAAAATATACAAAGGGGATAAATAGAATAAATAGGAATAAAAAATAAAAATACAAGTGAATGAATTGCACATTTCAAGTATTGAGTCTATTGCACTGTTGACTATTTACAAAAAGTATTGCACAAGGTATTGTACAGTGAGGTGAAGAGGCACTACAGCTTAGTTGTTCCCCCCTCCTTTGTCCCCCTGTCTCCCCTCCCTCTCCCCTCCAGAGAGGAGTTAAACAGTCTGATGGCGTGTGGGACAAAGGAGTTTTTAAGTCTGTTAGTTCTTGTCTTGGGGAGAAGCAACCTGTCACTGAACAGACTCTTCTGGTTGTTTATGGCCGTGTGCAGAGGATGCCCAGCATTGTCCATAATGTCCATCAGTTTCTTTAATGTCCTTTTCTCTGCCACTGTCACCAGAGTGTCCAGCTTCATGCCGACCACAGAGCTAGCCCTCCTGATCAGTTTCTCCAGCCTGGATGAGTCCCTCTTTGCTGTGCTGCTCCCCCAGCACACCACAGCATAGAAAAGTACTCCAGCAACCACTGACTGGTAAAACATCCTCAGGAGCTTCCTGCAGATGTTAAAAGACCTCAGCCTCCTGAGGAAGTACAGTCGGCTTTGGGCTTTTTTATACAGGTGCTCTGTGTTGCATGACCAGTCCAGTTTATTGTCCACCCATAAGGTCAAGACCTTACATTATTGTAGAAAGCAACAAAACAAATCCCCTATTGAGCACCAGTGGAGAAGACAAACTCTCTTGTATCTGCAAGAAACCTCTAACAGTACCATACTTAGGCTGGGTGGCAATCCGTTTGGCTGAGAGGAAACAGGGAACGATAGATATTCTGAGCACTTGCTGGCTGCTTTTCTGTTATTGCATCCCAAAATATACCCCATACTGGTGGTGGCATATTGTGTGGTTGTGGAGGTCAGATCATATGATACAACACTCATAACTCTGCTTCATGGCAAAATACCAATTAGATAACCTGGAGCTGACCTATTGAAAAACAATAGGGTCCAGGTGTGTGAAAACGATGAGATGGCATGGCTGTGTTGTGTTGAACTCTGAATAAAACAACCAACGTACCTGCATAGTTTTGACATCTTTAGATGGTTGAAAACCCTTAAATGAGAGCATGTGTCTAAAATTCCACCTGCTACTGCAGATCTATTAAGCACAGTGGAGGTTTAAAAGAACAAATAATAGGAAGCAACAGTAACCCTGCAGCAGTATGAGCCATGCTGTTCTTGCATGTGATGTTTAAAAGATGACAAGCATACCCCGCGAAACAAGACTGTGTGAGAACAAGCAGTACCAGAAACAACCTGCAGATCACCTCCACTGCAGGTTAACAAGTTCAGCAGTCCTGTGTGGGGACAAAGTAAACAGCCTCATTGAAACGAAAGCCTTCCAAATTCAGGTTAATGAAATGAGTTGTGCGGTGGATGAGGTGGGAAATAAAAAATAAAAGTATCCGTGATTGATTCTTTTCACTTTATTTCAGTACGTTATTCATACAAAATAATCTGTACAAAGGCTAAAATAGGTCATAATTTTTTTTTTTTGCATAGAAGGAACAGTGATGGAAAAACAAAAAGCCCGGGTGGAATGGCACAATAAACTCCACTCACTATCGCACACAGGCCCGATAACAATTAGGTTAAAAGGAGGGGATCAAGCTGCACACAAAAATACTGAGCTTTTCACTCCGCCCTGTTGAAGCGTGAGACAAATTGGCAATGGTTCCCACTTTCATCATCTTCACTTTGTTCTTTAGAAAAAGAACCTCTTCTTGACTGGCTCACCACCATTAGCTCATCTCAGCATCTTTAGGACAACAGTCCCTCAGGTTTTGTTATGCTTTTTTTTTTTTTAAAAAGAGCCCATTTTCAGACAGGGATTGTATACACAGAACACTTCATGTATCATGGGATCTGCTGACGCCACTTTGCTCTTCATGCCGAGTCTTCCACTCCACCCCCCAAACCCCACAAACAAATTCTGAATCAAATCTAATTGACGGCAACATAAAAAGGGAATCCGAAGCATCAAGTCATTAGACAAGAAAGGCAATAAGCGTACTGTACCGAGAGATTTTTTCTGACACTCTTTCCTTTATTTAAAAAATAGTTGATTTAGCGAGTAAAGAGAAAGTAGTGCACCAGCTAGTATAGATATTCAGAGTGCTTTTACGTGTAGCAGAAAACTCCACAGGACAAGGCTGGCAGGTATCAGATAGTGCCACCCAGCAGAACACAACATCAAACACACCATTTCTAGAGCATACATTTCCACTGCTCACATATTCAGCTTCAGCACAGGGGAAGGATTAGGAGCAGATTACAGAAATAATATGTCGAAGGTGGCAAAAAATGATTCTGACACACACACAAAACGAAAGGAAACAACAACAAAAAACAGTTTTTATGTTCAGAATTTTTCACAGCAGACGAAACCCAATTACTGCATGTGCATCCTTCCTTCACCATTTCCGTGGCTTACTGGGAGTGCTTCCTTGGATGAGACGGAATATTTTATACTCCTTCAAAAAAATCAATTAAAAAAAAAAAGAAATCATGTTTTACTAAAAGATGAAAATGCAGTCAAAAATATATGAGGACTGTACTGACGCAAACACAAATTTACTGAACATTTACACCGCTCTCGTGCTTGAAGCGAAAACAGAGGCAGGAAATCTGGCAGACATAAAAAGTGGATAACATACAGTACAAGTGTCTGTAAGTGAGCATAAAAAGGGCACGGGCTGTCAGAAAACCAGCCTGTTGATGTGAATGTTAGGCGAAGTGGCAGAGGTATAACAGTAAGTTACATCACTTGTAAAATGGGCATATTTACAGTGAGCTGATACACTGGAGCGAGATGAACTCTGTTGTACAGTCGTCTAACAGTTCATGCTCTAAGAGTACAGAATGGGTCCTGCACTGGCAGTTTGAAGAGATACTGCAGATTATAGCTGCGCGTCCTAATTCAATTTAATTTGATCCTAATACAAAGAAGCACAACGACAGAAGCGCAGTATGTCTTTTGTGGACTTTGCCTGATACTATATGCCAGATTTTCCTTCTATTTGTTCTACGTTAATTGCTTTAACCGCCTGCATCGCTGAAACACAGAAAAGGCATTTTTGCATGTTGTAGAGGAACACTGCAAAGACTAATCCTCTAGGAAAAAATGCTTAATGATGTCATGTACTCAAAGTGAACTACAAATGGGGGGAAAGCCAATAAAAACAGAACCTACAACAAGAAAATCAACAGCATATTGTATAAAAACAAACATTTAAACAGCAGAAAAGTGTACAAAACGAACATAATTATACAGCCGCCCCCCTTGTTAAAATGGCATTCATCCCCGCATATTACAAACACAATGTAACATTGACATAATCATGGAAAATGGGGTAAGGATTTTACACAGAGAAGAAAATGTCGCCCCAGTCAGATCAGCCGAGAGCAAACAGCGTCCGCAGGCTGAGGCTCTGACCTCCCAACGGATTTGCTTTATTCCCACTATTCTGCATTCTTGTATTTCTGTTATATGTGCGGCTATCTCGGGTTTCCTTTGAACCTTTTTTTTTGCAGTAAGGATACAGCACAGCCTCATTTGCCAAACTGTTTTGAGCTATTCCTCCGCTAACCCGTCTCAGGTACCTTACGAGTGCTTTAAGGGGTCCAAACCACATTGCCAGTTACTGAATAGCGCCAGGTGTCTGCAGAGTGAGGCAGTAAGTAAGGGATGTGTTGAGTTTGTGGAGGCAGCCGAGCAGAGGAAACGCGATCGCTCGTGCCTGCACTGTACATCAGCAGCTGTCATGTTTCCCCCATGGACACAACAGGAAGAGTTGGAGCATATGGGGGCAGACAGTGTATCACAGCCAGCAGGGTCACTGCACAAAACAGCACAAATTTGTTGCTTCCTGTTGCAAGAATTCCCCTTTCTCTTCCTAAAACTCTCCCTTAAATGAAGAAATCATCAGACTAATTTTTCCTAAAATGCCAACAATGACTTCAGGAGATACTCTGAAGCATCTCACATCAAGGGGGCACGTGAGTAAATGAGTGGCTTATTTTCTTTGTTAGTTCAGGTAGCAGGAATAGACAGTACTTCATTGATGCGTCATTCAAAGCAATAAATTTAATTGCAGCTATAATGTAGGAAACAATTTAGAACGCAACCACTTGTAAAAGTTTAATTGGCAGCTTCCCTGGTAGCCAAGCTCAGCTCTACTGGTTACACATGAGCAGGCGATATAGGCTATAAATGGGAGACTTGACTTAACTACGTGGTAAAACACAATCCTAAAGTCCTCTCGTGCAAGTACAGTACTCTGCATCATAAAGATTCCACAATTCCAAGGTTATATGAGCTTTTACTGTGTTCTGAAAGAGTTGCTACTGAATTGAAGTCCAACCAACTTGCAGGAATCTACAAACTGAATCGGCTTGAATGGATGAGATGAAGAGAAACAGGGCATAGTGGCAAACATGACAATACAGGTCAACGGTTCAGTAACAGAAATTCAAAATAAAGATGGTAAAGACGCAACTGTGGTAAAATATCAGCTTAAATAGACAATTTCTTTAAAATCTTCCCTCTGTAGTAAAAACCTTTGTGCAAAAAATCTGCTAACATTCTGTTACAAATGTTTTGTAATTATTGGCCGGCTTATTTACTGCTATTTTTTGTTCTTGATTAAAATATAGCAATCTTCCCACATCTCTAATTGCACTTGCTTTGGAAAGCACTATGTCACAACTGAATACAACCTTATGATTCCAAAAGCTACAGTGATCCTTTGACAGTAAGCGAGGTCTTTATTCCACTGTTTCTTTGGAGATTTTGAAGCCTAGAGCAGACACACCGGAGGGCATTTTTTGAAGTCGCCACAGCAGATGGAATATTTTCAGTCTCCAGGAGGAAGGCTGGCACTCTGGCCCCCTGCAGTGAATGTAGATGTAAACAGACATAAACTGATGTGTCCTACAGGGCATGTTGCCATACATATCAGTCTGAGCTTTGATCTGGCAACACTCTCACACTCCCATCTCGCCCCACCTCTGGTTGCTGCGAGAAAATGAAGCCTACGTAAAATTGAAGGGGGTTGCAAACCGGAGGTGTAAACGTGTGATGAGCAGGAATGTCAGCAGAAGCACTGGATGGAGCATGAAACTCATTGCTGCCTGACACGGAGAAAGAAAATTAGAGTGAAAAAGAAAAGATAGAGGCAGGGTTGAGTTGCAAGCCGCCGAGAGAAAGCACGAGGAGTGCGGTGTGAATGGATGAGATCTTCAGTACAGAAAGGCTAGAGCCACCTCTGTTAACGCTATTGATAGCCGAAACGAGACAGCGTGTCTGCTCGGTTTTTGCTCCATCCTGCCCTTGATTCTAAGTGTTTCTCAGTGGGTTTTTTCTCCTCTGCAGCTTGAACTGTGTGATAAAATGCATGCGCGTACACAACCCAGTCTGCTTTCTCAAAGGGGGGACTTTATCACCTAGATCTCTACAGCTGACAGTGCTGCTGGAGCCCTAATAAACAGCCATTTTACATCATTTATATTGTCTAACAGGGAACGGGTACGCTGCTGCGTGGCAGCACAAAATGCATGTGTGCGAGTTTGTTCGCAGACAAATGTTTGGTGTAAAATGAATCCACCGATGACTCCTCGTGCTTACGCGATGCTCCTCCATGAAGCTCATTTCACCTAAACCTCTGCATCCTTACGTGCCTTTGCCCGTCTGCAGCAATGTTACCTCAAAACCAATCCCACACACATTGCACCGATCTGTTCGACACTTACATTCCACAGGATGATATACTTACAAAAGCAAATCCAACAAGAAAACAATACGTTTAAAATAAAAATAATAACAACGGTCATTTCATTGATAAATCAGTGAAGTAGAAAACTAGCATGCCATGTTGGATCTTTTTCATTTACAAGGGGAAAAAAACAGGGCTAGAATTTAATAAGCATGAAGAAAAAAAACTCCACATGAGGTGGAGGGTTTTGTCACTTTCGTGGGTTTTTTTCGCCCTGTGGGGCTGTTTGGGCATTTGTAAAGTCTTCATTGTCTCAAAGTCTGTCTTTCCCTCCAGCAATTGGTTAGTTCAAGCCAAAGAAGAACAGAAAAAGCCAAAAAACAAGTGTACTCAAGAGAAGGGACAACATATGGGATTCTCTTCCTTGCCAAAAGTAGGTGCCTCTTCTCTTCCAGTTGTGTTACTCTTTGGCAAAATGAATGGTGAGAGGAGACAGCAGGACAGAGCAGCTGGAATCTGTACAGACGATCTGAGAAGGGGGAAAAGGATGCTCTAAAGAGGGAAAGCATGGATGTATGTTTGAATCAGAGTCTTTATCCCATCAAGCACTGGGGCTCCTCTCCATTTGGTGCTTGTCCCAAGGCTAAGCGTCATACTTCTTTCCCGTTCTGTGAATGTGGTGGAACAATGTCATGGAGAATGCCATGCCCAGGAGCTGTGGAGGAAAACAAGGAGATCGTGAACACATGCTCGTGTCTGTCTATAGTATCTATTTATGTGTAATATATGTGCAGGTGTGTCCGTGTGGTCTATTTATGTTGATGCCTTGGGCTGCGTTTCTGATGCACAATGAATCGTGTGCTGAATCATGAACACATTTTAGTTCAGTTTCTTTTTCTCAGATGGCCTTCAAATGGAAGCTCTGGAATCTTTGTGATGGCAAAATGTACAGTGTGTGCAAGCATTAAGCCAGTGAAGTAAATTGAGATGCCATTGAATCAAAGTAGCCAGCTATGTCTTTGAAGTTTCTATTACCGCTGATACTTCCACATCAAACACAGTCGCAAGGCTGATCCTAAAACCATTATCTGGCAAAGTTGTGATGACAGGGAAACTGAAAAATACTGAATGCTGCATAGTTTTTAATAAAAAAGGAAATGTGGACTCCACTGGGGATCCCTATGGTCTGTGATTAGCTGGGGAAAGCTGCTGATTCGCTTTTGGTTTCACTCAAAACCTAATTCGCAGAGCGGCTTCAGAGAAAATGCCACCTTAAACTGGCGTCAATCCAAAAAAAAGTGCCATTTTAGGTAAACATCCAGCTGAGACGGAGTTAGGACAGATGAAAAAGTGCTTCAGAGCCAACCCAATTATTTACATCTGAGCTCATCTGTCTCTGACAGAAAGTTTCTGCTGTCTGCTTCATTCAGTCTGAGAGACAGGATGACAGTTGCTCCTGAAGGATGCTTTAAAGCTCAATCACAGATTCCTGCTTAAAATGTGGAAATATTTCTGGGATTTCTGAAGCATTGTGGATAAACACACACCGTACATACCATATTTTCCGCACTATAAGGAGCACTTAAAATCCTTTAATTTTATCAAAAATCAACAGTGTGCTTTATAATCCGGTGTGCCTTATGTATCAGAATCAGAATCAGAATACTTTATTGATCCCTAGGGGAAATTATTAAATTCTGGTTGTGCTTACTGATCTCGAACCAATTTTATGCGGTACACGGTGCTCAAAAATCTGTCAAAAATGTTTCAGTACGACTTTGGTAAGCTATGAAGCCGCGCAGCTTGATGGATTGTTGGAGCATTATGGCTGCTGTAGTCAGGAGCCTCGCGGACTCGGTGTAATCTGGGTCCAAAAATCTGTCAACTTCAGGTCCCAAAGTCAAACGAGCACTGCGGCATCACTGAGAGTTAAAAACTGTCTAAATTCTTTCATCTTTAATAAAATGATCAGTGTTGTTGCTTTACCAGGTGTAACAATTACGTTTAACATCCAGGCATCCATGAAAACAGAATTAGTTACATTTAACAGAGTTAGAAGTTAGCAGGAAGTTAGCTCGCTAGCTTCCACCTAAACCTGATATTGCATGTTCTGAATAAGAGATTTCTGAAACAAATTCAAACGTACAGCTCTGCTATCACTTCCAACATAAATGAAGACAGAAAACTAAACAGCAGTGACGTTTGTAGGGTTACTGAAGTTGGGCTAGCTGGTATATAATGATGCGCTACGTGATCGCTAGTGACACAGCTATGTTAGCATAACATAAACACAGTGAAGCTAACTTTTTTTACACTCGATAAAAGTTAACATGAGAGTTCCCGATGGTTAGGGACAAATGCAATCACATGGCAGGATGCTGTAAACAGACCAAACTTCAGTCAGGAGAACAACTGAGATAATCCATCCACAATATTAGGTTAGTCATTAATATACCGCAACAACATGGGAATAGAGCAGCTGCCAGAGAATTCAACAATTGTACGGAAGTGGAGGAAGCAAGAAGAATGAGCTGAGTAAAGTTTGACTTATCTGACTGTTTTGTTTCGCTTAATGTGCCTTATGGTCCGAAAAATACGGTACTAGCTTTTGACAAAGTTTGTTATTTACAGCATGTTTCTGGTCCCAAATCATTAAAAAACAAAAACAAAATAACATTATGGGACATTAGCTTTATTTATGATGCTCTTCATTGTCACGTCTGCAAATATTTCCCAACTTTACCTCTGGTTTGGCCTGAATCAGAGGAGGATGTGTGTGCGCCCAGAAGTCTCAGTGTTCTGCACATGCCTGATGTGCGTTTGGAGGAGAATGTGAAATTTAACAAATTCTTCAGAGCATAGTGTGGTCATATATAATGCACACATTTCTCTGATGTGACTGTGCAAGAGCTACCCCTCCCTGAGGACATTATTACGTGCAGAATCATACAAAACTCAACAGGGAGATTTGCCTTCCTTGGTGAGGACACCTTGCTCTGAATGAACCATGAATTCATGCATTAGCAAAGTGAAGCCTTGTCCTGCGTGCACGCAGTCACAGACATATCAGGCTAGGCAGAAAGAAAATATTGAAAAACAAGTCTTCACAGCATCAAAAATAAAATCAAGGGCACGGACATACAAAATGAACTGTACATCTGAGAAATCTGTGTCAAATATCATCATCTATGTGAAATGTAAATATTGTACCGAAAGGTTTCATGGGCCGAGATATTAAAATATTCTGCACTTGTCATGCACCTTGGCAGCAGAAGAAGTGAAAAGGATTGGAGGGTAAGGTGCAGTCAGAGATGTCGGGTGTTGTAGATTAAACGGACTTAGGAAAAAAGGTGCACCAGACAGCTATTGCCACAGAGGATGATTCAGGAAAAAGACCAGATCTCTGCTGGATCTTATAGTGAATTTACAAAGTCAAGGGAGTGTGAAAACATTCTCTCAAGAAGGTGCAAATTGAAGCAAGGACCCCTGACAGTAGGGCTGTGCGATATGACCAAAATCTCATATCCCGATATAAGAATTCTATCATCCGATAACGATATAAATCACAAAAATGTAACATTTTCTGTAAATTCTGTGAATCTCGGGCAGCTCGACTTGCGGGAAGGGTTTCCAGCTGCGCGTCATGTAGCTGGAGTCGAGTGTTTTAACCGATGCATGAAACTATTTTTAGACATAAGTTGTAAAGTCCGCCGTTTTCTTTGTGAGTATTTATTACACGGCGTGCTGCGGGGAAAAGCCTGTTCTAACGTTTGAGTCTGAGGTTTATTTTTTTAGCACCTGGCGGCTCTTTTATACTTCTCATCCGTAAATAATCTGCTCTTTCACGTGATTCAGTTAATTTTGAAAAGTCTCAACAGGATCTTGAGCTTTATTGTGAAAGGTTTATGTGGAACATAAACAAGCAGACACGCGATGCTGTTACCGTCGCTGTTGCTAACGACAACGCATAAAAACAGGCGCTTGTCCGTCAGTAGTGTGGTTATATTAAATATAAGAGAAAGAGAAAACTTTAAGAAATTAATATAGCCACTACAGTGACCATCAAAACCATGAAAAAATATTGCCATAAACAGTTTATTTTGTGACACCATGAAACAAACGATAGCGTCAAATAAAACGATAGACGTTTTTATATCGCCGTCCGATATATATCGTTATATCGAACAGCCCTACCTGACAGGTTGCCGGTAGTGGCATATACAGACAGTCTAGCATTCACACTAACTTTCAGTTGTTACATGCGTGCATGAACTCATATTGTTGTCCACCATGCTCACACAGGTTTCTGTGCAGTTAGCTGTGCTGGCTACCTAGCGCTATCACCACTTCTGTTGAAACACTGGCTAACCGGAGTGAAAAAAACAAAACAAAAGACGTAATACAAAAAAGTCTTGCAGTCAAAATTTGCACAAATACGGTTAAAAAAAAAAAGGTTCCCCGTTGTTCTGTGAGTAGACACTTTTAGAGTGCAATCTCAAAGTAAGTGGAAATACTACATCCTGAAGAGACACTGAGATAAAGAGGGATACATCTAGGGTTGCCAACCGTCCCTTAAAATACGGAATCGTCCCGTATTTCGAAACAAAAGTACACGTCCCGTATTGAGCTAATAAGGGACGCACTTTGTCCCGTAATACAGTGAGAATCAAAAGTAGTCTATAACTTTTAATGGAATTAACGCTTTGTTGGAAAACATAATTCCCAGCCCCTCTCCTGCTTTGTGACCAATGAGCTGACAGCACACTTATGACAATTCGAGTATGACAATTCAGATTACCGCTCATCTCATTGGTCGAGGAAAGGTCGCTTACGGAGAAAATACCGGAAGACAACAGATGACCACAACAAGAAGCATGGCCAACAGGGAAACAAACGCCGACACTGCGGTGCAAGTCTCGGACAACAGTACACCTAAAGCTGGGCAAACACTGTGCGATTTTTTCAGTCGCGCGATTCAGCTCCTGCTCAAACTGCACGATTGACTCGCAGGGTTAGAAGTTGGTAGGTCACGATGCAGGTCTCACACTATACGGCCCGATGCTCTGATGCGACCTGAGTGCTCACACTGTGCCTCCATAACATGAAGGTTATAACAGAAAATCTGTCGCTCGCTCGCTCTCTCTGTCTTTCACTCACACAGACACACCACCACCATCAACTTTGCTAAATTGCTAATGAAAAACATGATCAGCTGTGATTGAGCAGCAGTGTAAATCCAACTATTTTCACGGTTGTTGTGGTCGTGATCATTTTGTGATGCCACATCGAAAAGGCTCGGATGAGCTTTCCAAAGTTCTACAAGTTGTGCCTCCATCGCTTGTGTCCAGATCACACGCTGCACAGCCGTGCTGCAACGTCTTTTTCACCGACGTTTACGTGTTTGCGCGTGAGCAGTGTGAGCGCCTGTGGTGACACCCTCACGAGCGATTGATGATCGGGAGCTGGTCGTGAGGTGTTAATCACTTCTCGTTACCCCACGTATACTACACGACGCACGATGAAGGCCAAAATCGGGCCGATCGCCAAAACCGTCGCACGACTCAAAAATCGTCTCAAAATGGGCCTAAAACTGCACAGTGTAAGCCCAGCATTAGAGCAGCAATGTTTGTTCCCCTCAGAGAAAGGGAAGAATGGGAAAAGGAAAACACCTGGCTGGAAAAAATTAATATGGGCATGTGCAGTGAATATCAGCGCTATGTGGCCAGAAGTGTGATAATATAATTTATTTTGTGTAATAAACAACTGCAAGGATAGATGATTACAACAAATAGATGACTAATACATAAAAGTAATACATAGATGAATAATGATGATGAGTTAAGATGCGTAATCATGGGAACAAGTGGGTTTACAAACAGGAGCAGCTGATTAGCATTAGAAAAGCTGAAATAATACCTCAACTGAAGCCAATTGTACTAAATGCACTAAATGTGCACTGTTACAAGAATATTTTTCTTTTATTGTTTTCTATTATTTTAAGTTAAGCAGGACAGAGTTCTTTTAAAGAAAGATTTACTTATATTCTCAAAAGTTAAGCATGACAGGCTTCTGTTTAAGAAAGAGACCTGTTTTATTGTGTTAATGTTGTCATTTTGAGCTAAAAATAAATGGCTAAATGATCATTTGTTTCACATGAGTTCATATCACAAAGAATAGAATATGCATCTACTTAAATCAACTTCAAGTCAAATGGTTAAAAAAAATAATTTCACACACAAAAAAAGAGCTAGAAAATTCACCACACTGGGAAGGGTGAAGACAACTGGGTTGCCCGGCCCTGGCAACGAGGTGTCCCTTATTTATTTTTCAGGGAGTTGGCAACCCTAGATACATCTGAAGCAAAGTTTAGTAGCAAAAGACAAACAGAAGCGCCAGTGGAATTTCTACCACCACTTGCTACAGAGCCTTTAATCTGCGACTCTATATTCAGCATCTCTGCTCTCCTGTCGTCTCATAGCTCCTTATATCATTCTTGGCACAAAGCCACTTCACACATGATCAGGGTGCACAAGACAGGAGCTTCAATATTTCAGGATATGCTGGAGCCCAGAATGCCCACTGAGCATTAACCTTTTAATTGTTTTCAATGTTGGCAAAAGACACAAAGCAGGACAAACAGGAAAGAGTTGTTTCTCACAAATCCTCCTACCTCCACTACCAAGATGACCATGCCTATGGTTCCCAGCAGATACTTATTGTCATCCAGCCATTCCTCCACTTTCTCAAAGCAGCCCTGAAAAAAGGAACAAAACCATGTTAAAATACCATTAAAATATACATTTTCAGTTTATGACACTGTAGTTGGAGCGATGGCTGCCCCCTGTTCAGTTACCCTGGAGAAAGCTCAATCATCTGGTTTGCAGTTTTCCCGCAAGAAAGCATTTCTTTAATGTGAGCTATACCGTAGGATGGATAACTAGCAGGTGAGTTATTAAACACAGCTGAGTTATTGTGAGCGATGACATTTATATGCAGACGTATGGGACACATAAGCTGACGTGCGCACTAATCGTATGCTTAAATACATTCCCACCTGGGTTCATTCAAAGGCTACTCATTGGCAGGGATATAACGCGACACACTTAAGGGCGGTTTCAGCAGCAAAGCTGTGCCCCTGCTGGTCTGTGGTTGCTGAGGCAGCATGTAAAGTTAACTACAAAGCGTGTGGCCATCTCCTCTGGGCAAGATTACACACAAGCTTTTAATGATGAGCTTTCCCAATGGGCCAGCTCAATGTCTGTCTTTTCTCATTTTGGCAATTATATTACAGCTTTTAATCCTCTACTTTGGACACGCTAACGAACCACATGCCAGACCAATAGCAGATTAGAGTAGCAATACGAGGGAAAACTGGTGAGCATTGTGCTACACGGTTTTGTGAGAAAAGAAGAGCTGTTGTCTCGAGAACAATAGAAAAATCCATTGGATTTAGGCAATAAGAGGAAAACTTTAAAGCGACTTTAAGTACCCACAAAGTGTTGGAAAAAACAACAGTGGATTAAAGCTTACAGATGCATGCCTCTTTTGAATTCGGGGAGCAGAAATTGGCAAGTATTGTATTTTAGAGCAACAAAAGTGTAATTTAAAGGCAATATGTTAGAGCACTTCAAATGTGGTGTTAAAAAGTAGGACGCTGTGGATCTAACTTCCCAATGCATCACGAGTTAATGGGAAGAAAAGTATCAACAACCCCCAACACGGAGCAATTGTTCACTCTGTAGTCACTTTGTGTTTTTGTTTTGCAGTCCCTTTCTTTCACTTTTCAGTATTTTTCTTGTTCCTCTTAATTTGTCTCTTCGCAGCTGTTCATCGGTATGCTTGTCCGCACCTCTCTGTAGTAGTTTTCCGCCTCGACTTGTTTCGTGTTGTTTTCCTGTTATGGACATTTTGCATTTTGAGTCTGTTGAAGTTTCTATGGTGGTTTTGTCTTTGTGGTTCTTTCACAGCTCTGCAGCTCTTTTGTTAATTTAAGCCAAAACCAAAAATGCACGAACAAAATCATTTCAAACCAAAACTTCTCGTACGCAAATCCTCGGTGAAGCACAACTGAACACTGCAACAACAGTGAGAAAACCCATGATCACTAAGACGATGTAAGTATGCTGATTATTTTAAATTAGCCTAACTGTATGAGCATAGTCATAACATGACCTGTTAACAGTGCAACTTAATTTGTTAATGAGTTGGGAGTTAAGTGAGTTTGGGACCCATATGGAGAAGAATTGTCTAAAGCAGGGGTCTCAAACTCAAATGAACCGCGGGCCACTTCTGGCACCGTCACCTCATTGGAGGCCACTTCAGTGTCCAAGTAGTACAAAAAAACAAACACGAAAACACCCACTAATATTTCCTAAAATGTAGTGTTTTGTTTGTTTTATTTAATTCCAAATATTGTGTAACAAGACAAAATTGCAAACATGAACACAATTTTTTCTCACTCTTAACTGTCTGAAGCCTTTCAGTTTCAGTTGTCATATGTAAGTTAGCACAGGGTCAACATTGCAGTGAAATGTATTTGACGAGCAGAAGACAGTCACTCAGCAGTGTAGTACAGTGTAGTACAGTGTAGTACAGTAGTTTCATTGAACTACCAAATAAACAGCTCTTTCTGGCCAGACACGTGGAAGCACTTTTGCTACAATTTTGTTTGTATTTAACAAAATAAAAATGCAGACATAAGCGTACACATTAGTCTTTGATTGCAAGTGAAAATTGTTTTCTTTCTAAATAAATCTCTCCCTGAACTAATACAGCCCTCAACATGTTTGCACGCTCTTGTTACCTCGCTCAGGTCCGCGGCTCTGAAACGTGGTAAGGAGACTCTGGCTAATACTTTGGGCTCCATGTCGGCTCATGGAACGAGCTTTACTGTCTGGGTCAACTTTGCTAGCGAGAGACAGAGAGAGGCGTTGAAAGGCTGCTCCAGCAGAACTTTATTGTTTCGGAGGAAAACACGAACACGGTGTACAGTCGAGTCTTAATAGCTTACTGGGCTCGTCAGGCACTCTTTTAGGCTGCAGTGGTTATTTTTTATATTTACATGCTTCCATCTCCCGTTTCTGCTCGGTAGCGCCTCGTACTTTTCGACTTTCCTTTTTCCTCCCTCCCTCACGCTCACACACAGCGGGAGGGGCGGTCCCACACGCTCTCCCTGCAGCAAGGACTACACCGCACATGAGGCTACAGTCTTAAAGGGCCATGCCTGTAACACTCTGTCATGTATTAAATCATTTTTTGTATAATAATTAAAAAAAAATTTTCTTCACATCAGTATGCGGGCCACAAGTAGAGGTGACGTGGGCCGCAAATGGCCCGCGGGCCGCGAGTTTTGGACACTTTTTGAAAGCCCAGAGCACAGCTGCAGCAGTAATCAGGATGTACAAAAGAGCCATAGTAACACTAATCAGAGCCACAGTGGCCCTCCACCTGAAACGCCACAGACAGCGCACTTCTTCCAAAGTACAGCTCTCAAAATCGGAAGAATAAGTGGTTCAATCTCACAAATGGAAATTTGAATTTTAGCTTAGAACATTGCTTAATGTCAGGCTCTATATACGTCATAAAAACCCCTCCTCACTCTTCTTCTTTGGCCTAAAACTGAAAGATTGAATGTTGCTAAAGAGCTGAAAAACAGCCTGATGAAGATTAGGATCACAAGATAAATTGGTTTGGCTGAGATGGGGATGATACACAGCGTGACGCTCGACTGATTGTAAATATGGTATCTAAAAGTTTCAAGGACACCGGATGGATGTTAGACAATGTCAGACAGGTATCTTAATTGTGTACTTGAGCACTGAGGAGTAAAAACACATTGAGAAGTGAAAAATATCAGGTGCTGGAGATGTTGGAGATTAAATGGACTTAGGAAAAAGGTGCACCGCAGACAGCTATTTTTATACAGCATGACTCAGGAACAGAGCAGAACTCTGTTTGGATCTTGTACTGAATTTACAAAACCAAGGGAGCAGAGAAGGACAGGGAAACATTTTCTCAGGAAAGGGCAAATTGAAATAAAGACTCCTAATACTGAGCCACCCCATCACAGGGGGAGCATTTATGAAAAGACAGACAACTGTTTTACAATGACATATTCATACCGCGGGGACGCTAAAACGATTTTGTTATGTAGATGCACCAGTCGAGACCTTTTTGCTATTCTGGTTGTCCACTGTGCTTACACCCCCCCATAAAAGAAACAGGCCTGTGCAGCCTAAAAAGGCTTCAGTGTCAGTAAAAACTTCACATGTATATATTTTGTAGGCGCACTGAGACTGCAAGGCAAAACAAGATAAAAAGAAAGAGTCTGGCGGTAAAGTGAAAAAAGCAACCGGGGTTCCTGGTGAGAGCTGAGAGCACTCTGAGTTGTTGCAAAAACGCAGCATAAACAGTCTGCGCACACACACACACACACACACACACACACACACACACACACACACACACACACACACACACACACACACACACACACACACACACACACACAGCCAGCCAGTTAATTGCTGGCTACCTCAAGTTAACGTCTGTTTCCGTTGGTACATTGGCTGACTCAAGCAAACGAACAGATTACACTTCAGCACTCAAAACTGCACAAACGTGGCAAAACAAGTTTGGCTTCGTTAAAGCAGTTTTAGAGCACATGTTCTAAGTAAATGGAAAACCTACTATGAGGAGAGACAGTAACAATACAAAAGAGGGATAAATGGTACCAAAAAAGCACCACAGAACGACACAGGAAATCCTTCCTGCCCGTGACCGTCTCCCTGTGCAACTCCTCCATCTAACACACTGTAAACACTGCCCTGTTTGCACACGCTCTGCAGCTAAATACCAAATGACAAAGTTCAGTCAGAGTCAAATGTCAATCATATATATTCCACCTCTGTAATATCCTTTGTCAATATTCTTGATATTTATAACTGAGTGACTTGTATATATTAGTGCTATTTCTTAAATTTGTAAACTCTGTAACATATTCAAATAGTTTAGTCTGTAATTGTTAAAGTCTTGGAGTAACCACATCATTTCCTTAAGGATTAATAAAGTATTCTGATTCAGCAGTTTTCCTATGATCTGGACAAGAATATTACGTGAATCATACAGAATACTTTCAGACTATCAGTTTTAAAAAGAGAAAAGTCAAGGCAAACTATACAGCCGAGATTAGGTAGAAAATGACTCTGTGTATCATTCATATCCTCCAAAACAAAAACTTAAATACAGTAAGTATATTCTGTGGAGTCTGTCATTGTAATACAGTAAATCTGTTAGTTTTGAATATTTTATAAAGAGCAGACACGTGACTCTTATACTTAAAAGCAAAAGCAAAAGACTGAGAAGCAAAACTCAACTCATCGGAGTCCAGGTCAACTCACCCTGTTCCAGAACATGTTGGTGGAGTTCCGCCCACAGTTCTGGTAATGCTCCTGGCAGCAGCGATCAGGAACTACTTTGTCCTTCAGGGCCTCGTGCCAGTCGGTGTATCCTATCACTCCACAGCATTTCCACTGTTAATGCCATACAAATGTCAGGTGGAAGATGAGTTAATGCTCTGTGTCCTCAGTGGCCCCAAAAAGCTCAAACAAACTTTAATTAAAAAATGTAATTGGTCACTTTCCTTTAAAGGACAGCAAAAAAGGACTGAAGTGTACTTGGACAGCCAGTTTGGGCTTTTAAGTTCACTCTAACGCCACAGCTACAAGCCAGGACATACATTAGCTGGAATATCTGAATAGATTTTAGTCATTTGTGCTTAAACATTCACACTAACGTTTCTCATATTGTAAATGCATGGCGTTACTTACCTCTGCCTGGATGATGTTCCAGGCATTTCGCAGGCCTATGTTGTTTTCTGAGTTGTACAGAGCCAGCCCATCCTTGAGATCCTGTTTGGCATTCTCACGCACCTGGAGAGGATAAAAGAAAACATTAGCCTTAGTTAGAGATCTTAGTTTGGAGGGGTTGTCTTTGCAAGAACAGTCCGGTGAGTTGCACCATTCAATACCTCTTTATGTTGTCTTTGTATTGGAGCAGGCAGTTGAAGCTTGGGTGTTTGTAGAGGTGCACTCGGATTATTCTACCCTTTTCAAACTGTCAGCATCCTTTTCACACAGATGCAAACAGTAGTGGCAGGTGTGCAGTTAAGTGCTTTTAGTGGACTGTGTATGACCGACGAATCATTAACGCAAAGCAATCCGACACTACAATATAAAGACATAAAATGCCAGTGCCTTCACAGTTATGGGTAACCTCTTGTCTTGTCAAATAAAAATAACTCTGCAACAGTAACGCGGACCGCTGTGTGATGTCTGAACGTCTGACACGTCATGTGTCGCTCACACGCTCGGCTTCAACATGCCCTTCAGCAGTGCTAGCAAATCATTTTCCTCTTGAGTGAACACCAACAATTTGCTCAGGGTTGTGCCATGTCTGAGGGAGATTAATATCTCATTCGCTGTGTTAATGAGATACAAAATCAGAGCTTTAGCTCTCCTGCAGTTTCATATGCCTGTGGGGATTTGCTAACTGCCAGGACAGATTGAGAGGCGCTTTAGATACGGGGTAATTATGACTAGAAAAATGACATGGACTGCCAGAATCACGCTGTACATCTTCACGGGCAATAAAAGTAATATCACAACAATAGGAATGCACTTAATACTTAAAGCTTGGAGTTAAAGAGTGTGATCAGGAAATCTGCACAGGACAAGAGAAGCTGCATTAGCACGGTCACGTCCAGAAACAACAAGGTGATTTTAGGTGTCAGTAAATCCTTTAGTGAAAGAATAAGGACGAAAGTAACAATAAGCAGCCAGAAGCCTGGCTTCTCTAAAATAATAACACATTTAATATCACTTGACTTTCTGTCTTACACATTAGAAATAGTACAAACCCAACTTTCCTTTGACTGTACAGAAACGACATTAAGCTTTAAAGTCATTCACTGGTTCAGTACCCTTGTTATTCAGCTGCAAGGCTTTTGAAATCTATTTGCTGAATTAGACATTCAAACTGAATTTTTACTGATTAATTAAAATTTCTGGGGCAATAAAATGCTTTAGTAATCCTTAAAAATGCAAACCCCATTTAAAACATCCTCTAAAAGCTTTGAAATAAGACGAGAATTATTTCAAATCCCATTCTTGCTCCTCGGCCTGCAAGTTTGCTGATGCAGATCTTGGTCCTCGTGCAGGAAAATGAAATGAAGAACAGCAGCACCATCAATCTCTGCCTTATGCTTTGTTTCTATCTGCTATCTTGTCTTCTCCATCAACAGTAGGCTGTATGTGATGTTGCTGGCTCATTACAGACTCCTCACACAGCCGCTGGAGAGCAGGGTCCCTCTTATTGCAATAAAAGTCTTCTTCCGAGTCTCCGATAAGTCACTGCACATCATTTTTTTGTGTCTTAGTTACAGTGTGAAATGAAAGTTAATGATCCAGATTTACCTCTAACGAGAGGCAGACAAATGAATACAGAACAAACAGGGAGTTGGAGGATCGTGCGGCACGCCGACCCTTTTCCTCCTCGCCACAGAAGCAGACAAAAACACGAGGCGATTTCTCGACTAATGCTTACACTGCCGGTCCTCGAAAATGTTGACAAATAACAGGCCTGCACCGTGCTGTGGCAACATCCGACTTCTGGGAAGTTTTGCCTGGATGTTGCCACGCAATATTTCATGTGTGGCATGTAGACAAAGCCCTGAGACAGAGCTCATATGTCTCATTGCATAGATAAGCTTGTAGTTTCCTCTGTGATGACCAAGTCCGCACACAGCAATATACGACTGCACATTCATCACAGAAATCTAAAGGGTTCAGCTTGGCCGGCTGAGAAAACACTCATAATTCACAGAAAAGACAAAAAAACAAAAAACAAAGAAAGACAAGAAGATATGCATGTGAGGGCGGTGGAAGGAGAAGCCTTTCTGTCCAAACTGTTCACGTTCCCCGTCAATGATCACAAAAATAGAGCAGAGAGCGGGTGGTAGATTGTTGGAGAAACACCTGTCCCAGATCTGGTGACATGGTAACACCCAGGGGAGCAGGTACACTGAGACCTGTGAGGTTACACTGAATGCTCATTACCAGAGTGTGTGCCACGACAGAACTGACTGCTCCAATTTCCAAAGACGTGAAAGAACTGATCAATTCAGAGAAGGATACAGCCACCACAGAGGTGGGGGAACATCTGGCTAACGACTGGTGTCTCAGCAGGCTGTTTTGAAAATGCTGTGGAACATTTAGAGTTCCTCACGCAACACGGGAGAGCATTACATATTTACATGAGATTCTGTGAAAACAGAAGTGTCAAGAGATTTATTCTAAAGACACTTCTTCAGCTGAGAGTCAGAGAGTGGAGACACACACGCTGCAGTTTTTACTTGCAAGGGCGGTCACAGAGCGCTGACATCAGAGTGGGGGCCCTGTGAAGTGCGCTCTGTTACCGCCCGCTCTGGTCTTTATTTATATACAAAAGTAGGCGCATTCGTTTATTACATTGGAATGTGGATGTGTATATTAGGGGTGCAACGATACTCATATCGATATTGAACCGTTCGATACAGTGCTTTCGGTTCGGTACGCATATGTATCGAACAATACAAAATTTTTAATGTATTTTATCAACTTTCCTTCTGACGATGCTCAGAGGATCTGCGTTCGACTACTTCGCCTAGGCTGCACTGTCGAGCGCAGATCCACTGAGCGCAGCGCAAGCTAGCAAGACTGAAGCTAAGCTCGTTGCAACATGGCAAATTGAACCTCCCCCACCCTCATTCAGATCTGACCTTTGGAATTATTTTGGTTTTCATGTGACGTATGACCCTGAAGGTAAGCGTGTCATGGACAAAAGTAAAATAGTATGTTGGATGTGCCACGCAATGCTCAGTTACATTGGTGGGAACTAGTGCGTTAGCGCAGTTAGCTCGTTAATGTGTTGACGCCGTCCAGCCCCACGCACGGGGCGATCCGAGGTAGCTCGTTAACGGAGCTAGTGCAAAGACAAGTGGAAGCAGACAAAAACAACAAGCAGCATGCTACAAACTTTACCCGAGTCATTTAGACAGCCGTTAGCACAGGATTCTCCTTATGGGGACCTGATAAGTTTAATATGCTGCTGAGAATATAGCCCAGAAGAAGCGTATAGTATAGCTTTTATTTTGGAAAGAGCCATTTCTCTGTAATAAACTCTCTTTTCCAAAGATGAGGGATTTCTCGATCAGATAGATTTATTATTTCATCCCTTTGTTGTTTCAGCAACATTAAATTTAAAAACTGTAAGTTTGAGTTAAAATATATATTTATAATTTTAATAAATGACAAATTAAAAAAGCATGAACATTTTTTTGTATCGAAAAAATATCGAACTGTGACACCAAAGTATCGAACCGTGAATTTTGTGTATCGTTGCACCCCTAGTGTATATGTGTGTGTGTGCGCCAAGAGAGGCTCCTCTACCTGACACGAAGTGAAACTGCTTGTTAAGCTCTTATCTAGCAGGTACTGCTCCTTCCCTGCATGATAACGGGTCACAGTGAACTAAAAACAGTCTGAGTTATAAAGAGGTCATCATGCAGTATTCTATCATTTGCAAACGTATATCATTAAAAGATTATCCTGACTACTAAGTACAATTTTCTATTGACAAGAAGAGACGAGCAAAACGTTTATTTTATCAGTTTGCTCAATTAATATCTTACGAAAATTGTACAGCATCCAATTCTGATCTTATGAGGCTCTGAAAGGAAAGAATTAGTGGACCATTGGGAGTTAGTGTATTGGCACCTGCGGCAGGTAAACTATAGATAGATAATACATTTATCTGTCTGCATGTTCTGTGCATGCTGACAGGAAAACAGAGGAATTATCTTAGGATACCAACCACGGTCAGTGTTTAAAGACTAACAAGTGCTCAACTTTCCACTGAAAAACCTGAACTTGAATCTGATTTTATGGATGGCTAAGTGCTTAGGAACAGCTTTGAACTTTCAAAATGGCTAATATCTTATCTACATATTCACACTAGCAAAAAATATGAAGGATAATCATTGATTGTTATTTTAAAAACACTTTTCTTTCTTTTTTGTCCCTGCACTTTCTTCTTGGTCAACTACTAAATTAAATACATTATTGTTAAGTTGTAGCTGCTCCCCTGTGTTTACCAGCTAGTAACTCTGGTTCTTTACTAACTGTTGTTGTGTTCCGGGTGTTGAATAGCTTTTCTTGTGAAATTTCTAATCAAACTGCCCCAAACTCCCAAGTTCCCACACTGGCAAATGTTCACGTCACATTAACGTTCAGTACCAGAGTAGCTCACGTCATCGTTTACCCGACAGCTGCATAATAATTAAAAATATACTTTACGGTGAAATACTCCCTGGCATTATTGCATTTTTCTTTTGGATGCAGAAATGATGAAGCGACTCCACACATACTCACCTGTCTTCAAATCTCATCTATAATGCAAAGAACCAGAGATCTGCCTGCATACGCAGGTTTCTGACGAGACAGGCGGTGCAGATAACGCTGTTTTTTAATGTTTAAAAAAGTGACAGACAGTTGAGCTGATATTCTATCACAGTAGATTTCATATTTGATGTAAAATGCACCGAAGTACATAGCATCTGAACCCAAGTCAACCTCTACCAAACTTAACTTCTGATTGTAGCTTGCTGTCAGGGTATGGTACACAAAGCTCACATTATCACAAATACCAGACTTCAGGCTCAAATGTTCCTAAATGCAGAGTTTCAAGCATGAAATTACCATTAAATACTATTTAAATAAAACATATTCAAAGCTAAACAACCCAGATCAAATTGCCACTTATTTTACTGTTTCGTGAAGCAAATAAAACTGTCTCTTGTCACATCTTCAGTCTTTTGCTGCATGCTCTTTAAGGATAGACCGAACCTCTTTCAAACATGTTCAGTGCTTTTTTCCTCTCATACGCAGTCACTGTTGGGTCACATACTGTCTGGAAACACTGGTTTTAGTTTCAGAACTACTGGGAAACTAAGAAGCTAACAACGTTTCACTGTTGCTCTAATTGCAAAGCTCAGGACAAATACATTTACTGCCCTGAAATTGTAATAAATGATGTGAATCCAAACAGAATCAGTGCCAGAGGTTTCCAAACAGCACATTATTAAACACGTTACTTAATTCCCTCAGTTGCTCTGCAACCCTGTGTTTTGTAGACGGAGGCCAGGGCACTTGACAGAGTCAGGGGAAGAGCCCCACTCCAGCTTTAATTGGTTGGGAAATAACGCACAGCCAGGAATTGAACATAATTCTGTCTTTGCACAAATGACACACGCAGCTAGATGTGACTGCTGCTGTCGTTGAGTAAGACATCAAGGATGTGCCACAGCCAAACTTGGCTTCCTTCCTCTTCCATGACTCCGTGTTTTCCTTTTTCCTGATTCTTTTCCTAAAGTTTTACAGTGACATCTAATTTCATTTCTGACATGGCTGACCTCTTTCTACCCCTTTTTTTGTGTACTTCAGCACCCTAACACATAACACATTCATTCTTCCCAGCATCCTTTGATATCTCTTTTTTTTCTTCCACCTCTCTCCACACCTTCCACCCTTCCTTCATTTCTTCCTCGCCCTCCCGACATCCCTACGTACATGCTCCGGTGCTTCCTGTCTCTCTTGCAAAGTTCTGCTTCCTCATTCTGAGCTAATAAACCTTCACCGGTGTTCAGCTCAGCGTGTTGGGTCGACGGCGGCACAATGAGGTCAGAGCGTTAAAGACGGATGGCTGTAATCTGGTTTGCCGCCCAGCCATCTGCTGCAGTCAGCTGGTTGCTAACTGCAGGGCCAGCCTTTATTATACTACGCCCTCTACATGGCATTTAATCAGAAAGCTTAACACCACTGGGCTGTGGAAGGAATGAGGGAGTGCCCACACATAAGCCATACCTGGAGGCAAGACTGCTGGGGTGAAGAAGACGTGAGAGAAATTATCTATTAACAGGACTGAGCGGTACCTCCAAAGTAGGATTAAACTGGTGGAAACGGACGCTAAACGAAAAAAACATGTTGCAACAAACACAAGATACTATATGTTTGTCTTTCCCTCCCACCTGTCAACAGACTGTCGCCCAAAAGGATCACAGTATGCACAAAGAGTCAGTCATGACTTAAATATGACCTATTTGAGAGACTAAAATATCTGTTTTGCCTCCGTCGATACACGTTTAAAAGCTGCCAACTACTGTACCGTATGTCTTCCAGTCTTGTTAATAAATACCGTGTGATTAGGGGATCAAATAAGAAAAGTGAATTAGTGATTCCTCTGATCACAGCCTGTAGCAGAAGACGAGGGGAGCCTCACACGGCATACAAGATCTCACTGGAGACGGAGAAAAAACCCAACCACAAAACAAAAAGCAATATGTGAAGGTCGTCTGTGATTGTCCTTTTAGCCAAACAGACAAGCTTTAAAATCTAATGCAGTTTCCTAAATTTGCAGGACATCCTGATTAGAGCAGTCTGAAAGTGTCATCTCCAATAACGTGCAATTTACTTTAAACGCTTTGCCTTCCAATGACATTTGAAGACCAATAAAGGGAAATATATTTGGTTGTGATCCTCATTATCATGGTTTCACGTTCCATTAGGTTTAAGCCAGGATAAACACAGTAATTTGGCAAGAACGGGACAAACATAAAATACGGTGGGTATTCACTGGAACTTGTGCGAATGAGTTTTCCCCGGGTAATGCCCCATGCTTTGCTAATGCAGACTCAACTGATTTCTCATTTAGGAAATCCTCAGCACTACTGGGCTATCTTTTACTGACTTCACAGGTGATGGGAAAGGCACTGCTGTGAAGTCAAGAGGCTTTCTATTTAAATTCCGCCGGAGGGATCACGGTTAAGCCGGTAATATTTTGATGATAAGGCAACAGACATATTTACTCCTGACAGGGTGTGCCTGCGAGACCCGATCTGAATCTGAGAATGGATTGGCTGCTAAATGAATTCCTTTATCTGCCTGAGAGACTAGGTTTGAGCAATAACCTCAGAACAAAGAGGCAGAATTAGCTGATGTCCCGAGGGCCGTGTGACATAAGAGAGCAAATATATAAATAGACGGATCTATCAACGACATGTCCTTGAAAACAGAGAAGTCTTCATCGCTCGCCCTGCACAAGACACTTGTCTTCTTCGGGATGAAACATTTGTGGTTGGATCAGATTAAAGACGAAGACGAATTCAGCATCGGTAATATCCAGAGCTTTGCATGTAGGCATCTGCTGTTACCCCACACATTCACCTGATTTAACCTCATTCAAGGGGTCATGGGAAATATTCCTGGAACTAATTAGGGGGAGCCAACTGTTGGGGATTGAGTTGAATTTTGTGGCCTAACCTTTGACTGCTGTGTTAATGGTGGGGTGAAGACACTCAAGCTTCTGACAGAGAAACAACCAAATATAAAAACAGAAAACTCTGATACCCGGAAGCAACTGGAATCTAGGTATGCTTATCACACTAACACCGTTTATTGCTTTCTGCATTTGTCTGTGATCATCTGTGTGTGAGAGAGCTTTCTTTTAATGTCTTCAGCTGGAATGATAAAAAACAAAATTCGGACACAACACATAACAACTTACCTTATCTGTGTACACAAAGAACAGGATGAGCAAAATCACCTCCGCCAGAAGAATTATCAGCAGGACAATGAAGAACTGCCAGAAAGAGGAAGAGCACTGTTACAACAGCAGCACAGGCAATATTGTAAATTGAATTTGTGAACAAAACTCTGAACAGCTAAGCTTCTTTTGCAGTTAAGTGCTGTTTTATCTGAGTATTTCACAAACTTCACAGTAAGACTTGCATCTGTGATTTAAAGCGCATTTATTTATACTCCAAACTCAAATGTATTGTGTGACTCACGGAGATACACGGATCATCTAATGATCTTTTAATTTGGGTTAAAGCAATTGTTTGACATCTTGTGAAACATAAGGCAAGGGTTAAATGAGATGAGCTAGCAGTCAATTAGTTTAGCTCAGACTGAAACAAAAAGACACAAAAAACTAGAGCCTGGCTTTATCTGCCAGCTGGCATCTCTTAAAACCCAATAATTAACACATGAATCATCATCAAGGAAAAACCAAATAAAAAATAAAGCTGTAGTATTTTAAGGTTAATTGCCCAGCTATGACCCAGCGAATCACTTCACATGACTGTAAAACCAGCCCTAAATAAAGCTAGCTGGCGTTACCTACTGACCCCTCCATTTATACTGTTCAGCTTGGCTGGACAGTTTCTGGCAGCAGCTTTATATTTACCAGCTAGATTAATCTTCTCATTTTTGCTCTTGACAATAAAACAAATGAGTAAATTTCCCCCAAAAACGTTCCAGGTTTCAGTTAATGGTTTCATTTGGAAGCAGCATACACAGAAACCAACATTTCTCAAGACAAAAAAAAGAAAAAGAAATCCATAAACATAAACAAAGCAAATTTAAAAAGGGAGAAGGAAATTAGAAAAAGAGACATGAAGGAAGAGGTGGGAGTGATGGTGGGAGGAAAAAAGGAGAATCTCGGTGCTGGAGGGCTTGTGAATGTTTGAGGGGAGTATAAAAGATTTAATACTTCCTAAGATTAATTTCTAGCACAGCCTTGCATCTCATCTACTACTCTCTCTACTTGACTCCATTACAGCACGGTATTTACCAAGCTCTTCTGCACAGCACGGGAGGAGGCATGCAAACCTAGATTTTTGAAAAACCCATTAATTCCAAACTCATCTGGGAGGGAGGGTGCGAGCTATTATTTATGTCACGGCTCACACGACATAGTTACAACGGTTTGCTGCTGCATATGGCTTTGCAGCCCACAGAATGATTGTTGTTCACCCACAGTTAACTTGTCATACTTTTCCTGGCATTTGCAATCAAATGAACTGTTTCTGCAAAGCAAATTGGCAGGTGAAGGAAGCCATGTCTAACGCTGAGGATTTGGTGGGGCTTTTGACTGATGCAAGAGCTTCAAGGGATTGAGCTGTTTGTGATGTTAAGTACTCAGAGCCCCAACTCCACTTCTCATTTAAAGTTTCTATACATGAAAGTTTTTTTTTCTTTGTCTTTCTGCAGCAGATCCCTGCAAACCTCATTCTGTTGGGTGAACTCTCATAATTAACTTGTGCTTAAGATAACACACTTGTACAACTTTGGGCAAACAGTGCAACGTCAAGACAGAACAGTCTTTGTAATGAATAATAGAACATTCTCAAATCTTGAGCTTCAAAAACATCAAGTGGCTTTTGGTGTGCTCTATGCAAATACTAATTCCCCCGCCTGAAATTCCTTTCACTGGGCTTTGACCAGAGCCATGGCAATGACATGCATTAGTTGGTATTAATTTGCAGAAAGGGGGAATCCTATTGCTCAGCTCTAATTTTCCTTTGTGCACTCTTGAGGTTCGAGAGGGCAGACTGAATTACTGAAGTAGCCCCAGTCACCTAGCTCTCCCGAGGGTCTGGTAATAGGACAAATACAAAAAAAGCTCCTGGTGGCCTGTGACCAGTGTGCCTTTGAGTATAGACACTTGCTTGCAGTTTGCGTGTGACAGTGCAGACAAGCCTTGCAGCAAAAAGACACAAAATACGAGCAGTTCTCAAAATGTTATGGCATTGCTTTTTTCCGTTTCTCATCTCTGACAAATAACTATGACTCTTAGTGGTCCATTAAAAACATTTCCAAGCTATGAAATTAGGGCTGCTACTATAAGTTTGCACAAACTTTGGCCCGCTGCCACGATTTCTATCAATTTTATACATTCATGAAAAGCTCATCTTAAATCTTCATTGCTGCAAGGGTTGTATTTACCGATAAAATATGCAGCTTCCCCAGGGGTGCCAAAACTTTTGAATACAACTGATTGCAAGCGGTCAACTCTACAAATGAATTTCAGTCATAAAATGCTCGAGTGAGAGAAATTAAGAACTACAATGTGCACATTTGTGCTGTTGACAGATGTGTGACTTTTAAAAAATATTTTTGTAGGTATCCGGATTTAACTCACGCTCAGAAGCAGGCACTTGTTCTCCTTGATGGCACCCAGGCAACCGAGAAAGCTTGTTACCATGACGATGGCGCCGATGGCAATGACCATATTGGCAGCTGACAGTGAAGGGAATGAGGGTGAGAAGGTGGCGAAGCTTCCCTGAGACACCGAGAGCCAGATGCCCACACCGAGCAGCCCGCAGCCACATAACTGCAAGGCAAAAGATAAGACAGACGACAAGGTGAGAAAACAAACAGACAGGCACAACCTTTTCAGGGTAAGCTGCAGAAATGATTAGCATTCAAATTCATCTTTAGCTCTCCACTGGCTGCGTTGGTTTAATGCGAGACCTGCCGAACAATAACAGTAATTCAAAGAGTAAGGTTAGCTTTAAATTAAAAGCCATCCCCACCTCAAAAGTCCCAGTGCGACAGTCTCAATTTCCCCTCCAGCAGCCTGAGGAACTGCCCACACAATCATACATCTCCAAACACTGGTCAAAAAACGAGAGACTTTACACCAATTACAACTACAATAAGCCAATAACGCTCTGCCAGTGATTAGAGCAAAAACTGGGGTCGGGCCATGCTGGTTTTGCACGTTCGAGCTGATTTCATTAAATCCAGAACAAACAAACATGTAATTACTGCCAATCGCTGTAATGAAAACTTCCCAGCTTTATGAAATCTGCTTGCAGTAGAGTTGAGTTTCACCTAGAGGGAGCAATTCCCTAATCTCACCCTGTCACCCCGCCAGGCTCCTGCTATGTGTGTGTGTGACCTGCAGAATCCATTAATGCAATAAAGTGTTAATGGAAAGCTTAGACTCTCACGCCTGCTGATGTGCGAGTCCCCCTATCAAAGATCAGAGCAGTACATGGTCACCGCTTAGAGAGTCACATTTTTATGGAGACCTAAGAGCATAAAAATCAATAGAACATATATACGGCAATATATATGAAAAGCAAAGAGAGCTAAAATATGCAAACAAACCAGGGTAAATGATTGCACCGTTACTCTTTCCTCCTTTCTATTAACACCGCTGCCCTCTTCTCTTCTCATCTTTGCACCACTGCACCAGAAAGCTTTAATGCCTGTCAGCAATATGTACAACAAACCTGCAGTGCATGCAAACAAACAGACATGGAGGAGCACATCTACAGTGGGGCAAAAAAGTATTTAGTCAGCCACCGATTGTGCAAGTTCCCCCACTTAAAATGATGACAGAGGTCAGTAATTTGCACCAGAGGTACACTTCAACTGTGAGAGACAGAATGTGAAAAAAAAAATCCATGAATTCAGATGGTAGGATTTGTAAAGAATTTATTGGTAAATCAGGGTGGAAAATAAGTATTTGGTCACCTCAATTTTAAATCATGCTTTTTATTTGTTCTTGTTTCTAATGTCTCTGTAAAGCACTTTGAATCGCCTTGTTGTTGAATTGTGCTATACAAATAAACTTGCCTTGCCTCAAACATGGAAAATCTCTGGCTCTCACAGACCTGTAACGTCTTCTGTAAGAAGCTTTTCTGTCCCCCACTCGTTACCTGTATGAATGGCACCTGTTTGAACTCATCATCTGTATAAAAGACACCTGTCCACAGCCTCAAACAGTCAGACTCCAAACTCCGCCATGGCCAAGACCAAAGAGCTTTCGAAGGACACCAGGAAAAGTATTGTAGACCTGCACCAGACTGGGAAGAGTGAATCTACAATAGGCAAGCAGCTTGGTGTGAAAAAATCAACTGTGGGAGCAATCATCAGAAAATGGAAGACATACAAGACCACTGATAATCTCCCTCGATCTGGGGCTCCACGCAAGATCTCATCCCGTGGGGTCAAAATGATCATGAGAACGGTGAGCAAAGATCCCAGAACCACACGGGGGGACCTGGTGAATGACCTGCAGAGAGCTGGGACCAAAGTAACAAAGGTCACCATCAGTAACACACTACAACGGCAGGGAATCAAATCCCGCAGTGCCAGACGTGTTCCGCTGCTGAAGCCAGTGCATGTCCAGGCCCGTCTGAAGTTTGCCAGAGAGCACATGGATGATACAGCAGAGGATTGGGAGAATGTCATGTGGTCAGATGAAACCAAAGTAGAACTTTTTGGTATAAACTCAACTCGTCGTGTTTGGAGGAAGAAGAATACTGAGTTGCATCCCAAGAACACCATACCTACTGTGAAGCATGGGGGTGGAAACATCATGCTATGGGGCTGTTTTTCTGCCAAGGGGACAGGACGACTGATCCGTGTTAAGGACAGAATGAATGGGGCCATGTATCGTGAGATTTTGAGCCAAAACCTCCTTCCATCAGTGAGAACTTTGAAGATGAAACGAGGCTGGGTCTTCAGACATGACAATGATCCAAAACACACCGCCCGGGCAACAAAGGAGTGGCTCCGTAAGAAGCATTTGAAAGTCCTGGAGTGGCCTAGCCAGTCTCCAGACCTCAACCCCATAGAAAATCTGTGGCGGGAGTTGAAAGTCCGTGTTGCTCGGCGACAGCCCCAAAACATCACTGCTCTCGAGAAGATCTGCATGGAGGAATGGGCCAAAATACCAGCTACTGTGTGTGCAAACCTGGTAAAGACCTATAGCAAACGTTTGACCTCTGTTATTGCCAACAAAGGTTATGTTACAAAGTATTGAGTTGTATTTTTGTTATTGACCAAATACTTATTTTCCACCCTGATTTACGAATAAATTCTTTACAAATCCTACCATGTGGATTCATGGATTTTTTTTTTTCACATTCTGTCTCTCACAGTTGAAGTGTACCTCTGGTGCAAATTACTGACCTCTGTCATCATTTTAGGTGGGGGAACTTGCACAATCGGTGGCTGACTAAATACTTTTTTGCCCCACAAAAGTATTTCACAGTATACAGAAGCAGTCGTGATCAAGAAGAAATTAAGATATGTGTCTGCTGCAAACTGCTTCCTCTTATTTTACTATTAAATAATTAATCAGCCACATGGAGAGATAATCTGCAGCAGCTGACAAAGTTTAACTGTCAGCTAATAACAAACCTGAAAATTTGCTGCACTATCAGCACTTCCCTAGCAAACAAGTGTAGCTCCAGTTAGACAAATGCACACAAGTGTTGATCAACAAAGTGACTGGAAACAAATTAGTCGGTGCAGTGTACTCAAAGTCGCTCTCGGCGATGTTAGGTGATGACGTATAACTGATGTGCAACTTTGGGATCGCAG
Organism: Copadichromis virginalis; assembly: GCF_057382275.1. Lineage (NCBI taxonomy): Eukaryota > Metazoa > Chordata > Actinopteri > Cichliformes > Cichlidae > Copadichromis > Copadichromis virginalis. The sequence continues at coordinate 4,106,144 of NC_140624.1, read as the reverse complement.
CTGCAGACCTCGTGAAGTGAGGACAGATACCTCAGGTCTAATGAGTCCTATAGGATCTGTAAATACGTAAACCGAGCCTAAGAATTCTGTTCTCAGATACCAAATGAGCCACGTCCTACTCTCACTGACCTGTGATATGTACAAGCTGTGACCTCCACAGAAACTCCTCAGAACGTATACAGACATCAGCATATTCTGCTGAATGAATGATACACCTGGTCTCACAAAGCCTGGGAAATGACTACGAGCAATTAGAAGTGAGGACAAAGCGAAAGAATGATTGTGCATAAATTCCTCAAAGATACTTGAAAGCCGAATTCCACAACGCATAAACAAAGTCTTTCTGCTGTCAAGGTTGACAAGGTTGCTGCGAACAGACCAACAAGCATCAGCATGATCACTTCTGATAGAGTGAAGGAAAGGTACATCAGTGCTCAAAAGACTTTCGGTCATTCATAATCTAAATAATTCAGAGGCAACTGGCCCTTTATTCTTCCCTGATTAAAAACGGGAGAATAAAAATGTCAATTGAAAATGTTGGAAAAGGTCGTGTCCTTATGCAGAGCGGCTAATATACAGGATCGCACGCGTACCATTCAGAAGGCCAGATTACAGAGAGTGAGGAGGCATTCAAGGAAGCAGAGGACGAATAGTGAGTTTAAGAGGGCAGAAACATAGAGCGGATTTACAGCTAGTGAGGGGGAGCACCAGGAGGTTTAAGAGCCCAGGTGGGGAGCGTTACAATGCCTTCTCTTAATTGTGTTTAATGCCCAGTGAAGGGAGCTCGTCCAAGTGTGTCGCTCTCTTAAGTGACTGTGGAACCGTCCAACCCCCGCTCAATCTGTCTGATCTGAGCCTACCGAGAGCACGGTGTAATCTCTGTCCTGTTTCTACTACGACTACAACATGCTGTCATCAGACCTTTGTGTAGGTGCCTCTAGTAAAAGCTCTGATCTGTGTTATCTGACCTCAAGCACTGTACTTCTGAGCTTGACATTGAGTGCCTCTGCTGAGCTCCTTATCTTCTTTTAATTGTGGGGCAGGCGTGTTTTGATATGCCATCTGCAGGGAAGGATCAACGAATCCCAAAATACTAGAGAAGCTTTTAAATATTCATAGAGAGGCCTTAAAATAAAGGCAGTCATTGGTATTATATCAATGAGGAGTTAATTCCCCTATCTGTGAAAAAAAATCCAATAATCTGAATTTGCCTGTGATGTGGCAAAATTGTTGCGCTCACACTGTGGATACTTTCTGACAGTCTCCTATAATGTCCTTGAACATAAATAACCAGCAATATTGTTTGTGAGGTCTGAGATATGAACCTGACGTATACCTGCAGATATCTCCTGAACCCATGCAGCCCATCATTAAGCAGCTGAGGGTGACACACAACAGCCTTCCACGTCCACTACGTAACTTTTAACAATCTTCGGCGAGGGGCCGACTTTTTTATTGCTACAATTTTTCGAAGTCTTTCTTGTTTAGATAATAGAAAACACCGTCAAAACAAATCGGCTGTTTTGCCTGGATGATGTTCTGCTTTGTGTTGCTCCCATTGTGTAAGCGCTGCACAAGAGACGCTCCCCTCTTTTTATCAACCTTAAGGTTGCTTTCATATTTGAGGCTGAGGGGAAGATATCTTCCAGCTGTGATAATGAAAAAAACATAGTTGCAGTCTGGAATGTAAAGCCAGCTGCTCTAAACAGTGGATTGACTTCAGAAAGCGAACAGCACTTAAACCAGGAGGGAGGAGCGCATGTAATTGTGCTTGGTGTGGAGCCATTCTTTAAAAATCAATGGTAGTGTAAGAGTGAGCTGAGAGAATATGGCGTTTGACCTTTTCCTACGCGTTGGACAATATTGTGAGAGCACCTTGTTGGAAAGACGTCTGGAGTTCAGCGTCTAAATGTCATTTGTGGAAGAAGTGACAAAAAAACAGTAGAGAGGTGCACAGAGCACAGCGCGTCATTAACTTTCTGCTGGAGGATACAGGCACACGTGTGATGCGACTGCCTAGCTAGATGAATGGGACCCTACTGCTGGGGGCCTTATAACAAGCTCAGGGTGAAAATAATTGCAACAATACTGTGAGAAGCAACTGTGAGAAGCAACTTTCCAAACAGGAAGTTGATGTGACAGCGGTCAACCAGGAGGTCTGCAGAAGACGGATAGAGTATTAAATCCAGAGAGATTGCGAGCTGTGTATAAGTTAAAAAGAGACCAAGCCTCGAGGGAGGGAGAGGAGAAGAAGAAAATAAGGCTGACCCTTCATCTGAGCGACTGGCTTGGAGAATTATCAGCTGCTGCAGTTACTGGCTCAGTGACACGGAGCCACCCGACACAGGACCCCACTAAGAGGGAATGGGGTGTAAGTGTGTGCGAGGGACACCGGAGGACCTTTTCACACAATGATCCCTGTGAGAGGTCGCGTCCTGTCATAAAGAATGACAGCTTTTGTCAAAGTACTACTTTCTTTTCTGACTGTCCTCGTCGCAAGAGCTTGATACCAGTTGAATGAGTTTCTGAAGTTCAGAGTGTGTTATGCGAATTGGAGAGAGAAAGATTGTCAAGGCTACCAAATTCACTGCAGCTGAGACTAAACAAGTGATAAACTGAAAAAAACATGTTACAGATATTTGCTTAGCTATACTTACACCTGGAATTAGGAAGCAATTGTACCGTTAGAGCACAATAAACCATAAAGTTGGTGAAAATGCCAGCCCGAATGCCCTGCTAAAGATGGAGCCACTTTATCACTTAACACCCCCCCCCCCCCCCACCCCCTCGCCTTTTACTGCAGCTCCATCTTTCTTTTCACCAGAAAATTAAAAACAAAAAAAACCTCCCCCACCCCGGCACACAAAGTCTTCTGCTCCAGCCGGCATTGATTTTGCACTGAAATGAAGACAGAGGATATTCATCGCGGCTAAAAGAAGATTTTCACCAGATGATCTTGCAAGCCACTGATTCATTTTATCACATAAGAACAACACCCTGCCAGCTGCGAGAGAGAATCACAGAACAACAAACATAATAAATCAACTGTAAACATCAAATAAAAGTGACAAAGCCTTAAAGTAAAGACAGTAAAGATCTGTATTTTCTACCCAGTGAGTGGAAAAGGTCCCATTTGAAGCATGCTGTGAAGGAAAAGGAATCGTTTTAAGGATAGACCCTCCACAGAGAGTGTTTGCGTGCGCCTGTCAGACAAGGTTATTTTTTAAGACTCCTTCCTGATAAATAAATTCTCTATTCTATCCATCCTCCATGGTGGCCAGACTTGGCCAAACAAAAGAAAATGAAGGGTGGTAGATATTTTTCACATCTTCACTCCTGGTTTATTCTTTGACTCACCTAAAGGAAGCTGCTGAAGACTTGAATGAGAACAAAAACTGTCAATAGCAGGGATCATACTGTGACTTCTCACAATGCCTATTGACCGCTTTTTGCTGAATGCAAGTATAAAGCCATGTAACAGCTGCAGGCCAGGTATATTGTAAATGTTCATCTTGAAAGCACAAATAAACAGATTATTTCTAAAGAAGGACATTTCAGACACTTCGGAACACAATACAAATACATTCAGCAGAGTCCTATTGACAGTGTCTGGAATTTGTTAGATGCGTAAATATTGAAGAAGACACGAGCAAATCTGCTTCAAAAGATACATTTATGAATAAAAACATTATGTGACCCACATGTTTCACTATATTTCTTTGCCCTATGGTGCTAGACGAGGTAAGCTGTAGGCCATATACAGCTTTTCAGCAAAACTCGCCACCCTCTGTCTCCCCAGGCTTTCTGGGGGCATCCTAGCCATTCCCCCGCGAACGCTGTATGGCCAATGTGAGTTGTATAACAAGTAAATTATTCACAGAAACTGCAATGGTGGAGGTGCTTTCAGGCTCAGAATAAACACTGCATGAATTCTGAGGAGGGATGACAGATGTGGAATGTAAGATTAAAAAAGCTACGTCTGCCTAAGTTAAAGTTTCATTCAGCGAGGGGATCCTGGCAAAATCACGCAGTGTGAGAGAATGTCTCCCCATCTCTCTCGAGAAGAGCTGAAAGGTCTATTCACAGCAAAGTGACTCCAAATCAATCGTGCCAGGAAGGATTAAAGACAGACGAGCCTTTCTCTGCCTGTCCAAAGCTATCCCTGCTGTCTGCACTGACACATTCACGCTCTTTCACACCTGACAACATTCTCTACCCTTAGAGGACAAGACACCAAAAGAAAGAAAGTCACGACAATGGCAGGAGAAAAACTATTAGACATCCCTGACTAATTCTGCCGTTAGATCTTTACCATCCCAACAAGACTCTTCAATCAGCCTGAGAACCCAGAGGCACTTCAATTATGCATTGAGAACAAGTAGGAAAGCACCAGGAAGAAGAACGTCATCCTGCGATTGGGGCCATAAAGTGATGAGGCTCTTATTGCCACAGCCAGTCAGAGAGTGAGAACGTGGAGACTCAGAGAGATGCGCAGGGAAATGGGGCCTGCAAGCCAAGCGCAGACTACAAAGCACACAGCCAAAGACAGACAAACACTGCCACTGGAGAGGAAAGCTCCTTTACTTCTTCATGCTGCAGATGCGCGCTGGCTGCAGGGATGGCAGCTGCACTGTCTTACAGCTATCTCATCCAAGTCAGCTCTAAATCAATGCACAGAAAACCAGTGTACTTAGTGTGTTAAAGAGATGAAGGACCATAAAAAAATCCCAGTGATGTTCTAAAGAGGACAATGAGATATAAATACATAAACTGAGCTAATAAGAGGGGGAGATGTTCCTCACACAAGGCGCTAATTAAATGTGAATTTTGCCACTCTGTTGACATCAAAGGTGCTTGAAAATATCTTACGAGGCATTTGCGTACAATAAAACGGGAACACGTTAGAAAAATAAATATCTATTTATGTGAAAGCAGTGCCTTTTTATGAGTGGCTGTTTTCCTCCACATAAACTGCCTCGCCTGTAGAGGCACACAAACATTTGGCTCGTATAAATATCTCACTCCGGTCTGCCAGTGCAGCCATGCCGAAAATCCGAAGAGACAGGCAAACGGTTGGACAGTCTCCCATTGAGTTTCACTACTTGGAGGGCTTAATGAGTGTGCTGGCTCAGCAGAGGTGCATGTGGCCGGAGCCTTGTGTATCCGACAGGTCGAACAGTCCACCTGTTCACCTGCAGCACAGGACCAAAGGGCTCGAGGAAACGGAAAATCCCTAATGCACCGCACGGCAGCTAGATTGCCACCCTCAGCAGATTACTCGGCTCCTTTTCACTCCTTGCGGGTCATCAAAACAAATCCCAAGACTCAGTGTCACAGAGCAGGGCACCAGCTTCTGTAAATGTACCTCTAAGGGTGTCAGCCGCTAAAGTGACTGACCATAATAATTCCAATGTGTGTCCTCATTTCAGAAAACCACAAACAAACAACCTCCACTTACAACATCAATCAATCAAGGCATACGGACTTCTCGGGATGAACTGATGACCTTGGCTGGCTGTGTTTGAAAATGCCTGAAGAGTAAAATATGTCATTTCTAATATATTTCAAGTGCCAGACAGTCGCATGCCTAAAATGAGCTGAAAAGCAGCCTTGGGCTTTCTCCCTGAAAATGAGTGAAACACTTGGGCAACTAACAAACACTGTTGTGGTTTTAGCTACAGGGCCAGTCTGCACAACCTTGTGCAAAAATTGCTGCTGGGTTCACTGAGAGCTGTTCGGGGAGAAATATGATACTAAGTAATGTTTTTAGTGTGCATTCAGATGTATGCGTATTACATGCTTTATTATCTCATTTCACTGCACGGAGTGGGCGTGTGGCCTTGCTGTGGGGTTGGTCTGTGTACTGCACAGCCAACCAAGATCCCATTAGAGACATTGGTGCAAACACGCAGCATATAACATTTCACCACAATGCTTACCAACACTCCTAATGAACAGAAGGGATTTGATTTCTGAAACGGGTGTGGTGGCCAGAACCCAAAACAAACATGAGGGAGTGAAGCGACGGCATGAGCTGTGCAAAAATGTGCTTAGTCTATTCACTGTTTGTGCTTTCAGATGAATTACACAAGGGTGGAACAAATTTTTAACAAATGCATAAAAGTAAAATTGTGAACATAAGCGTATGTTTATTCCTGGAGCAGGAGTACTGTGAATGGAAACACTCAGGTTATGCAACGCGAGGCATTATGCATCCCTGGAGGGACAGCGGGAAGAAGAAGATGCAAAATATGCACATCCGCTTAAGTGAAACCCAGAGCACGAGGCAGATGCCTAGTGAGAAGAGAGCAGATTCAGATTGAAAGACATATAATCAACAGTTACACTGCATGCCACCACACCACAGGGTAAATGACTTTTTCTGTGCATCTGCAAAGGATACCTTTTTCTCTTCATTCAGCTGCCTTAAAGACACCTGTGAAAAGGTGATGTAAAAAGACAACGCTTTTACACCCTTTTCTGTCATATGATAAACCATCCTGATGGTATATATATGGTATACAGTGGGGCAAAAAAGTATTTAGTCAGCCACCGATTGTGCAAGTTCCCCCACCTAAAATGATGACAGAGGTCAGTAATTTGCACCAGAGGTACACTTCAACTGTGAGAGACAGAATGTGAAAAAAAAAATCCATGAATCCACATGGTAGGATTTGTAAAGAATTTATTCGTAAATCAGGGTGGAAAATAAGTATTTGGTCAATAACAAAAATACAACTCAATACTTTGTAACATAACCTTTGTTGGCAATAACAGAGGTCAAACGTTTACTATAGGTCTTTACCAGGTTTGCACACACAGTAGCTGGTATTTTGGCCCATTCCTCCATGCAGATCTTCTCGAGAGCAGTGATGTTTTGGGGCTGTCGCCGAGCAACACGGACTTTCAACTCCCGCCACAGATTTTCTATGGGGTTGAGGTCTGGAGACTGGCTAGGCCACTCCAGGACTTTCAAATGCTTCTTACGGAGCCACTCCTTTGTTGCCCGGGCGGTGTGTTTTGGATCATTGTCATGTTGGAAGACCCAGCCTCGTTTCATCTTCAAAGTTCTCACTGATGGAAGGAGGTTTTGGCTCAAAATCTCACGATACATGGCCCCATTCATTCTGTCCTTAACACGGATCAGTCGTCCTGTCCCCTTGGCAGAAAAACAGCCCCATAGCATGATGTTTCCACCCCCATGCTTCACAGTAGGTATGGTGTTCTTGGGATGCAACTCAGTATTCTTCTTCCTCCAAACACGACGAGTTGAGTTTATACCAAAAAGTTCTACTTTGGTTTCATCTGACCACATGACATTCTCCCAATCCTCTGCTGTATCATCCATGTGCTCTCTGGCAAACTTCAGACGGGCCTGGACATGCACTGGCTTCAGCAGCGGAACACGTCTGGCACTGCGGGATTTGATTCCCTGCCGTTGTAGTGTGTTACTGATGGTGACCTTTGTTACTTTGGTCCCAGCTCTCTGCAGGTCATTCACCAGGTCCCCCCGTGTGGTTCTGGGATCTTTGCTCACCGTTCTCATGATCATTTTGACCCCACGGGATGAGATCTTGCGTGGAGCCCCAGATCGAGGGAGATTATCAGTGGTCTTGTATGTCTTCCATTTTCTGATGATTGCTCCCACAGTTGATTTTTTCACACCAAGCTGCTTGCCTATTGTAGATTCACTCTTCCCAGTCTGGTGCAGGTCTACAATACTTTTCCTGCTGTCCTTCGAAAGCTCTTTGGTCTTGGCCATGGCGGAGTTTGGAGTCTGACTGTTTGAGGCTGTGGACAGGTGTCTTTTATACAGATGATGAGTTCAAACAGGTGCCATTCATACAGGTAACGAGTGGGGGACAGAAAAGCTTCTTACAGAAGACGTTACAGGTCTGTGAGAGCCAGAGATTTTCCTTGTTTGAGGCAAGGCAAGTTTATTTGTATAGCACAATTCAACAACAAGGCGATTCAAAGTGCTTTACAGAGACATTAGAAACAAGAACAAATAAAAAGCATGATTTAAAATTGAGGTGACCAAATACTTATTTTCCACCCTGATTTACGAATAAATTCTTTACAAATCCTACCATGTGAATTCATGGATTGTTTTTTCACATTCTGTCTCTCACAGTTGAAGTGTACCTCTGGTGCAAATTACTGACCTCTGTCATCATTTTAAGTGGGGGAACTTGCACAATCGGTGGCTGACTAAATACTTTTTTGCCCCACTGTATATATTACAGACGAGCTTTTTGTTCTGTTGCATCTTATTTGTCACAATGACATTTTATTTTTTTATGATTTTCAGATCTTTTCTTTACAGATTTTACTCGAGCAATTTGGACTTTGTGCTGAAACTCATGCAGTAAGTCTAAGTTTGTTCTTATGTTTAATATTTAATTGTTTTAAATCTTTCAATTTGAGTCTTCCTCTTCATTTTTGGCTTCTGACTTTTTAATTAATCCTAACCCTAATTTGCTATTGCATACTGTATATTAGCTTTGTGACTCTTTGTATGTGAAAAGCGCCGCACAAATTTAGCATTTTGCTTGCTTGTTTGCAATAATTCATACAACATTAGAAAAGACTGGGAGAACTTGGGGAATTTGCTGTGCTGGAATATTGCAGAACCTCTTTCTTCATTTTAGCCTCCAGCTCAGAAATCCCAGAAAATTGACCTTATCCTGTAAATGTCTTCCCAAAGCGATTCATTCTGGACATAATAAACTTAGAGTGTGAGGGAACGCAGAATGAAAACAAGACCTTACATTAACCAATAGAGAGATGCAATCTGTATTCATGGAGGTGCAGTGTGTCTGCGAGCACTGTTTGAATGTTGATGATGCTCTGTCTGCATCTGCTCCTCATCCAGGGGGAACAGGGGGAAGTAATTGTATTTCACCTTTGGACATGACAGCGACAACACCCGAATATTGTCTACAGGCCAAGATGCTCCGGTCATCCATCATTCTGAAAATGTATTCTTGAAGTAAAAGAAAAAAAAAAGAATTGATGCAATATAGATAAAGCGTTGACAGCTGTAGCATAAACAAAAAGTAGGATCCTTGAATCCTTCGGCTTTAACAACAATAAAACTTGAAATTTCTTACTTTTAATATGCCTCACATTTCATTCCACTGCCATATGGTGTAGTACTAATCAGTGTTGCTGTTGCAGACGCCGTCTCCCGTTATACCTCTCCACTTTCTCTGAATCCTACTGCTTCTTTTTGCCATTAAAAAAAACAGCTGAAGCGGGATGACATTTGACAATTCTGAAGTTTCCTGTGCATCTCCTGCTATGTGAGAATCCACAGACACACCAATAGAAATTACCTTCAGTCAGCGCAAAATCTTTCTTCAAGTTTTTCATTCATACCGAGAACCAGTGGGTTTAGGTCTGACATCAACAACAACATGTTGGAGCACCACAGGGAACTGTGCTGTCCCCTCTTCTCTTCACCCTGTACACCTCTGACTTCTGCTACAACTCTGAATTATGCCACATTCAGAAGTTTGCAGATGACACGGCCATCATGGGGTGTATCTGGGATGATCAGGAAGAGGAGTACAGAAGTCTGGTGAGGAACTTTGTCGCATGGAGTCACACAAACCACCTGCAACTCAACACCTCAAAGACTAAGGAACTGGTTGTGGACTTCGGGAGGTCCAGAGAAGGTCCACTGCCAGTTCAGATAGAGGGGGAGGAGGTGGAGGTGGTCAACAAGTACAAGTACCTCGGGCTGTGGATGGACAATCAACTGGACTGGTCATGCAACACAGAGCACCTGTATAAAAAAGCCCAAAGCCGACTGTACTTCCTCAGGAGGCTGAGGTCTTTTAACATCTGCAGGAAGCTCCTGAGGATGTTTTACCAGTCAGTGGTTGCTGGAGTACTTTTCTATGCTGTGGTGTGCTGGGGGAGCTGCACAGCAAAGAGGGACTCATCCAGGCTGGAGAAACTGATCAGGAGGGCTAGCTCTGTGGTCGGCATGAAGCTGGACACTCTGGTGACAGTGGCAGAGAAAAGGACATTAAAGAAACTGATGGACATTATGGACAATGCTGGGCATCCTCTGCACACGGCCATAAACAACCAGAAGAGTCTGTTCAGTGACAGGTTGCTTCTCCCCAAGACAAGAACTAACAGACTTAAAAACTCCTTTGTCCCACACGCCATCAAACTGTTTAACTCCTCCCTGGAGGGGAGAGGGAGGGGAAACAGGAGGACAAAGGAGGGGGGAACAACTAAGCTGTAGTGCCTCTGCACCTCACTGTACAATACCTTGTGCAATACTTTTTGTAAATAGTCAACAGTGCAATAGACTCAATACTTGAAATGTGCAATTCACTTGTATTTTTATTTTTTATTCCTATTTATTCTATTTATCCCCTTTGTATATTTTATTTATATTTGTCTCTGTATTTATATATGTGTGTGTGTGTGTGTGTGTGTGTGTGTGTGTGTGTGTGTGTGTGTGTGTGTGTGTGTATATATATATATAACAGTTCTGTAACTGTAACTTTGGTCGTTGCTGTGCTTTTTGGAAGTCGAATTTCCCAGAGGAACCCACCCGAGGGATTAATAAAGTTCTATCTTATCTCTTATCTTAACATGACAACCCCCCATTGCCGAACGCTTGCCTCCGATAAATGCAGACCTCCGTTCTTGACTGGTGTAAAGGTCAGGTTTTAGTGGCAGCTTGATGGCACAGAAAAGCTTCCTTGACAGGCTCTGCCCCCTGTTCCTTTCCTCTTCTTTTATTCCCCCCTGAACGCCTCATTGGAGGCGCCTTTACAGTTGACATGCTAATTAGCACAGAGGGGAAATGGACTGTGTAACTACTCTTTTCTGGTCAGCCAACCTTCCAATGGCCATCGGCCCCTCATCCCAAGCCAGTGGACCACACAAAGAGACAGATCGCTAAATAATAGTGATCATCAATCCCTCTATTGTTGTGATGTTGTGATGCAATCATAGCTGTATTATTCACGAGACAGGAACAAGCCTCCTTTCAGGCATCTTTATTACATCCAGGAGACTGCATTACGACTTTGTCAGTGACCTCCGCTGGATAGTTATCAACTCCCACGGGTCTACCTCCTACTTTGAGTAAATTTTAGATTAGCATTTCTTCCTTTTTAGAAAGGAGCAAGTGCTAATCACTCAACACCGTGCTCTTGTTTTCTGGGGACAGGATAACTAGCACGGGTGACAGCCTGAAAGAGGAACATATGGATCAATGCCTGCTCCAAGAACGGCACAGGAATAAATCAATGCTCATTAGATGTGAATTAACGTCTGTCACAAAACAAATACTCGGCACTTTATGAACTTGCCTTGAGCTTTTCTTACCAACTCTTTCAAATGGATACATGTTGTTACCCAGTTAGGAGGTGAACGGTAATCATAGGCGCAATCTGAGAAGACTTGGCCAGCTGGTGCACAGTAAGGTGAAGTTAGCACTCCTACATTTCTCCTATTACCACTTTCCATCAATCAACAAATGAGGGCATTTTACCGGATCAGAGTCTCCAACGTGACCTTCAGATGCAGTCGTTTATTTGCATAATTTTCACTTTGCATATAAAGTAATACATGTACTCTTGATTCTGTATCACAGTTTTTTGGGGAAGAGTTTCTTCAAAGTAAATATAATCACCTATGTGCACTAAATATGAGCAGAGCCGCTATATCTGTGCACCAGTGCGCTGATTATGTATTTCACTTAGCAGTTTCCCCAAGTGTCCCCCAGTCATCATTTGAAAAATTCTAGTGGCACCAGTGGAGCCCAGCCTGTCATCAGACACGAGTTCAAAGACAAGGATTACTTTCAACAGAATATTGTGTGTAATTTCTGTACGTGATTGCCGCCCTGCCACACTGGCTGTTAGTTTGGTCTTGAGCCAGAAGCATGAGTCACACCAGGAGAGAGCAATGTTTCGTCAAGGACCCTCAGGAATAAAATATGGTGACCCTGAGAGACTTTAACTATTCCCTTCTCCAGTCGCTGGAACCATGCATCAACTTTGCCATCTTGCTTAAAATAACTGATCACAGACCTACTTTGAAGCCCAGTGATCTAAAATCAAAGGAGCCAAAAAGGCTCAAAGTAAAGACAAAAACCAGAAGTGGGACGAAGCCTTTTTAACATCAAAGTCATCAAATATGTAAGAGTTTCAATAAAGTACAAGACCTCGTATCCTAATTTTCTTGGATAAATTCCCTTTTTTCTCTATTCACAGCAGAAAGTGCAAAGCGAGAGAAATTCACTTTCATTTACGAGTAGAAAAAGTTGATTTTTCAATTTGAGGGGGAGTTTTTACGAGATAAGATGTCACACGATTAGATGAGACGATACAAGATTTTGTTTACCGAGCCTCAAAATGTTGTGATGATATATTTGAGAGTTGAGGCTGAGCAGCTCTCGTGTGGATAAACTCTCGCTGACAAACAGGGGATTTCACACAGGCGGACAAGCTGCATCCTAAAAACATGATTACCGAGCAACGCGATGGGATACAAATCCTTTACAAATTCCTGTTACTACTGTATCTTCATTAATCAGCTTCCCGTCCCCCATTTCTGTACGTCTCACGGACGTTGAGATGATTATTCGCGTTGGTGAGTCTTTTCTTGGGATTTTTCATGTAATCGCTACACTGAACATTGTGGGTCGAGTTGGCTGAGGGTCGCAGATGCCAACAGACTTAATAAACTGATCCGTAAGGCCAGCAATGTTGTGGGGATGGAGCTGGACTCCCTCAAGGTGGTGTCGGAGAGGCGGATGCTGTCCAAGATAAAGACAATGTTGGATAACACCTCCCACCCACTCCATGACATGTTGGTCAGTCACAGGAGCTCGTTCAGTGAGAGACTGAGATTACCGAAAAGCACCACTGAACGACACAGGAAATCATTCCTGCCTGTGGCTCCCTGTACAACGCATCCACTTAACACACTGTTTGCTGCTACAACTACACATGTTTCTTTTCCAAATATTTATTTATAAGTGACTTATGTATGTATGTATGTATATATATGTATATATTGTACTATTCTTAGTTAGCGTATTGTCTGTCTTGTCTTAATGTTGGTTTAAAATGGAGCACTGTAACAAAAAATAATTTCCCCCAGGGATCAATAAAGTATTCTGATTCTGAGTTTAACGATTAATATATAGACAACTTATTTCTCTTATTTGCAGGTCAGGGGGCTAAGTTAGGTCAGGTCCCAGGAAGACAAATGACACGAGGAAGCAAAAATCTGCCTGTGATTTCCTGCTGTGCAAGTTCTTCTTTTACACTGACGTGTAGTCATTGAAATGCAAACTGAACAGTGAGGAGGAGAAACTGCCGGCTACAAGTTTTATGTGGGAGTTGACAGCTGAACGGGTTCATCATTTGTTGAGAGTCCCCTCAAGCAGTTATAAATAAATACCTGGAGCCTGTGAGTTTCCAGGAGTTGGTAATGTTATTTTCTCTTTACGACCAAAAAGAGTATACCGATTCCTAAGAGATGCTGACCTAAGTTATTATACCCAGACAAGCATAGAGTTTAGGCAGAGATTTGCACTGCAGGGCTCTCCTAGGAAACGTCAGAAGCAGACTGACACTTGCACTTCTGTGTCACCCACCTTGAATTTCAAAGAAGTTATTGTTAAATATCCCCGAGAATTAAATCTATCCCAGCCCAGTGTAGCAAAGACACAAGTCTTATGGGAAACCAGCAAAGATCTGCAAAGTTGTGGTTTCTTTGCCTCATAAAATTGTTGTTGCTGTTTATCTGCAGTTGCAAATGTTTGTGCATATTGAGCTCAAATGTGCATATCTTCACATGGTTTTAACTATAAAACCTTTTTAACTATAAAGGCGCAGACAACCAAAGAAAAATAGATATTTTAATGTTGGAGCTGTGTCCTGGCAGTGCAGTTGGTCATTTGCCAGTGTTTCCATGAGAAGACCTGAATAGCTGCTCACCACAAAGAGCATTAGGTTTACAGGCCCGGGTCAGTAAAGCCACAGGTCCCTCTGGTCCATATAATGCAGTAAGGTCAGCTAAAGTCCAACTAGCCACTGAGCTGATTGAGGTGGTTATATATAGATGCACTGGCAAGCTAGCTCATTCAGGGGACCGGGCTGGGGGGCTGTCACAAGGCTTGCGGTGATGTAGCGCAAGTTCTTTAATCTAAAATCAGCCAATGGCATAATGGAGCAAGACACTTTTCCATGACACAAATCAGAACAGAATTTCCCCTGTGACATAAGGAGATGAAGGGAATCAATGCAGTATATATGAAGGATAATGAGGCATTAATTGTTGGTACATTGCTGAGAGTTTCAGGTGCACATCTGAAAAACAGGGCAGTAGGGGACACAGTGAGGGAGGGTCAACCATTTACCTCTGTGACTGAAAGGGAACATGCCTGTGGGATACCGGATACATGATCTGAATAGCTCAGTATTTTGGAAGATGTTAATGTGAGTGAGGCTATGCGGCGCATGTGAGCAGAGGATTTTAGCTGGAGTGTGACCATCTTTTCAACCATCTTTTCAATGTCACAGGCATATCACTCCCACTATGTGGCGTTTGAAGTTCTAATTAATGAAGCTGCTGGGCAGTGGTCACTGTGGATGAGCAACACAAGATCACTGTGAATGGAAACACTGTTACAAAGCAGAACATCATGTATTCAAAAAAGATTAGTCTCTATGATCATATTAAAAAAAGTACAAAATCGGTGAATATACTGGGGAGAACAAGGGTGTCATTTATTATTCATATATGCAAGTTTTTAACTGAAGTAGTGTGTTTGCACAGAGGGCAAGGCAGTATGACTGCATACAAAATTAATGGAAAGGCGTCATTAGGCGTAAGTTCACCAGGGGGCAGCACAAACTGACGTAAAGTCTTGCTTGTGAAATTCCCGGGAGCTTTGAGAATCTGCTTCATATGTGTAAGATACAAGAATAAGGAAATAACAGGAAGCACTGACACACATGATTAGCCAATGGATGAGCTGAATGCAAACACACAGTTAATGTACAGCTAATGTTATGTGCGTACACTGATCATTTGATGCATTTGAATATCATGAGGGTAACATTTGGACTGTTTCACTCTGAGCACAACTTTAAGCCTTTCAGATGAAAAGACGAACAAATGAAAATTTAAATTTCACTTTTTAATCTCAAAGTTGTTGTTTTTTTGAAAAAAAAAGAAGAACAAATACTGAATCCAGTCTGTAATACTTCCACAACTTTGTGGCCAAAATGAACAACTTTGGCTTCTTTAGAAAAACAAATGGGATGATTTTATTTTCAAATTTTATTTTTTTATTTTTCAAATTTTATTTGTCACGTACACAGTCATACACAGTACGATATGTAGTGAAATGCTTGGACAACTGCTCGTGACCTAAAGAAAACAAAAAAGGAAAAGGCTATGAATAAGATAGGAAATAAATATGAAAAATTAAAAAGGGTAAATTTAACTAGGAAGGAATAAAATATAAATTAAGGTTAAAAATGAAATAACTGTACAACACAAATTAGAATGAAGGGTAAATTTAACTGGGAAGAATAAGATAAAATATATAAATTAAAGTTGAAAATAAAATAACTGTACAACAAAATACACAATACACAATATAGAACTATATAAGAATGTATGAAGAAATGGATGATGGTAGGGGTGGGCGATATAAACGATAAAAACGATATAAATTTGGCCAACGACAGAGATTTTGACTATATCGCTCTATCGCGATAGCGCATGTTGGTGATGTCATCAAGCTGCGCCTGTTTTGGTCGAAAGCGGCGGCTAAAACCATTATCATCTGCAAATTATGGCGGGCGACAGTCATAGCAAAGAGATGAAGCACTTTTGAAATATGGGGAAAGCCAAAAACTGCGCTTCCTCCACTTCCGTAACATTGATTCATTAATGTTGAATTCTCTCGCAGCTCCATGTATAGCATCCTGCTATGCGATTGCATTTGTCCCTGACCACCAGAATACCTCACGTTAACTTTTATCGAGTGGAAAAAAAGTTGGCGTTCATCCTCCAGCTTCACTGTGCTAATGTTATGCTAACATAGCTGTGTCGCTAGCAATCACGTAGCACAACATTATATACCAGGTAGTCCAACTTCAGTAACCCTACAAACGCCACTGCTGTTTAGTTTCCTGTCTTCATTTATGTTGGAAGTGGTAGCAGAGCTGTACGTTTGAATTAGTTTCAAAAATCTCTCAGTCAGAACATGGTATGAAATGTTTAGGTGTAAACTAGCGAGCTAACTTCCTGCTAACTTCTAACTCCGTTAAATTTAATAAATTCTGTTTTCATGGATGCCTGGATGTTAAACTTAATTTTTACACCCGATAAAGCAGCAACGCTGATGATTTAATTAAAGATGAAAAAATTTAGACAGTTTTTAACTTAGTGTTTGTTTGACTTTGGGACCTGAAGCGGACGGAGTTTTGGACCCAGATTACTCCGCGAAGCTCCTCACTACGGCAGCCGTAATACTCTGACATCCATCAAGCAGTGCAGCTTACCAAAGTTGTACTAAAACATTTTTTAACAGATTTCTGCACGCAGAAATCGGTTCGAGGTCAGTAAGCACAACCAGAATTCAGGCACACTCTCTATTTTTGAGAAAATTAAAGGATTTTAAGTGTGCCTTATAGTGTGGAAAATACGTTATACAGAAGAAAAGAATATATCGTGATATATATCGTTACCGCACATGCTTCAAATTATATCGCGATATGAATTTTATTTTATTTTATTTATTTTTTTTTATTTTTTTTTTTTCTTTTAAATGACATCAGAAACAGCAGTATGCGACATTACGTGATGGCAGAGCTTCAGTTCATCCTTTGTCATTTTTTTTTTTTTTTTTTTTTTTTTAATAAATAGGACAGGGGGAATGAATGAGAGAGAGAGGGGGAGAGAAAGAAAGAAAACCCAAGGGGAGAAGAGACGGTGAGAAGGGGGGGGAAGAGAGACAAAAAAAAAAAAAAAACTCCTGGGTCACCTGTATGGAGAAAAAACAAACAAACAAACAAACAAACAAACAGAGGAGACAGCAAACAACAAAGAGCAACATAATAATAGAGAAAGCAAAGCACCATCACAATAAACTAGCTAGTCATAGATATCAGTATTTACTAAGTAATAAACGATATTGTGCAGCACGCAAGATAGACAGCGCACAGTGTGCTTTGAGGCAGCAGCCAAGAAAGCTTTAGTCCGCGTCTGTGAATACCCATGTGTGCATACCTGTGTGGATCAGCATGCTTGCATTCCAAAGGTTTCTCCATGTAATGATCTGCTAGGGAGTGTGGGGGGGCCACAGCCCCGTCCTCCAGGGTGTGAAGCGGGTATGGAGGAGATCAAAACTCCAGACATCCAGAGGCCCCCAGAACACAAGAGACCATGGAAGACCAACAGAGGGGCAGCCGCGCCACTGTCCCAGTAAGAGCTGAGGAGAGTCCCAGATGAGGGCTCACTCAGCAGCCGCGGAGCAGAAGCCAGGGGGGGTTGCAGTGACGCGCCCGTGAGCTCCGCCGGCCCCCAGCTGCGCCTGAGTGACCGAGCCCTAGGCCGAGAGGCCGGGGGCACCCCACCTCCAAAGGGGCCCGAGCGAGCCCCAGGCCCCAGGCCCCGACAAGCGGCCGCCAAGGAGTGAGCCGGTGTGTACCCGGACGCCCACCCCCAGACACAGAGAACCACCAACACACCGACACCTGAGGGAGTCCGCCACCGGCAGGGGAAGTGGTGGTGGGTGGAGATAGGCCTCCAAACCTTGGAGGGCCTGAGGTGTCCCCAGAGAGGTGGCATCTGATACCCAACCTGACATATAGACACAGACATACAGGCACACACAGACACAAACATCCATTCCCACCCTCATGCTCTCATATGCACTCACTCCACACTCAACCAACGTGGAGACAGACATAAAGAGACGCTGTACACACAATCACACTCCCCAAGCGTACCCTACAAACCGGGTCTAGGTACCCTTGCCCCTGGAGGGGGGAATTGCACCCAGACCCAGGTGGTGTTACCCTTTTCCCTGCGGTGGGGAGAGGCAGACCACCCCGACTCCGCAGCAGCAGGGAGGCCCCACACCCCAGACCGCAGTCGGACGGCCAACTCCTCCTACTAGCCCCCCCGCTCCAGCAGGCCGCAGAGAATGGGGGTGGGAGAAGACTCCAAACCTCCCTCCACCCGCTCATTGTAGTGTTGATGCATATGTGTTCTAAGGTGCAATTAAAACCCAGGAGGGCATGGAGCTACCTGCCAAGGAGCAGCAGGTAAGCGCATGGTCCCTCCTGCTAGCCCTCAATGACTAAGTGTATTTAAAATTGAGAGGTGGGCAACGACGTCAGGGGTGAGGTATACACCCTGATGGTGATTTGGACTCCGTGATTGTGCCCACCCCCAAGATCCTATATGTATGTGTAATGAGAGTGTGAATAATGTGAATGTCTAAGTTGTGGAATAAAATTGAGGCAGAGGCAGCCAGAAGGGGACGGGGGGGGGGGTAGCCTCCTCCGCACCCTGGTGACATACCCCCACTCCAAGGCCCTGCATGTGTGGGTGGTTGTGGAGGAGCGGGAAGAGGGAGGCAGCTGGAGATGGGGAGGGAAGGAAGGGAGGGGCAGGTAACCCCTCCCTGGGGCCAGCTCCCCCGCTGACCCCAGTAGGCACTCCCACCCTCCGCGACCCGCCAGGGAAGGGGGGCCCAGGCCCATCAGACCGGGGCCCAGTGCAGTAGCGCCCCCCGGCTCCACAGAGCCCTGGACAGTCCACCCAACCCCACCACAGAGAAAACTGCACCCACCCCACCAACCACACATCTTCCAGACTACATAAGACGGTAAACGCCCAGGCTGAGATCTTCCTCCACCTCTCCTGTATCTCCCCCTCCTGCAGAGAGTTCCTGAGAGAAGAAAGCTCCTGCCAGATGTGACCATCCCCCCCACCAGTTGAAGAGCCCCCCAGGCGGCTCGATGCACCGGCGGCACCCTGCTCCAGGGCCGGGCCCCCATGCACCCACCCGCCCACAACCCCGGCAACACACCAACCAGGACCCGAGCCCCCGAGGCCCGGCCCGGGCCCCCGCCCAGAGACGGAGCACCCCCAGAACCTCACGCCCATCCCGGACCCACCCAGGGGCAGCCAGGTTGCCAGGTCAGTAACCCACGTCCGTCAGCACAGACCCTCCCCTAGCCCCGCTGCACGCAGCCGCGAGGAAACAGTCACCTGAGAGCCAACAGAGCCCTCAACCGGACGTGACCGCTACCCCGGGTTGAGCCCCCCAAGGAAGATGCCTCCGGGGAACCCCCCGACGCCCTAAGCCTGTCCCTACCCCCTCACCAATCACAACAGTGAAGGCGGGACCAAACTATGACCCCCCACCCCCACTAGGTGATGGAGCTGATAAAAGGGGCCCAGAGCAATTGATCTGATGTGGTGGCAGAGGCTGTGTCAAGACTAATGTAATCTAATAGATAATTTCTATATTGGTTAGAATTAAGATTATTTTTATTTTTCCAGTTCATGAGGACTGTTTTCTTGGCTATGCATAGGGCAGTGAAGATCATATGGGCTATATTCTTTTCTGAAGTGACATTATCTAAGCTGCCCAACAAACACACTAAGGGGGAGGTTGGAATGTTACATTTCAGACACTTTGATAAGTCTTCACATATCTCGCGCCAAAACTTTTGCACTGGTGGACAGAACCAAAGAGCGTGGATGTAATTGTCTGGTGTATTGCCTTGACAGTGTGAGCAGTTGTTGGAAGATGTAAAGCCCATCTTAAACATCCGATGACCTGTATAGTGCACTCTATGAAGTATTTTGTATTGTATTAATTGCAGACTGGGATTTTTAATTAATTTAAAAGTTTTTAAGCAAATCTGAGACCAGAAGTTTTGGTCTAGGTTGACTGATAAATCTGCTTCCCACTTTGCAGTAGGAAGGGATATTGATTCATCTAATTTAGAAAGTGTTCTGTATATTTTAGATAATAATTTGGGGGATTTAAGAGTAAGAAAATGTGCCGCACTTAGTGGTGTTTGTAATTCAACTTGACTGAGGTTAAATTTCTTTTTTACTATGGATTTAATTTGTTGATATTCTAAAAACCTTGTCTTGTTGATCCCATATTGTTCAACTAGTCTGTCAAATGGAATAAATTCTGTTCCCTCTAATATATGTTCTAAGTATTTAATTCCTTTACAACTCCATTCTGGGAAATTAATCATATTATTGTTTTGTAATATGTCAGGGTTATTCCAGATAGGTGTACGTTTGCATGGGATTAATGAAGACTCCGTTATTTTTAGAAACTCCCACCATGCTGTTAGAGAAAAGCTGATGTTGATACTTTTAAAGCATTCATGTCTTTTGATGTTTGAGCTAATAAATGGTAGGTCTGAAATCTCTAGATCCTTGCATAGTGCCTGTTCAACATCTAGCCAGGGCTCAACTAAGAAGGTATGTTTTAACCATTCTGAGATGAACTGAAGCCTGTTGGCTAAGAAGTATTGGTGAAAATTAGGCAGATCTAATCCTCCTCTATCCTTGGTTCTTTGTAGCGTTTTTAAGCTAATACGCGGGGGTTTATCTTTCCAAAGGAATTTGGAAATATATGAATCCAGAGATCTGAACCAATCTTGTGATGGTTTGTTAGGGATCATCAAAAATAAGTAATTTATTTTTGGCAAGATCATCATTTTTATAGTGGCGACCCTTCCCATGAGTGATATGGGTAAAGATTTCCATCTAGTCAGATCGCCTTCTACTTTCTTTAGAAGTGGGATGTGGTTTAGTTTAATTAAGTCTGAAAGCTTAGGAGAGATATTAATACCTAAATATTTAATATTTCCGGATTGCAGTGGGGCAGAGGAAGAATTATGGAAGGAGCAGTTAATGGGGAGAACTGTAGATTTTGGCCAGTTAATTGAATAATCTGAAACTCTTGAAAACCAGTTTATTAACGTAATTACCTCAGAGAGGTTGGTTTGTGTGTTTTGCAGAAAAAGCAACACATCATCCGCATAGAGACTGATTTTATGTTCTATGTTCTTACATTTTATGCCCTTAATTGTTGTAGCCTGTCTAAATGCTGCTGCTAGAGGTTCGATAAAAATTGCAAAAAGTGAGGGGGAGAGTGGGCATCCCTGTCTGGTGCCCCTCAGGAGACAGAAGCTGGAGGATGTCTGGTCATTTGTTCTGATACGAGCTGTTGGGGAATTGTATAATATTCTTATCCAGTTTATGAAAGAGTTTCCAAAACCAAATTTGTGTAAAGTTGCGAATAAAAATTTCCAATTAACTCTGTCAAATGCTTTTTCTGCATCTAGAGATAATATTATGGCTTCGATGTTTTTATCGTATGAGTAGTCTATTAAATTAAGTAATCTACGAGTGTTTGTTGAGGAGTGCCGACCTTTTATGAAACCAGTTTGGTCAGGATGAATTAGGAGGGGGGTCATTTTCTCTAATCTCTTTGAGAGAGCTTTGCAGATTATTTTAAGGTCTACATTTAAAAGAGAAATTGGACGATAGCTTGAGGGAAATGAATTTTAGGCCATATCGCCCAACCCTAGATGATGGAATTTCAAACATTATGAAATCTCTACTGGCATTCAAAAAATAGCAGATATCTTGGCCCCAGTGCAGTCTGGATAGCACTAAGCACAGTATACAACATGTGTTAGACAGCAAACCTTTAAATTTTTTAAGATTTTTTACATCTTAAACAGAAGAACCCCAAAATGTATTCATAATGTAAAAGTGACAAGGAGGAAGCCCCCCTGATGCTCACTCAGGCTTGAGAACGCTGCACGTTTTGATACAGCTGCTCCTTCTCACCCTGAGGTGGGAGAAAATGCTTTTTTACAAAGTAGAGGAAAGGCACTAAAATCTATTACGCCATACTGAATGGCTTTTTGCATTTTGACAGAAAAGTGCATTCTTTAGCAGCGGCAGTAGTAAGTGTTGGGTGTATTTTTCACTGCACTTAAATCTCATCTCATTCTTTCTTGCCAATTTGCATCACAAGGGGATACTCTGATGGCCTTCCCTATAATGAAAATGGAAAGACATTCATTAAGCTTGATCTTCAGACTCTGGACAAGCACTCATCACTGGTGATTAAGTGCAGACAGGAAATTTCATTCATACACAGCTCACAAATAAAAATGAGAGAAAACACATGCTTTCATTTTTTTCTCTGAGCTCCAAATGAAGCAATAATAAGTGAGAGATGAAAAGAAATTAATCAATAACCGTAATTATTAAGATCATTATGCGCCATGTGTCGTATATTGTATGGACAACCATGGCAAAAGACAAATGTGTGGATATGCGGACAATAAATATGAAAAAGCGGTTAATTTGTCAGTAAAATGATAATGTCATTAATGTGAGTCACATTTTGGGTCTGCTGTCTATACTGCGAGTAAAGGTTGGCGGAGTGAACGTACAGGTGGAGCAGAGGTGCATTTCTCTAAATGTCATGGATGATTACCTAACTTAAGCTACATCTGTCATCCATTCTGCTCGTAGTTAGCTTAGTAAACAGACTTTCGGTGGTAATCCTTATTAGCTGAGCACAAATAGGAAGGATTGTGGAAATGAAGACCTTTACGGCAGACGGCCAAGATTAACTCTGACTTGTGAGTTATGACAGGCTGACTGAGAGAAGTTCTTCTACAGTCCAGTGAAAGCGATTACAATTAAAATAGAACAAGTTGAACTAAAATTGCTTTTGTCAGCCAGCGTGAGATCAGCTGAAGGTGGATGAGCGGCACGTGAAATACACGTTTTATTATTTTATCTGAGATTTGGAGCAGACTGGGCACTATACAGGCTTTGTGTTAAGTTCACATGCTCCCCTGATCAGTCCTTAACTGTGACCGTCAGACTGAAGGGCAAATAAAGGCGTCACCTTGCACAATCAATCAACCTCGCTAAAGGACGTGTCTGTTGATAGGGAGGGCAAAAGAAGTCATTTCGTGTCGTGAAAGTTTCACATGTGGCTCAAAATGTTAATACACCTTAGAGGTTTTTGTGAAGTAGAATTTCGTGAGGAGGAGGAGAGGTCAGTGGATTCATTTGGAAGAGTTAAACCGCTTTCCAAGCTCTGCGAAGGCCAGACTGGCTGGATTCTTTATGTCTGTTGTCGTGGTTTCTCAAGGTCACAAAATGTGCATTTGGACATCTCCTGGACATCAATCAAATCTTTATCAAAAGTTACATTTTACCATTATCCACACAAATAAGAAAACTCACCTTAACCCAACTCCTCTCTGGTGCTTTCCCACAACACAAAATATCACAGATTAAGATACTGTGAGGCAGCCTGTTGTCATGACAGGTTATCTTTTCCTCCCAAACACCACACATGCAGCGCTTTCACTGGATAAACATACAAACAAGGGGGGAATAAAAAGCTTCATACACCAAATAGCATATTTAAACCATACAACTGAATATGCAGAAAAAGCAGATTTTTTTCTGCACAAAAAGCTGACTGGAGATGAAAATAACATATTTGACCCTGCTGCTAAATTATGACAAAATTATAAAGTCAAGTTGTTCCAGACTATTTTTCCCAGAAATCTCACCAAGCTTGGCCTTGTGCGTCATCTAAAGGCAATAATTACTTTATTCTGAAGTTCACTCTACTATGATCCTGCTAGAAATGTTAAGTGTGTGACCTCTCGACAGAGTTGTTATTATGATGACCTTTCAAAATATTTGCTTGTGTCCATGAGCTCTATGTGGCCAGTAGGTTATAAACGAGCTTGAACCCAAGACTGAGAGAAACCCTTTCAAGCAGCTGTTTGATCTGCTGACCAAGAGAAATAAGCAAAAAGAAAGAAAACTAAAGAAAAGACACAAGAGACAGAGCACACACAGTGTGTTGAATAATACCGTAAGAATTTTAGGTGGTGGTTATTAGTCAAGCACTCTCTGCATATTCCCTAGGTTGATGTCAAAGAGGATTCTCATTAAGCCCGATCAATAACAGTGTGTTTGTTTATTCAACAAAAACACAAGACAGAAAATGCAAATAAAAGTTTTCTGCTTGCAGAAAATTCACCGAATTGTGCCATAGAAAGTGCAGGTCATAACGAAGTCTGATAAAGAGCAATTTTTCATACATGTATAAACACAATCTATTAATCACGCAGTAATAAAACGAACCACAAATTTAAAAGAAACATCAGTTTATCAACATCTGCAGCATGACAGATGTCGCCGAATAATTCAAAGCACACGCATCATATTTTAACTACGCTGGCACCAAATTTTATTTAATGTCTTCAAAGCAAACGGTGCTTTAATATTAATTGCGATGGTATTTGTTATTTACTGTTTTCTTTAAGAAATCAAAACATAATAAAAACGAGCACACAACAAATTAATGGAATGTGACGAAACAAAAAGCAGATTTGCATGCAAAAGGCATAAGCCTGCTCTCACTCCCGCTGCGCTGCTGGATGAATGATTGCTGTGAAGTTTGGGGAGTGCTTGCAGAATTGAACCCACTGAAACGAGCCCTCTTCAGCATCTTTTAAACGCAGATTTCTTTGGGCGCTATCGCAGAGCCGGACAGTCAAACGAGTGTTAATTCTAACACCTGTTTGGCCAAAGAGTGAAACAAAAGTGCAGTTAAAAACTTTTCAGCTCCATATTTGAGGAGCTTATGATAAATGTATGGAACGTTTATTTGCAAATGTGCATGCTCGCACTGAAACTAGCTCTTTTGTCAAAAATGGATATTAAAACCAAAATTGGATTAGTGTGGTGTGAGCTCTGAGGGCAGAGGACAGAGATTATGCAGGGAGATGTACTTAACATGTGCAATTGCTGTGGAACCTGAGCAGTATTGTGGTATTTCACTGTGTGGAGGATGAAGTTTAATGCAGCAGCTCGGGGGAGACCCGGCAGGAAGTCAGTGCTAACACGCTCAACACAGATTCTTGCTCAAAGAAGATAACTCTTTGTGTAGTACTCCACAAGGTGCAAGTATAGAGAGTGGAACGAGAGGAGTGGGGGGGGCGACACTGCCTCGAGCTGTCAGTTTGCCAGCTCCTCTGGGTCTCACCTTGTTTGACATTGCCAGTCAATAAAATGCCATTTTATAAAAGTACAACTTGAAACAGTAAACAGTATCAAGGTTGGAAAAGACTTTGAACCGCTGAAGCTGCTCAGAAGCTTAAAAATCTTTGCGGCTTCGTGCTTGGCAGCTTACCGTTTACTTAAAATACAAAATGCACAGGGGGACGAAAAATATGTAAAAACCGTTTTACAAAATGCTGAGGTGATGAAGAATTGACTTTAAACATACGGCGCAGATGTTAATCGATTCATCCTGTAGCGTCAGACCTTCAGTCACCTTTTGATATTTGCCTCGAAAGCAAAATTAACATCGTTGTCTGCTGTGGTGTGTTTTTTAATACAAAGACACACAGCATATGACAGCTGACCCGCATTAAGACGTAGACTCTCATTAGCCTTTGGAGATAGAGGTTAATTGTCCTGACATTATGATCATGTCAGACACTATAACAGGTTGAGCCATGTTATAGAGTGTACTTGGCCGCTGACAGTGCCACCAGGACAGACTAGGAAAATAACAGAATGCAAGCAGCTGAAAAACACAAATCTGCAGTTGGATCTGGTTGTTTTGGGCTCAAAACAGAGACCTGCTCATTTATACTGCAGGCTAACTGGCTCCTGGCTGCCTTGGAGTGGCATTGCCATGACGGAGGGCAGGCTCACCCAGAGTGAGGGCTGATCTATTAGGAGAAACGGGAGCCCTCGTGATTGACGAGTTGCTCCACCTCATCCATCAGGTCTGGCACACAGAGACCTGACACTGCTATATTCCTCCCATGTGGCAGGGGACTGCTGCTACAGTACAACCCTGAGCTATATTTGCTAGCTGACATTAATGCCTTGCTCTTCTCTGACTATCTAATCTTCTCTCCCTCTCTCGCTCTCTCCTCTTCCATGACATTGCAAATCTATGGCTATCTATTCCCAAGCTACTTCATTATAGTGGCTTCTACATTACAGCCTAAAATGACATGCCACATTCTAGAAGTAGAGGAATATAAAGGCATAACAGTTATGGTTCTCTGCTCTGCATGGCCTCCAGGAAGATCACACATCATGCAGATATGTAGATGTTTTATGGGAGTCGGTATTCGTTTCATGAGAATTGTCTAGCCTGTTTACTTACCCGTCCTGTCTTCATTTTCATTAGAGTGTACTTGGCCGCTGATCCGTGCTGTAATTTTAATTAAAAACCATAAGTAAGCCAGGGGATGATCAGTGTGGTTTTGAAAGATTTCTGCCTACTTATTTAAAACTGGAGAGGCTAGAGAGGCAAAAGATCCTCTTCTCAGTGGGGAGTCATGAATACCAGGAAAAAAACAACAAAACAAACCAAATAAATGCTGCTCTATATTCGGCTCAGGGCGGGCAAAATGCTGCACTGTGTGCAGATCACCTTGAACCTGCAATTAAAAAATTACAAGGGCTAAAGGAGCAGGCATTTTAATGTGACAAAGTCAGTTACTAATAATGAACGCATTAATGTTTGCGATGGTAAGCGTTAAATATAAAAATGCGCTGGGAGCACCAAATATACAGGAAAGTCCTGTCTCATAAATTCCAACACAGCCACTCAGTAAGCTTGTTATGAACCTGACTGAGATAGGCACTTCTAGGTCTTAAGTGATGCTTTATGGACTGACATTAAGAAGCAGACAGCTGTAAACCCAGCTTAGGCATGCTCACACTTTGCACATTTAGTGAAAGCTCCCGCTAAGTGCAACGTGAGGGACATTCAGCCAGAGCAACAGGAGCAAGGTCCACTCTGGGGACCCCTGCATAATTCCCTTGCTTTTGCCTGTTAAAATCCTCCTGCATCATCTTAATGTTGTGTAATTAATGAAGACAACTTTGCCCTGGCTAATTGAAAATCTGAAGTGAGTTTCCCAATGGAAGGAAAGGAGCGCGAGTGAGAGAGAAGGGGTGTATAAATATATGGAGAGAGGGAGAGGAACAGAGAGCTTTTAACACATCTCTATCATCAAACAAAATTAACTTAAAAGCTCCTGAAGCACATACAGAAAAATCCTACTGAATTTGTCTCTACCTGAACAATATATTCTCCAGGGGAAGATCCTAATCCAATCTGAGGCGGCATTGCCCGCGTTTGGGTCGGAGCTCAACATGCTGACTGCTTGGAGAAAAAAAGGCGCGATTATCACTTGTCAAAGGACGGTGAAAGATAAAAATAAAGACTCTTAGGTCAGCGCCACAACATGCGCTACATTAAACCTTGTGATTTGTGTCAGGAAAAGTTCTCAGATGGTCACATCAGTTTTATTCCTCTAATTGTAGGCAGCCGCCTACACGTTACTGAGTGTTCCCCCTATTTCCATTCATCTTCCCAACAGGCAACCGAGCTGGCAATTTGGGCGATGAATAATGAATGACTGTCAATACTTCTTGTGAGACAGGTGAAGCAAGTAGGCTGTGAAAAATCTGCTTGAATGCAACACAAATTACCGTCTATCAATCTCATTGTGTAAATCTTTACTTCACTGTGGAATCTGGCTTACAATGTTGCCAACACATTAGCAAACTTATGCTGAATTTCTCATTTTATTGAGACCTTTAAAGTATCTGAAAGTTTGTGTTTGTGTATGTGATGGCATACATTTTGGAAGAGGCATCAATAATGGATTAATGGCACCGCTGTGGCTCAGCTCCCTGAAAATTTTGAAAAATGTTATAGAAGAAAATCCAATTCATGCTGACAAGAATATTGAAATGCATTGCAACTACCACACTGAATGTCCCATCATTTCATCTTGACTTATGTAGTCATTACAGGAGCGAAACACCCCATTTAGCATTGTTGTGCACACTTAATTTTCCTCTTGATCGAGTCTCCCTATTAGTGTTTTCAACCTCAGCGTGGCCTTCTCGGGGCAGAGGATTGCTGAGGAAAATGCACCAAAAAATAAGGTCACATGTCTGATTCAGCCAAGCCTCTGGGGCTAAGCATACATTTCAACTCACAGTTAATTAACAGAATGTTTGAAATGATTTTGGTTAGTGTTTTTGGACTCTTTGTGGTTATGAATAAAATATGCAGTGGACCTTATATGATTGTGGTGCTGCACTGTAGGAGGAACCCCCGGTTTCACTTCTGTCCCCCACACTGCAGATGCTTTCACATTAGAATTCCACTGGATAACTGCAGGTTAGGATTTAGAAAAAGCCTGTCTGTCTGCTTGCCTGCCAAGCACAGATCAGACAGTGTGGCCCAATGAAGAATCACCTTCTGCTACCCAACAGTCCCTCCAATCTCCGGGCCCACTACATTCAGCTACTGGGCACTAGTGAATGATAAGGCACTGGAGGCAATAAGCGCTTTCTGCTACATCTCTCCTCTCTGCTGCTATTAGACAAGCTGGACTTCAAAACAAGACAAAATGACATCTAAATTGGCATCTTTGGCCTGTTTTCTGGTGAGCAGTCTCACAACGTTCCCACGCTTCTTGTATCTCTTTATCATGCTGGCCTGAGAGGTGACGTGATTTAGATTCTTATAACAGAGCTGATCTAAGAGTCGGTAGGCTGAGCACAAGATAAAGATGATGTGGGCTGCTGTAGCAAAAGTGGAAACACACACACACACCGAGAGAAAAAAACAGCAAGAAAGGACAAAAGTGGGAGAAAAATAGCCTCATCATAAGAGTAATACATTTGATGCAGGGGTGCAGGGTGTGGGCATACGCTCTCTTCCTTCTTACCGAGGTGTTGTTTTTTTAGTTATAATGAGTTCCCCTGTAATCAGTACCAAATAGGGCTGCCACGATTAGTCAACTAGTCACGATTACGTCGACTATTAAAATCGTCGACGACTAATTTAATAGTCGACGCGTTGTTTGAAGCTTTGTAAGATCACAAAAGCCGCAGGAATAAGTAGCAGGATTTAAGAGTGTAATAACGGACTGAAACAGAAGATGGCAGCACTGCATGTACAAGGAACCAGCTGCCGTTAAACCCCGAAGAAGAAGAAGAAGCTGTGTCCCAGAATTCATAGCGCGGCCCAGCTCAGTTGCCAACAATGGCGGCAGCTAGTTAGTTTTAATGTTACTCTTATTATTCTTTCTGGGTCACAAAATAAACGTTTAACATATTTTCAGGCGAGAATGTAGCTGTGTAAACCTCAAATATCGGCTCAGTTTATCAGGACACCACATATTTTCAAAAGCGCTCCGACGTTTTCGGAGACGTCTGTTACCCACTAGCTCGATAGTTAGCCGGGGTTCAAGGCTCACTAGAGCCGGTGAGAACACCGGACTCCCGGCAAATCGTTTTCAAACCCACCGCCGTCTTTCGCTACTCAGGTTAAACATGATATATAACTTATATATCATGTTTAACCTGAGTAGCGAAAGTGACTTATATAATATGAGTCACTTAGATAACTTAAAAATGTTATTGTTTGGCTTTTTTTTAGTATTTTATTGGTTCCTGATTAAATCGGTTTGGCTGAGATTAAAGTTATCGTTTTTACACAGCTGAATAAACGTCAAGCAGATTAAACTCCATCGAAACAATCTGCAAATGTCATTAAAATTTAATAAACTCTCATCATGTCTTTATTTTTAGTTAGCACAGACCTTAAACACTTACAGCTGTAAGCTAATGATAGTTATATAAGAGCAGATGCTGCTGGTGCAATAAGCTGTACGTTTTACGTCCAATGGATGATGATCTGATTAGTCGACTAATCGCAAAAATAATCTGTGACTAGTCGACTATCAAAATAATCGTTTGTGGCAGCCCTAGTACCAAATCAGTCCGTCTGGGATGTAACAATGTGAATTAAATGGCTGGACTAAGTGTGGAGGTTGAAAATGGAAATTAGAGCTGACAAATCAACAGGCGGCCAGCATTCCTGATGTGCATTTGTTAGACCTAATTAAAATTATAACACAAATATACCCCTAACTCGAGTGCTACTAATCTGGTCATTTGACCCAGCAACCCTGCTCGTCTCTCTCCTCCTTCTGTGTCAAGAAGGCGTTTATTAAAAAACGGACGCGCGCACACATCTGAAACGACGCAGCGCATATGAAAGAATAATCAGACAATCCGTGTCAGCATGTCAAGACTCCATTCCCCTTTGTGGCATCCAGACCACAGCTGCACAGTGCAGATAATTGGGTTGTAATTAGATGAGAACACACCATAGGGGGTCATGTAGCGTCAAAGTCGGTGCATTGCTGCTGGAAATGGGCTGTGACAAAAAAGCACTACACTGTAGTTGTTGTGCATGGTTGTCTATTAGGGGTAGACACAACAAAAAGAAATATAAACAGATGCATGCATACACACACCATTAATGAGATTAACTAAAATAAACAGCGCTGCCCTATCACATCAAACAAAAAGACACAGATGATTTCAGTAAACATGATTGCACAAATATTTATCTATTTTTAAATGTGTGACGTCAAACTGCAAGTGTCAGCGAACAGCCGAACACTACAAACAAACTGTGGGCGAGAATGTAGGTTGCAGATCTTTTCAAATTATGTGATGCAGCTAAGCCTTTAGGGCCGGTAACCTGACTGCCAGCACATTTCCTTGTTGTTCTGCCAGACTGGTCTCATCTTAAAATAAACTGGTCATTATTAACAGCTTCATACTGTGCCTGCAAAAAGAGGCTTGACCCACACAAACGGTTGGTTAAGGGTGAGAAAGATATCAGCTCACCAGAACTTTTCTTGCAAATCTCACCTGTGCACTCACTTCTCTGGCTGCATAGGCATCAATAATTAATGACCTTGTCTCTGCCCCTGTCTAGTTATATTCCACTGCAGGATAACTGCTATTATACAGAATATGGGAAACTGATGCCAGTGTCATTTTTGTTCCTAAACTTTACACGTCTGTCATACCATTTCACTATGCCTGGGCTGGCTGGGGCGATGAGGCTGCAAGAAAAGAAGAAGCAGACTGCTGGATAGCTGAAATCTCTCTGTTTTGTTTATTCACAAGAAGGCTGGTACATAAAAGGTGATTTATATTCTGGACAATGATAAGGTAAAGCCTCTTAGCAGCCCCTGCACTCTCAGTAAGAGATAACCAGCAGCTGGATTCGAAGAGCATCCCTTCTAGTGCAGAAATGTTGGCTGCCTGGGAAACTCAGTGATCTGTGAAGCTCCACTCTTGAAAAGAATGATCAATACACTCCCATCTTACTATTTTCTCTCTAAAGCTCAAAGAAATCACTATCCACTCCGTCGGCACAGAGGTGTGAAGCGAAGGAGGATAGCAGTAGGCGGTGAAGGTGGTCAATTCAATTATCCCTCTGTCAGAGCACATTTTCTATTCTCGACAGCCTGCAGAATCCTTAAGAAAAGTAATACCAAATATGTTGGATTGCTTTAATATTTCTGTGTCTTAATTACATTTTATCGTCTTTATCGCAAACCCTTTTGGGGTAATTTTATATCCTGAGTAGGTAATTGGGTGTCAAAATTAAAACTTCAGGGCTGTAAAAGGTTGACGGTGATAATTTATCTGGAAGATTAATAGATCTTTGGTTGAGAAGTCAGCTTTTGAATACACGGATTCAATTGTGACTCGACGTGCGAGTAACTGAGTGACATGGAAGGCTGTGCCATATGACAAACAGCATATGCTGTCCTAGCAGAGTGGGTAAGGTATGATTGCTAAAACCACAGGATGAGTCAGGGGGAAGAAAGTGTGGGTCAGTGGTTTGACCCAGATGACCCAGACTCTGTGTCTCTGTTAGGAAATGTCAGGGTGAATGAAATTATAGACACGTGCTTATGGCACCGACGTTAGAATAAATATACAACACTACAAATGAGGTATTCTAAGCACTCTGACACATGGAATTTACAAGTTCTGTTTCATGTAGCTCTTAGGAAGCTCCAAGGCAAATAGTGTCTCATAAGCTAACGTAGGCTTTCTGGCATACCAGGAACTGGGGCTAAAAGGATACACGCTTTCAAAAATAAATGACTTATCAGGTTGTGAATTTCACTTTAAAATACAGGTTAATTTGGGCTAAAAACTGTAATTTACTTTTTTTTGGAAATCCATTTTATGGCAGTCTTTTATGTCTGTGCTTTTACTCTAATGACTGTTATTTCCCCTAATGCCCTCTGACAAATGAATGACAAATGGAAAATCATATTAGTTACCTGCAATTTGCCATCCATTAAAACATGCAGAGCTTATGTATTTACTGCAGGGTAATAAACATCTTTTGACTTTAAACCTCCTTATGGAAGAAGTAATATATAAAAAAAACAAACAGAATTTAAATCTTATCAGTTTTCAGGTCATTTGAATTATTACTCATGTTTATGTACAATTCATAGCACATGTACATTTTTGGTATATTTCCCTCTGACACCGACTTGGCTGCAGGTGTGTTAAAGCTGGAAACTCACACACAAAACTCTATTTTAAGATATGACTCTAATATGTATACAGAATACGGAGCCCTGCAGGGGACATGGGAGAAAAAAAAATTAAGACGGACTTTTGCGAGATCTCGCAAAACTAACTCGGGATCTCGCAAAACTTTTGCGAGATCTCGCAAAACTAACTCGGGATCTCGCAAAAGTTTTAGCCACATTCTTCGGACGCCGGCTCGAAGCCGACTGGGAGGTCGAGGCACGATGTGCCGGGAAAGCGGTGTTCCTCCCGGCTGTAGTAGGTCTCGACCTCCCGTTAGCTTCGAGCTAACGAGAGGTCGAATGCCGAAGAATGCGGCTAAAACTTTTGCGAGATCTCGCAAAAGTTTTGCGAGATCCTGAGTTAGTTTTGCGAGATCTCGCAAAAGTCCGTTTTAATTTTTTTTTCTCCCATGTCCCCTGCGGGGCTCCGTAACAGAACTTTTTTTTTTTTTTACAGTAAATAATTTGTTTTGTAGCACAATTTTTTTTTTTATGTCTAGGTGCAAACTAACAATAATCGGCTGTCTGTGGTAGTTAAAAATGCATAATTGTATTGGACACATTATTCTTGTTCAACTCTCAGAGACTAATCATGCTTCATTCATCAAACTGTCAACCGTTTGCTTTAACTTTGCCATTCGTGGATCACACTTTGGTATTTTATTTGTAATCTCAAAAACTTGATTTTCAACACTGAAAAGACCAATTTAACTGTGAGCTTTGACCAGCCAAATACTGTATTTACCAATGAGAAGATGAAACCTGATATGTGCGGTAAAAAACAGCAAAGAGATGTTTGAATGATTCCTTTAATGTCTGAGCCATCCAGCTGAGCGATGTTGTCATGAAAATAACACATAAGGGTGCATCTGCGAAAGTACCCGCATAAATCAACATTACAAAGAAGACATGTTTTTGCAACACTTGCAGCACTGAATTAAAAATAAAACTACACATCTGGCTTTTGGTGAAAGTGGAGATGATGATATTACAAATTCGTACAGTTCTTCCATTATTTGTAATCAGTCAGTAGGAATCTGTCTAAGAAATGAAAGTGGAGAATGTCACCCAGAGGTAATGATAATGATATCTGTAACAAATATTATGCTGATGTTTACTGACTCTAATTCAATCCAGACTCCTATACTCCATCACAGCGAGGTCAGCTGCATTAAACCAATAGTTTGGTGCACATCTGAGGAGATACAGACATCCAAAGCAGACGGATGGCTGCTTATAGATTTGAGCGTGAAGCGCGCTGCCATAAACATCATTTTCCAATGGCTACTCACGTAGCTGTCTGGCTTCCCCTCGACATTTATATTGTAAACACCTGTCTCCTTTCTTGTCAACTCCACACTTCACTTTAAAGGAAAAGCCCGTCATCCAGTGCAGGCTGCTTCACTGCAGTACCCATCAGTTCTGGTACAACTCGTACTCCATTCCAACACAAGAGCAAACCCAGGCTCCGTTTGGGTGTTTGGGATAAACAACATCTGACGTTTTGGCTGGATCTCCGGGAAAAAGCAGAAGGATGACGGAAGATACAGGCAATTTATTGTTTTTAATCAAATATTGGTTACTGGGTGACCCATCTAAGTGGTTAGGGCACACACCACATGGGTGCAAATGCTCTGAGCATTGAGTCCCCACTTCAATTTACTACGTGTCATTCCTTGGCCTCTTTCCTCATATTTCCTGTCTATCTAATAAGGAGGGAACCGTGGTTAGTGTATGTGCTCCCCAAAATAAATTGTTTCCTGAAAAACGTGATTTAATAACAGGCGTATTATTGATTAATCATCCAATTCAACCAGTAATGTGGTGCACGATGATGAGAAGCATTGTGCACCACATTTAGAAATGCAGGCTTTTTCCAGCTTTCTGCATTATCCTTTATGATTCCTTTGTGAAGGCTGTTGTGATTGAAGCATGATTCACACTAACCAGACTGTCTTCGCTAGTGCAGATTGTCTCAGCAATCAGACTTTGTGTGCCTTTATCTGTTGAGGAGGCTACCTTCTTATCTCTTTAATTTGGACACCTGACCCAAAAGTAGCTGTCAGAGAACACAGAGCACAGACGGGGATTAGAGTCTCAGATTAGTATGTCAATAAATTTGCTAACCGCTTCTTGTGCAGGCATCTGATTACTTCATCATGTGTGCTATTGGATATTCGGCATCTGGATAAAATTTTGTCACAGTTAGCGATGAACTTTGCTGAACCCATTCAAGGCACTCAAGAGATCATGTTCAAGCGAACCAACGTGAACTCATAGTAGGTCAAGCAACCGCTACTACTGCTGTAGGGGCATGAGAACAGTTTTCTTTGGCTATTAGTCAAGCGAGATGGTTTAAAGATTAAAAACTATATCCAACCCAACACAGCTTATCTGTTTATTAAGTTTCTCCTTTTTGATCTTTTCTGGTCATTTGAATGGTGTCTGGTGAGTCTCCACTGTGCCATAAAGGCAACCTTTCAACTCCAGTTTCATTTTAGTGGCAAAGCTGCAAAAGAACCATATACAGGAATTAAAGGTGGCTGGGTGAATGAAGATGTTTTGATATAAAAAAAAAGATTCTTGTGAGCAATGACACAAAGGCACACAAAAAATTGCAAGCATGACATGAAAGCCAAATCAGAAGTTGAACTTTGGTCTTTGTAATAATTTGAAATGTAGGATGCATTTCCAAGGAGAACTCTAAATGTAGCAGCACTTATGAAAGCGTCCCAGGCAAAAGGAGATAACCTTGAAGGTTACGTGCAGCAACTGATCTTTGTAATTTTACCCTGCAATTAATGACTCTTGAAGTTTCCTCTTAATCAAGTTTTCTTGAACACTAATATTTAGGAATCAGTAGTAACAGAGTAAGACCAGCATTATAAATTTTGCAGGATTAGTCTCTCAGATTATTGAAGGATGCTCAAACTCACCAGACCTCTCTTGAAAAATATTGTTATTTCATTTCTGCTCTTATGTTCTATGAATTACGCTGTCAGTGTGTTTCCTTGCAGATCATCCCCTCATTTGTCAGACCAACTGACCAGATGCTATGATGGATAAATGTAAGGCGAGGAGAGAAATAGATCAGAACTTGATGGGGGAATTTTCCTTCATAACTACCTTATTTTTCGGACTATAAGGAGCACTTAAAATCACAGTACACCTTATAATCCGGTGCACCTTATGTATGAAATCTGGTCGTGCTTATTGACCTTGAACCACTTTATGTGGTACACGGCGTTCAAAAATCTCTCTGCCACTCAAAAATGGACCGTAGTCAGGAGCTTTGTGGAGTACAACATTCTGTACTTCAACATAAGATTATCGTGTGTGTATA
The DNA here is from genome assembly GCF_057382275.1 of Copadichromis virginalis. NCBI lineage: Eukaryota > Metazoa > Chordata > Actinopteri > Cichliformes > Cichlidae > Copadichromis > Copadichromis virginalis. Next base: position 4,070,231 of record NC_140624.1, on the reverse strand, counting down.
AGAACCCCAAATGGCAGCTGTTAGGAGACATGCTTAGGATGCGGATTTCAAACTCAAGGCTATCAGTCACGTTTTGTTTCGCTTGATGCGCCTTAGAATTCGTTTATAGTCCGAAAAATATAGTAATGTAATATAAATTGGTCTAAACGACATATGAGTCAAATTTAGCTAAATTCTATGTAAGTTCAAATTCAGTGGTTTGAACAGAGTTACATATGAACTCATTAACACCACAGTTATATATAATGACAGCTTGCTTGATAATTTCCAACTAATATTTATTTATATATTTATTTCAGAAGCAGAGAGACTTTATTAATCCCAGAGGGAAACGGAGTATTTTTGTATAAATATATTTCAAAACTGGACAATGTTTTGCATCTTAATGTAACCCTTTAAAAATAATGGGTTAACAAGTATTATTGGAATTATATCAATATTCTCATTCCCCAAAGTAGTGTCCCAACACCAACACTGTCCTGTCTGACACACAGCACATTACATTACAAAGACACACTTTGAATAAATCCACAGCAGCACTGAAAACAGGTTCAACCAAATTAGAAAGTCCAAATTAATCTCAGGTTATAAAGAACAAATTATAATTCTGGCACTGATGAAATGTCAAATAATCATCAAATAATTACAAAACCTCCACTGGGGGGTCTGTGCTACAGTAATTTGGTTCCCATCGATCAAGTATTAAAGTAAGTTACAACCTTTCCATGGAAATATTTCAGCTGCTTGACTTTTTGATTGTCCAGATGCATTTGGAGAAAGTTGAGCTAACATGCAAGTTACACAAACTGCACAGGTAGCATTCAGTTAGAATGTTTTTACCATTATTCAACTCGCAGGTTTGAGTCTCGTATGTGTGCCTACTGCATATACAGCACGTGAGTGGGTTGAGAGGTGTCCACATTGTGTCTTTGTTGGAGCATGTGTATCATGTTCCTTACACTTTAACACCTAACAGAAACAGATCTAAAAACTTTCAAGGATATCAGGTCCAGATATTGAATCTACAGAACTTTGTTGAACGATATACAACATAGCAATAACACTGCACAGAAACTGACACGATGGACCAACTGTTGTGATGAAGGAAACACTGCTGAGCTAACAAGAAAAGGAAGGAGGACAAACACAGCACAAGCCACAAAACATGTAAACCAACACATTTTCTAGGCTTAAGCAGCGGGCCTACCGAGCAGGGCGAGTAAAGACACCAAGAACAAAGCAGTTCCCTGATAGCAAAGAACGTTCTCCTCCATGCTAATCAATGCAGTAGGGAAACTAAAATATCCCATCTGCAGCTGCAGGCGATAGTTTTTTTGAAGAAACAAATCTCTCAGCAAACCATTTTCTTTGGTCTACACATAATGAAATTCTCTACCTAAAATTGTTTATTCTATCACCTTGACCTCCCTCGCTCTTCATTTCCATTGTAAATGCAACAGCCTGCAGTAGGAAGATTGTGCAGATCTGGATAAAATCAGATTTGCCGGTACTGCTGAGTCTGGTCCTGCTACAGCATGCGGTCACTGAAGCTGATAACCTAAGTACAGTGCACACAGCAGTGCACAGAAAATACCAGTTTGCTCTTCGTGCTATTAAAACTCAACCACCCACTTGCATCCCAGGAGAATTTGACAGATTTTTCAGCACTTCAACTTAAAATTGACTTTTAAACTAACCTTTCAACGAGGCTGCATAGAATGTATTTAGTCAAGATTAGTTTACATAATTGCATAAAATTCAAGAGGCTGAATTGAGAATGAAAATATTTTAAAGTGGTGTAAAAGTACAGATCTATTACACAAGATGCACATTTAGTCTTCATTTATACCTATACTCATTAGCTACTCAGCTTTCGCTGTTCACTCAATGGAAACGCAGTAAAAAGTCCTTTGAAAGTCGATGAAAAAACACTCAAATCTCAGGAGAAGAGCAAATGGATTGAGCCAGACTGCTTTCCTTCATAAATCAAAGCGTATCATAGACATTCACTAGCCACTGTTGCAACAGGTGTCTCCCTCCTCCCTCCTCCTTCCTTGCTCCTCCTTTTCTTCTGCTTTAGCATGCAAATAACCCTCCTCACAGTGGGCTTGTTTACCAAGGAATGTCTCTAGATTACACACGCATTTAAACAAGTGCCGTGCAGGGCGTCTCTCAAGTAGACCACCTCAGACGGATCCCGATTCAATAAGCATTTACCGAGCACTTCTCACTGAAAAGCAACGGCAATAAACATCCCTCCATCTTATGCGCTTCCGCTGTGATCACAAAAGTGACAAGGGCATTTTCAGGAGAAAGTCTGCCTATATGCACCTGTCGAACCCTGGAAGCACCTGACGTGCCCACTCACATCATTCGCTCTGTGGCCCCCGCCTGTATTGACATGCCTCTGTTGTGGCCATCTCCTGTCTGTTTTGTCCTCTAATTGTCCCGGGAGTTTAGGCTAGATAATCATAGAGTGACAAGTCTGCTGCACTTCACATAGGTGATGCTTCTAAAGAGCCCGTTGTATTGTCACTGTGTTACCAATGGATGTCTGCCAACAGATAGCAGGCCTATCTCATTTAGACAGGAATAAATGAGGCGGAAGATAGAGCTGAAGCTGATCCGTGCTGTTGTGACTTATCGCTTTTTCCAGAAGCCATTTCAAACTGAGGTCTGCTAATTATATCGTTTCTGTGGCAATATTTGAGCCTCATGCTAAATGTTTCCTTTTCTAATATTTTCAGTATTTCCTGAAACACAGGAACAAATTATTTGTTCCTGTGTTCCTCCCGTGGAGCTTAAGTTACTTTAGTACTCCTGTTTCTGCAGAAACATTGAGACCTGAGAATGACATGCATTTTAATTTTCAATGATAGCATGACGCGCAAGACTGCGAGGCAGCACGGTGGTTAGCACTGTTGCCTCACTCTCCAGGTACTCCGGCATGCTGTGCATGGACCCTTTACACCAGTGATTTTACCCTAACTTCAAACTTGAGGCTCGTTAATAGTTCATCTGTGTGAAGTGAAGAAAATTGTTCAGTGTCATTTGATGTTACATCCTGATCAAACCTGTCTCCATGTCACAGCCATTATAATGTGTTTAATGAAGTTACCTGGTAAGCCATAAATGCAAATGTATGCAACTGTTGGACTTTGAAGATGCTCCACTGCAACCACTGAACATCCAGGGTATGGACATTGAGGCTGTGGACAGCTACAGGTACCTTGGTGTTCATCTGAACAACAGACTGGACTGGACTCATAACTCAGACGCCCTCTACAGGAAAGGGCAGAGCAGGCTGTACCTGCTGCGGAGACTCAGGTCGTTTGGGGTGGAGGGCCCACTCCTGAAGACCTTCTATGACTCTGTGGTGGCTTCTGCTATCTTTTATGGTGTGGTCTGCTGGGGCGGCAGCATCTCTGCTGGGGACAGGAAGAGACTGAACAGGGTGATCCGAAGGGCCAGCTCTGTTCTAGGATGCCCTCTGGACCCAGTGGAGGTGGTGAGTGACAGGAGAATGGCGGCTAAGCTGTCATCCCTGTTGGACAACGTCTCCCACCCCATGCAGCAGACTGTGACAGCACTGAGCAGCTCCTTCAGTGGGAGACTGCGGCACCCACGGTGTGGGACGGAGAGATTTCGCAGGTCTTTCCTCCCCACTGCTGTCAGACTCCACAACAAAGACTTTAACTGAACAAACACACACATCCACACATGTGCAATAACACTAAGTGCAATAATCTTTTCTGGCATCGTTGTATTTTTACTCAGTTGTATATAGCATTCGTATTCTATTTTTATCTTATTGTATATTTTTATTCTATTTTATTCTACTGTATATAGTATATTATTTTATTCTATTCTGTACAGCTGTGTACTGTATTTATTCTTATTGTATTCTAATTTTTGCGTCATAACTTTTGCACTGTCCACTTCCTGCTGTGACAAAACAAATTTCCCACGTGTGGGACTAATAAAGGTTATCTTATCTTATCTTATGCTGTATGATGCAGCAGCTCAGTAATAATCTCAGAGGACACACTTCTAACAGATGGAAGCATCAAACTAGATTTAAGCTATTGTTAATGTTTTGTCAAAGCGCAGAAATTAAAGGCATGCAAATTGTGTCTTTGTACCTCTCTGTGATGGTTAGGGACCAAGGGTTGCAGTAAAATGGGACAAAACCCCCCTGATGTTAGACTTTGTTTTGTGTGCAGAGAAATGCCAGCTTATTATATAGAATTTCGTTTTTAATGAAAAAATTGCTTCCTCTTTAAGGAGTGAGATTAGTTTGGGCAGCAAGGGAGAAAGAGACAAAGCCTGACAGCAGGTGCTTCATGCCAAAAGCACAAGAGGAGCCAATGCTCTTTTCTAAGACATTCTCTAAAACAATTAATGAGCTGAAAAACCCTTTAGAAGCATGAGGCAAGTGCAGAAAACAGATTACAGGAACTGTAATCTTTTGTAATATTGTGTGTGCCGGTCCACTTTTGTGGCCGTGTGCAGTTCAAACGTGTTTCATGTTGGAAGTCATATATAAATGTCACTAGTTCTGAGTAAGACAGCCATCATTACTTTTACCAACAAGTGATTTTGTCGTCCTTCATAAATGACGCTGACATAGTCACATGTTGACAGATTAATGGAAAAGAGCGCATGTCTGAAAGGGACTTATTTCTCGGAGCTGTCACGGCGTAAAGCCATCACAGCGCCATGCCTGTATGGAACAACTGACATGGCTGCCAAGATCGAGGTAAAAGTCTAAATGATATTAAAAAAATGCACGGCACCATGAAAAGGTCCAAATTTAAAGGCCAACTACTTTTTCACATACTTCATTCCTCTTAAAGAAGCCTTTGCTTGGTGGGTTGCACTGACAATCACACATGAGGAAAACAATGGAGACACATATCATCAGATTGACTATAATGAACAGTTAGATGTAAAGTCAGCTGCCGAGCCCTCTTCATGCTGCTAAGTGGAACAGCATAGGCAGCGTTTAAATGCAAATTAAGTCAGATTCAATTTTATTTATAGCAGCAAATCACAACAACAGTCACCTCAAGGTGCTTTATATTGTAAGTTGGTCCCTAGAATAATACATACAGGGAAAACAATCATATGACCCCCTATGAGCAAGCACTTTGGTGACAGTGGGAAGGAAAAACTCCCTTTTAACAGGAAGAAACCTCCGGTAGAACCAGGCTTAGGGAGGGGCGGGGCCATCTGCTGCGACCGGTTGGGGTGAGAAATGCATGAACACATATGAACTAACGTTTTATAACGTTTTGAACAAACATATTCTTTACAGAGAAATTCTATGGGCAATAAAGCCGGCCACCTACAATTGTTAATATGAGAAACAGGCAGATATGTTAGCCAGAATGCACTCAGACGATATTAGATCAGCAGCTAAACCATGTTAATGAAACCATTTCGATGTAGACCAGCGTGAAATGTGACTGCTATTCAGGATTTACAACTACAACTGCAGCCCCAACACTCTTTTGTCTCATCAAGACTAAAATCTTCTTAATTCAGATGTTAAATATTAATAAAAAATACTTTCCTTTGTTAAGAACTCCTAAGAAACTGCGATTTTGCCTTCCGTGAGTTATTTACCTGCTGTTCTCATCCATCACAGGTACAATGAACCACAAGACAATGCTTCCAGACATTTTTTTTTCTATTAAAATGGCACGAGTACAAAGAAATCACTTTGTCTCTCTGTGAAACTGAAAGACTCAGAAACAAAGTGAGAGCATGCTGCAGGACAATATTTTCCTCCATGCGTCTCTTCTGCAAGGTAAGCACTTCAACACAAAAAAGAACAGTAGTTTAGGGTGGAGGGTGGGTGGGGGTGAGGATGAAGAAATGCATTCCAGCTGAACAGAGATGTGCTTTTATGGGCCAATTACTGGGCTCTCTGTAATACTGACAGAAGCCAGCAAACAGACATGTCAGCCTTCATATGAGAAATGAGAGCTGCCCCGTCCTTGTCTTCATCTCTCGTTTCTTTCATCACAACCAAAATCTGCATTTGCTACTTAAGTTGTTCACACAGAATGTAAATGGTAAATGGTAAATGGCCTGTATTTATATAGCGCTTTTACTAGTCCCTAAGGACCCCAAAGCGCTTTACATATCCAGTCATCCACCCATTCACACACACATTCGCACACTGGTGATGGCAAGCTACATTGTAACCACAGCCACCCTGGGGCGCACTGACAGAGGCGAGGCTGCCGGACACTGGCGCCACCGGGCCCTCTGACCACCACCAGTAGGCAACAGGTGAAGTGTCTTGCCCAAGGACACAACGACCGAGACTGTCCAACCCGGGGCTCGAACCGGCAACCTTCCGATTACAAGGCGAACTCCTAACTCTTGAGCCACGATCGCCCCACTAAATGTAGATTTAGTAGATCCAGGAATGTTGTACATGATAACACGGCCACATGGATACAGATATTTAGCAGCTCAGTCTGGCCAGTGTTTACTCAAGAACACAAACTGTTACATACAGACATGCGTGCAAACTGAGTGAATGAACTCCAGTATGATTAGGCTGTTTTTTCTCTTAAGCTCAAGGCAGCATTAAAACATTTTCAGCCTATGCGCTTTACATAAATAATGCAGAAAATGAACCTAAAATCTGCTGGATATGCTTAGCACAGCTTAATCAGGCTGGGGAGTTCCAAACTGTCAAAAGAAAAAAGAGCAGCTCTACTTATTTAGTCACTTTAAGCCCTCAGTCTAACTGCTGCTCTCCGGGTACACCTGCATTCACTTTTCATCAGGTCATCGAATGCTTATTTATCTCTCTTCCATTTCTTTTCAAAAACTCACTGATAAATATTACAGCTTTTAGACAGTACAGCCACTGGGTATTTCACTTACAGCAATTATTTAGCAAGTTTATATGCAATACATAAACTAGAAAAAAGATAATGACTTAAAATGTTGTTTGTGCTGGCATTTTAGCTGCAGCGCAATTTTATTTTCTGTCTGCAATGTGTGAGGCAACCTGACCTGAACCATTTCGACTACGAGTACCTGCTGGAAGGTTTATTTTGCACAAAGCTTCAGGCTCAGGCCATGTTTAAGTCGGATTATTTTCAAATGTCTCACTTCTCTTTACTTTTTGACTCACCCTGACAATCATGGGTCCGCCATGTATCGCAAATCCCAGTGGGAAGTAGGGAAACAGACAAAGCATTACAAATACATCCTAGTAAGCTAGTGAGCTAGTGGTCAACACTGCATGTAAAGCAATAAATAAATGCAGTCAAATCATTAAAGGAAAATATATAATTCTCAAGGTTCTTATTTTTCTTCAAAATAGACCAAATGATTTTCGCATTTGTCTCCAGAAGAAAAAAAGAGGGAGCGAGCGATCTGAGAGGGGGAGTCACCTCTCGGGGAGCTGTCATCAAACATCAACATGTTCACCTCTTATGATCTTGTAAAAAAGTCCCTCCCATCTCTCCATGCCTTCACGCATCGCTTCTTCCAAACCCGGAAAAGAACAGCATTTTAATCTGCCAGCCTGTCCTCTCAGAAGGGGAGTGGAAGAAAAATCTGGCTAACCCCATCTGTCCAAGCTCACTTGTGACTGGGGTTCAAGGAGGACTGTGATCAAAATCAAAATCCAGTCATCACAGAGACCTTAAATCTTGACATTCAAACACTGAAGTAGGTAACGTGTATGAAATGGAAGGGGCATTAATGGGCTGACCCCAAACACGGTGCGGCGTCCTTCGCTGAAATGATCACTGGATAAAACACAGTGAGAGCGATTTGTCTCACCACCCAGTGAGTGCACACACAGGCAAAGGGTCTATGTTAATAATTACTCTGGCTCAGTATGGATGAATGAGATCATTCACTGAAGGTGGCGATGACCCCATAATGATCTTCTTAAATTAGACTCTTTTACCGAACCTTAGCCTGCCCAGTAGGATTACTGACAACCATATCATGTGGCTTTTGTATTTCTACTATGCAATAAAACTGCAAGGTCCTCTCTGAAAGTAAGATCTGACACATCCTTCTGTGCCCCAGATAGAACAGCGAAGTGATGGAACGAGGCTAGTTTCTCATCTTTCATTTTTATGTAAGACTTTGCGCGCTGCAGGCAGCCAAACTGCTTCAAAATTCTGACTTTAGCATGCATACAAACCTGATATCTTCTGAAACAGAACAGATAGACAAAGCAAACGCTCTTTCATGTCTTGAGCTGGTAATTGCAAATTGATGTAAAATAAACAAGTAGAACCAATTGCTTTAGTCGTGTGATAAGACCCGGCAAAGTCAAGGGGGCACCCATAAACTCAGCCGTGATAAGGAAGAGTATGAATCTGCAAGCAGAAAGAACAGCAATAATCTCCGTTACGTTTACACAGACTGTCAGCCAGTCAGCTATCTTGATACTGTACGAGTGAAGGATCTGCTCTACTGGGAGAATATCAGAGTGTGTTGTGAGCACACCTCACGCACATCAAATAAGAGTCGAGCTCAAATTGGATCAGACATAACGAGAGCACTGCAACAACCTGCTCTGATGAAGATCTCATTTTCACTCTGAAAACAACAAGATAGGCATCTATTTCAAATGACAACAAACAGTCTAATACTTTGGCTGATGGTCTGAATTTTACATTATACACCACATAAAGTTGCCCCATTAAAGTACAACAAGAAGACGTTAGGCGCTCACAAACAACTGTCTAGCGACTCTGTACTTCTTGTGCTGATGCATTTCTGTCCAGGAAGCTGCAATATGTCGCATTTTTCGGTTGAGTTATAGGACAGCAGTAATCTGCAGTGGTTCGACTAAATAAATCAGATATAAACAATAATGTTTAAGGTATAAATCTGTCTCTCATTTGACACGGCTGTATAAATAAAGTAATAAGAGTATGTTCCTCTTTGCATGTTAAAGCCCTGGGCTCATTACCATTCAGGCAGTGAAACCCTGAGTCCCTGACCCAAATTCAAGATGACACATTTAAAATACACACATTCAAACGCAATCTGCTGCTCATATTTTCAAGCCATTGTGGTGCAGTTGTACGGTGCGTCTTGGGTCTCTGAATGTTGCTTAGAGATGGGAAGGAGATAGATGAGTTGAAACAAGCTCTTGAGGAATCTATGAGGGTTGATTGAGTGGATTTATGGTGGGAAAAGAAGTCAGTCCTATTGAATCAACTCAGGTAGAAGCCCTGGGGAAATTGATTTTAGAGCCAGTCATTGATGTATCTTCAGAGCACTGGTGATAATCTCTGGAGAATGAAGACACAGAAGACTGCAGAATGTCTTGGACTTAACTACAGGTTAGTCAGACTTCTAGTATTTAAACACGACCGTTTCACAGAGAAATATAATTTTGCACGGAAAAACAAACTACTTAAAACACAGTACACACATTGTGTTTGCACAGAGCGTATAGACCTGTAGTTAGTTTTCGTTTCCCAGTCTGTTAATTCAAAATAAGAAAGGTAATCTCTGAGAAATTTCATTTGCTCTAAGAAGTGAAACAAAATGAGCTTCCTTAACACAGCTTTGTGTGTGTGTGTGTGTGTGTGTGTGTGTGTGTGTGTGTGTGTGTGTGTGTGTGTGTGTTTATTGGGGGGAAGTGAAAAACACTGGTTTCACTGTAATTTGCCTTTAAATGTCAGACAATTTTGAATAAGCAAGCTACGGTTCTGTGCAGTCATCAACCACTCATCTTTAATATTTTACTAGGAAAACCTAGGTATTTATTGAAATGTGCAAAAATGAATATAAATACAGTATAAAAAGCAAAAACAGAGTTTTTACCGTTCTGAAACTCTGAACACACTTCAGTGTTTTTCTACCTGCTCTTACTGCATTTTCAGTGTGTTTGAGATTATTGTCTATTACATGCTTGCAGTAGGTGCATCCATCGTGGATCAAAATCTGACAGCACGTTTCTGTTTCACAGTTCAGTCATTTTTGACAAGAAGCACAGCCCCAAACCACCACAGAGCCTCTGCTGTTGTACCCTTTAGCTGAGTTCCTCCTTACATACTGACAATAATGTGAACAAAACCTGTTCGTACTGTACATTTGCTGTAGATAATTTTTAACGCTTGCCACTTTTCCAGTTTCCTTTTTAAAAGATAACGCTGCAGAGATATGCCAAGTCTTCAGCTGGTATCGAATCAAAATGCTATGCAGGCACGTACAATAACAAAGGGCCTAAAGATCCAATTTCTTTGCGAAATTGTTTGTTGTGCAGTCACAACATCCCTTTTTCCACTTGAATATTCACAGGCCAGTATTAGGTGGCTTATCCCGCCCCCACACAAAAAAGGTCAGGTATGAGTGCTGGACTGAAAATGAATGAAAACGTCCAAAGAAAAACTTTGGAAGAACATCCGAAGGTCTGAAAAATTTACAACTTTTTTAAGCAAGAATCTCCAATAGTGAAATTTTACTCACTGTCGGAAAAGTATAACAAAAGTGTTATTAAGGTAATTTAAATTAGGAGATATCTGGCACAGACAGCGACTGCAAAAGCACTTCAAAAGCTCAAACTCTAATAACAGAGCCCAGTGTCTGTTTTATTGTTTTGCTTCTATACTGAATCCCTGCAAGTGCACAGATGTTACAAACTGTCACTACATGATATGTAAAATGTTCAAAAGCTGAAAAGCTACAATGATTATTCTTTTTCCTGCACAAATTGAATCTGACTCATGCAGTTTTTCACAACGGTTTGCTTGATAACACAATCTCTGAGCCTTAACTTGCATGTGAAATCATTCACCGCTGCAAAACTGAATGGAAAGGCTTGCTTTTGTTGATATTGCTGTTCAAGGTATCTATTCACTGTCAATGCACAGAGAAAAGATACTTTGCTTTGTCTGCTTTCAAAATATAAAGCAGACAAAAAGGACAAGACCCGTTTGATCAATAACCCGAATACACGACCTGTTATGGTATTTTCTGTGTCACAGTTCAGTAACATCAACACATTATTGACTACACAAACAGGGTGCTATCTTCTCTACTGCCCGAGGTGCACGACGTGGCACATAGTCATTACAAAAGATCTCGCCTATGTATGCAGAACTAATGACACTCCTGTTGTCCCCTTGCTGTCCTACTCCGTATCTTCATATCTCTTGTATACTGTGTTGGGGAGAGCAGGATATCTGTGTTTAATGTGCAAAACGGAGGAAAAAATACATTTTTTTAATTCATGGAGATTGCATAGTTGAGCCTGATGAGATATTATACCAGCCACCTCATCGGTGACACAAATGGGAATGAGATTGTGTTTTTATCTTGCCTGAAATTAACAAGTGGTTAGCTGTGACAGGTTAAGTCTCTACGCTCTTTCTACACTTCCGGCATCTGTGAAGGATACTAATGTGAACAATGGAGGGAACAGACGATAAATGGTGTGTACCAGCAATTGTGGAAGTCAGTAAACTGCAATTTGTGTGCCTAGCAGTTACTGTTCTGTCATTTGTTTCTGCAATGTTGACCTGTCACTACAAGTCAGCGCCAAACAGCTGAGACTGAAAACTGGACAAAAACTACACCTGCAGCCCCGTCGCTTTGAGCAAACCGAGTAGCAAACATCAACTATTACATGTAATCTCTCCACAAGAAAGACTCGCTTCATATAAAAAGAATGGCATTTACATGTTTTGTGGAGCAGGTTTATTCCACACTCCCTATATAAGGTTGCTGACTCTTTGTAATACAATGTAGCCTTTTTTTGGCTACTTGTGTGTTATAATCACCAACCAACAGCACTAAGTGATTGGTTAAGAATCTCAATTCCCATGGAAAGGCAATACCTACCGACTGCATCCAAGCGTAAAATGCACCTCAAAATCTCCCGCTCTATTACCTTGCCCCCCTAGAGTGAAACACAGTAGCTCCATTCCCCAGCTGATCTGCAACAAGAGCTAATGAGCTCAGCGGCTCTACACAACACGGCCGGGAAATCGAAACAGCCTGTGTGAGAGAGAGACGTGTAAATGAGAGTGATCTCCCTAGACGATCTGCTGGACAAAGGCAGGCACATGGAGATATTTACCAAGCAGGTCAGCCAGTGTGAATCAAGCCCCAGGAATCTACAGGGGATGCTAATTACAAGACTCCAAAAAATTTAAATGCACATGTGATGTTCTTTATGTAAATGCTACAGGGAAACTGACAGGCCAGCTTGCAGGCTGCACATTTTGGCCATGACACATCTGTTGATATCAAAGCATGTTATACAGTATGAATGCCTGATATATAAGATGAATAATTTGTAATTGGCTGTATTGATAAGCGAAACGACACTGATACATACAATATAAAATTAATATTTGGAGGTGTAAGATTTCAAAAGACACACCGGCCAAGATTGATATTGCTTTCTGCCACTTTAAAGCCACCGTCAATTCAAAAAACAGTTTTTCATTCAACTCTCATCTATTTTCCTGTGCCCAAATCCTTGTTTCACCTGGCAGTGACTGATGGAGTTCAGCTGTGCGACTTGTGAAAAAGAGGAAGAAAACGAAAAGTCTTTTACAACACAAGCTCTCGAGCTATTAAAAATTACTGAACTTTTCATGTGCCGATATGGAGAATGAAAAATAGGCACACTGCTTCAGCACCTTAGACTGAAACCTCAGGGGGGTTCCAGTCTGAGTAAGCAAAGGGACAGCTTGTGTGAGTTTTTTTTACGAGTTCAACGAAACCAAATAAAAATGTGTCAGTACGCTTATATGCACACTTCTAACAAACCACCTGGAGTCTGTCAATACTGCTTCTCTTTGTAGCATCAAAGCGCAAGCATATATGAAACCTTGAGTGTCAAATTCGGTAAATCGATAGGAAAACCAATCTTCTGTTGCTTTGGACCAAATGGTTTATAAATCCTACAGCGATCCCCTAAGTAAGCACAAGAATTCATGAATGCTAAACACATTTCTCCGCTAACAAAGGAGTAGCTTTGATACTAGAACCCCTCTTGTACTTGTAGGACAAGACTGCTGAACTGACAGTTTCCCTTTAAATATGAATATCAAATGAGGATCTACTTTTTGATATGGTGTGATAATGCCAGAGCTCAGATTTAGCGTACAACCTACTATATCTTAAGCAATTAGAATAAGCTTGAGAGCAATGCTGTTGTAATTTGTTGGAATAAATCCTCAGGGAGAGTTGAGAGCGCTTACTGTGAGTTCAGAGAACACATTGCACAGTTAAGGCTAAAATCCTTGCTCCGAGCAAGAACACAAACAATCAAGGCTGAGACCAATAGGGCTTAGGGCTTAATGTCAATCATCTTATCGGGATGGTCAAACAGACCTTGAGAGCATGTGTGCTGGAGAACAACAGATCGTCTTGCCAACTAAACCCCAGACTTTGTCACACGTAGCGCCACAATGCCCATTTGCTTTGATGATATTGGCTTTAGCGTAGAAGGAACTGCGCTTATGATCCTTAACCGCACAACCCAATACTGCGTTAATCTGCCTGAAACTCCCCCCTGCAGCTCAGACTCTTCTAATCCTTTATAAGGAAGAGAAGCCAGATGGTCGTGAACAACTGCTGGGGGGCCTGAGGATGAGCGAATGTATGGAGATGTCTGGAGTGCCTGTCAATGTTTACCTTGTGTTTTAAGTTACTAGTGTAAGCTCCATGAAGTGGCCTGTGTGTGGCTGGTGAATGCACTTCCAAGGATGTGTGTGTGCACAGCAAATGTGCTCATGCACAGTTAAAAAGAAGAGACCCCCGCTGCACCTGGTGTCAGGTTACCGCAGCTTGCAGTTCCCCTTTCAATCCTGAGACGAGATGTCAGAACTTAAGAGGCACGCCGCTCTACCAGCTTCGGTAACCGTACGATTCCTGGAGTGTCAGATGCAGAGTGGCACAGTCCCAGGGGTCTCGAGATACATCATGCCTCTCACCCTCGCCCCTCCGTTTCAGAGTACTCGGGCACCCCTTTCTGACCCTTCAGTGACAAGTGAACCTTTTATTTACAGCTCCACTAACCTTCAAATTGGTGCGCTGCGGCCTGAAAATATGGAGTGCCATTCAAGTAAGCTGTCACGTGGAGATACACTGAGACCTTGCAGCCACATGCTGCATCCTCACTCCCACCCTTCTCCCATGAGACACTGATTAAACTCCTATTAAAATGATTGAGTAGTAGGAGGAAAACAAGAGTATCAATCTGCCGCAGCAATAGATTGGAATGTGCATGGTGGGCATTCATTAAGTGAACATTATCAGAGTAAAAATTCAATTATTTCGCAGCAGGGTATAAGTTATGCTGAGAAAGTTCCACACTTAAGTTCTCTCTCTCTCTCTCTCTCTCTCTCTCTCTCTCTCTCTCTCTCTCTCTCTCTCTCTCTCTCTCTCTCTCTCTCTCTCTCTCTCTCTCTCTCTCTCTCTCTCTCTCTCTCTCTCACACACACACACACACACACACACACACACACACACTCACTCTTATGGTCACACACACACCATAAGAGACGCTCCACTCTCACTGAAGAGAGTGCATTTACAGCTCTCTATCTTTTACATGCTTTTACAGTCACTATAATGCATCAAGGTCAACAAGCTAAGTTTCACATGAATCTAAGACCAAAAGCTTAATCTAAAGTCTAGTTTTCACCCACTTCTTAATGCAGAAGCTGATTATTAGTAGCAAGGTTTGTTTGCAGTAAATTAACACTTTCATTCATGCTTTTGTTTCATACATTTCCCCTGTGATGAGCATAAGGACCTAGGCAGCTTTTGATCTATCATTTGAGATGAGCAGGCTGGAACTGACATACAGCTGACATAGCCATTGTGTCAATGTGAAGTCAAATACAGCTTTGAAATATAATATCCAAGTAAAAGGTCCAAGAAAAATACTGCAAATTCACAAAAACTATTATTATAAATGTGACTTCTTATGTCTGATATTGGTTTATACAAATCTGCATATAAACACATATGTTGATCAGGAAAGTCGCTTTTAAGGGATGAGTTATGTATAGCCTCTTTGGTAATATAAGAAGAGGTCAGACTTTAGTTTCATCCAACGAGTGCCCTGAATAGCCTGTAATTTGTGCCAAATTGTAACATTTAATCAAAAATAAATAATAAACTCTGTTTGGCTATTAATTAACAGGATGTAAAAGAGTAAGAGCAGCAATTCAAATGGCATTTTGTTTCCCCAGCCAATTTATAATTTCAACAATTTGCTTGTTTAATTTTTTGAAATTAATTAAACACAGTATTCGCTATTAAATGAGCTGCCTCCATCTGTTTCAATAAAGCTTTTAGTATGGAAAGACATGCATTATGCTGTAATGAAAAACAGCTGTCGATCACTCATGCACCCAAAAATCAATTTGGGAAACTGCTCTAAAATGCCATCCTTAACTCTAACAGTGGTGAAGTCAATACACATACTGACCGAGTTGAGAATGGGTGCTCACATAAGGCTGAGGCAGCGTCTGCAATAATGACTCCATCATCAAATAAGCTTTTTTTGACCCTATCATCCCCTAAAACAAATATTAGCATCATTAGTTGGGTATATATACCTCTGCCAATCACTATCACACCCGCCTCTATGGACCTGCACATGATCTCAGACTAAGATGAAGGTGCAGCCTTCAAGATGAAGAAAGGTCTGAGCTGTCCATTTTTCTACATATAAATTTGACAGTGATGTAGATTTCAGCTTGTGTGGTGCATGTTTGTGTATACATGTGTTAACGCAGCTGGCCTCTAGTTAATGCCCACTCTGTTGTCCCAGTTAGCTGGGCTATCAACCCACATGACATGGTGGGCCTGAGTTGATTCCCCAGTGTTGAGATGTTTTTACGCTTCATGCTTCAATGCATTCACACAAAAGGCTTGGCCTCATAACCCATAAGCCCGATAATCCAGTCTGTAAACATTCAAGGGATGCCCACTTTTACCATAAATGCCCATGCTTGGTTACACTGTGGAGACCACCACATGCTGGCTAGGTTACTGCGATAGAATTTATTATATTAAACTGAATAAATTCTGTTGACAATTTATCATACCGTGAGTCAAGAGGAATGACGATCCATCAGATCAATTTAGACTATCGCTGACCAACTCAGCTAAAATCCCTTTGCCATTATTGTGCAGCTCATCTGTGTAAATGCCCTGCAGGAGGATATAGTCTTTCCCTTGCATACCAAAAGCAGCATTGCAGCTTCATGTTCACTGTAAATCATGCGACCATGTGAAAGACTGACTTTACTGACCCCCAGGACCTTTTTCCACCAACCCCCACCCGAACCGAAAGGAATAAAAAAGAAAAACACAAAAGGAGACCTGGTGCAATGCCACAGACACTGTCATGACATCCAGGAATAGCAACATGCACAGAGTAACACGCATAAACACCCTGATGTAATTAGAGACGCATGACTGCCCTGACAGCCATCATTTTGTCAGAAAGTAATGTCTCCTGATGAACATTTTGAATAACTTATCACACGCATATGATATGGCTAACGACGAGTAGTGAATCACTCGAGCCAGAATTACTTTGGCAGCATCATCTTTTAAGACGCTCAGAATTTGTATAAATTGCATCAAGTAAGAGGAGAAGAAAATATAAAGTCACTTACCCAGAAGATGAGATTGAAGATGAACATCATATACTTCAAGCAGCAGAGGCAGCCTCTTGCCATGTTGCACTTCTTAAATTCTAAAAGGAACACAAAGGATAGATCCAGGTAAAAGACTATGTATTTGCTGCCCTTGGGTGAGCTGTACTTGTTGTTAGTCTTGTCTCCCGCGCTGGCGTCAGCTGCAGCTCCAGTCTGCCCCTGCTGCGTGTTTTTGCGTGGCCCCGTGGAGCCGTAGAAAGCGCCGGCAGTGAAGCCGCGGCCACCGAAAGGGCGGCCAGACGTGGAGGCTTGAGCAAAATCGGATTCGCGGCTGTCTACAGAAGGGCTACGGTGAATGGCTGACTCCTCACTGCTGGACTTCTCCATACTCTAGGGCTGCAGCTGCTGATGAGGGGCTCTCTGACACACAGTCTACCATAGTCTCAGAGATGATAGGACAGAACAACTTGCCCTCCAAATCTTCACTGCTTCACCTTCTGAAGCAATAAAGGATAAAATCCACACAGCAACACTACATCCACCTGAAAGCCCACGGATGGATGAAAAGGTCTCCTGTGTAGAACTGAACTGCTCAGGCACCTCTGGCAGGTTTAAGTGTCCTCTGCTTGGTGAAGCTCTCTTGCTGTGATAATCCTAAAGTAGAAGTGCAGAAGGTTCCTGTGAGGAGCATTACCCTCGCCTTATGACGGGACTGTCTTTCTGTGAAGAAGTTAAAGCACTTGTTCTATCCTGTCCTGTAATATCACTCTCCTCCTGCGCGTCTTAATGCTGCGCCCGGCTGCTGCGGTGGGAGTGAAACCCCCGAGAGTCTCAGCTGCTCCACTTCCACGTTCTCTTGCTGACCTGGTAACTTTGATTCCCCCTGTCCCTCCTCTCCTCTTTCCACTGCCCTGCGCCTGTTCAGTCCTCTTGTCTATGTGTGCTGATGCGCTCTCTCTTCCCTGGGTCTCTCACTCTCTGTTTCTTTCTGATTGTGCCAGTATCGCTCTCTTTCCGAGTGTGCCTGTCTACTCTAATGTACCATTCTTTGCTCAGCAGCTCGGTCCCTCTGCTCTGCCTGTGCTCTGCTCTCCCAATAGGAGTGCACTGGCTGATGTGCTATTATCGGCAGACGCAACTAACGGGCATTCCCTATCTCCCAACAAGAGCACTCACCTCCTCCCCCAATTCTCTCTCCCTCCCTCTTGCTTCCTCCTGCTCTCTCTCTCTCTCTGCTCATTCAGTCCCTTCCCACTGCTGAGCAGGCAACCAATGCAGCAGCTGCAGCCAGACCGCAGCTCCTCCTCTCCACTCCCCGCGTCTTTATTAAGCCCATCACTGTGGCTGCTTTGACTAAACATGTTCAGCAGTTTCATATCCATCAGGGGAATTGAGAGGCCATAGATAACAACAACAAAATAAACACACACACACACACACGCAGAAATCAAACATGAAGATAATTGCAGATGAGTAAGGAGTTGTGGAGTAGCAGGGTTAAGGGATGTGAGGTGGAAATTTCTGGCAGTCTCTTTTGCATATGAAAAGCTTTGAGCGTCAGTATGCTGATGACACTGACACCTGTGATTTCACACATGCCAGAGAAGCTTTTCATTCTGCTTTAATCTGTAACTTTATTCATTGCCATAAATAAACTGTAGTTAAATCTGACTGTGGGTTATTCACATATTTTTTTCTTTCTGAAAAACTAGCTTGAAATAGCAGCCAGTCCCCACTGGAGTGATTATTGCATATCACATGGGTGGTGGCGACAGTACTGGGGTCCAGTTTGATCATACTCTTACTCTGTTATTCGTCACTGCACTCCTCACATCCATGTAAGGGGACGCCAATTATCTGGCAACATCCAGGCTCTGGAATTATGGCACCATCTCAAGCATGGAAAGAGGCTTTAAGATGGTGAACACTTTCCAATGCAAAGCCAGGGTGAAACGCACAAGAGCCCTGCTGACTCACACACTAAGCTAACAAGACATTATAAAGCTTCGATTAGAAAGCGTTCCACACAGCTAAAAGTTCAGGATTCTCTGCAGTAAATGGAGGGTAAGTGACAATTATAATAATACAAGATAATAAAAATATGCACAAGATAATTATCTGTCTGTTCATATGAATGTGAGAACGTTTGTCCTCTTCTGAACATAACAGCTAATGTAACCGTTTAATTTTTCTTATCAGCTGTAAGAATCAACTTTTTTTCTCTCTCCAAAATGAACGTGCAGCAGAGGGCACATTGTTTGGTAATTGTTGCCTCTCGGCAGAATAGTGATAATGGGTCACCCTGCAGACGTATGGAGGGAGAGTTTTAACTCAGTGGTCTAAAAGTTCAATCTAGAAATACCCAGTTAACAAAGACAAGATTACCCTCGCCTTCAGCTGTTTCACTGCTGGTGGAGAATTATCTGCCTTGAGGAAGCACGTTTATAAATACAGAGAATTAATGCAAATTATGGCTTCATGGCTTCGACAGCAATAATAATTATGATGGTTGAAAATTCTGGGGAAAAAAACACTTAAATTTTGGTAACAACGGGATCACATTGGAAAGAGATCGAAAGTAAACGGCCACTTATAGTTTTATTACTAATCCTAATCCTATCATTACCAATGTAGCAGCACTGGGGTAATAAGGAATGAAGTTTCTCCATAACAGCCTGTGCACATTGCTCAAGACTTATATTGGACCCGTCACAACTATTGGACCTGAAAAATGTTTATTCGTGGAAGTGGTTTCTCAGAGCTGCGGGTTCCTGCTGGTTCCTGCAGC
Organism: Copadichromis virginalis; assembly: GCF_057382275.1. Taxonomy (NCBI): domain Eukaryota; kingdom Metazoa; phylum Chordata; class Actinopteri; order Cichliformes; family Cichlidae; genus Copadichromis; species Copadichromis virginalis. The sequence goes on along the minus strand of NC_140624.1, from coordinate 4,050,806 downwards.
AAACAACCTCAGAGTGGTCACTTTGGCTGCTAACAGGTTGCCATAATTGCCTGTAGTTTTTTACGTTTGTCTGCAAATATTCCCTAATAAGCTGTTAAATGGAGAAGGTTTCCTTAAAAGTAAAAGTTGAGCCTCAGTGCTGCACCCACCATAGCTGCACTTTTTACTTTGAAGGCAAACGTCTCCTCTAAGGTGAGTTAGGTTTTAGCAGTTTTTCCCAGCACCCACATCCACTAACCACTCTCAACTGGAATACTGTTCTCATGTTTCCCCTCACGCGAGTGGTTGCCAAATAGACACAGTCTTAAAGCCTGGGGCCTTATTTAATTGACCTTACATTTTCACCACAATTGTCACACATGCAAAAAGATGGACAAGTTAAGGTCACATGGTTAGTGGTCCCGTGTCTCCCTGTGAGTGATCACAGGCAATTTATTAACCACCAAATACCCTTTAGCCATCTTCAAAATGTTACCAGAAATGACAAAACTGCATTAACAAATATGACTCTACCTAAAAGAAATAATAATTACCCCGTGTGTAAGGAAAATGTTTGATATTTTTTGGAAATGTGATCACAGGGCTTTTTTTAAATGAAGACAGAGTTTCATGTCTCGACATTGATTGTAAGGCTACACCTAAAACAATGGAAACTAAGACTTCTTTTCATCCTCAGTTTCCTCATTTGACTTCACGAGAAAGCAAGTAAGCACGCGAAAGACTTAAAGTAAAGCTTATGAAATGTGTTTGTTATGAACAGAAAATGCAAAGAGTAAAACTTATCTGTCACATATCACAAATCTATCAGGGCTCTGTGGGGCTCTCGCTGTATATCTTGCTGACACTTCCAAGTAGCCAAGTAGTAGGACATACCCAGGCCTACGCAGATTCAGCCGAAGAATTTTTGCCCAGCAGCTGCTGTATTTTGTTAAGGGGTAGAGCAAGAGACAAAGCTCGAGACTCCAGAGAAATGGACATCTGTGGGATGACACAAAGGAGCTGAAGCTTGAAGAGAAGATGAAAAATATGCAGAGCAGCAGCCGAGTAGACCAGAGCAGAGAGGCTGCGTTTAGATAGAGACGCTGAGTGGGATGAGACTGCATTCAAACATTCTCTGTAGCGCTCAGTAAATCTGGCAGCTCCTTAAACATATGTATGTATGTTTCAAAGGCAGGACTGAAGAGATTAGAGATCACAGGGAACAATTATAGAACTCTCTGAGAGCTCAGCAGGCAATGCTTTACAAAACAAAATGAGACACAAATGCTATGAACAAAGAATGACTCATTGTTGGTATCACGATTGTGTAAACCAATATCTCGAATACTGAAGTCCTTAAAATATTAGTAAAAGAAATACTAATGAATACCAAAAATTCTTTCATGGAATTAGATGCTCATTTTCAGCAGTTTCAATACTAACAGCACCGTCTTTGCCTCCTCCAGCCCCTCCACACTCACTAGCAGCTGAAGTAGTTGATGTTCACAACGGTGAAGAACACTTTAAGAGGAAGTTTGCGAAGCGAAAAAGCTCCTGCTTTCATACAAATGAATCTGGCTGGCTCACACATTCAGCTTTGCCATTAACATCAGACATCTCTTAAGTCATCATTAAGGCAGCAGCTATCGGCTACGGATAATAATAAAATGATAACGTTAACGCTGGAGCTAGACAAGAAACGTCATTGTCCCTGTCAATCTATAATTTAAAAGCTAGGGCTAATTTAACAGGATGAGACAGTTATTTGTGTCTAAAAAGTGCTTCTCTTGTTTCTCTTAAAGTCCCAGAGTGAAACCTTGGCCGATTGTGACCCCAGCCCATTTTCACATCTTGTCTCCTGTGATTAGGCAGAGGATCAATAGGGAATCCATGACCCGATTGGGGACCCTGTTTAAGCCCCATAGGGCTTAAAATCTGGGACTCAGTTGCTCTTAGAACTAAAGAAGCTTCTCAGATTAGAGGTGAAACGTCTTCAAGGAAACTTAAAGAAGTCCAGACGCTTTACTTTCCAGGCTCCTTAGACTATGACTGAGAACCTTCACAGACATGGTTATGTTAGTCTATTTTTCTGCGCTGCATTAGTCAGCTTAAAAATAAGTTCGTCACTGATGTTATTGTTTGTAGTATTCTAATTTTTTTGGTATTTTTTTTTAAATTTACATTTTTTCACCGTGGTTTTGAAAATGGTATTGAGTATTTTCCTGGTTACTGCTATCAAGTTTGACATTTAGTAGATAATAGGTGCATTTTCCCAAAAACATCTTTTAACATAGAAATAGTAGGTGGTACACTTATTGAAAAAAAGCCCTTAAATAAAGACCTGCACAATGCAAATTGCAAACACTTAAATTGCAGCCACTGACTCCATCTTAAAATGTTGTTGTTGAAGCTACTCAGCAGTGAATTTATGGTATTATTCTCAAATGTTTGTATATTAGTGTAATATCAGAGATAATGTATGCATATCTTCATGATCTTTGTTGTTTATGCCAGCTTAACTGTGGTTTTATTCATTCTGTATTCTCTAAAATATAGACATTTGCCTCCCAGTGATGTCCTAGTAAAAGCAGAATATTAAAAGGGATATTCCCTTATGTGTTGCACTTTCATAAACAAATAACTACTGAAAATCAGTGAGTAATACATACCAACATTTTGCTACTATCATGAGTCTAACATGTAGCAGACTGGATCTGCTGGGTAATGATCTATCTATAACCTGCAACCTGAAGTTTGAGCCCTATAATGAGGGGAATCAGGGACATTTTGAAGGTACACATTGGTTCTCCTGAGTGGACAGGGTGACTGGACATCAGCAGAAACTTGTTGTAAGTGATCATCTTTATCATATAAGGAAAACTGTCTACGCGTATGTGAATAGTCTCATTGAGGATAACGACATTCAGAAAAAGAGGAAACTGTTAATGTTTTCACGAGTATATGAAACGTATGACGGCACCTTCACCGTCATTTGATCCCACAGCTTAACTCTTGTGTTCTAGACAGCACTCTCCATCATTACCAAATGAGGGAGATTTATTGTGCAAATGGCAGTCAATTCATCCAGCAGGCAGCAGTGCAGAATGCCGAAACCCTGTGAAACTATTCTGATGAACTATTTTGGCCTAACACTTTGGGACAGATTTACTAAGTAGTATAAGTTAACATGAAGCTGCAATGGAAAAAATGACATGAATGGCTGGGGTGATTAGCTAACAATCCACTAATTTAGAGATACAGATGCAGCAAGATCTTTTAAACAAAGGTAAATACAATTTACCAAAAGCAGCATAAATTAGCAGAGCAAATATGACCAGACCTGGTGAGAAATCAATCTACTAACCAAAATAACACATCTGATGACAGGTTTTGTTTCTGGAAACAGCATAGCAATTCAGATCAATGTGAGGCAAATGAAGGAGAATCTATATGTTCTGATGTAAGGGTGAACCCTACTACAGGAACTGATAAAGACCATGTGAGGTCTTGAAGGATGGAGCAGTCATTCTCTCAGTAAATCCCGTTTTCTACTTCAGCTGTCAGAATTATCCAGAGAAGTGCTGCTTTATTACAAGCCCATCATGTAAACCTGCAATCTGTACGTAACAGCAAACCCATATAATGTGTAGAAAAACAGAAGAAAGCATTATCATGTGCATAAGTGCTCATCTACAGTAGCTCTCGATTTTACTCCATATGGTTTGAAGCTGCACGTACTTATGAAAGTCAAAGGAAAGAATCTGATTCAGACCTGCAGCCAGCAATCAGTCTCTGCAAATAGAAATTCAGATAATCATCTAAGTACTTCAAATCTCTGCGAGTCACATTATTAGCTACATGTATTCAGAGAGACATTTCACATTATGTATTAAATCTGATACTAGAGAGAAACGCACACTGCTGAATAAAGGTATGCAGACGTCTTCTCCGCAGCTTTCAGTGTAAAAATGTTACTAGAAACCTAAAACATTGCAGACCACTGTGCAAACTATAAAAAAGTAATTTTGTTGTCTTAATTTGATTTATAACTTGTATGTGTCTGGCAAAGAGGAGAAATATGGCAATGGCAATCTGCTCAAAACATCTGTGATGAGGACTCAAGAGCTACAGGAAAGGCCCAAGGCTTTGGCACTGCACTCACAAAGTATTTACCCATTTATTTGCTCATTCTCTTAACATCTCCCTCGGTCATTCAGTCCCAAAAAAAGAAGACCCTATTTTCCTTGTATTTATCACCTTAGCTTATCCCTTCCAGTTGTGCAATTTTATTACTTACCAATTTCACTGACCTCTTTTATCAGCCCAATATCACCAAACTAGCAGCTAATTAAAATCTATCTCCATTAGTATATTAAGCCTTGTGAGAGAACTCTTTATTGCAAATGCAGTAAAAAAAAAAAAAAAAGTGAAAAATATCTAAAAAGAAATTAAATTTTGTATTCCAACAACATCAGCTAAAACTGGAGGCAAACTCAGTGGCTCAGTGATGTACAACAGAAGGAGAAGACGGAAAGAATTTAAAATAATAAGATATCAATCCCACTTGGTGTATAGTATAGTGATTTGTATTACAAGCTGAAAAAAGCATTTTTTGATAAGGCGTGTTCTAGATGCAGTTTATCTGTGAAGCTTGGGGAAGATGGCAGAGTAGTGCGTATGAAATGTGAATCTGTTTGACAGAATGTTTCTGACATCATTACACACGACGGTGTCTTTGTGTGCGCCGCTTTGGACTTCTGTTTGTTTGTTTTCCTAAGATTTTATATGAAGTGAAATTAACATTTTTTCCCTGTTGATTGTTCTTTGGTTACATGCAAATATCATTTGTTTGTCATGTTACAGAACGCTTGACCAAAAAGCCCATTAATCAAAGCGTAATTGTTTTCTCCATCATGAATTCATTAAATACATCTGTAGAAATCTAGCAAAAATGAAAGAGCCTGGTTGCTTTTAACACAAATGAGATAATCACACTTGGACATTTGAGATAAGGGAAACATACAGTGTGAGGTTCACCATAAGGTAATCTGAACTGTTTTTGGCTTTTATCATTGTTACGGCTCTAGCAGGACTTCCTTTGAAAGTGACCTTGTGTGGGTGTGTCCTGCCAGCTCTCCTGCCTTAGGTGCTACCGTTTTTTTGGACAGCTGACTCCAATCAGAAATTAGGAATACTGAAGGCCAGAGAAAGGTAAACTCTACTGCCAGAGAGTCTTGTTGGGTTGCAGCTAGTGAGCTGTGTGTGTGGTGCTTGATTGCTCATGTTCTGCAGAAAGGAGTGTGTTTTGGTGATGAACAATTTTTTGACTCACTTTTCATTTTACTGACGAACACTTGAGTTTTGTTGTTTTCTTTCTTTAAAAGGTGATAGTGGCTTGGCCGACTCTTTTAGTTTAGTTTTTAATAGAAAAATTAATAAAACCCTTTAACTTAACCATTTTGCCTCCCTGTTTCCTTTTTTCCACTTGGACAGTTTGGTTACGTTCCCCTGGACCTTTTTAGGTGATGTAACAAATGGGGGCTTGTCCGGGATTTGAAACCAGGACCTTTCAAACCCCAAGCAAGAATCATACTCCTGGACCTTTATAGGTACAATCATACAGACTTTGGTTATATTCACCAGTCTGCAGATGAAATGCGATTTAAATTTGGGGCACTGTAAGAACAATTTCTGTTTTATTTTAACATATAGTTAGGCCCATAAGTATGTCGATTGTGATACAGTTTTTTTTCCTCCTCACCAACACAGATTATTTTAAAACAATTGATTAGAATGTGATTGGAGCAACTCCTTGAATTAGACTTTCAGCTTCTTGAGGTATTACCAGGTTACTTAGTATTATATTACATTAAGTGTTAGGATTTACAGCCAAATTTACGCACCCGTGTAATTGTTCAAATCTTCCTTTAGGTTCCAAAACCAAAAATCTAGACCCACTATTTTAGGGAAATTAATGAACAGAATACCGTCTTTCATGAGGAAGCGTTTTAGATGTTTTTGATATCTTGCCACTGAATGTCTCTGATTCAGTAACTGAAATTGAATTATGACAATCACAACCCCAGTCACAAGGTCATTTCACTCATGACAGCAAACCAAAAATAAAATGGTGGTTCTAATAAGATGGCATTCCCTGAACCACTAAGAAAAAGAGAGAATTTCAAAAACAAAGGGTTGGGTGTAACTGATGGCTTCTAACAAGTCCACAACACAATTAATGGCTCTAATTTAACTTTGATCATATTACGCAAGGATTTAATGCTACATACCTTTGATCAGTCAATCTGAAACCATATCAGACCTGCAGACATACAGTAAATCACATGTAACAGGACATGACCCTGGTGTGAATTTATGATCAAGGCCCGGATATAAAGAGAGGATTAAAACTACAAAGAGTTACACCCCACACAGCATGTCTCTGTGGCCCGTAGAGCCTCTCAAGGCCACGCTTGTTGCTTTGGACACAAACAGACAACACAGCATAGCCTATGATGACCGAATACTCTGAGGAACATAAACAGTAACTGCTTCAGCTGACTGCAAGATGAGGACATCTTGGCACTTTGTGATCCACGGATATGCAATAATGTAGAGATGAGCTAATAAGCTATTAATTCTGATGTCTGTCTCATCTCCCAAATCAAATTAAAATCAGATGACATCTGGTTTGATATTTATAGTCTGCTGCCCTTTTATGATGCTCTGAGCATTACCCTCTGAGAAGAGGCTGGCCAGACAGTAGCATAATTCTTCAGTCATTCTTGGGTGATTTGCAACCAGGAAGTCAATAAAAGGTGTCTGGAAAGGGTATTAATTAGGAGTTTATGGTATTATGCTGCCCTTGAGGTCCCACTGTAACAGCATGTGAGGTTTCCTGAAAATAGCACTAAAGCTAAGGAATCTAGGACTGTTTCTTAAAGTTAAATTAATGATGTTATTTAGCCATGTAGACTTTTAGAGAGGTGATCTTGTTTAACCCAGTGCTCCATTAGACATATTTCTTAAAATCTCTGTTTACTTATCTACTCGAATGGGAAAAACCACTGACAGACACACTGTGAGAAAGGAGCCATCTGCTGAGTACTACAGACTGTTTTTGTAGCTCCTGTGAGGATTTGAGAGAAAAAGCAGCATTTGTGACACATTCTTAAACCAGCAGACATAGAGGTGCACACGGGACTCACTCACTCACAGACCCCATGAAATTAAATACACACAAAAAACCCCGGAAGCTAGTCCTGTAGTGAAACCTCAATCTAAACTTAATTCCTGCAAACACATCTTTCAGAGCAGTGGGAGATTAGGTAGGACACAAGAGACGGAACAGGGTTTTACAAGTAAAGTGAGCATACTCAGATTACAGGATACTACATTAGCATTTAGATCAGAAAGTGTCTCACCATGATTGAAATGCAACGTAGTATCAGAGTGCAGTAAAGTCCTGTTCAATAAAGGCCATCTCAGAGGGGTCAAACGCCTGTGATGTCTGTAGCTGGACGATATATGAATCCCCGAACAGCACTGCAGATAAATCAAGACTGACACGGGGTTCTGATAATGTTGATCAAAGGAGTGAAATAGCTAGCATCCACCAGTGTCCTACGCTTTATGTAATATTTAAGAGAGTCATAACTGTCTGAAAAAGATGAAATGTCAGCAATATCTTATCCAGTTCACTGGGAATTTGTAGAGCACACCACTAAATTCAGGGCTCGGTTATTGATTCACTGGGTCTATGTTAATTAAACTTGACTGGAGGGTCTTCAAGAAGTATGTTGACTTTCTCTTCAGTGCTAGTTTTCCAATAGCACCTTTTCCAATATGAAAGCAAAATGCTTTCATAAAGCTTCGAGGAACATTCTGGATGTAATGACTGATATCTTTTCAAGGATGAAAATTTAAAATAACTTTTGCGCATTTCTTTGGATTATAACAAGTGTGTTTTGCAAAACAATGTCCATGCTGTCACCTATAATATTGTACAAGTAGTATTCCATTATGAAAAACAAACAGCTTTAGGTTCATTGCACGGCTACAATTTCCACTCTACATGCATATTTTGACAATACACCAGTGTCAGTGTTACAGCATAACCCACCAAAAGTCATACTGACTGAAGCCAAAAGCAGGGTGATTTTTTTTTAATATCCAACAACTCCTATATAATACACATAACCCCCCCACCCCCCCAATGTATGAATAAAACTACAAAATATTGTGTTTTGTTAGGACTTTTGGAGAAGTGATTACGTCTAAGTGCCTCTCCCTTTTATATTTGCTGTACATTAAACTGTGGGTGTTTTCTTCCATAGAAACCAGCAATCCACCAGGTGATTGGCTGATTGGAATCCCCTCTGCTTAGACAACTATCCATCATGGTTGCCACTGTGTAGCCATTTACTGCCACTAGATTGGATCAGCTGGCGGACCGGTCTGCCTTGATTGGTCAGAAAGGCAGAAAGGGGCTAAGAAAGCTACAACATTCATCACTGCTTTAAAATTAAAAATCATACTGAAAAAAAAACCCTTTAACCTTGAGCTTTTCACCAAACAAGCTACAAATGATAAATTTCACAATATGTACTCTTTCATTCGCTGCGATGATGATGCTCTTTGAATTCAGACTGTACGAATCAACATCTAATGTACAATGCCTGCTTGATAATGTGCCAAATCAAAGCTGCATCAACATTAACACACTTATTATTTCTTCAGAAATTATGCAGTTAACTCTTAATGTCACAGGTTACAGTTTGATTAACACATATGAACTCAAGTTTCCATAACCTGCAAATGCCTCTGGTACAACATAAAACCTCTTTAAGGCTGTGAAGGCAAAAGACTATATGTTGGGCATATTTGTCTATGCTCTAAAAGCCATGTAGCTGAGTCATGTTTATGTGTGAACTCATAACTACAGCAACACATACACAGCTCTTCTCTCTCTTGCACTTCAGGGAAAAAAGCAATTGGGCACAATCCAGAACTTTAAAGGAAAAATGTCCCCTGATGTACAAAAATAAAAGAGTAGGAGAGACGAATGGTTTATTAAGGGCAATCAGCGTAAAACCTACTGCATTTTCCATGTAGAATAGTAGAATTAGAATAGAATAGAATTCAACTTTATTGTCATTGCACATGCACAGGTACAGGGCAACGAAATGCAGTTTGCATCCATCCAGAAGTGCTTTAGTGATATAGATATATTACAATATATATTAGCAATAGTATAGATATGTAAGTATACTACAGAAATGGGTCTATTATGGTATGTTATAATGTACACGGTATGAAGTATGTTGTGAATATTCTATAACTATAAGTATGTACAGGCTGTAGTGAGTACAAGCTATGTACAGGATATGAACAGGATATAAATATGAAAAACTATACAGAATATGAAATAAATAACTTTACAGAATCTGGGATATACAGCTATACAGAAATGGGAACTATGCAAGTTGTAAACAGTTGTAGGATTAAAGATTATCGAATGTACAGAATGATTATTTACACAGAGCTATACAGTAGTGCAGTTAAGATAAGTGAGGGTGTAGATAGTTTCTACAGAGGCTATATAAAGTGCTAGTGGTTGTGAGTGGTGGTTCAGTCCATGTTATTATTGTGTTTGAGGGTACAGTTGTCCATTGTGGGTGTGTGTATGTTCAGTCCATGAGTTTAACGTGGGTCAGATGTCAGGAGGCAGAGTTCAGGAGTCTGACAGCTGTGGGGAAGAAGCTGTTCCGGTACCTGGTGGTCTTAGTCCGGAGGCTCCTGTGGCGCCTCCCAGAGGCCAGGAGGGTGAAGAGTCCATGTGATGGGTGACTGGGGTCTTTGATGATTTTCCCAGCCCTTTTCAGACACCGCTTCCTGTAGATGTCTTTTATGGCAGGAAGTGGTGCTCCGGCGATGCGCTGGGCAGTTTTCACGACCCTCTGCAACGCCTTCCGGTCCGAGGCAGAGCAGTTCCCGTACCAGACTGTTATACAGTTGGTCAGGATGCTCTCGATGGTGCAACGATAGAAGTTCACCAGGATGTCTGAGGACAGGTGGTTCTTCCTCAGAGTCCTCAAGAAGAAGAGGCGCTGGTGAGCCTTCTTGACCAGCTTGGAGCAGTTGGTCGTCCAGGTGAGATCCTCGGAGATGTGGACTCCCAGGAACTTGAAGCTGCTCACACGCTCCACAGCCGTCCCCTTAATGTGGATGGGTGGATGTGGGTCAGCATTCCTCCTGTAGTCCACGATGAGCTCCTTGGTCTTCTCGGTGTTAAGCAGCAGGTTGTTTGTGTCGCACCACTCAGCCAGACGATCCACCTCCTCCCTGTAGGCGGCCTCATCGTTGTCACTGATGAGGCCAATCACCGTGGTGTCATCTGCAAACTTAATGATGGTGTTGGAACCATCAGCAGGTCTGCAGTCGTGGGTGAAGAGGGAGTAGAGGAAAGGGCTCATCACACAGCCTTGTGGTACACCGGTGTTCATTGTGATGGTAGATGAGCAGCGGTTATCCAGCCGGACATGTTGGGGGCGGTTGGTCAGGAAGTCCAGTAACCATTTGCAGATGAGGGAACTGATACCCAGGTCTGTCAGTTTCCTGATGAGTTGTGAGGGGTGGATTGTATTGAATGCTGAACTGAAGTCTATAAACAGCATTCTGGCGTAGGTGTTGTTGTTGTCCAGGTGTGAGAGGACAGAGTGCATTGCGATGGAGACTGCATCCTCTGTGCTCCTGTTCCGGCGGTATGCGAATTGGTGGGGGTCCAGGGTGGGGGGGAGACAGGATTTGAAGTGTGCTAGGACCAGTCGCTCTAAGCACTTAGTGATGATGGGGGTGAGTGCTACTGGGCGGTAATCATTGAGGCAAGATGGGTTGGAGTTTTTGGGTATCGGGACGATGGAGGTGGATTTGAAGCAGGCCGGTACCACAGCGTGGGCCAAGGACAGATTGAATATGTCTGTGAGCACTCCTGCAAGCTCCCCAGAACACGCTCTGAGAACACGCCCGGGGATGCCATCAGAGCCTGCAGCCTTGTGGACATTGATCCTGCTCAGCACCGCTCCTACATCGGTGGGGGAGAGAGTCATAGGTTGGTGGTCTGGCGTCATGTCTGCTTTGGTTGTGGTTGTGGGGTTCCCTCGCTCAAAACGAGCATAAAAGTTGTTGAGCTCGTTGAGGAAGGAGACATCAGAGGATGCGGGGGAGGGTTTGGTGGTCCTGTAGTCTGTGATGGTCTGGAGTCCTTGCCACATGCGTCGGGGGTTGGAGTTGGAGAAGTGTTCTTCTACCTTCTTTTTGTAATGGTGTTTGGCTTTTTTGATGCCCTTCTTTAGATTAGCCCTGGCTGTACTGTAGGCGTGTGCATCTCCTGACCTAAAGGCAGTGTTGCGGGCCTTCAGGAGGAGACGAACATCCCGGTTCATCCAAGGCTTCTGGTTGGGGTACATGGTGATCCGTTTCTGGGTGGTGACACTGTCTGTGGTTTTGGAGATGTAATCCAGTACAGATGAGGCGTACTGGTCCAGGTCTGTGTGGGTGAACATATTCCAGTCTGTGTTTTTAAATCTGTCCTGGAGCACTGCGTCTGTCCCCTCTGGCCACACTTTAATTGTCCTCACAGCAGGTTTCACACGTTGGATGAGTGGTGAATACCGAGGTGTGAGGAACAGGGAGAGATGGTCTGATTGTCCAATGTGGGGGAGGGGTGTGGCTTTGTAGGCTCCAGCCAGGTTGGAATACACATGGTCTAAAGTCTTGTCTCCTCTGGTGTGGCAGGAGACATGTTGGTGGAATCTGGGGAGGACTATCTTTAAGTTGGTGTGGTTGAAGTCGCCAGCAACAATAAAAGCAGCCTCGGGGTGTTTATTCTGGTGTTTGTTAATGGCTGCAGAAAGTTCTTTCATGGCCAACCTAGCATTAGCGTCGGGGGGTATATACACGGCAGTGAGTATGATCGAAGTGAGTTCTCTGGGGAGATAATAAGGTCTGCATTTGACCATTAAAAACTCCGCATTAGGTGAGCAGTGACTCTCAGTAGTAGTGGAGTTCATGCACCAAGCATTGTTAATATAAATGCACAAACCTCCATTATTAGTAATAATAATAAAAAATTTATTTATCCCAAACATTGGGAAATTACTGAAGATGTTCTCTCTAAGTTACCAGGAGGGCTGCAGAGGATATGACTGGTTGCTATCAGGGGCAGCAGCCCCTTAGCTGACATCAGTGTGCTATCTCTGCGTATGCATGCAGTGAGATTAAAGGGTTCGTCTATGCAGGGGGTAGGGTCAACATCATGGTTTGATCTGATTTTTAATGCACACAAGGGTGAGAAACAGCTGGCGTCACACAGCACATGGGGCTCATGTGTGTCCAACGTCCACGCACATCAATAGGCAGATGAACACACTGAATCTCCCGAGGAATGTTAAAGAAGCTGCTGACACAGCGATGTGGGTCAGATGGGGTTGATCAATATTTTAGTTGGCTGTTGATGTAATGCAAAGAAAGGAGGAGTCGGCTGCACTGCTGAGCTGTGTAGATGTGAAGATGGAAAGGGATGGAGTTCAGACATGAGGAAGTATAAAACGCGATGGAATAGAAAATACGAAGCAAGTATCTCCCTGCTGTTCATGCTACTCAGTGCTAAAAGTCGACGATGAGGATTCAAAGGCAACGACTGATTAAAGACAGCAGAATGCCTGAGGAGCTTTACAATCCTGTGTACCATAAAGATATCTCATCTCTGTCTTGTAGACTTCAGGACTGTTGTTTGTACCTCAGGGATATCGATCACTTCATGATTTTGAGCCGCCAATGAACAGTACAATAGTGTGATTAACACAATCCCATCATAAAATGATATGTGCACACCCACGTGTGACAAACTAGAAAGAGAGACGGAGAGAAATGTGTGGGTAGAAAAATATAAAACGCATGCAAGAAATAAAAAAATAAAGGTTAAATCATGTCTGGTGGAAACCTGCAGAGAGAAGAAGATGGACCAGCTCTGTTCGGCTCCAATCCGACCAGCTGGGCTGCACCTCCCCACAGTATGGCATACCCTGGCTCTCCATGTGTGAGTGTGTCGTGCATGTGTGTGTTATGTGTTTAAACTAGGGACGTGGCGTCTGTCCCTTGGCGCAGACACTGTCAATATGGCTGTGGTCATTCATGAGCAGCCACTTCTTGACTGCCACCCAATGAGAGCAAGGACAACAAAGGAGAGTAAAGGGGAGGAGAGCTAAAGGTAGCAGACAGTGGCAAGATGCCCTGGATCCCTTCACTTTTACAGGAAGTGCCCTGCCGCGGATTAATGGCCTCCTCTAAACAAGCAGCTGCCATGTCATTGTGTTTGTGGATATGAATTAGATATGAAGAAGCAAGTGCTGACAATGGAGCAGATAACCACATAAATAATTTACAGCAGTTTAAAAACAAACAATATGTGCAGACTTTTTATAAAATATATATATATTTTTACTGCAATCTGAGAGACAGGATTTCTGTGAACACTCATAACATAAAATGATACAGAGAGGCTTGGAGAACAAACTAGAGCTGATGGATGCTTTATGTAAACAGCACAGAGGAACACACATGGCCTCTTCACCTCCATGGTGAAGGGAATGAAAACAGCAGATGTCTACAGAGCTGCATAAATGGTGTGGAACAAGCCACGAGGAGTCTCTTTCACAACATCGTAAACAGTGAAACACATGATTATCTTATAAACATCATGCACTTGCCAACAAAGTATCCATCTTCAGGCTTATGTGGGAGTATGTTTAAAACAAATAATGTGACCAAATAAGACACATAAGACATACACATTAGTATCTGACACAGTGCTACAAAGAAGCAATCACACACAAGAACTTGCAAACATGGACACTCGTTAGGCTTTCACAGTATACACATTTATATACGATTGACTAGAGCCTTAATAAACCTCATATTGCCTTCAGAACTGCCTCAGTTCTTTGTGATAAAACAAAGTGCTGGAAGCATTCCTCATAGATTTTGGCCCATAGTGACAACAGAGATTTCCACCACTTCTCAAAGGTGCTCTACTGGAATAACTGTGGAGTAGGGATGGGTACCGGTATCCGGTGCCATGATGGCACCGGTTCTGACATAAACGGTAGTAACCAGACCGAAAAGCAGCGCACATTTTGGTGCTTTTTTTTTTCCTGAGCTGTGATACACTTTAGATTCTAGCCAATCATTTTACGTTTCCGAGGATAGTAGGCGGGTCCAGGTACGTACGTTCTTTTAGAGCAGAGCTACAGATTAAAAATGCCCAAGACGAAGCGGGCTTGTTGCAGCAGCCTACAACAAGTGCTTTAAGCTGATACTGTGATACTGTCAAAGGAGGTAACACCTCAAATCCGATGAAACACCTGGCGACGCATAGCGTTTTTTTTAAAAGCTGAGAAATGCGCCGTATTTGATAGCTTGCTGCGAGACCTCACACCGAGCACATCTACTGCAGGTGTGGTGCCTGTTATCGGACCCGGAGTTAGCAACATCCCCCAAGAACCCGAAGAGGAGAGTCCTGGCCCCTAGCCCTGCCAGTGTAGCAGAAATGATGAGGATGATGATGCAGCAGCAGCCGTTCTTCTCTGCGTGAGTAGCTTAATGTTGTTCGTGTGTAATTTACGTTGAGTAGGCTAACCACGTTATTACATTAATGCATGTAAGGTGAACTAGCAAACATCATCATAGCTACATGCGGCTGTCTTCTTGTTTGATGGCAGATACTCCCTTCACCCTGGCCAAAAAGGCTAAAATGACCAAAGAAAAAGTGGAAAACAGTTAAACATGAGAGGTTTTGGACAAAGTTTGTGTTTTTTTCCATTGTTTAAGCACTGCTTCCAGCCAAGAGTGATACCATATGTGCCCCATAGCTGCAGAAAAGGCTAACATTGTTATCTTTTTACAAAGAAAAAAAAGCTGAACATGAGAGGTTTTTGGACCAATTTTGTGTTCTCCATTCTTTAAGCACCGGTTTGAGCACCGTTTGAGCACCGGCACCGTTTCAAAAGTACCGGTTTGGCACCGGTATCGGATAAAACCTAAACGATACCCATCCCTACTGTGCAGGCCATTAAAGTGAGCTCAATATCATGTTCAAGAAACCAGTTTGAATTGATCTGATCTTTGTGGCATGGTGTGTTATCCTGCTGGAAGCAGCCATTAGAAGACTGTGGTCACAAAGGGATGGACATGGTCAGCAACAGTGCTCAGGTAGGATTGTGGTGTTTAAATGATGCTCAACTCACACTAACAGGCCCCAAGCGAGCTAAGAAAATATATCCCACAGCATTTTGCTACCTTCACCAGTCAGTTGATACAAGCCAGGATGGATCCATGCTGTTTATGCCAAATTCTGAACCTACCATCCAAAGATGGCAGCGGCTCACTGTCTTTCCAGACTTCTGTTGCTCATTTCTGGCGTACCCGTGTGAATTGTAGCCTCAGTTTCTTGTTTTTAGTTTATAGGAGTGACACCTGGTGTGGTCTTCTGCAGCCCATTTCCTTCAAGGTTTGACGTGCTGTGTATTCTTGATTGTAATGAGTGCTCATTTGAATTACTGTTGCCTTTGTATCGGATCACAGCAGTGTAGCTATTCTCTTCTGACCTCAACAACAGGGCATTTTGCATAACTTTTTGGACCAGTCTCTGTAAACCCCAGAGATGGTTGTGTGGGAAAATCCCAGTAGGTCATGAGTTTCTGAAAACAACCAACAACCATGTCACGTTCAAAGTCAAAGTCAAAGTTAAAGTCAAAGTCGTTTCTGCCCCGTTCGGATCCTTGCTTTGAACTACCTAAATGCACTGATTTGCTGCCATGTGATTGGCTGATTAGGTACTTAGTTGGCCGGTGAGTGCATAATAGAAGAGCAAGTTCTCTGTGAAGTCCTACACGGGGATCTTACATTCTCCATGCTGAACATGGGATTTTAATCCCTTCAGCAACATGATGCATTACCATTAAGAAAACAATTTAATTTTAGTGTGTGCCAACTGTTAAGTAAGTAATGTAACACTTTGAGTATCTGGAGCCTACCAAAACATCTGTTATGAACATAAAAACAGATCATTTGCTTAGCTGCCAAATATTCTTAATTAAAGCCTGAAGACGGTGAATCTCTCCAAGGTCCGAGCTAAAATTGGCTCCGGCTACTTTTCTTATTTCACCTACTTACACAATTCTTGCTGGTGACTTGGAGTTCTCAATTCCCCTTTGAGGACTGTTGATTATAAATTAACCTAATATTTTCCCACCCCATGCTTTTTGTGGCTTGACACTGGAACAAAATCACTTGTAGATGATTTAAATGAAAGCATTTTTTGTTTCCCCACAAATCCCAAAACATAATGAAAGAGGCAAAAGCAATTTATGCAGAACATTAATGAGTTGACATTATTCATTGTATGCTAATACATATAAAAATACATTCATTTGCACTGCTTATTTACATAGCGTATTTCCTCTGAGGAAATGATTGAATATCAATTTCAACAAGATTACCCGTGACATGCCCCAAAAACTTCAGAGGCAGAGGGCTACTGGGGAGGAAATGTGAGATGCTCTGCCACTCAGTCATCAATTTTTTACATCATTCCCAGAAGCGCAGGGTCTCCCTCGAAATGATTTAAGACCAGAAAATAGCTTTGCTCTGACCTCTCACCCATAGCAATGGATTAGAATATCCGCGTCACCTCCCGGTGTTCAAATCATAATGTGCACACATCGAACAGTGGTCTTACTTCACGTAAAGTTCCTGCATCACATTTTATACATTTGCAAAAATGTGTTAGAGTTTTGCACATACACATGAAAAGACTCAGGTTGCCTAAGATGGTCTGTACTATCACGTTCAGACTCCACCAGGTAAAAACGAATATTCTGCAGCTGTTCCATGGGGTTGACAGATGACCTCATATGGAGACTCCATCACTCCAAAAGCACAGATCTACTGTTACACACAGAGAGACCAGCAGGAACAGAGACGATATTTAACTATACCCCCATGTAAGGAGTAAGATATAAGATATGAAGCTAAGGCACAGCATGCCTGCCTGCAGAGTTACATTTAACGCAGCATCTCTCCTTCTCTTCACTGGACTGTATATTTTATGCAGTCATCTCTCTCAGTCCCACTCACACTCTCTCTCCTGTCATTCCGTATTCACACACTGACCTTCACCAAAATGAGAAAACAGCCTCGGTAGCTCAGCTGATTCACATTTAAATAATAATAAAAAAAAATGGGCATGGCTCTTTCAGGGACAAGACTGCTGGGTTTACTTCACAATAGCAGTAAGCTAATCGCCATGCACACCTGCACAGCCATTAAAATTGCTTTCACAGCTCCGCAGGGGGTTGCCGGTCAAGATTGTGCGATAGTGATGATCAAGCAACAAAATCCACCATGAATTACAAACTGAAAGTCGTCCTCTTCTTTTACTTATCTGTAACATTTTAGAATTTCCCTCGATAAGGTGACAGTCACACTAGGAAAAACAGTGGTTGGAGAGCACCGTGTGAGCAAAATTACTGCGACTGTGTGCAATCAACTTGCATTCTTCTTGGCTTTGAAACGGTTGCTTCAAAGCCAGAGACCAAGTCTGAGACCGATCGCAGTCAATTACTGCAAACAGACGTTGATGAATCAAGACGGCAATAAAACAGAGATAAGAAAGAAATAAGACAGTGCCTATCAGTTTTCAGTCAAGTTGGCATTCATATTCAATCTGTTAGTGATACAATAATACTGCCTAATATTAATCAGTTGCTCTCTGTTACAAATATCTTTCCATCTACATCAGAGGTGTAGTGCACCACCAGAACCTTGGTGGACTTGTTTCCAGTGGACTGTGCAGAATCCACTCATCAGGCATGGCTCCCTATACAACAAACTACAAATGGAGTAAATTTATAATTTATATATTTATAAACAAAGAGACAGAGCTGGTTTATCTCATTAATGACCGGCATTCTACAAGGAGCAGAGCAAATCTGAAGCTGAAAATGAAGGCGCTAACAAATAATAATAAAGCGTAACCATAGGTTTTGCACTGAAAACAGTTTTGCAGTGCAAATAAATGAGAAGAAGTAGAAGAAGAATATGTCTATGATATAATGTATTTGTGTGGAGTGCAGGATTTATCCAGAGAGCTGCTTTATTACAAACTATTCCAACATATAAAAGTGAAATCTGCGTAACAGCTGACATCGACGGTGTGCAGAAGAACACAAACATTACTGTCAGATTCAGAACCGTCTATGTGTTAACAAAGATACTGTTACTGTGCCGAGTGTGTAAATGTGCACATCGCTCTGGGTTTTTCTGCACTGTGTGAAACAAGTTAAGCACCGGGGCTGCTGTCTCACATCCTGAAGGTAGAAAGCCTTTATATGGGGCGTCTCTGAAGAAATGTTATGCACACAGTTTGTTGGTGTCATACCTGTTGGTGCAGCTGCTGTGACAGCTGATAGCGAGGAACAACCACACTCCTGAATGAAAAGCTCAAACCATTCAAAATGAAAACTTGCAGCCTATTTAATTCTAGCTTCTAATTAACTGTTAATTCTATGTTAACATGTTTGTGTTGCTCAATTTGAATGTGAGTGCATGAAGAGAAGCGTGTGAGACTGGGAATATTGCTTATATTAACTGAACTAACCGTAACATGTTGTTACATGCAGACACTGAGCTAACATATTAACACAGTCCCATTATTTGCTGCATTTTAAAAGATGCGTTAATAAGAGAGGGAAGTAAAAGAAATAAATAAATATGAATGTTCCTCTATTGTGCAGACTGCAGAGAAAAGACATGGAGAGCTGTTTTCATCGTGTAATGATCTCTGTGTAGAAATAAAAGCCTGGAACACTGGAAACGGCGCTTCTCTTGCTTTGGGCTTCTCTGCCTCCCTCCCTCTGTTAAGTTCAGTTCAGTTCTCCCGTGTTTCAATAAAATACCCGTATTATTGCGGATCAGGGGCTCAGCTCACAGTGAGGACTGAGCAAAGAGTGACATGTTTTTGCAGTGTGCTGTGCCAATTATGCACTCGCTCTGTTAACATCTCTCCCTCTTAGTCCTACTAAATAACACAACAGCGATCAAACACATGTTGGGCACAAAATGAGACATGCTTTTTGGTGTTAAATTTATTGCAATATACAGTGAATTGCCAGGCACAAACCTTAGCAACTCAGGTTTGTGTGTGTCATTGTTTGATGGAGAGGAGAATGATTCTGACTAACATGCTGGAGATCTCTTTGCACTTACAAGGCAGAGTAATTGCAAATCTTCACCAATATGTTTAAGAGTGACTATAATCAGTCAGAGTCCTGGTGACACAAGTTTCCTACCACCAGTAGGGATGGGTACCGATATCGGTTCTGACATAAACGGTAGTAACCAGACCGAAAAGCAGCGCACATTTCGGTGCTTTATTTCTGTGATACACTTTAGATTCTAGCCAATCATTTTACGTTTCCGAGGCTAGTAGGCGGGCCCAGGTATGTACGTTCTTTTAGAGCAGAGCTACAGATTAAAAATGCCCAAGGCGAAGCGGTCAAAAGTCTGGCTGTACCTCACACCGAGCACATCTACTGCGGGTGTGGTGCCTGTTATCAGACCCGGAGCTAGCAACATCCCCCAAAAACCCGAAGAGGAGAGTCCTGGCCCCTAGCCCTGCCAGTGTAGCAGAAATGATGAGGATGATGATGCAGCAGCAGCCGTTCTTCTCTGCGTGAGTAGCTTCATGTTGTTCGTGTGTAATTTACGTTGAGTAGGCTAACCACGTTATTACATTAATGCATGTAAGGTGAACTAGCAAACACCATCATAGCTACATGCGGCTGTCTTCTTGTTTGATGGCAGATACTCCCTTCACCCTGGCCAAAAAGGCTAAAATGACCAAAGAAAAAGTGGATTTGGACAAAGTTTGTGTTTTTCCATTGTTTAAGCACTGCTTCCAGCCAAGCGTGATGCCATATATGCCCCATAGCTGCAGAAAAGGCTAACATTGTTATCTTTTTACAAAAACAGCTGAACATGAGAGGTTTTTGGACCAATTTTGTGTTCTCCATTCTTTAAGCACCGGTTTGAGCACCCTTTGAGCACCGGCACCGTTTCAAAAGTACCGGTTTGGCACCGGTATCGGATCAAACCTAAACGATACCCATCCCTAACCACCAGCGACTTGTGCAGCTGCCTTGGAAGCTAAAAGTTGGTCACAGCGATGAGTCCAAGAAAGCAAAAAAATGAAATGCAAACACTTGGCCGTTGTTTTCCTGGTAACGGTTGCAGTCCTATTTTCACTCGAGTGTGGCTGAGGCCTAAAACATCATTATAACAACATGACCTTTGTAAAAACCAGTAAATTCACTGAATGCTTCCCAGTCTCTGTGTCCTGTATGTGGGGTATTTTTTTCCCCTGTCTGCTTGTGTACGAGGAATCTAGATGAGCTGGGTCAGACGTCCCTAATTCAGTTCATCGGGAGTTTTATTTCCTTTTCAGTGTAGGTTAGGCTCCAGCCCGTCTCCACGGTGGTATTACTGCCACATCACAGGTGGAGGCAAAGAGCACACTGTACAGAATGTTAAAGTGGAGGAAAACGTTAGGGGGAAGGACACTGTCCACCATTTTCACACTTTCAATACAACAGTATTTCCTGCATTACCATTCATGCCAATTTACAAGAAGACAACAGAACAAATAGAACTGCCCTTTATCTAAAATACACTTTGCTACAAGCAGATAGCAATCTTTCTAGTTCAACAATTTCACTCTACTTTTTGTGGCTCTGTGCTGCATCCACATTAATATTCATAATATCAGCTCAAATTTCATACTGCAATTCATTATACCCTAGCATTTTGTTACTCAAGGTTACTGCAGAAGGGAATATGCAGTCATATAGCTGAAGATAATGTGTGCAAAGGTTCAAAATACTTTCAATCTTTAGCCACACTGTGAGGCTAAACGAAATGTAATCAGCTCGAGCGGCACGTGGTAGCAAACATAATGCTTCATACTTAACCCGCGTGCCGATAAGTCCATAATATACTGGGGAGCAAAACGCTCAGCTATAAAATTACCATAATAATACTTAGTTTCCTATTGTCAACAATCTCTCATTTTAAACTGACATTAACAACAGCACTGTAGTCTTAATCAACGTCGATGAGTATTTCCAGTTAAACAGAGCCTTGGTGCTGTGGTAGCAGCACAAATGCACCTGACTTTAAAGAAGAGATCAGGGTTTGGTACCACTTTTTACATTTTGATGTTGAAATATGCATTTTTAAAGCACACGTTTTCCATGACCATTTCTTCCCATCTCCCCAAAGTTCACTAGCTCACAGCTGCAGAGACTTATGGATTGTAGAGACTGAAAGCAAAGCATCTCCCAGTTTCAGCACATTTCTGTTACAGAATGACAATAGAGTTACAGCAGCAGACACTATTGAGCCTTGAGCGTGTGTGTGGTGTACTGTGGATGAATATGGACCAAGATCAAGTTCTACCCCCCCTCCCCATTTAGTTTGATTTATTTATATGACATATAGAGATAAAATGTGAGCTTATCTTAGATTCATGAGAGTCTCTTAATAATTTCTGATCATTATTTGAATTCTATAAAACATCCAAGATTGTCGGGAGACCACCATTCAGTTTACGAGGTTCCCGTTATATACACAAAAATAGTAAATAACAGATGTAACTCCAGCACCTTCAGGCTTAGCTCCTAAAAGATAAGACAAGAAATGCTTTATCTCAGAAATGGGAAATTCTTTAAACCCCTTACAGCCCCTGTAAGAGTCATATGCTATGCTGACAGCGGCATAACAGTCAAAAAGCCTCAGATGTGCCAGGTGGTCCACGTAGCAGCCCTGTACCCACAGGAGGCCCAGTGTGTGAAGTCGTCACGCTTTGCTACTTCAGAGCACATGAAAACAAAAAAAGTCAAAACCTGAGTAAAAAAAATAACCACAACGAGGTAAGTTAACTTGTTTTCACAGGATTAAAATTGCAAAAACAAATGTTTAGTTAAAGACTTTAATCAGTAAAAGTATAAAATTGATTCTAATATAAAACATTTTTCTGGCAATTTTTGACATTTATGCTCTAAAGACATGAGGCGAGGCCTTTCTAAAGTAGGGCCCATGAATCTGTGTGTTCCCAGTAAACTCAGTAATATGAAAATTCAAGCTGGAGCCTCACAGAAACACTAGAAAGTGTATTCCTTCCATGCATTCTAATTATTATGTGTCTATCATTAGTTGCTTTATTATAGGATGCTATTTTTGCCTTCAGCCCCCATTATCTTCTCTCAGCTCTTTGTTTTTGTTGTTGTGACGTTTTCCATTTTTTCCCCAAGAATTCATTGAAAAGACTGCCTCTGTGCGCTACGGCTGTCTCCACAAATCACAGTAACGCTGACACATTCAGACTAGGCGCTTTAATGGATATGTGATACAAGCTATTAAACACGCCTCGAGGCTCGTATTCATAAAACTTCTAGGAATAGCAAAAGGAACTGATCTGGGATCACTGTTTGGGACCGCATTAGCACCACTGTAGGATATCTATCTAATGCATTCCTGATCTTCGTCTAGAATCGGTTGCGTTCTAAGCTGCGGGCAGGACGAACTGACATTGAAGCTTTGAATATCGGGGACAACGATGACAAGATGAATCCGCAGGGTGTCAACATCTGTGACAGCCTGTAAGTCAAGGTTGCAGGTCTTCCAAATCGGATCGACAAATGCCCGAGCTTACAGCCCACACCTCCAATATTCTGACAGGCCTCTATTCTTCTCCTCCTGCCCTTCTACTCCAAAATATTACTCCAAAAATACTAAAATATTTTGGATCGTTGTTGCTCCTTTTCACATGTTTACTGAATACGTGGAGCTGTAGCGCAGAGAATAAGATAAGAGAGATAAGATAAGATAGAACTTTATTAATCCCTCGGGTGGGTTCCTCTGGGAAATTCGATTTCCAAAAAAAGCACAGCAACGACCGAAGTTACAGTTACATGGGGTAACTGTAACTGAATGGGGAGCATAACGAATATAGCACAAAAAAAAATCATCTTTAACCTGCGTTGGCAAGGAATTAAAATGAGCTAATTACCTTACATATCACACAAAACAGTTTAAATGGAAATGAGCATAATGAAGATATAAAAATAGAACCATTCTATAAGAAAGAAATAGGCAATGCTCAGCTAAAAGCAACTCCAATATTGGAACTGAAATATAATTACATCACCTCTGATAATGAAACACCTTCAGAGAGGGCATTGTTTTTGTTCTGAAATTACTGCCTAAAAGGCACTGGGGGAGTCATTGTATATAATACAATGCTGTATGGGCAATTAGTGAGAACTCTTCAAAACATTTGTTTCCTTCTGCCTATGACGTTTTCTATATATCTCTTCCAGATGGGCAAACATTGCTGCAGGGAACAGGAATTTTGCTTAGTAAATGTGGAAGACACTCTCAGTGTAACAACAGTGTAAATAACAATTGGGAAATGTAGGTAAATCTTTACACAGCCAACCATAGATTTGCAACAAACAAACAAACAAAAAATGCAGAAAGCATAAACTGATTTTCCCTTTTTTACTATAAAGAAATATACTAACCTGCACATATGAAACTTGTTTACAGGCTTATTCTGCACAAGGTGAAAGAAAAGTTGACGATCCAGCCTGTGTGTTGTTCTCTGGGCCTGATTAACTAAGCAACAAATAATCTACTTGCAAGTTAATGGTCATAACTAGGGATGCAACGATACCAATTTTTTCCAAACCGATACGATACCGATACTTGGATCTGAGTACTTGCTGATACAGAGTACAAAAACCGATACTTCTACCACACACACACACACACACACACACACACACACACACACACACACACACACACACACACACAAATGCAATGAATTGGAAGACAGGTTTTATTTTATTCTAGGCTGATAAAAAATAAAATCTTAATAAAAATGACTACAAAAAAATTTCAAGTGAAAAATAAGCACTTCTGTTAGATTATTGCAGTCTCCACATTGTAATTTAACAAAATATCACTGGACTATTGTCTCGAGGTTTCAGAATAATAAATAAACACTTCTGTTTGGAATAAAATAAACACAAATTAGGTTTGAGAATAAAATAAACTGTCCATATTGTAAACAAACAAACAAAATAACGAAAGTATTTGGCATTGACAAATAAACTCCTCATCTGCCCGTGGATCATCAGTCCACTGTGCCGTTAAACAGAGGACTGACATCGCGCACACACTGCTTGTCTTTACCTCTTCAGAAAGTTTTGGCACCTTTATCTCCCTGATGTACGGGTGGTTGGGAATTTCATATCGCAGCTCGAGTATGCTGAGAAGACTGTGCAATCCTATGTTTTCCACGACCGGCATTGTCTGGTCATCCAGAGCGATAAAATGAGTCAGAGCCTCTGTTATTTTAACTGCCCGTGGATTTTCTCTTGACATTTGCCATCGCTTTTCCAAAACCTGAGTTAAAGTTGGCTGTTCC
The DNA here is from genome assembly GCF_057382275.1 of Copadichromis virginalis. Lineage (NCBI taxonomy): Eukaryota > Metazoa > Chordata > Actinopteri > Cichliformes > Cichlidae > Copadichromis > Copadichromis virginalis. The sequence continues at coordinate 4,026,217 of NC_140624.1, read as the reverse complement.
GGTCCACACTGCTGACATTTTGTTTAGCCTAGCTACAGCAGCCTCCAGTTTCTCTTTTTTATCTGGAGCCGCCAGTCTCACTCGTCTAACCCTGTGCCTGTTTAGCACGGGATGTTCCCCTAGTGGCCAATCTAAAAAACTACAACAGAAATGACAAGCCACCCTCTGATTAATGAAATAAGTTTGTATCGGTTCATGGTATCGGTTAACTTTAATGAGTATGAGTACACACATATTTTACAGTATCGGCCCCGATACCCAATACCAGTATCGGTATCAGTGCATCCCTAGTCATAACCAGTAGTTACATGCTTTCAGAAAATACCTAAAAACCTCTTGTTACATTATACATTAACCTGATTCTGCCAGATGTTTCCTCTTTGGTGACTGGGGTTCACCTTTACCTTGAATGACCTTGATACTGTTGTGAACTATTACAAGAAGCAGATAGATCCCAACAGACATGATAAACGTTTAGAGTAACTCGGTACTTACAAATAGCTATTGATATACAGCAGACTGCTCGTGTACTGGGAAACGCAAGAATTCCAAATGTATTTAAGCTGCCCATTATTTTAAATCAAGCATAACTTTGACATCTTAAGTTTACTTGCGAGTGCATTATGGTCAAAACTACCAAGGAGTATCAAAGCAAAGATGATTATAGCGAGCTAAGAGGGATCATGGTGTACATCGTGTGCCATCTTTGGAGACTGAGCCCTAGTTCACGTGGTAGGATTAATGAATGTGTTTGAGCATGCTGGCCTCCGGACAATATCTTTTCCTGATAAGAGAAATCTGAGCGGAGCACACTGTGCATATGGAGCCAGATAGAGTTGAGAATGATTACATTATGCGCAAAAGCTTGCTGCCAGGACCATCATTTAGCTGACCCTCCTCATGCATTCATCTGCACATCCACACAGCTCAGATGCAGGCCCAGGGGATCCTCATTACAAGGCTGGCACAGAAACCCTGAGCCCACCGAGATCCACGTATTGACAACTAAAGGAGGGCAAATGCAAGATGACAAAATAAAACACACACAGTCTTAATGCCATAAGGCTGCATTGCAGTTTCCCACAATGCTTTTTAAGTGCACTCAAGAGGTGTTAATAGAAAGCGATACAGTCATCAGTCCTATATCTCCGGATATACTTCACTTGGATATAATCTGCTGTCTTACTGTAGTTGTAAATTTGAAGACTGAGCCAGAAGGCTAGAGGTCAGCAGAGGAATTATGAAGAGCATTTTTTGCACTACTGCGTCAAAGATGGTAATCAATTGAATTTGCTGGTGTGACATTGAGCACTTGTCATAAATGTTTAGAATATAATAATTCAAACTTTTTGTTTATGAAACTCTTAAAGGGTTGGACTTGCAATCCCTTTTACTTGCTAGAAAATGTCAAAATATAAATGGAAATACAAGAAAATAAGCTCCTGTATAACTTGAGAAAAAACTGTAAGAACATCACCTGGGTTGCTCTCATGTGCCCTTCATGACAAAGTTGAACTGAACAGTTGAACACTTCCATACTGCTTCACTGTAAAACTCAACTACTGTCAAGAGAAGGATTTGTGTAAAGTGGCCTACTGCGAGCAGCTCTTTTTGAGTGGCTCAATACTTCACAACCAGCTGCTCTACTCTGTCACTTAGCCTCTCCATCTTCCTCCCAATACCCTCAGCTACCCTCTCAATAAAGCATCATATCGGTGGTTAAAATAGACAACTCTGCTTCAATATAGGTCTTAGACGGACACAACAATTTTCGTGACTTCCCTCTGTGTTACTCATGGGTTTCTGAAGTGCTGCCATTCTCACTTGCCTTGTCATTTGACAGTGGCTTTAAAGATATAAGGTTGAGAAAAAGGGTCACTTCAGGTATTTCGAGGATACATTTATTTGAGCTCTATAAATTTATGATGGCTCGGGTAGAATGCCTGGCAGAGGAAAAATAATTTCCAATGCCCCGAACTTCATGTTAAAGAGAATTTGAAGAGATCTGACCTTGTGTGCATCCACAACTACAGCCAACCACAAACAAGAAGCTGCATGGGAAGCAAAGTGTAAACATCTTGCGGCGAGTGAATTATAGCCAGACAAGAATATTACCTTGTTACTCTGTGGACCTTTGAAATATGTGACGTAAATTGCTTGGCTGAAATGTTTGCATGGTATAGTGTTGGGCTAACATCTATATTTCATCATCAAACACACTGCAGTATAGGAAAACACCAGAAAATAGACAAATTCAGCAAAAGCACACAACCCCCCCCACCACCACATTTAAGAATTGTTCTTAATAAATGGATTGCACTCTACAACTATAAGTCTAGAGCCCACTGACATCACAAATAACTTCTTATCAGAACTGTGCACTCTTTAAAGGTAAAGTCTAAACTGGCCTTGCTGACCAGTGTAACCAGTGCTTTGCACCTTGATGCGTATTTTTACTTCATGAAATTATCACTTGACTAATTTGTGATCATGCTTCTGTCTTCCATGGTCTTAAAGTCTCTTTGGTGCTGCAGAGGTGGCCAGCAACACCAAGAATGCATATGCAATATGAAACTGAGAATATGAAGTTTTGTCAGTATTGCAGCTACTACTGCATTAGGGAAACTTAGTTTGTTTGTTGCTTTGTATTCTTCCATTTTAGGCATTCTTCTCACTCATGGCCTTGTCATTACCCTCAGCCACTCGACAACAAGAGTTCTATAAATGTGTTGGAACAGGTATAGTGGTCTTGCTGTTTTTTTTAGCTGATTAAAGAACTGTGTGGGTGCAATCATGTGCTACACAGTAAGTTAGTGGATTTACCTGGGCCCAGACCTTTGAATCTGTATACTTTTCACAGTAGTCTGGCACTGTGACATGAAACAGCAGGTTCTTGGTTTGAAAACAGTTGAAAACAGGTCTGAGTGTGCTGAACTGTTTATAATACAGTTTATTTTTAACCCCCAGGCAAAATTACTATGTTGGCATGGCTACACATCAGTGTCAACTATCCGGTCGTTAAGTCTGACGTCACTAGCCGTGTCTGGGCCTAAACTCCGCTGCAGGTCCATATATCAAACGATCACTATGGCATTACTGAGAGTTGAAAAACTGTCTAAAGTCTTTCATCTTTAATAAAATGATCAGCGTTCTGCTCTACCAGGTGTAACAATTGAGTTTAACATCCAGGCATCCATGAAAACGGAATTTATGACATTTAACGGAGTTAGAAGTTAGCAGGAAGTTAGCTCTCTAGCTTCTATCTAAATACAATATAGCATGTCCTGACTGCGGGGTTTTGGAAACAAATTAAAACGTACAGCTCTGCTATCACTTCCAGCATAAATGAAGACAGAAAACTAAACAGCAGTGACGTTTGTAGGGTTACTGAAGTTTGGCTAGCTGGTATATAATGATGTGCTACGTGACCGCTAGCGACACAGCTATGTTAGCATAATATAAACAAGCTAACTTTCTTTCCACTCGATAAAAGTTAACGTGAGTGTTCTCGGTGGTCAGGAACAAATGTAATCGCATGGCAGGATGCTGTAAAAGGACCAAACTTCAGCCAGGAGAACAACTGAGATAATCCATCCACAATACGAGGTTAGTCATTCATATACTGCTGCATGGGCTGGGCTGTAGTTACATCCTAAGGTTTTAAAAACTGAGCTTAAATAAATGATTAGCGGTAATAAAAGCCGAGGGAGGTCAACAGTGATCACTGACTGTTTTAGGAGCTTTTTGAGATCAAATAGAAGAAAATACAAAACATTAAACATGTTAACAACACAAAAGCCATATTAAACGCAGACTACTTTAGGCCCGGAAGTAGGATTCGTCACGTTATCACTTAACGACTGGATAATCCCAATTCCAAAAAGTTGGGACACTGTAGGCAATAACAGAAACAGAATGCAATGAGCTGTACATTTCATGAATCCAAATTTTACTCACAGTAGAACAAATAAAGAAAAACAAATGTTTAAACTGTGAAAATGAACTGTTTTCAGAAAAAAAAATTAAATTTGATGGCTGAAAACTGGGATAAGGCCATGTTGACCACATGGTAGCGTTCCCTCTTTTTTGATAACAGTCCAGAAGTAGACCAGTTGGTTTACTTCTGAGAAAGGAATGTTGGCCCATTCTTATCAGATATAGAATTCCAGCTGCTGAACGGTTCAGGATCTTCTTTATTGTGTTTTCATTTTGTGATGCTCCAAATGGTTTCAACTAGGGGTGAGCGGTATAAACGAGTATAAACAAGTAATTTGTTTTATCACCTCAAAACGAAGCACGTTTTGGAAAAGCCAAAAACGACACCTTCCACAAATGCCCAGTCAGTCAAGTGGAAAGAAAAAAGGTGGTCCTACACACCAGCAGAATGATATTTTCCATACATTTTGCACTTTATTTTAAACAATTTAGAATTTTGTGTTTTACCAATATTTTACTTGTATTTTTTTATTCAAAAATATTTGCACATTTATCTTCATTTTTATTTGTTATTTAAGAATTTTGTGTTACATTTTAAAATTTGTAATTTTAATTTTTACATCTTAAAAATTATTTGAAAAGTTTTCTAAGTTCAATTTATAAAAAAAACTTTTGCACAATAAATGTTCTTAAAATGACATGCTATACTGTTCAGTCATTTTGACACACACACACACACACACACACACACACACACACACACACACACACTATATCTATCTATCTATATACAGAAGAAAAGAATGCATCGCAATATATATCGTTACCGCACATGCTTCAAATTATACCGCAATATGGATTTTAGGCCATATCGCCCAGTCCTATTTTCAATTAGTGAAAGGCCTGGACTGTGGGTAGGCCAATTCAGTACATCTTCAAAAAAAGAAATCATCTGGATGAGAGTATATTTTACTGTTGAACTTGCAAATACCTTTCAGCATTGATGGTGCCCTTCCAAAAGTGGAAGCTGCAACTTCCATAGACACTAATGCACCATAATATTCAAATTATAAAATGAGCTAATATATTTTATGAAATAATAAAATCTCAGTTTAAACATTTGATATGTTACATAAGGGTGGACAAAGTTGTCTCTCCCTATCGAATCTGTGGTCAGGTTATAGTCAGCTTGATCAATAATGTTTGATCATTCTTTTGTTACAAAGTTGTAAACAAATCTTGTGAAGAACAAAAGAGGAAAGAGGGTTCTTTTTTCATAATCAGTGACCTGTGGGCACATCCAGATGTCTTAAATTAGCAGTTTCGTACAAAGAGCTTTCAGCTTAGTAATAGCCAATGGCTTTCGGTGAATCCAGCCAAAGAAAGAAATATAGCCTAACAAGTAAACAACTGTGTCTGACATGATGCTATAAGTAGACAGCTGTTGGACATGCTCACTGAGGCCAGTACAGCAGCCATCATTGCTGACAGTCGGTACACTGGAACACAAACAACTGCCTCTCAAGCTAAATCCTATTTCCTTTCGTTTGCACATTTTCCTTGCCTCATACATACCCTTTCTTTGTATAACTAAACTACTCCTAACATACATCACAAGGCTTTTCTCCTCTTCTTCAACGGCTTCCAGCATCCCGGTTTCTCTCCTGATAACTCCCCTCCCCTGCAGCCGTCTCTGTCGGTGTCCTCTCTGTTTGGAGATGAAAGATGGCGATCCTGCTGTCTGACGGCTTGTAAGAGGCTGCTAATGTGTAAGTGAGCACACAACACTGCAGGATGTAAGTTGCTTTGGCTCACAATTAACAGTCATTATTCTGGTTTGCTATAATTTCACTCAATTGAATTAATTAAATTGGTAAACAAGCAGCACTTCACGACACGTGAGTGAATTGAAACGTATGTAAGACAGGAAGAGAAATTGTGAATACCGTATATTTTTTCACTCTCCGTGTTGAACCACTGTGTGTTCACGGTTTTGCATGTGCATCCATGTGGATGTTCCTTTTTTGTCTCTCTGTGCCTGGAAGGTCCCACAGTGTCACATTTAGAAGGCTCACTTTGCCTACCTCCTGTGTACTCTGCAAACAAAAACTCTTGCCTTTCCTGCACTACAGCAAGTCACGCATGCTTTCTGCCATTTTTGCAGACAGAGAATAACAATGAATCTGCAGCTACAGGAAGGGAAAAAAAACAACATTTGGCACAACGCAGGACTCGTACACCTCCACACGAATCCCTGGGAACAATGAAGCCCCACGGGTTAGAGGGGAGGAAGATGAGGAGGAATCCGCCTCCTCATTCCTCCTGTTATTTCCAGCTTTTGGCTTTAAGGTGTCACTGGCACTTACGTATTAGAGCCAGTGACACCTTTTGAGGGAATGCAATGTTGTGATTTTAATTAGACAAATTTTATACCCGATGCCTCTGTGATGGCAACACGTCAGACTAAAATGTGTTGCTGAGGAAATACATCGTATAAATAGTTTTAAATAAGTAAACGCTCAATCATGATTCACTTCGACACTTGACATCTAAATATTTAAGTGATTGGCATATGGCTTCACTCACATAATGCCCTTGCCAATAGGGATTAAAAAAATACACAACTCACAAAATGTTTGCATTTCCCAACTAAACAAATGTCTAATAATGTTGAAAAGAACACCTTTACAATGGCCTGTGAGCTTGCAATCATGAGAAACAACTGGCCATTCTTTTCAGCCCAAATCACAGCACGTGAGAAGGTAAATATCATTGAAAAATCTACACTAGCCTCTACAGATGCATCAAAATGAGCTCTGAGGCTGTCTCTCTCTTTTTGTCAAAATGCCATTTTTTCTCATTTGCATATCAATATGCTCATTCGACGATGACCACATCATACACGTGCTCTGGAAAAAAATGCAATTTCATATCTGGGATCACAACTAAGCTTTTTTGACAAGAGATCTACAAGAGTATTTAAATTTGATACAGCGAGAGGGTTTATGGCTAAATCTCATTTTTCCCCCTCTGTTGCACGCACACACCATTTACTGTGGCGTTCTTTATTAAAAAGAACTGCAGTCCCACACAGGTACCGTATGCATAACAGTCTGTGTGTGCATGTGTGTATGTTAAAAAGTATGATTTTGATCAACTGAAGGCTTTCACTGTTCCCACAGACTGATACTGCCTGACACTGTGATTTCACTGCTAAACCACAGAATTACATTACATAAGTACCAAATACAGTTATGTTTCAGTCTCAGTTCTCCCAGGACTCTCTGTGATCGTTCGCCCGCTCTGTCTTTCTCTGAGACTTTGTTTTAGGTCAGCCAGCTAGGAGAGGCTATTTTAGAATAATAATGGTCAATTAAAATTACAGCCATATTACAAAGCAAATGGCTGTTTGCTAGTTCGGCTGATGTCAAGGAAACCTGGGATACCTTCACCGGAGTGGTTTCCATTAGCAGGAGTGGATAGATATATAATTAAAGCCAAAGATAAGACACTTTTATTTCATCTTCTTATAGGCCACGCAGAACCACTACGGGGTTGGTAGTCAGTAAACTGGGGAGACGTTATTGTGAAGGATAATCATGTTCTGATTTAGGTGGTGACAAATATATAGTGACAGGAGTCTCTAGGCCTAGACACCAGGACAGAGTTGACAAGAGAGAATATGCTGCTGCCACATGTCTTTCACAAAATGCATCAGCTGGAAGGGTTACACAAGTCTATGTTAAATTACCCATTTAAGTCAATGCACACAGTCAAATACGCTCACTTTTTAGAGTCATGTTAGTCTTTCTCTGGCTCAGACTGAGAAATCTGCGTAAGGTGAAAGAGGAGAAACATTTATTCTCCCCAGTGGCAAAATGGTTTTACATAACGACTGATAGCTTGTGACATAAGGGGCTGTGTAATTGTGACACTTCTCAGACTTGGGAAGGTCCAATGGCACTAGTGGTAAGATTTCCTCTGTGTCATCTCAGGACAGGCAGATCCACTTCATCGAGCTGGCACAATCACAGGGTGAGACACTGAGCAAAGCAACTTGGGATGGAACAGAAACAGTACTTTCACCACTGTTGTGAATTCCTCCCTCTCCCCCTGTACATTATAGTGATTCATGCTCTCTGGTGCAGGCCTGGATGGATGGATGGATGGATGGATTCACTACTTTCTGTCCAAGTGCCAAATCTCATCATCAGGCCCATTACTTTGAATGGCATGAGCTGTAATGTAAGATAAGCCCCACAATCAGGAAGGTTAACTCGAGTTGCATGCTCTGTAACTGCTTGTATAAGAAAGTTGAACAGTTATTCAGGAAAGCTGATTCTCTGATTCTCTCGAACACTGGATCTTAGCTGTGCTTTTTTGCTTTTGTTTTTTTTAGCTGTGTTTAATACATCAATGAGAGGTTAGCTCAAGACTGCAAATGCAAGTAATTGCCCATAAAAAGTACATACTGGTATTGACATGTAGCATACCATCTATTCCCTTCTCTCTGATTAAAGATCCCTGTTCAGGCCCAGCTTGGACTCAAAGACAGTAATGACAAAGTGACTTTGCCAGAAATGTAACCAACTTACTCAGTTTTCATGATTTCACACTATAATTCTTATGAAATAATTCAACTAGAAAACAGAAATGAAATTTGAAACACCTTTATCAAAGAAACTATCAAGATACTTGGATAAAAAAAAGGCAAATATCTTTTTTTCATGTTCTGTTAGTCTGTGCCTCATAAATACAGCCCCAAAAAACAAGCCTGAAAAATAATATGACTTGGAGTGCAGCTAATTGTACTGACAATCTGTCCAAGAAGCATGTGCTTTAGCTTTGGTGAGTGCAAGTCTTTGTTTTTAGAATTTTATTTATATGGTACTTAGCACTGATTACCAGATATCTGTGTTTTTGAGACACATCTGTACCGTCTATAGACAAACAAGTCCTGAATTTATACCACTGTTAATGTTTTATGGTGTAGTTAATTATGTGACATGTAAGATTTCACTGATTGCAAGACAGTTTTTCACTAAACTTCAATGGAAAACTGTCTTGACATTATAAATGTAACATGGCCACAGGACCATTCTCTTCAACTCCAACCTCTCCAACACAATGGATAAGATCAAAGTGCTGTCAAAATCCACCTAAAACCAGTGTGAGTCCAGAACAGGCCACAGTGTTTCACAATATGTTTAAATATATTTTTTCTCTGTATGGCCAAGTTTTAACTTGCATTTGTATGATCTTCTTTCTCCTGTTAGACTTTTATGCACTGTTCAATAAACTGCCCTCTATCATATTATATTCAACTGTGAATAGAGTTGACCATTATATTTCATTACAATGATTAGAGCATGTTGTAGATATTAAAGATACTGTGATTTGGATAAGATGGAGTCCTATTCACACCAAGGTTAATCAGTTCCACAGGGATCCGTTCTAGGACCACTTCTGTTTACATTATGCATCCTTCCCTTGCATTAGCATTAGAAGGCATAATATGCATCTTCACTGCTATGCAGACGATGCCAAAAGTTATCAATCCATGAAGTCAGATAACACACTGCAGGAATGTCTTAAAGGCCTGGATGACCTGGAAGGCCTAACTTGCTGCTTATAAATTCACACAAAATTGGGGTTATTGTACCGGCCTTAAAAATCTTGGTGACAAGAACATGGTGTTAAAGCAGATACTAAAGCACTACTTTGGCCACCAGTAAAACTGTGAGGAATCTTGGAGCCATTTTTGACCAGGATATGTCCTTCAATGTGCATTCTAAACATATATGTAGGACTGCTTTCTTGCATTTGTGCAATATTTTCAGAATGACAAAAATCCTGTCTCAGAGTGATGCTGAAAAACTAGTTCATACATTTATTACTTTAAGTTTGGAGTACTGTAGACTCAATACTTGAAATGTGCAATTCACTTGTATTTTTATTTTTATTCCTATTTATTCTATTTATCCCCTTCGTATATTTTATTTATATTGTCTCTGTATTTATATATATGTGTGTGTGTATAACTCTGTAACTTCTGTCGGTGCTGTGCTTTTTTGGAAATCGAATTTCCCAGAGGAACCCACCCGAGGGATTAATAAAGTTCTATCTTATCTCTTATCTTATCTTACTGTAATTCATTTTTACCAGCCTGTCCTAAAAACTCACTGAAAACCTTCACTTGATCCAAAATGCCTCAGTGAGAGTGCTGACAGGGATTAGAAATAGAGAGCTTATTTTTCCAATAGTGGCTTCTCTTCATTGGCTCCCTGTTAAAGCCAGAATCAATTTTAAAATCCTTTTTACATACAAGGTCTAGAATTCTCAGGCCCCTCTTATCCTGAAGGCCTCATAGCACCATACCAGTCCAATAAAACACTTTGATCTCAGACCTCTGGTTTACTTGTGGTTAGTATAATATTTAAAACTGAACTGGTTCCTCTGTGGAACCAGCTCCCAGTCTGAATTCAGGTGACAGACCCTCTGTACTGCTAGGATTAGGCTTGGAACTTTCTTTTTGGACAAAGCATTTAGTCGGGGCTGAATGAATCAGGTGATAGGCCTGGGTTTCTTCTTCACTCCACTCTGCATTTAATCATTGTTATTAATCTCTGGCTCTTTTCCACAGTGTGTCTTTCTCACATCTTCCTCCTTTTTCACAGTTTTAAACTAGAGAATTTACTATTGACAAACTGTTAGTTTTGACCACATCATCCTGTGTCCCTATATCATTACACAACCCTGTATCTTGTTGTTCTTGTCCCAACTTTTTTGTAGCATGTCGCTTTAAATGGGTCTCAATTTTTATAAAGACACTTATGAACAACAGTTTTTCACAGTTAACATGCAACATTGTGTCTTTTTACTAGTTTCAATTTGATAGGGTGAAAATGGATCTTTAGAATATTTTTTCCCTAATTCTACAAAATGTTCCAACTGTTTTGAAAATGGGTCTGAAAAACAGTTTGGATGCTAATTGTAAAAAGCTTCATATCATATGCAGTGGGAGGAAATCCATTTGATCCCTTGCTGAATTTATAAATTTGCTCACTTCCAAAGAAATTAACACTCTCTATTGTTATGGTAGCTTAATTTGAATGGAGACAGAAAGAATATAAACCAAAAATCCATAAAAAAATATACATAAAAGCTATAAATTAATTTGTACGGTAACGAGTAATAAATATATCTATATATATATATATATATATATATATATATATATATATATATATATATATATATATATATATATATATATATATATATATATATATATATTATATAAAACGACCATCAATGGCCTTCGGTATAGAGCTCCCTGCAAAGGTGGTCAGCTCAAAACCACTTTGGAGAAACTTAGTGATCTGAGAACAGCTGGGACTACAGTCACTAATAACACAGTAACAGACTACAACACAATAGACTCAAATCTTGCAGTGCCTCCAAGTTCCCCCTCTTCAAGAAACCCCATCTGAAAGACTCAGATAAGGCTTGGGAGAAAGTGCTGCGGTCAGATGAAACCAAAATGGAGCTCCTTAGCATCAACTCAATCCACTGTGTTTAGAGGAAAAGAAATCCTGAGTATTACCCAAAGAACAGCAACCCCACAGTGCACTGGGCTGCTTTTCTGCTAAGGCTACAAGACAACTTGATGACATTGAGGGGTCATTGGATTGGGCTGTAAAAACTTGGACGGGATCTTCCCTCAGCCAAAACACTGAAGGCACTGACAATGACCCAAAACATACTGCCAAGGCAACAAAGGGGTGGCTAAAGAACGAGCACATTAAGATTATGGGGTGACCTAACAAGCCTTGAGTTTCCGAGTGGCAGCCAGGAAATCTAAAGGGTTTACAGAGTCACTTTAAAGAGGGGTGGGCCAAAATCCCTCCTGAGATCTGTGCAAACCTGGTGACCAACATTAAGAAATATCTAACTCAATGGCATGCAAATCAATTTAAAAGTTTTATGTAATGTGTTTTTTTTCCTGGATTTTAGGTTGCTATTGTGCCTTTCGCCATGAAATTAACATATAAAGAGACACTGTTCATTTCTTTGAAAGTGAGCACATTACACATTCAGCAGGGGATCAATAATAATTTCCCTCACTCTAATTTTAGAGGCAATGAAAGTAAGCAAATCCCAGGAAAGACCCTCAAACGTGCACTGTGTGATGCCATGAACTTATATCATTTTTGTACAGCATGAAAAACAATTTAGACCCACTTTCAAATTGTCCTGGTTTCATCTATTGTCATCCACATACAGCCTTCATTTAAATTTGTTGAAGGTTTGGTTTCATTATTGTTCCTGAAATGGAAAGGTTTCGCATCAGTGCACACATTACATTACATTGTACTTGTATCAGTCACCTGACACCCACAGGGAGGAGCTGTCAGGAATTAATCACTCATAAACATGACACCTCTCAGCCTTATTATTACATGCACACCTTCTCATTTTAGTGGATATCTTGGAAGCAGTTGATTTCAAATAAAGTGCGTCACAATCACAATAAATGAGGAACTGTTAAAAAAAAACTATAGCTGTCACTAGTACTGTCCACTCAAACAGAAGGGTCCCGTTTATATTGATTAGATTTCGATTGAAGGATGTCAAAAACATTATGCTAATGTTTTACACTTTCCTATTTTGTGTCTCATTGTTTAGCTGTTGTTCATCTCATATAATCAATTTGCATCAAATGAGCTTAGCAAAGCCTTTGGTCACACAGCAAACAACATCTCCACGGGGCTGCAGAAAATTATTCCTCATGGCTGCTGAATCATGTTAAAAATACACTGCAGTCGATACATGAGGGGGACGTAAGGAAGATGGCAGCATAAACCTGCAGCTCCCGGTCAAAACTCGAAAGAGAACCAGAATTCGAATATTTCCACCGCTAAACCGTGTAATAAATGCCATGGAAGGTGGAAGAAGGTCAAAAAGACAAGGAAACATTAAGGATTTTGTGAAACAAGTGGAGCTGGTAAGAGGGGGCAACGCAGACATGTCCGAGAACAGCGTGCAAGGCGAGCAGATGGAAGGAGATGTAGCTAGCCACCCTCACGCAGACTTCCAGGACATCATTAAGGAAATTCACTCACTTAAAGCAGAGTTTAAAACCGAGTTTGCCACGTTTAAGAAAGACATCACACAAGAAATGAAGGACGAATTCGACAGCTTCAAGAAAGACATTAATACAAAGCTGGCAGAAACTGCGAACGAGCTAGCTAGCCATGAGACCAGACTCGAAGAAGCTGAGAAAAGACTGGAAGAGATGGAAAGGTGGAATTTGGCCGCAAAAGACGCTCTAATCCAGTCGCTTCAGCAACAACGGAATATTCAGACGAAACTGGCTGACTTGGAAGGCCGTAGCCGACGGAACAACATTCGCATTTTTGGCCTAAAAGAGGGCTCTGAAGGAAACTCTGTGCTGCAGTGTGTGGAGGACTTGTTGAGAGCTGAGCTTTCGCTCCCGCCGGATTCTGCTCTAAATATTCAGCGGGCGCACAGAGCTCTGGTGCCAAAACCCGGACCAGAAAAACCTCCGCGATCGGTGGTGGTTAATTTTCTTCAGTTCTCAACCAAGGAGATGGTGCTGAAGGCAGCGTGGAAGAAAAAGGTTGTACATCAGGATAAGCAGCTTTTCTTTGATCATGACTACGCTGCCGACGTGGTTCAAAAGAGGAAGGAATACGCTGGAATTAAGAAAGCCTTAAAAGAGAGAGGAATTCGCTTCCAGACGCCTCTGACCAGAATCAGGATCCACTGGGAGAGCGGCGCCAGGACATATGACAGTGGCCGGGCGGCGGCGGAGGAGCTAAGGAGGAGAGGAATACAGGTGGAGGTGCCGCAGCGGAGCGGGGAAAGCACGATGCTGGAGGAGCGACTGCAAAATGCATTGGGATGGCAGCGATCTAACACCGAGAACTTATAAGTGAGGATACAAACATTTGAATCCGGTGGAAATGACTGAACAGTAGAACTCTGAAACTAAAGGTTCATTACTCTGTTACTTTTCAAGGCAAGGTAGACCGGAAAGTGGTAGGTTTTCTTTTCTTTTTTTTTCTTTTTTCTTAAGGAACCTATGTTGGATCTCACGGGGGCCCCTAATCTGAAAGGGATATACCCCACGAACCACAGGGACGCTGTGGGTAAGAAATACGTATTTTCAGTTTCTCTTAAGTTTCTTGTTATCTTGTTCCAAGTTCTTAGAGTTAGTGTGGGATGCTATGATAGTGATAAGCCAAAAATAAAGCAAAACTTAACAGTGAAAAGATGAGGAATATAACGCTGGTGTCAATGAATGTCAATGGGATGAATAACCCAATTAAAAGAAGCAAAGTGATACTCAAAATGAGAAAGCTTAATGCCAATGTAATATATCTACAGGAAACACATTTGTCGCAGGAAGAGCATGATAAATTGAAGAAATTTGGGTACAGAAATTCTTACTATAGTACTTGCAAGAAAAGTCGTAAAAGGGGGGTAGCAATACTTATTAAAAATTCAGTTAATTTTGAATGTTCTAAAGAAATTCGGGACAGTGAGGGGAGATACATTATTGTAAGAGGTAAACTAGAAGGGGAGGCGGTGACACTAATCAATCTCTATATTCCCCCTGAGAGCAACCAACAAAATGTGAAGACTCTACTTACTACAGTCATGTCAGAATCTGAAGGGACTGTGCTGTGTGCAGGAGACTTTAATGTGGTATTCGACCATAGAATTGATACAACAAGCACAAATAGAAGCAAAAACAGCCTGGCGAGAATGGTTAATACATTTATGAAGGAGCATGGAATGGTAGATGTATGGAGGGAACACCACCCACTGGATAAGGAGTATACACACTACTCAAAGACTCACAACACTTACTCAAGAATTGACTATGTCTTAATGAACAGATGGGATCTACACAGAGTAACTGAATGCACAATTGGAGTGGCAGATATTGCTGATCACTGTGCCATTCATTTAAAGCTAAATCTAAATAGTAGGCGTAGAAATACCTGTTGGAGGTTAAATCTGAGCTGTCTGAATAATAAAGAAACGAAAGACCAAATCAAGAAAGATATAAAGCAATACATAGAGGAAAACTCCACTGAAGAAATTAGCCCAACGGTGTTTTGGGATGCATTCAAAGCTGTGCTCAGAGGGAAGCTTATTGCTATAACTTCAAAACAACACCAAATGAGGAAGGCCCTGTACCTAAGCCAGGTGGAGGAATTGAAAAACACAGAAATATTATACCGAACAACTCGGAATGTTCAGCTCCAAGACAGAATTAAAACACTAAAAAAGGAAATTGACAATATATTGACTGAAGAAGTGGAAAAAAAACTTAGATTTTTGAAACAGGATTATTATGAGAATGGCCCAAAGGAAGCTAGACTGATAGCACGGCGTCTTATGGAGCAATTATGACAGACTTAATTAATGAAGACCAAACTGGCTTTATCTCAGGACGTAGAACTCAAGATAGTATAAGAAGGACCCTCCAAATAGTTAACTCGATACAAACAAAAAAGGGCAGTGCGGCCCTAGTAAGCCTGGATGCAGAGAAGGCTTTCGACAGTGTAGATTGGAACTTCCTATATGCCGTGCTTGAAAGGTTTGGTTTTAATGATGGTGCTGTGATGTGTATCAAATCTATTTACCAATCTCCTACAGCTCGAATTAGAATCAATGGCAGCCTAACGGAGCAAATCTCTCTCGAGAGGGGTACCCGTCAGGGTTGTTGCCTCTCACCTCTTCTCTTCACTCTATATATTGAACCCCTGGCACAGGCCATCCGACAAAGTGAGGAGGTGAGAGGAATAAGTATTAAAGGGGAAGACCACATCATCAGCTTATTTGCAGATGATATCATACTCTACCTAGAAAATCCAAACCAAACTTTAATTCCAATGTTTAATGTAATTAATATCTTTGCTGAACATTCGGGGTACAAAATTAATGTGACCAAAACTCAGATACTGGCTTTCAACTATTTGCCATCTGAAGAGGTTAAAAATAAGTTTAGACTGAACTGGACTGCAAAACAAATGAAATACTTGGGTGTAACTGTGACTAAACAATTGAGTGACCTTTTTAAAACAAATTATGATAGGCTGACCACTCAGATTAAACACGATCTAAACCGATGGTCAACTCTTACACTAGACTTTAGTGCAAGAATCACAACAATAAAAATGAGTGTCCTCCCACGGTTATTGTACCTTTTCCAATCTCTGCCAGTTAAGATCCCAGTGGAAAAATTCAAGGACTGGGATAGGCTCATCTCTAGATTTGTATGGAATGGTAAAAGGCCTAGAATAAAATACACAACATTACAACTATCTAGGAAGCAAGGTGGTGTGGGACTCCCTAATCTAAAAGATTACTATCATGCGGCCCAAACCAGACCGGCGATAAAGTGGTGTGATCAGAACTTTAATGCTAAATGGAAAGATATTGAAATAAAAGTACGGGATGTCCCAGTCCAGACTTTTCTTGGAAATGAGCAACTTAAGAAAACCTTGCAGCATTTCCTTGATCCTATAACATCCCACACTCTAGAGATATGGTTTGGCCTAGTTAAACAAAGTAAGTTGGAAAGGGAGGTTAAGATGTTAAACTGGGCTGCCTATGTTGTTGGTGATATACTAAGTGCTCACGACCCAGGATTCAGGAAGTGGGAACAAAAAGGAATAACAGCGATTTGTACAGTAATGAAAGATGGCCATTTGATGAGTTTCCAAGATTTAAAAGATCGGTATAGTCTAGAGAAAACCGATTTTTACCGGTACCTGCAACTCAGAGACTACTTTTCAAAGGAAATACGAAGTTCGCGTACGTCTTATGGCATCCTGAATTGTATAATTAAATCATACAGGGGCCTCCAATTCAAGGAGATTTCTGTACTATATAAAAATCTAAGAGAGAACACGGCAACATCAACTGAATACATAAAAAAGAAATGGGAGCAGGAAATAAAAACTGATATCTCAACTGAGGAATGGTTAGATATGTGTGAAACCCAGAACACAACGACTAACTCAAGATGCTGGAGAGAATTTGGGTGGAAACACCTTACTCGATTCTTTATTACACCAAAAATCAAAAGTAAACAGACTCAAGACAGTTTGCCATGCTGGAGAAGATGTGGTAACATGGAAGCACATCATACGCACGTGTTTTGGGAGTGCCTGAAACTGCATAATTTTTGGAAGAACGTGAGTCTTGTAATAGGCAATATCTTGGGCTACCAATTACCACACAATTTTAAAACTGTATATCTTGGGAATATTAGAGAGTATGTTCTGTACGACGACTTGTATTTGACAAAAATCCTATTGATAGCTGCAAAGAAAGCTATAACAAGAAACTGGTACAAACTGGATCCGCCTTCATCAAAAGACTGGTTAAATATTGTTGGAGAAATCTATGCAATGGAAAAAATGACTTACATTCTCAGATTAAAGGAAGATATTTTCGTTGCTAAGTGGGAGAAGTGGACATTGTATGGCACCAAGGAAAATTAATGAACGAACAAAACATTTAAGGTCTATGACTCTGTATATCTATTGATGCATGCCTGTATAAAAGTACATATATAAGCTGGAGTATGTATGCTGCTGAGCAAAGGCAGGCATGCATACGGTAGTTGATTAGAATTGGCACCCACACCTTTTGTTCGCTTTAGTTCTGTTTTGTTTTGACTGTGTGCTTGCATGGTTATTTCTCCTGTAATGCAAAACATGTCTATGTTTAAACTGTGACAAAACTATCAATAAAAATTACAGTGTCAAAAAAAAAAAAATACACTGCAGTCAATTTTTAAATATATGACACATTCCTACTTTACATAATGGTTCCTCTTGTTTTGTCGTAGTGCGGTGTTGTATTGAGATGTACACAGGCATACAGAGTAATATACATAGTAATATACTGTTGTGACCCTCTGTAACCCCTATTCTCCTGGAATTACCAGTGCAAGAGTCTTTCTGTTTTGCCTGGTGCTAATTGCTTATGGTCTACACCTGATTAGGTGTGGATAAAGGCCTAAGGTCAGGTCAGCTTGGAGGGAAGACACCGCTTCATGCTAGACCTCATCATGTGCTCCTGCTATTTTTAACTTAGTTATTTAAAATGAAACTCATGTTTCTAAAATGTGTCAGTTTTGACTTTATGTTATTGCTCATGAGCCACATTGTATGGTGACCTGAAAGCTGTCTCGTATCATCTTGCTGATGATCAAAACTAGGTTTGAGAGGGATGAAACCACAGCTCTCATTTACTCCATCCTTTACTCAAGATATGTGAACAGGATGGTCTTTTAAACATGGACACCAAAGAAAACAGTTTGCCACCAGAGCTGTGGAATCAGCACTACACTGTGCGTGTCTTTGAGTCGAGCTAGTCTATCATACTCTGGTTCAAAGGAGGACAGAAATAAGATTGCACCAGGCAGTAAAAAGAAAAGAAAAATGATGGCGCTTCCCTCCTTTAGGACAGGCCTCACCAAACTCTGTGTAGAAAAGATATTATGTACATGAGTGGTTTTTAATCCTTCCACTCCAATTCAATTTCATTCATACAGCACCAAATCACAACAACAGTTGCCACAAGGCACTTTATATTGTAAGGTAAAGACCCTTTAACACAGAGAAAACAGACAGAACCCCAACAATCGTATGAGTAGGGATGGGTACCGATATCGGTTCTGACATAAACGGTAGTAACCAGACCGAAAAGCAGCGCACATTTCGGTGCTTTATTTCGGTGCTTTTTTTTCCTGAGCTGTGATACACTTTAGATTCTAGCCAATCATTTTACGTTTCCGAGGATAGTAGGCGGGTCCAGGTACGTACGTTCTTTTAGAGCAGAGCTACAGATTAAAAAGTCTGGCTGTACTTCACAGCAAAATATGCAAACTCAGCAGCAACAAGTGCTTTAAGCTGATACTGTGATACTGTCAAAGGAGGTAACACCTCGAATCTGATGAAACACCTGGCGACGCATAGCGTTTTTTTTAAAAGCCGAGAAATGCGCCGTATTTGATAGCTTCCTGCGAGACCTCACACTGAGCACATCTACTGCGGGTGTGGTGCCTGTTATCGGACCCGGAGTTAGCAACATCCCCCAAGAACCCGAAGAGGAGAGCCCTGGCCCCTAGCCCTACCATATATGCCCCATAGCTGCAGAAAAGGCTAACATTGTTATCTTTTTACAAAGAAAAAAAAGCTGAACATGAGAGGTTTTTGGACCAATTTTGTGTTCTCCATTCTTTAAGCACCGGTTTGAGCACCGCTTAAGCACCGGCACCGTTTCAAAAGTACCGGTTTGGCACCGGTATGGGCTGGAAGAGTTCCAAGATCAAAACAGAATATGGTTCCTAGGGTGGCTGAGAATGACCAAGCTAAAACTTTCAGTTACAGACAGACAAACTGGTGTGTCTGTAACTGATTGCTAACCAAAAGGACATAGTAGTGGTGGACAAGCAAATTCAAATTCAAATTCAAATTTTATTTGTCACACACACACACAACCATACACAGAATGACATGGGGGTGAAATGCTTGTAGCTGTACAATGCCCGACCATTAAATGACAGAAGAAAAGTTTTACAATATTTACAATTTACTACAAAATTTACAAATTAACTTAGGAATTTACAGTAAAGAATGTGCAAATAAGAGATTATAAATTATAGGAATTATAGGATTATAGGAAATGTGTGGTGGTGCGTGTGAGAGTCCAGTCTTATAGTGACATGTGTGGGAGAGAGAAGAAGCAGAGGAAGAAGGCAGTGGTGATAGATATAGCTATACCAAGTGATAGAAACATAAGGAAGAAGGAACATGCCAAGGGTTGAGAGAAGAGCTAGAGAAGATGTGGAAGGTGAAAGCAATAGTGGTCCCTGTGATAACTGGACCACTTGGGGTAGTGACCCCCAAACTGGGTGAGAGGCTCCAGCAGAGATCTCTGTCCCAAAGAGTGCAGGTAAAGGTACTGCACATTTATATACTTTATATATACATTTTTAGGAAATTATCTGTTTTGAGGAACAAACTGTTTGCTTTCTGCAGCGCTAGTGTACTCATCCAGGCTAGTCGAGGAAACTTCAAGTTACGCTTTGCAGGGAAAACCTGTGATTGGTACATGTAAGCGTATGGTCAGGTACCGATTTGCTTTTGTTTTGTTTTTTCAATATTGCACGATCAAGATTAAAATGTCATTAATTGTGCAGTCCTAAATAGTAGAATGTTGCCCACCAAAACTGAAGTCCGAAATGGGATGGATTTACTAAATATGGTGTAAAGATCTAATTAATTGACTGTAATTATAGGAGGTGAGTTATAGCAGACAGCAATCCACTACAGCACCCTGTGTCAGCACACCTGTCAATCAAGCACCCTGCCATTAAGCCTTAAAAGCCCATGGATAATGGTTGCATTATTATATATCTAAACCATACAAATACTGTTTAATGCTATTTAGCAAGTGGTAGCTGACAGGGACAGACTTGCTTTTGGAGGCAGCCTAAAGTGACAACGCTGTACTTTCTGGCACTGTCCCATTGGTTTCACCTCTGGAGATTAACACCGAGTTAAGCATCACAACCAATCAATTCTAAGAATACAGATATATAAAATATATCAGTGTAGTACCATTACGATTCATGGAGACTTTTCTTTTTGCATGTCTAGATTGCTTTGAAATACAGAAAGCAACATGAAACCACAGTAATACCAATAGGTTATTGCTTACAGTGGTATTACTGTAAATATACAATTTTGACAATAAAGAAGTAAACTAGATAATAGTACAACTATTTGTTTGGAAATCCCTTTAAAGTCAATAAATATAGATAGAGAAAAAAATCACTTCATTGCGCACGTCTGTTCAACAGCTTGATAATTCAAATAACTAACCAGCCAATCACATGGCAGCAACTTAATCCATTTAGGCATGTAGACACGGTCAAGATGACCTGCTGAAGATCAAACTGAGCATCAGAATATGGAAGAAAGATGATTTGAGTGCCTTTGAATGTGGCATGGTTATTGGCGCCAGATGGGCTCATCTGAGAATTTCAAAAACTGATGATTTACTGAGATTTTCCTGCACAACCATCTCTAGGATTTACAAAGAAGGGTCCAAAAAAGGAGAAATTATCCAGGGAATGGCAGATGCACATACCTCGATTCCACAGGACAGAGGAGAATGACCAGACTGCTTCGAGCTGATAAGAAGGCAGGAACCAACTCCAATAACCACCAGTTCCAACCAAGCTAAGCAGAAGCACATCTCTGAAAACACATGTCATATGTGCATATGGGCTACAGAAAAACACCATAATGGGTGCCACTAATGTCAGCTAAGAACAGGAAAATGAGGCTGTAATTCAAATAAGTTAATCAAAATTACACAAAGGAAGATTGGGAAAACATTACCTGGTCTGATGAGTATCTATTTCTGCTGCCACATTTAGATGGCCATTCACTCAGTGAAGCAGTGGGCAGCCACTGGGCCCCCGGGGAGCAGTGTGTAGGGACGGTACCTTGCTCAGGGGTACCTCAGGGTAGCTGTTCAGGGGAATCAAACCCCTGACCTTCCGATCATGGGGCCACCACTCTAACTACTGAGCTATCCCTGCCCCTTAAGGAGTCAGAGTAGTTACTCTTGTTTTTTTTTTTCTGTGATCGTTGGGGTGAATTTGCTAGGATGTCTACTTTTGGAGAGATTAACAGCTGTTTTGAATGTTTTTCACTTATGAATAATGTTTATCATTGTAGAATGATGGTATTTAAATTGTTTGGAAATGACCTTATAACCATTAATAGGAAATAACAATTCCATCCTTAATGTGTTTCCTCCTTGGCATTTTGTTAAAAGACACCTCAGTGCTCCAGACCAGCAAAACTTCTGCTTTCATAGAAGTGCTCACACTGTCTGATAATCAAGCACATTTCATTAACAGCAGCTGGCTGTTACCTACCATCTTTATTCCTATGAGAGCTTTTCAAATACCACGTTTCCATTTTGACTTGGGTTTTGTTAACTAAATAATGACATGGTGTAAGATGTCACATTGTTTTAGTTTAAAAGGTTTTTAAAAAAGGTATATGATTCCTATATGGTGTTTATCTGGTGGCAGACACATAACAAAAACTACTTAGACGTCAATTTTAATGAGACAAATGAAAAAATGTACAAAAAGTAGGGCTGCACGATTTTGCATAAAATGAGAATCACGATTTTTTGGCTTAGAATTGAGATCACGATTCTCTCACGATTTTCTTTTCCAGTATAAATATTTATTGTATACAGTATAAATTCCAGTATAATAATTCCAGTATACAGTATAAATTCCAGTATAATAATTCCAGTATACAGTATAAATTCCAGTATAAATATTTCCAGTATAAATATTTATTGCACTTATTAACTGCACATCAACTTCGTAACAGTTGAGACTGAACATAAAAACAATAAATAAACATAAAAACAACAAATGTCTCACGTTTTGTTGTTGCTGCAAAATGTTGTACTGCTTGAAATTCCGTCTCCACCGTTGCTCGACACTGCGTGTATAGAGCAGGTAGTGCAACAATAGAAAAATAGTTGCGGGACGGCACTGTGTAGCGTTTGTCTAGGGTGTTGATCATTTTCCTGACCGGGACGGATTTTCTCCTGTCACTTTCTCGTCATCCCTGACGTGCTCTCCGTTGTTTTTTCCCTGCTAATTTTAGCATCACACGGCACAGCTTCTGTATCACGTGGTATAAGGCTCCGCCCTTGTCATTTGTTGCGCAGGAAGAGTGAGCGCTTGTTTTCAAGCAGATTACGTCCCGGATCAAAATGCGGTACAATCGTCGTCATCTTTTTTTTTTTTTTTTTTTTTTTAAATCGTTGTCATTTGGAAATGAGATCGCACATAAGTATGAATCGAGATCGCGATTTTCTAACGATTAATCGTGCAGCCCTAACAAAAAGGCTATTTTACTAACAATCAAAAAAGTAAATCATAGCAATTCACGATAGTCCAACATACTCGGTTTATGAAGCACTCAAAACCATGCCAGTTCCCCAAAGAGCAGAGAAAGCAGGCTTAGTTCCTATTACTTATTTATCAGTTTCTGATTAAGTAGAAACACTTGTGAGTTTTGAGAGAGAGCAAAAATGAATTACTATGCAAATAGAATGTAATGTTTCCTCCTTTTTTATGTGGTTTATTGCAGTGTTCATGCTACTGTGCTATCGCTTCTCTCTCATGTGTGTCAGGTACTCTGTTTAATCATCAGCCTTGCAAAGAATTCATTATTTCTTGGACAGCAGGAAATATAAGACACAGTTTAATGTCTGGACTGATTAGATTGAACCTCTACCGTGAAATCAGTTACTATTTACTGAAAAAAAAAAACACTGACAGAAAGACATGGAGAAGCATGGAAATATTGCCGTGCTGTACACTCATAGACAAAGAAATAGGAAGAATCTACACTGCACTACATTTTTAAGGGCAGTGCAGTGAAAAGACAGCAACAAAAAAGCCTCAGAAATCCATTTTTGCCTGGCAAAAATGAACAGCCGGCAACATTACCAAATTAACTATCAGGACATCTTATCAATTTGCTTCACCTCCATCGCACCAGAGGAAGAAGGCAGCCTGCGAAAAGAAAAGCAGTATGAATTGAGGTCAGAGGTTCAAGAATACCCATGGGCTCAACATTAGAGTGATAAAGAGGGTCTAGAAAGAGCTACAGCCGATGTAGCTTATAAAAATTTAAGACTTTCCCCCCTTTTTTGGTAGCAGAATAGAGTTATTCATTTCATCTTAGTTGCACAATGTTTACAAATCATCAGTCACCAAACACCAACAGCGATGTTAAAATCCTGGATTGATGCAGAAAATGGTTATCTGCTGACTTTTGCAGGCTACGTTCACACAAGTCCTTAGTTGTCTTTTTAGAATTAACCACAAAGATTGAGTTTTCTCCTCAGAGTCCTTTGAGAAATACTGCGAGCCAAATTGTGGATTCATTCCTCGCCATGACTGCAGCACTGGGCAGGAATGAATGAGAAAACAGGGAAAAGGAAACACACAAACACTGACAAACAGAAGTAGAGACGTACAGAATGCAAAGTGAACAGGAGCGCAGAAAAAAAAGCCATTTTTGACATATTTGGCATGCACAATCTTTTTGGGGGAAAAGCAATAACTGTACACCTTTGAATGAGAAGATGGGAAAGAGGGAGATGTGGGAAAAATGGAATCTGAAACCCAGAAAGAGTTTTCAAAAAAATCTCAGAGAACCACGCTACTTCCAGTATTTGATACTGCAGGTGATCTACTATACGAAAATAGTGTTTGATGATTCAGGCTGATCTGATTTTGCTGATCTGATTAGAGAAGAAAGGGTACATTTAGCTAATGAAGCCTCTAAACTGGTGAAGCATTAAACTAATGAAACAGCCCTGCCCTGAATACAGGATGCTTGATTCTACAACAATCAAGCATCCTGCCTGCTTCTGAGTCAGCCAATGAGGGGAGCACCGTCTGATCTAAACTACAGAGCAGGGACTGATTGGCTGACTGCTGAGGAGACTGGCAGCAGGCCTGCTGAGAGCACTGAGAGGAGAGCAGGTGTGTATGTGTGGGGTGAGTTTACTGCGGGAGGGGAGCTGGTGGGTGGTCAAAACGTAGAAAACACAGTGTGGAATCATAAGAGCTCTGAGCTCCACCAAAAGCTCAGTGTTGGGGTGGAAGACAGTAAAGTAATTACTCGTGGAAGACACTCGACAAACATAAATACTGAGCGTCATGCTGCAACCACTTGTAGGATAGTGTTTGTTCATAAAGCTTGAGCATGCAGAGGATTACAGACGCACTGTTTTTTCCTGTTTGTTGCAAGTCTCTCTACGTCAGGACGGTAATCATAAAATCACGTGCCCTGATTAAAAACCCTATCGCTGGCACTCACAGGCCAAAGTTCATGCAAAAAAGCTTTTTCATGATTGCATTTGGGCCAAATGTGAAGCAGTAATATACAGATATAGTGACCTTGGCCTTTTTTGTCCTTTTGCTGTGTGAAACACCTCCAAATACAGCCTGTAGGTTTTGCCTTTTTTGTTGCCTGAAATGATCCATCAGCTCACATTTGCTAGCAGAATATAAAATACAGTTAGATATCTTTATATTTTTAACTTGCGAATAGTAAAAGTAAAACTTTATTTATATAGCACCTTTCAAGATAAAAATCACAAAGTGCTTCAAAGAAGCTAAAACCTAAAAATAAAAATCAACTAAAAGCAAGTTTAAAAAGATGGGTTTTTAGCTGTTTTTTTAAAAGCGACCACTGAGTCCACAGATCTCAGGCTCAAAGGGAGAGAGTTCCACAATCTGGGGGCCACAGTTCCAAAAGCTTTGTCGCCTTTTGTTTTCAGCCTCGTGTGCTGGACAGCAAGCAAGCCCTGGTCACATGACCTCAGGGACCAAGGTTTGCTGTGTACTGTCAATAGAATAAAAATATCAATATTTAATATATATAATTACTAAATTACTGTGGATAAAAGGCTTCCTGACAGGTGTTAATCCTTATAAAAGCTTTATTTGATAGTTTTAGACCTAGGAGGCCTTTCTATGTCCTTTTCTCTCCTCTGACAGAATGATACCTCCTCCTGTTTTAAAAAGTGAAGAATAGTTTTCCTTTATCTTCTTAGCAAAACTGTTCAGCCAGAGAACATGTCAGTTAATTTTCACATTTCATTTTTTATAGATCCTTGCAATGCTAAATGAAGATTGCAGAGTTACATTTAGGCCAAGGGATTAATTTTATGAGAAAAGAAATCACTAAATATGTTATTTTGATGAAGAGAGATGAGTTTTTAGAGGTTTAATCGATGCCCAGAGAAGGACTGTTAGAAGAAGCCAGGTACAATCTGTCCAAGTAAAATGCTCATTTTAATGAGGAATATTTTAAAACAAATGACTCTATTTTTCTCTAAATAAATGACCAAGTGTTTCATCACATGCATCACTTATACCTGCATGAGTGATGTGAATAAAATTTGTAGTAAACTACTTTGCAGCTGCGTTAGCCTTCTCCTTTTACACACAACACAGATCTTTACACCTGTGCGTCGTGAAAAACATCTCTGTTGTTCAGTATGTTGACAATTATCCTGAAACATTTAATGGTCGCTGTATTTAGTGGACAGATGTCTTTGGGCAAAGAGAATGCAACTGCATCATCTTTGTGAGCTGAATGAACACAACGATGAGGCTCAGGTTCATGGATGTCTGAGTTGTTGGATGATTTGCACTGTTTTTCTTGGCCTTCATGTATTAACTATACTGCAGTCTGTAGTGTCTTTTCCTGCAGATAAATAAGTTAGTGGTGCTGCTTGGTGGTACAGACATGCATGACTTCTTTATCTATGATTTCTTCATGGGTAACATCGCTTCCCAATCCAATCAAAGTATTTCCAAACAACGGATGATGATCCATTTTGAGGGATCAGCTCTTCACCTTCTGCTGAGCCCGACATCTGAATTTTGTTGTATATGTATCGTTTAACGTAGTTTTACTTAGATGACATCCAGGAAACGTAACGGTGCACAGTGCAGGGAACAATTCATTTCAATTCAATTCAGTTTTATTTATATAGCACCAAATCAAAACAACAGTTGTCCCAGTGTGCTTTGTATTCTAAGGTAAAGACCCCACAATGATACAAAGAAAACAGAACAGAACAGTCGACACATGCAGACAAACACTCCTGATTTAAAGAGAGCTTGATTTGCTTTTGGCATGCACTGTAAACATCTCTAGATCATGCTCATTTAGTAATGGGAAACCAAGATTGGGATTCATTCACTGTGCAGCCCTAGATTATACAATAGATATACAACATCTCTAAATTGTCAACATATAAAGTTTTGACAAGTTTCTTTGACATTGCATTTCTGATACGGCAATAACTACATGTTAGATATTTTACCTCCATTTTCTAAGGGGTTACATTTTGCTCTAGCTAATACCTGACTGGTTGTTTGGATGTATGTAATCACATATATCCAAGAAGTCACAGGTCATGCTTGATGTCAACTCATATTTAGAGAGTTAAGCTTGAGACTTGTACATGCCAGTAATGGTAAATGGCCTGTATTTGTATAGCGCTTTTACTAGTCCCGCCTAGGGACCCCAAAGCGCTTTACACACCCAGTCATCCACAAACTGGTGGAGGCAAGCTACAGTTGTAGCCACAGCTGCCCTGGGGCAGACTGACAGAAGCGAGGCTGCCATATTGCGCCATCGGCCCTTCTGGCCAACACCAGTAGGCGGTAGGTGAAGTGTCTTGCCCAAGGACACAACGACACAAGACTGTCCGAGCCGGGGCTCGAACCAGCAACCTTCCGATTACAAGGCGAACAAGACGAACTCCCAACTCCTGAGCCACGGTCGCCTTCTCCTGCTTGGATTTTCATGGCATACACTAGTATAGCTTAACAAATATTTGAGGTTTTGCCATTAAACTTTTACAGCCATTCATGGTCCTCAGAGGATCAATCCTGTGAGGAGAGATCTGGTTTCCCTCGAGTGCCACCGTGACGTTTTGAGTGTTTTTACAAGTATTAGGTAGATTGAGGGCCCTCATTAAGAAGACCTGCACTGCTTTAGGTGAACATTTAATGCCATTATCAGGTCAAAATTAGTTTTCCCAACAACATTTCTGCAAAGACAGATAATATTCCTCGCAGCCTTCACCAAATAATTACAGGAATAAATTAAACATAAAGCTCCAAAATCAGCCCTACTCAAATCACCCGCATCTTTATAATCAACGCATACCAATGCACTATTTTATTGACAGGCAAACTTCAGCACTTCTGTTGTTCCAAGATAATCTTCTCACTCAAATCGCTGCCTTACAGTTTTTCCACACAACACTGCAGGTGATCGTGCTGTGTAGTTCCCAGCAGTGTAAAATCCCCTGCTGAACACTGTCTGTTATTCCCCTTTTATTTCCGTCACAGCACATCGTTGCTTTAATGATGCAGCCCTCACTCTGTTTTTCATTTTTCCAATTGGTAAAACACACTTGACGCTAAATTTGTTTTCACACCCAGATTTACAACAGCTAAACTTTTATGTGGTCGTCTGAAACATTTTTATGAATGAGAAGCCGAACAGACAGTATTATATCTGTGTTTAATAGTTAAATGTTGGTGCTTTGGAACAATCCTTCTCAAAATAACCTTAAAAATCAATCTGAAAATGTTCTTTTCTGAGGTCCAAATCCAAGTGTTGTTAGCGAACAGCTATCCCTGTGAACTAGCTGATTTCCCCTCTTAGTTCTGCCTGTACTGATGTCTCTGTACTGCTGCTAAAGCACGGGGTATTTACGCCAAAAACAGCACAATCAACCTTGGAATCAGTGAAGTGCTATACTAGCTGAATGTGTACACACCCTCTTAACTGGTACTACTAACAGCATTTTTAAGCGAATGAATCAGCATTGTGTCTAAAAGAGGTTTATTGAACTATTACCAAGTACATAGGCAATGGAACTGCATTAATGAAAAGCAATTAGCAACATTCTCAGTAAAAACAGCATGGCCCAAATCAATTTAGAGCAGTTTATTCCGCGTGCCCAAGGCTTTGTGTTTAATCCACTGCCAAATCTCCTGCACCCTCTGCTTGTTGCAGATTTTCAGCTGCTTGTACTTCTGTGGGCTATTCAGCAGGCTGACAACAACTACAGGAGTTTAGTGGAAGTTATTCTGTAATCCCCAGAGAGAGAACAAACTCTCGCCAAGCATACAAATGACACGGCATACTGAGAATATTCCGTTTTGTGTGTGTTTTAAAATTAACTCATGCTTCCTGTTTCGTTAAACAGCGCAAAAGAACCAAACCTTTTGACTCTCCTTAAAGGTAAAAGCCCTGCTGTGCTAAAACATGAATTCATAAACTATAAATTTCAGTCAAGATATTTAAACAGAACAGGAAATTAAAGAAGATGAGAATAAATTGCTCTTAGATGTGCAGCAGACACAGGCACATATGTGGAAACCAGCTGGACACATGTGACCACCACCATCGTTTTCCTGCTGTTAAGTCAATCGAAAAGTTAAATTCATTTTCTCTACACTCTTAAATGCTAATACAGCAATAGACTTCTGCTAAAATGAATCCCTCATCCTGCATCAAAAATGAATTTGGCACACATCTGCTCACGTGCCTCGTCAATTTAAATATCACAGACACATCTGACCGCCTGAAAGGTTTCTGCCAGAGGAGCTGCGGCAGAATTTAATGTCGCACATGACTCATTCAGCACTATACAGCCACTATAACAGTGCTAACTGTGTGGCGTGGTGGCACAGACAGAAGAGGCCTGTTATAGGTTCGCTTTCTCCTTCTGTGTGAAGGGAGGAAAGGGAGTCATTTCCAACTTGTGATGTTGGAAAGTAATGTGTTTATATTTACAGCGGCAGGAAAGCACTGAATCATATTCAACTTTGTTTACATATGGATATAAATGATTTAGCCAACCTTGATTTGTGGACATAACTGAGCAGGAAAAAAACAATGTTCACTCATAACATTTGCCTGGTTCTTACTTGTATAGCTCAGCTGATTTAACAGTTTAAAAAATGTAAAATCCCTGGAGCACAGACCTGGCATGGGGGGTCGGCTTTGGCCTAACAGACCACCAGGCTTAAAATATACTGGCAGAAACTGTGACATGTAAATACTCCTGGTAGAAGAGTATAACTGACTGTACAGCTCACAGACCGAATCTGGACTAAAGTCACTGAGCCGGTAGAGATCATAAATCACTGTTCAGTCAGGTTTCAGACAGATGTAGACACAGACAATGCGGGCTTATTATCCAGGACTCCACTCAAAACTCCCTATAGCTTCCCATATAGACACGGCACATCCAAACATGCACGCACACACACAGGATGGTCAGCACGGATCTCACACCATCCACTGGGCACGAAGAGAAAAATGCTGTTTTATGGGCCAAGTGCAGACGTCAAGGGCATTGTACTTTTGATTTACGGTGGCCCTGTGGCCCGATTATGATGTATTGCAGAGGCACAGTGTTTTACATTGTGATGAATACCGTTGGGTGCAGGACCAGATAAATTCTAAAGACACTTTAGGGTGTGCTACATGCCAGGTGCTCAGCCTCGAAGGTTGCCAAGGAGAAACCAAACCATTATTTATAGAAATACCGGGGTTTTTTCCCCCTCTCCCCACCCTACCCTTTTTTTCGAAAGCCATGAGCCAAATAATGGTGTTATATGAAAGTAGAAACTTATAAGTCCACATGGAAAACTGCAATGTATGATTTAAAAAAAAAATCCCCCCCTCCTAACTTCTCCCACAAAGAAATCAGAGGGGATTTATCACGGCCAGCTGTGGTTTCCATTCCAATTTATGTAGCAGCTCGTGGCAATTTGGAGTACAGACATGTACACAAAACGTAGAGGAAAGTCTCAAACTCACCACCTGGTTGTCCTTCTCGTGCCTCTTTCATTTTTCAATTCATTTTTACTTGTGCACTACCATTTTTTAATATCCCTTTAAAAACCTTCCCTGTTTTTCTCTCTAAGGTTGCACGAACACAAACAAATGTATCTGTGTGCGCGTTGGACACAGAGGTGACAGAAACACACGAGGTAGAAGAACCTTCATGTGTTGTGCACTGGAGAGATGGAGCGGTGGCTTTGGAACAGTGGCTTCATCGTAAATCTAAATAACAAAATATCCCATAAAGAATGCTAAACACATGACTAGCACTGATTGCACAGCACGGAAATCAGTTTAGATGGATCGTAAATCAAACATCACAGGCAAGGTGAGGCTGCGGTGAACCGTAAGCACCGGGTTCTTGTGACATATGTGCTCAGTAATGCATAGGCGCTCGTAGTCTGCTTATGTGGAGGAATGAAGGTTTGTTGTCAGAAGGATATAATAACTTTGCTTCCACTTCAGTGTCATAACGCTGTAATCCTCTTAAGGCTTGGGTAGTAGATGATCTTCAGACAAAAGAAGCCTTGCTAGGGACAAGCATCATACCTTAGCCTCATCGCTGTTTTCTCTCTCATGGGGCCAGAAGAGACGTAAAAACATACAAAACATAATTCATATGTTCTGTAATATAAACATGTTTATATACTGCAGTGGCTAATGGGCAGCGACAGAAGACACAAAGCAAACATTGAAGATAATCTCCTTTTTCATAAACAGAGAGAAAATCCCTACAGCCGAACGAGCCTGACAGACACGAGTAGGGATGGGTAACGTTTAGGTTTGATCTGATACCGGTGCCAAACCGGTGCCGGTGCTTAAACGGTGCTTAAAGAATGGAGAACACAAACTTTGTCCAAAAACCTCTCATGTTCAGCTGTTTTTTGTAAAAAGATAACAATGTTAGCCTTTTCTGCAGCTATGGGGCATATATGGCATCACTCTTGGCTGGAAGCAGTGCTTAAACTATGGAAAAAAAACACAAACTTTGTCCAAAAACCTCTCACGTTTAACTGTTTTCCACTTTTTCTTTGGTCCTTTTAGCCTTTTTGTCCAGGGTGAAAGGAGTATCTGCCATTAAACAAGAGGACAGCCGCATGTAGCTACGTCGGTGTTTGCTAGTTCACCTTACTGCATTAATGTAATAACGCAGTTAGCGTACTCAACGTAAATTACACACGAACAACATGAAGCTACTCACGCAGAGAAGAACGGCTGCTGCTGCATCATCATCCTCATCATTTCTGCTACACTGACAGGGCTAGGGGCCAGGACTCTCCTCTTCGTGTTTTTGGGGGATGTTGCTAACTCCGGGTCCGATAACAGGCACCACACCCGCAGTAGATGTGCTCGGTGTGAGGTCTCACAGCAAGCTATCAAATACGGCGCATTTCTCGGCTTTTAACAAAATGCTATACGTCTCCAGGTGTTTCATCAGATTCGAGGTGTTACCTCCTTTGACAGTATCACAGTATCAGCTTATAGCACTTGTTGCTGCTGAGTTTGCATATTTTGCTGTGAAGTACAGCCAGACTTTGACCGCTTCGCTTTGGGCATTTTTAATCTGTAGCTCTGCTCTAAAGGAACCTACATACCTGGGCCCGCCTACTATCCTCGGAAACGTAAAATGATTGGCTGGAATCTAAAGTGTATCACAGCTCAGGAAAAAAAAGCACCGAAATAAAGCACCGAAATGTGCGCTGCTTTTCGGTCTGGTTACTACCGTTTATGACAGAACCGGTGCCATCATGGCACCGGATACCGGTACTCATCCCTACCTACGAGTCATACTTGGAAGAGAGTCTGTGACTCTGTGTAGGCCAATATCAGGCATTAGACGGGGATATACCATATCCTGAGGAAACACATCCGTATTCTATATGATGGTCCTGCACCAACCTCCAAAACAGACCCCTAATTTCCAGCCTTGGCATAAGGACTTGATTACTTTACTCTTGCAGTATTTAAAAAACATAAATAACTACAAATCACATTTGTAGACGTTCAATAGCCAATTTACCAGCTGTGTAAAAATTACCTGTAAGATAGCAAGAAGCAGACATACCAAACAGTGTTTTTGCGTGTTTTGGGTAGCTCAGCCGCTGACTCCGTTCATAATTTATCGGGATCATATTTGGCCTCAGGATAACACAGATTTTCTGCTCAAGATTATAAACTTGCAACTCCTGCAGATTCATCTTTGCATCAGTTTGTGCAGTATGGGTGAATATGCAACTGATGTGTCTCTGAAATGATGCTGCAAGCAATAACTGTGACTCCTGCATTTCTTTCTCTAACTTTAACCATAAAATTTTGTCGTAACCATTAATCTTCTTCCAGCCCAAGTATAAATGCCTTTACTATATAATGAAATAAGTAAGAATACTTAAAAAACGAAATTAATTATGAATCTTCTTGTAGGGAAAACACTTTCAATAGGTACTAAATATGTATTTGCTAACTCCAGGAGGACATCTTCTACTCATAACAGCACTCAAGTTATATAGACTGTCATGTGCTTCCTTTAAATACAACTAATACAGTAACCAGGTCAGCCTCCTTTTGTCGCAGACTGGTTCTGAGGTGAAAGGTTACCCCTGATCTCAGATCATCCCTGGCATTAGTGATGATATTCAACAGGATCACTAAAAACATCCCATCTGCCTATCTGCATGTGCTGTATGAAGCCCTCTGGGATTCAGAGCACGGTAGCTCCAAATCTACCCCAACACACACACACACACACACACGCACGCACGCACGCACGCACGCACGCACACGCACACGCACACGCACACACACACACACACACACACACACACAAAGACAGTTCCAAAGCAGGGAGAGATTAAACCAGACATAGACCTATAACACCACATAATCTGTTGTTTAAAAGAATTTCAGCATATCAAATCAGGACAGTGTCAACATTCTCTCCAGGATGGAATTTGATAAAAAAAAAAAGATTATATCAGCTAAACTGAATATTACATTTAGATACAATGATGATGCTTGTGCCAGCAAAAGGATAAATTTATGAATATGGTTTCTATTGTCAAAGGATTAGGGTGGATATGACAATCCGGAAAGGAAACAGGAAGGAAAAGGAACATGGAGTAAAAGCTTTTCATGTAGACTGGCCCGCAGCTACAGGGAAGTGACATGAATCATATTGTAAAGGATGAATGGTCACATGTTCTAGCAGACACACACAAATACACACACATGCCATTAGGCCTTGACAGAGGCCATGCCTGTCAAGGCCAGAAAAAAAATACCCTGGCTCATTGGGTTGAAATCTCACATTAATCCTTACTCAACCTTCCAGCCATTAAACACCACTCTGCATCACACACACACGCGCGCACATACACACAGACTCCGTGGCGACTGCCCCGTCACCTCACCATGGTGACACACAGATCTGTTTGGACACCATGAAATTTCTCCTCCTCCTCTTTCACAAACACACACAGCTACTCCTCTGCACTGCCATATACAGTCGTCTATAAAGTCATATAAAGCCCTCTGTGCCATAGTGAGATCGACTTTTAATGTGGCACAGAGGAACACAGGAGTAGATAAGCAGTCATCATTACAGTATTAAAGAAAACGCTGTTTCTTAATGATGTCTATTAGGAGGAAAACATCAACACACATTTGGACAAATGAGGAACAGGTTGCACTCTGAGAAGGTTTCATTTGGAAGATCTGATGACTGTCTCCTTTTTCCTCCCATTCGCTTCTTTTCCTGCACAGGGCTTCATGGTGCTGATACTGATTTTAGCTCCACATCGAGCTGATGTTATATCAACTGCAACTAATTAGGTTTCCAGTTATAATCTCTCAGTTGCCTAGCTCTGATAGATTAGGTCTTGATATATATTTTGCTTAAGAGAAGTGGGATAGAACCAAGATGAAAGATTTTCACTTTTTTACTTTAAATTTTAATTAGCTTGTTTCAAGCACTTGCTTTTGTGATATTTTTTCACTAATGAGTTGATCTGCTTGCTTCTGTATCAAGATGTTGCTCGACTAATTGCTTTAGAGATGCCTCCTAAAAACTGGTCTCTATTCAACCCACATGTTTTTTCAAACACATTTTATGAGCAAGCACATTATAAAACCAAATTGTGATGAAGTGTAAAAATCATACTCAGTGATGGAGAAATAAAAATCTTGATTTTCACTCTGTTCGATGTGTCCCCCCAAAAAAGCTTCAGTGGGTTTTAAATAATGTTATAAGGTATATTGTGCTCTTCAATCAATGCTCATGTGTGTCTGTAACAAATAAGACTATTTGTGTCATCTCTGTTGATCCCTCAGTGGTTAGTGAAGCTCTTACAAAATGTTCTAGCTCATTTTAGGATTGTTTTCAGTCGATATCTCCCAGCGAGAGCTGGTTTTGATTCAGTAACTCTGTGTGTAAATGTGTTATATGCTTCAAAAGAAATTGACCTTTCGTTATTCTTTTTTTTTTTTTTCCCCCGCAAAAGCACAGATGTTATCTGGAAGAATTATTTTGCAGATACACAGCACATCCTTTATTACAGCTAATTAGATGATTAGGTAGAACAGCAGGAAACAAGAATTATAGACTGCCATGAGATGATATGTAAACTAAACTAGGTGCAAAGAATATAAAATACAAACTCCGTGTGATTATAGGCATGCAGGCTAATGCACATTCAGTTGTCTCATGAAGTGTTATTAGGATGGCGTATACAGTAGGAATATATTGAATTACAGTATACAGCCACATCCATCACTTGAAAAATCATTTACATGAGCTATGGAAAACAATGAGTCATGCAAAACACCTTAATCTTCCAAAACTGAACTAAAGTTCAACAGATCCTTCGTTCGTTTTGTTGACCAGCTTCCACGTTAGGGGGGGAAACAAAATATATAACAGGAAAGCACCAAAAAAAAACAAACCCCACAGCGTACAGGCAAAAGTGGTGGGTCACCTTCATATGACATCTACAGAGCTGTTCAGCCACGCTTTGAAGCTTGCAGCACACAGTTCTGAGCTGATGTTAATGCCACAGGAGGTTTGAGATTCGGCAGTTACTGAGTCAGCAGACTGTTGGAAAATTTCTCATACTATGTGTCTTAGCAGCCAGTGTCTCAGTACTATAACTCTGTGTGGTCTTTGACTTCATGGCTGAGTTTCTGTGTTTCTTAAACACTTCCACTTTGCAATGATGCCACTCACACTTGACTGTAGAATATCTAGTAGGAGGGAAGACATTTCATGAACTGACAGCACAATCGAATTCAGCGAGCTCTTCGGGAAAAACATTCCTTCATAAATGTTTGCAGAGGAAGACTGCATAGGTGTTTGATAAATCTGGCAATAGGACTAAAAACTGTTGAATTTAAAGTCTTGTCAGCCCAGCGACAGACTGGCCAACTGTCCAGGGCGTACTTTGCCTCTCACCTGATGGAAACTGGGATAGCCCCAGTCCCCAGACCCTGCCCTGCCCTGCCCTGGATGCATGGATGGATGGATGCATTTAAAGCCTGTTAGCTCTTCATCAAACCACCTTTAAATATTTAGTCAGCTCAAAGTTGATGTCACACCACAGAGGCACTTGATAAATGTCAGTTTGGGCAGTTTGGGCATACATTGACATTTTGGAATGGGTTAGTTCATAATTGATATCACAACAGTAAAAAGCATTACGCTTAAGGATTCCACAACATGATGATTGTTTGCTGAAGTTTTAGCAGTGCCGAACGGATCGTATTTCTTGAACGTTTCCCTGTCCACAGTTCAGTTCAGTTCAGGTCAAGCATTTCACTGCATGTTCACTATATGTTGTACTGTGTATGTGACAAATAAAATTTGTATTTGTAGTTTAGAATAAAATTAACCTGCCAACTAATAAAATTTTAAACACCGTGATTTCTAGAAAAAGCTTTACTTCATTAAGAATAACGTGCCAGCTCAAATGGAACTAGTATCTCTTGTAACGCAGCCACACAGCAGCTTACCAAAATTAAAGTGATTGTGCAAAGATATCAACATTTAAACACTGATTTACATTCATCAGCTGAGCACAGCACAAAATGCACTATGACGGTGCAGAGACGGGTCAATTGTCCATTAAAAGGGATAAAAAGGTAACAGATAAACAAATCCAAATGGGCCTCTGTCTATCCATTATGGGCACTCCTGCTTTACGAGTTGCAGCAGCTCCCACATTCTTAGGCTGCTGTCATGAAACGTTTAAACTGAAGGCACACAGAGACCCATCAGCGTGCTAAATGTGTGGTGGGAACAGATTTAGAAGATTTAGAGTAATGGAATAATCACCGTGAAGTTGCACGGTGGAGCGGAGTCATGCAAGACTAGTTGTGGCGACCTTGGATTTCGTCAATACAATCAGCGATGTCTATCTCTTACAAAACAAAACCCACGCAGGGCTCGGTGCCTTTCAGACAACTTGAAATCAAAACTAATCCGAGTCACGATTATAATGGATAGATTTTATACCAGCGGCAAGCGAACACGGAGGGAACCACAGAAAACAGAATTTAGGAAAAGATCAAAACAGCGCAGGGACTTAAAGTCTTATGAAAGAAAAAGACACAAAAATGAGCTTAATACACACCCTTATCTCTCAACTGATATTGTAACCTTTGAAGTCATTTTACAGCCATTATGAACACAGCTGTGATATCTTCCACACATAATTATGGTTTATTATTTGTCCCTGGGGCAATAAGTAAATGTGTATTATGTGTATATGGCTATTGAAGTGCATGTAAATTAGTCGAGGTGTATCAGTGCTGTGCTCTGAGCACTGTGTAATTGTGCTGACACTTTGGTGAGACAGCGACAAAGTGTGCGTGTGGATGGATAAAGCATGTGGGTGGTCGCAAAGGTGAAAAGGTCAGGAGCTTAGGCTCGTCTTCACCCATGGGTCATTAAAGAAGATCTGTTTGTCTCAACCAACAAAGACTGTGGAGGAGTGAATTGAGGGCAGCCTTAACACAGAACAGAAATGGCAACAGACACACACACAGTCACATTCATATCTCTTATATCACAATTTTACCGTCTTCCTGCCGTTCTTCTCTCACTGTCACGCCCGCCGTCATCACCACCCCCTTCTCCTCTCTATCTTTGAGTGGGATTTGTGATCTAAGATCAGTACGGCTGTAATGCCCTTCTCAGTGACTGACAGATGATACGGCCTGGCCTTTGGGCCCCAGCCGGAACGGCTGCAGATCAATACCCAAGCTGGCAGCCTGTCAGCATTCACAGAGCAATGTACACACACTCGACGCACACAAGCATTCACGTGCAAGGACAGCATCCAAGCCTGTTTGAATCGGATGCCATTTGCAGGAACAGGACCTGGATGTTTGCAGCACAGCAGGAGGGGACATTCCTAGGATGCAATACCTGGCCTACAGGAGCAGCATGGCTGCAGGATGACGGAGCGATGGATTCCCATGGCTCTTTTGGGTGGATATATTAAGCAGTCTGGATAGATGAACCAGCCAAACAAAGTAAACAGGTTGGAGAAACAACCAGGAAATGGTGTATCTGTTTATGTGACAGGGTGGCTCTTTAACCTTTGTGACTGACATCTTAGTATAGAGGTTTACAGATTTGCTTAGCAAGTGATGGGTTGGACCTGAACCACACAGAGACACAAATCCATCTGGGGTTGTGTCAGGAAGAGCATCCAGTGTAAAACTTTGCCAAATCAAAACATGCCGGAGTCCTACTGACAAGGTAGGAGTCGACAATAGCTTTTATTTGGAACGGACACTGTGGCTTGAATAGTGACTGAAACCTTATGCTCTAGTGCCATTTACCTTTTTGGTAGAGCTCTACAAGTGGGGGGCGTGTGGTTTGAAAACAGAGTCCTGTTCTGATTTGAAAAGATCTGCAATTGGTCAACGTCTCCCGTGACAACGTACTTTAGCCATAATGGACTTTTGTTGTCTATACCAGCTTTAACGTGTATTACATATGTAAACATCATTATAACATCAGCACATAAACATTGAATCTTAATCTGAAGTTAGCATTAGTTTGTGTATTTATGTCACTAAAATTGAATTGAAAAGTTTTTGGATTTTTTTTCTTTTTGCAGTTTTTCTTTTTTTTTGCAAGCCTGTGATTAGTTTCCAGATCTGGCTGCACTCGAGCATAAATGACCAGAAAAATTAGAACTCACTCATCCTCGCTATTATTCTAATGGGCTTTAATACAGAATTGCAGGGAAAGCGTGAGAAAGTGAAAGTGAAGGCCGTGTAATATCAGCTGTCAGGTGAAAACTAAAGCATTTGCAGTTTTTCCCATTTATATTCGTGTTACAGAGTGGATCATTATATCACATTAACAGCGTGTTCTACAATATAACATGAAACACAAGCACACACATGCAAACAGTTGCACATACATAAAAAATAAATGAAAGCTTTCAGTGAGTTAAACGAAAACCTCATCCTTTCTGAGTATATACAGTGACTCTGCTCACGTACTCCATTCTTCTAAACAGAACCAATGTACACCGACCTATGCAAATAAACTGTGTCCAAGAGGGAGTCTGTATTTCCATCTTTCTATTGTGCATTGCATCACCGATCCTTACTATATAAATAAATATGAGAGACGTATAAATAATGCAGTCACAGATTTGACAGTCGGAGTAGCACCATCACCTCCACGCTCAACGTGTCTGCTAACTCCCACTCGCTCAACCTTGTTGTGATATATCGTCTTCCAGAGTCAATCAATAGCCAATTAAAGACACAAGGTCTCCGGTGGCCACGGGTGCATGTGGCGCTGTTTGACTATGGAGATAAATATGTAAATGGTTGACAGGCAGGATATCAAGTCAGTATGTTCCAATGAGAAGAACAGGGAGGCTAACAATAACACTCCTCACACAAACACACACATACACGTACGTGTGTGCAGCACTACTCCAGTGTGGTATCTAAGGTGCAAACCCACTAACACTCATAGGGAACCAAAGGACTAGATCCCCTCAGGATGGCAGGTTGTAAGATGTGCTGTGCTTATCCATTGATGCAACTTAATGAACTGCTAGCTGCAGGGTACATCATTCAGTCTCTCTCTCTCACACACACACACACACACACACACACACACACACACACACACACACACACACACACACACACACACACACACACACACACACACACACACACACACACACAGAGTCTTCTGTATATACAATACAATAATAATGGATGTTAGTTCCATGAAATATATACACACATCCTCCTGGTAATGGAAACGCTTCCAGAAACAATCTGAGGACGTGGCAGAGTACAGAGCAGCATTACTCTAGAATAAAGCTGTCTCCCACTCAGTTACAAACATATGAACACATGTGATCAAAGACCCTGCTGAATGCAAAGCCAGGATGCTCAGACTTCTGCGTAGCAGATGCACTGTCTGAGAAGAGCGTGATGTGCAACCCACAAAACCTTGACCCTTCAGTCCAAAACCTCCATGAACGATCTCCTGCTGTGGAACTTTACATGTCGATACTGGATCTCCTGAACACTCATCCCCTTGCATGAATAGCTCTGGAGCCTACTTCACTTTCTGCCCATCTCTGTGTCTCTCTGCATTCCTCCTTTTAAAGCTCTGCCACCACAGGCGCCGCCAAAGAGCCTGACAGTTCAGCCTCTCTTTGATCTCAAGGCACAGGTTATCTGTTGCCTGGCTAATTTTAGTTAGCCCCTTTAAGCTGGGATTCTCTTTGAAGCAAGGTGCAGGAGGGAGTTATCAGTGTGGCCCCTTCAGTTACACATAGATTCAACCTCACGACTTTCAGTTTCTACTGTAAGCTGGAAAAGATTATCAGCCTTGTTGTTGCATCTGGATTGCAATCAGCTCTGGGCATGGAGTTGATGACATTTAAGAAATGCAGATTTATGTGAGGTAAAAGCTTCGAAGTCTTTGTTTAATAAACAGAATATTACACAGGAGATGCTAAAGGAGGCGAGCTACTGAAACCACCTAGGAAATTAGAAGCTCTACATTTTATTTTGCTGCAAGTTTAACAGACTGTCGTAGGAGATGGAAGGTGGAGGTGCTACAGGTGAAAAAGGAAATCTTACCTTTCTGAGGAGGGTGAGAATTAGGAAAGGACACAGACTGTGCTGCTGGCTGGGCAGGTCAAATATCTGTAAAAAAAAAAAAAGTGAGTCAGGTTTGTATTCCTTACCTCGTTTTTACTCAAGCCAATAAATTGAAATGTCCCATGCAAACAAACTCATTCAAATAATAAAACACATATTTAAGAAAAAAAGAAAAGGAATTAACTTTTCTTGCATCTGCCTAACCAGCCTGGAGTTGTTATTAAATCTGAAGAGGGTTGACAACACAACCTCAGGGAGCGTGTGTTTACAGCAGGCTACTCAGGAGCACACTCCAGTTGTTGCTCTGTGATTTTATAGAATAGCGGACCAGCTGGCCTAAGACTCACTTAAATGAGTGAGCCCTAGGCAGGTGACCTTGAAAGACCTGACAGAACACAGTTTCTCAATCTGAACCTCAAACTAAATGGGAGAAGCATGTCAAGGTGAGTGGACAAGTCTTAAAAGTAAATGTGCCTGCAACTACTGAATACACCTCTCAGCGCTATGTTTGTCTACCGCACTACTGAGATCAAACACAAAAAACACACACGCACACAAAGCTGAAAAGCCAAAGGAAGGTACACAGAATATCAAAGCGCTTGCACTCCAGTGTGAATGATGGTCCTCCGTGAGCACCTTCAGGTAAGAGGAGCAGCAGGCGTCTGCAATCTGATTTAGCGCATCAATCTCACACAAGAGGGGTCACTTTTCTTCCCACAGGATGACTTACGGGGGCACGGCTGCTATTTTCATTTCCATTTTTTTGAAGAATGGCAGCCAAAGTTTCCCTCTGTATGGTGTAAAAAGTACTGCATAAGCTCGATGAAGGACAATGACCCAGGCTATTGCCAATAGAACGTCTGTATGGCAATGCCGTGCTTTCTACAAACACACACAGACACAAATTGTAAGGATAGTTTGAGTTTTATCTCAGTCCACATAGACTTGGTTTGAAAGCTGCATGTTAAACATGTGGGTACTGTAGTCTGGAGATAAATTCATTCCTCAACAAGCATTATGCTGCAGCTTTTGAGTGGTTAGAAAGTTTGCACTAAGGAAATAAATACATGAAAAAAGCAATATGAGAAACAACATTAGCTTTAAGTAAGACGTAAGCAAAGACGTTCTCTATCTTCAGTTCTTTCGTGCGTGTACTTCTATTACTATTATATTATTATCATCTCTTTTAATTCCATTTATTCTTGGAATAATTAAAAAAAAAGTATCCAAAGTAGTTTTTGTGGCATGTCTGGTTTACAATATATTTGTGGGTACTGTTCATATACTGTTTGGCCACATAGGGCTTGCAGCCTTTGTAACAAAGCCCTATTAATCAGACTTAAAATCCACATATTATTTTGGGGTTAGACATACTTGGAATGGAATCTACAATATATCGTTACGACAGTGCTTTTCTGAGCCTATTTTTTTATTTCAGCACATTTATTGAATTAAAGATTTCAAGCCAAGCACAAGACTGAATGGACTGCCTTCAGGGTTGTCAATTTCTGTTGAAAGATGCAATGTCAAAAGGCCTAAGGTCAGGCAGAGAGTGAAAAGCACTGTGAGGCTGAGTGGGAAGGCAGAACAGTAGAAAAGAACACAAAGAAGTCAAGTGGTGACAGAGGAATAAGCATAACGTTAATATGTTACTGCGGCATCAGGACGGAGAAAGGATAAGAAACCAGGCAGATAACAAAACTGGATGTGCATACTGCTGTGAAGAACAACCCAAAGAGCAATGCAGCTCACAAAAACAGACAGTTTTGTTCCTCCCATTAGTGAGTTGAATTAATTAGGGCTCCAGTGACGCAAATAACAAATATAATTATGTCCCACCATTACTCCTCATCATTATAAGCTTGTCTCCTTCCTCTTCCCGGGAGACTGCAGACAGCCAACTGGACAAGCAACTTTAAAGATCATCCATGGAAAAAAAAACAAAGGAAAACAGGAAAGCTGTCAACATTCATTTAGTATAAAACTTGAAGAGCATTCCTACAGTGAGTCACGCTCAGGAGATAGATGCTGGTTTGTGGTCATCAGTGATCGTACAGCCAAGTTAGTTATGTTCCTATAGCTATAAACAGAGTGTCATTTGGCTTGAAATGTGATCAGTCACCTTGTGAGTTATATTTACCATCTGTGGCCCTTTACAGTGTTTGTGTACGTATGCAGCATGTGGAGCATGTGAATACAAGTCAATATGCAAGATGTGTATCCTTCCAGCAATTGCTAAGGAAGAAGATTAGCTTGTAAAACATGCAGTACATGACATACCGTATCACCACTGTGGACACAGATAGCCCTTTCATAGCATTTAGACAAAATTCCTCAAGATCCGACAAGGAACAAAAAGTGACCCTGGTATTCTAACAAACAGCTCTCTGTCTGCTGAGGCAGATCAAGAACGACACTTTAAGTTAGGTCCTGGGAGGACGATATTTGGCCTTGCAGTGAGGATCACAAACCCAAACAACATTGTTTTGAATTAAAAAAAAAACACAGGAAGAGGTGTTGAAAAGCCACTGCTTTGCTGTGTGTGGTAATGGATAATCATTTGTCTCATGGGTCTCATGAGTCCCGCAGCTGTGGCGCATTCAGAACTCACACAGCTGTGACTGAGGGACCGTTGGCCAGCGCTGGCACAAATCAGCGAGTGAGCTGTGGATGGCTTTGCTCCCACTAAGGAAGACTAGTGCTTAAGTAATACAGCACTGGTGGACAAGTCTAAAGTTACACTCTGCGTAGAGGTATTTTTAAAAAACTATTTAAACAGTCACTAAACTGTAGTGTGAAGTGGTCTATTTCGGCTCTTTTGTGGGTAAAATTGTGCTTCAATGGATCGCGCCATCCTGCGTTTAACACCAAGTAAGGATTATGAAGAGCATGCAGCACAAAAATTGTCATCCATTTATTCTAAATGCATAAATTGAGACATTACAGCATTTAATCTCTGCTCCATGCGCATGTTCACTTTGGGACAGCAAAATCAAAATGACAAGATGCGGAAACTTGCACATCCGGGGAAGATGAAGGTATTGCTCCTTCATTTGCAGGCCTGACAGGCTATTGATTGTTCTTCAGCTAAGCCTTGAGGCTCACGTCTTACCATTGTCTCACCTCCCTGCATGATCCCCCAACATAAACACACACATTTCCCCCCTCTATAGGATGTGTGCCCCTAACAGCTGTCCTTCCATATCTCTCTCTTTAGCTCACTTGCCTTCCTCCATCATTCCCTCACTCTATTTTCTTCCTAGAAAAAGTTTCTCAGGCTGAACCCCGTCCATAATAAGTGCTGGTCTGGCATAATCCTCCTCTATAACACTGTAGAGAAAACTTTACTTTCCAAATCCTTGACAGCTGCTTCAGTAAGGTCGGACGCTCAGACTCTTTTTACAATGTGGT
This sequence comes from Copadichromis virginalis, assembly GCF_057382275.1. Lineage (NCBI taxonomy): Eukaryota > Metazoa > Chordata > Actinopteri > Cichliformes > Cichlidae > Copadichromis > Copadichromis virginalis. The sequence goes on along the minus strand of NC_140624.1, from coordinate 3,982,163 downwards.
CTTGCCTCGGTTGTGCCTTTTCATGCCATTGGTCACAGCAGGATGGACCATGACACAACCACACAGGAATGCTGAAAAGAATCCAAAGTAAATCCCTTTCGATGCAATTGCAGCTTGAATATATGAAAAACCAGGGACAGCCGACAAAAGCACACTATTCTTTGGCTACTAAAGGATGCAAAACTCTAAAATGGAACACAAGAAGGGTGTTGGGCCGAAGCATACAGCCCAACGTTACTCTGCAGTTCTTGTTCTGTACTGAACAGTACATATTTCAATCATAAATCTGCATCGCTAAGGCTTAGAGGACTTATCACAGGGAACTGCTGTGCAATTCAACACATTGGGTGGCTCAGCCAAGTTCTGATTGCGGGTTGATGTATGTGAAAGTTAAGTCAGGGGGGTGCAGTGGTAAAACTGTAGTCACTGGAGGGAAGCCAAAGTGTGTGGCACTGCTGAGTGATGAGATACACGCCTGGAGATTCCTGCAGAAGCTGAATTATAAGAGGCGGGATGGAATTCAACAGACAGCTTTAACCATGCAATTATTTTGTACAGTAACTAGTAGTGAAAAATGCTGTCAACACAGGTCTGCAGAGCACATCTTTACCTGAAAATGAAAGATACAGGAAAATAAGTTTAGCCTGCTTCTAGCTCTAATTAACTTGTTTCCATTTAGCTTGATGATAACATGTCAGATTTGTGTTTTGTTTTCACCTTTGAGGGGAGCAGGCGTCTCCTTCAATTGTTCATTACTTTACTCTGAGTCATCATTTATCAGCTGTTCTTTAATAGGCAATTTGAATGACAATGACCAGACCGCCGCTACACTTTCTTTCTATATTCATAATGATGCCGCGTTCAACACAGCACAACCCGTGCACACCACACACAAAGAGTATGCTCTCACAGGCAGGAAGAGCCTTAGAGGTCAGCTGTTTGCCAAGGTTCATGAAGTGCTGGTAAAGAAGAGTTATGACAGCTCGGCTCCATCCCATCAGCCACACTGTCAACTAACACAGCATCATTTATACGTAAAAGCCGCACAGTTGAACACACAGCAGCATGGGTGGGCAAATTACTGCCACAGCTACACCACTTCACCACTCACGCTTCAAAGAGATGACTGTAGAACGGGCCACAAATTGAGCTGATATGAAGTATGAGCTACTGCCAAACTTGCATAATATATCTGGTCAGCGTGATCTCTGTGTTTACGTTTGCATGCACACTCCTTCAAAAAGTCTGGGACTAAAAAGGACGGGGCCAAACGAGGTTGGATTACAATTCAATTAAACCTTTAAAAACGCTGTATTGTTTTACATTTCCCCCTAACAAAAAAGCACAAAAGCAAGAGATTTGCATGTGTACTCGAGTCAGCAAATATATATTTCACAGATATATTTATAAGGAATAAAAATTCCTTTCCTATTTTCCTAAAAGTTTCCTCGTATAAGACAAAATTACACTTTTTTTTTAAAAGTTTCCAACTGAAATGCAGTGCTTCATTGGAAAACATGACACGCAAAGCATTAACACCAGTTAGAAGAAGAGGGAAATACTGTAAGAAGACCCTTAGGCTTGCTGTGATTATCAATAGTTAGGTTCTTTTTGTGAGAAAAAACAAAACCAGTCTCCAAACATTAAGGCTGACCCATACACCCTGCAGCAAGGTTTTGCTTTATCATCAAGACAGCAAGAGCTACTTATGTGCTCAGAGCTTCTGATTTTTCCTTTTTTTGATCCGTGGCCATGGAGGCAAACCAATTGATACATCTGCCCTGAAACAACACTCTCTTCTTAAACCTATAAAACCTATATTTCTGTTTGGACAGTGTCAGAGAATGTGTTGTTTTTGTTCCATTTTGTATAGGCTGCAGCTAAAAGCTGTCACTGTTTCACTTATCCTATTAATAAAGTTTACCATTGTGGCCCACTTAGGCCCAGCTCAAGAGTATGAAGACACATTTTTCTTCATTTATCAAGTAGTCAAAAAGTGAAGACACAAAGATAAACAAATAATGTGCATAATGTGTACCAGTCCTCTGGTAGAGGAGCTACATCCCCGTGTCAGACCTTATTCCTCACTGCAAAGCCTCCTTCAGCAATGCCCAACTCAGGCTATAACTCATTCTGTAGGCCACTTCTGTTCTCATTCGTCTATGTAGCAACCACTTTGGTAACTGCAAACCTTCATAGCAAGGATATACAAGAGCAATGTCACGGTTCTGGGTCAGTTTGACCCAGTATTTTGAGTTGTTATGTTTTGGTGCGTTTTTGCTTTTCTGATGATGATGATGACGACCACGACGACGAATCTATGTTTCAGTTATTCTTGTTCAGGGATTAGTTCTTAGGTTTTGTGTTCTCATGTTTATTGCAGGTTTAGTTCAGTGTCTAGTCTGTCTCTCACTGTCGTGTCTGCGTCTTTGTTTAGTGGTGTCTTGTTTCCCGTTTTACTCTGAAGGTTCATGTTCCTGTCTTATGTCAGTGTTTCTAGCTGTGTTCCCCTTCTGTCTCTAATTCCTTGATGACTTCCTCAGTGTAGTTCCTCAGCCCAGTGTGTCTTCGTGTCGCGTCGTCTGTTCGTGCACCCTGTTATTTCTAGCTGCACGTCAGGATTCTAGCTTGCAAGATTCGGTATTGGACATGTTCATAGTCACGTTCTCCAGTCATGTTTCCCTACACCTTCATGTGCCAGTACCGAGATCTTGTTCACAGTTTTTCATGTCGTGTTCATAGTCTGTCCACAGTACTTTGTCATAGTTCAGTCCTGGTCTTCGTTCATAGCCTTTAGTTACTCCCAGTTTAGGTTCTTAGTTTTGTCATTCCCATAGTTTGTGGTTTGTTATTTTGCCTTCTGTATCAGCCCTGATTAAAGGCTCGTTTTGAGCTTAGCAAAAGTTTTGCCTCCTGCGTCTGTGTCCGCACCTGGGTCCAACAAACACACTCTCCACACGGTCTGCCCTCGCAGACCACGACAAGCAGCTTGGCATTGTAGTATAGTTACATTGCTCCGCTGGACTCCTTCAACAGAGTTTCTGTACATCACAAGGAAAGTGGTCCATGGCAGGCAAAAGCCAGAAGTGTTAGCTCTTGTCACAGTCTGGCGAGGGCAGACTGTATGAATTGAGAAAAGGACCCAAAACGCAGACCCCAAGGAACAGGGAACAGAACTTGAAATGTTAACAAAAGGCGAGCCGTTTAATATGGCTGGTAGAAAAGGTACAAACAAAGGGCAAGGCAAACTGAAGCAAAATTAACACAAACCTAAACTGGGGGATCTAAACAAACAATAAGAAAAACCTAGACAAGAAACTTGGAAGCATGGCAAAGGAAACATGGCGTGGACAACAGACGACCTGACAATCACACACTGAAAACAGAGGACTTAAATACACAGGAGGTGATTAGGGGAAGTGGAGACACATGAGGAAACAGCTGACTAGGATAAACATAATGATGCACAGGCAAGAGTAAAACTAACCGCATGAGCACAGAACACAAGACCCCTTTTCAAAGTAAAACAGGAAACATGCAGACTTAGACACGACAACCAGAACTTGACAACGTAAGACACAGACATGAAACGCATGAAGAGCAGGGGAGATTTAACATGGTTGGAAACGGAGGGGGAAATAATAAGAACTAGAAACACTTATGCATGATAATACAAACTTGATAACATAAGACACGCAGCATGAAACACGAAGGGTGAGGGGAAGCTTAAATACAGGGGAAGAAAACACAAGGAGTCTAATAACCAAATGAACTTAGATAACCTAATGAACAAAATAAACTCAAACTTAAAACGCTGGGTCAAAAGACCCAGGACCATGACAGCTCTGTTGTTCTTGGGTTATTTTCCAGGTTCTTCCGACTCCCTGTGGGGAGCACTAGAACTTTATAACTTCATCAACAGTTATTTTCCTCAATAAACAAATCTGAAAGCCATAAGTCCGCCACTCACAATGCCCCTAGAAAATCCTGCACCTGCTATAACCACGAGTCACCGACAAAGCATCATCTGTTGTGTCTTGGAGGCACCTTTGAAAAACTAAGCTGGTATCCCTGCACCTGTTTTTCACCAGAGTCAACAAGGAAATAAATCTGTTCTGTGATGACACCATTTCTCTCACTTTCACTGTCAGGCAGTAAGAAGAACCATAAAAAGAAGCCGAGACAGAGGGAGCCGAGCCATCTCGATCTCTGACTGGTTTTAAAAAAAAAATCATAATGGTGTCTGCTGAGTGTGATGTCTGCGCTTCATACGGTTGTTCCCTTATGGCTCCTCCAGTTGAAGAAAATTCAGAGACAGCTGTGAATGTTCTTTATTCTGAATGTGTTATGAAACTGAATCTTGCACTCGAACCTCAAAATAAAAGATGCATGCTGATTAATTACAGTCAGTCCTGGCGTATGAAAATATTCTGTGTCTGCGGTTTCATCAGTTGGGAAGGAATGGTGGAACCTTCGATCGTTCCTTTGGCTGGAGCTGTCCACGGTTCTGAAAGTGTTAACGCTTGACAACCTGACACCAAGGTTGTAAATCACCTAACTAGGCACCGCCCATTCAGTTTGGCAGCTGCAAGCCGAGAGCCTCCTAACATGTTTCACAAAGACCTGAGTTTCATCAGAGAACAGTGTATATTCTGCACAGTGGATCTGAAGTCAATTTCCAGACTAGGTAAGGTGTGGTACAAAGTCATGAAGGCAGAAATGGCTCTGTTCCAAGGTTATTATCATTAACGAAAACTAACGAAATAACGAAAACTAGAAGTGAAAAAACATTTTCGTTAACGGGAATGAAAACAAAAACAAAAAAAGGAAAACTAACTAAAACTGTAATGAGTGTTCACAAAACTAACTAAAATTAACTGAATTTATAGCAAAAATGTGTTTAGTTTCATTGATGTGTGCGTGTCCTACAATAGTCGAGGGTGAAAATGAAGTTTAGTTTCCAGATTTTTCTTGCTGTCTCATTATGCCAGCAGGTGGCAACACGTTAGTCTGGTGCCACATTTATAAGGAAAATGCATTTGCGGGGTGAGCAACAAAGTTGAACATGAAAAATAAATCTTCTCTGCCAATGAAAAAAAGCTTTTTTTTGCTATTAACTCTTCTTTTGAGCTTCTGGGAAACCCGGTGCTGACAATCAGGTGCCTGATTGGTGCCTGATTAGCACCATTTAGCAGTGAGTCCAGACTCTGACCCTTTGATCCTGCCGTAAGCAAAGTGTGAAGTAGACATAGAGAGTGTTATGCTGATTGCTTCATCGATAGCTTTGGTGGAAGTTGTTGTGGGGCGGGATCTCCTTCACTGGGAAAAACAAGGCTTGTCATCGCTGGAGGCAATCTCAACGCAGAGAGACAGAGATGAGATTCTGCAACAGTGGCAGTCCTGTATCTTCACAGTCTGTGAGCGAACTCTATCCTCCAAGATGACAACTGGCAGAAAAGATTTGGCAATGGGCAAAACCCACATATTCAACCCACTAACTAATTGACCAAAGTACAGTCTGTTCTTTTATGTCTTTATGTCTTATTAGGATTCACAATAACAGGCTGTATTTGGTTGTACAATTTGGTATTACATTAGTGCATTAGCTCCTACTCCAACAGCAGCAGCTACTAGAGAATATAGGAGGTAGCGTTTATGAGAAAGAAACATGAAAAATGTGACTCATTGGAGGAACAACTCAGGTCATAAAACATAAAACAGAGGTCACTCTAAGAGCATGTGAAAAAAAGTCTTTCATATTGGACGTGTGTAAAGAGATAAACCCAACAGTGAGAGCTCTTAGAAGACTATGCCTATATTCTGGCCCCAACCTTACAGGAGAAACATATTAGGCGTGTCATTTGTATGGAGCCAGGTCTTCAGCGCATACTGTCTGAGTCTAGTGATTTAAGTCTGAAAACTGCAATGGTATTTTTTATAAAAACAACAACTTGTAAGAAAAATGTTTTGTTTTCAGGCAGTTTACATCCTACTTTTTCTTACTTTTTTGTGGTCTCAGCATCTGAGATTAGTTTATGTGTGGGAGTTAAACAGATGGACTCTGAGGAAGAATGCAGAACGCAAAAGGAATGCAAAATCAATAACACTGCAACACACAAAAGAGACACGAAAAGACTGACAGCAATTAAAAAACAGAAAAAAATATTATCAAACAAGTTTACTTTTTCATAAAATTATGTTAAACTTCATAAATTCCATTCTCTAGAGTCACTTGTGTGACTACATACAAGTTGTATGTGTCATATATACACACCATACGCTTATTCCATATGGATTATTGTCAGTCATTTTAATTATTTATTTTTTACAGGCTTGTGCTACAGAATGAATCCAGTACAGTAAGTAAATGTGACTGCTCATCATTAATTTAACACTCTTGTCTTTGTCTTTATCGCTTGCCAGGTCTTCAGTGTCAAATGCCAAATGCCTGCACAACGTTAGCTGGCGCAGCAGAGGATTTGCATTTACTTTCACATTTTTAATGCCAACTGTAAAGCACCCAACAGCTCATCGTATAAGGATTGTTGCATCCAGCCCTTACTTCACCAAGTGGATAACCAAATTTTAGTTCCATTTCCCCTAGCAGCTAAGCTTCCTAATGCCTGCTGTTATATTTTCACTACTCCAATTTATTCACTTAGATAAAGACATTCAGTTGGCCAAACCTGGAACCCAGCAAGCAATTCAATTCAGTTTTATTTACAGAGTGCCAAATCACAACAGCACTCGCCTCAAAGTGCTTTATATTGTATGGCAGATACCCTACAAGGATACAGATCCCAACAGTCAAATGACCCCTTTTGCAAGCACTTGGCAAGAGTGGGAAAGAAAAACTCCCTTTTAACAGTAAGAAAGCAGAAGAACCAGGCTCAGAGAGGGGCAGTCATCTGCTGTGACCAGCTGTGGTTGATGGGAGAGAGGCAGGACAAAAAACACTGGAAGGAAGCTAGAGATGAATAATAATGAATGTGGCACAGTATGCTAGTGCAATGTTCCTTTCTTAACTCATTCACTGCCAGCCATTTTCAAATCAGGTAACTCCCCACTGCCAGGGTTTTTGAGCATTTTTACTCATTTTTGAAGAGCCACAGAAAACTGTGTGTTATGATCATATAAACGCTGAACCTACCAAAATGAAGAACAGACTCTCTTCTTTCATCCAAAAAAAAAAAAGCTTGTTTCTACCATTTTCCATTCTTTAGTAATCAGCTGTAGAAGAGAGGTGGGTTCCACCAAAAATGCCTGTTTTGACCAAAAAAAGGGAGAAAACGAGCTTTTTGTGAAAAATACATTTCAAGCAGAAAAGTGCCTTTGACACTAATATTTCTTGCTTTGTGACACCTCTAACATATAAAATAGGTTTTCACTTCTATAAAACAGAAATAACACTGAGAAAGGTTATGTTTTATCAAAACAATTTATTTACAAATATATGAAAAAATAAAATTCACTGACAAGCTGCCCGAGGTTGTATTCTGGCCCCTCCCATTGAAAAACGTAATTGACGTCTATAGACGTCAATGGCAGTCAACATGAGTTTTTCAATTGACGTCTATAGACGTCAATGGCAGTGAATGAGTTAATGTGGCTAAATACAGTTTCTTTCCAGGAAGTAGGGGTGGGCGATATAAACGATACACGATAGAAACGATATAAATTTGGCCAACGATAAAGATTTTGACTATATCGCTCTATCACGATAGCGCATGTTGATGTGTCATCAAGCGGCGCCTGTTTTGGTCCAAAGCATCGCGGCGGCTAAAACCATTATCATCTGCAAATTATGCCAGGCCACAGTCACAGCAAAAAGATTAAGCACTTTTGAAATATGGGGAAAGCCAAAAACTGCGCTTCCTCCACTTCCGTAACATTGATTCATTAATGTTGAATTCTCTCGCAGCTCCGTGTACAGCATCCTGCTATGCGATTGCATTTGTCCCTGACCACCAGAATACCTCACGTTAACTTTTATCGAGTGGAAAAAAAGTTGGCGTTCATCCTCCAGCTTCACTGTGCTAATGTTATGCTAACATAGCTGTGTCGCTAGCAATCACGTAGCACAACATTATATACCAGGTAGTCCAACTTCAGTAACCCTGCAAACACCACTGCTGTTTAGTTTTCTGTCTTCATTTATGTTGGAAGTGGTAGCAGAGCTGTACGTTTGAATTAGTTTCAAAAATCTCTCAGTCAGAACATGGTATGAAATGTTTAGGTGGAAACTAGCGAGCTAACTTCCTGCTAACTTCTAACTCCGTTAAATTTAATAAATTCTGTTTTCATGGATGCCTGGATGTTAAACTTAATTGTTACACCCAATAAAGCAGCAAGCTGATGATTTAATTAAAGATGAAAGAATTTAGACCGTTTTTAACTCTTAGTGTTCGTTTGACTGTGGGACCTGAAGCTGACGGAGTTTTGGACCCAGATTACTCCGCGAAGCTCCTCACTACGGCAGCCGTAATGCTCTGACATCCATCAAGCAGTGCAGCTTACCAAAGTTGTACTAAAACATTTTTTAACAGATTTCTGCACGCAGAAATCGGTTCGAGGTCAGTAAGCACAACCAGAATTCATACATAAGGCACACTCTCGATTTTTGGGAAAATTAAAGGATTTTAAGTGTGCCTTATAGTGTGGAAAATACGTTATACAGAAGAAAAGAATATATCGTGATATATATCGTTACCGCACATGCTTCAAATTATATCGCGAAATGAATTTTAGGCCATATCGCCCAGCCCTACCAGGAAGTATTATTGATCATAACCAATTACATGTGAAGACTAACTATTTAACCTTTTCCCAATATCATGGTCAAAAAATATCATCTTTTAGTCCCACACCACTGTTTCCTGAATCCCTTGCTGAGTGTGACTTCAGTGCACGAGAGAAGGTTTAGAGTCTCAGCGTCTGTCACCTCAGCCATCATATAACACCAGTTGTTGTGTACAACCATCACAAGAGGTTTGAACTGGATTCACATTTGTTGTCTCTTGTGCTCGTATCAGTACTTACATGCCTAGGTTTTTCAAATGGATACGCTTTGCCTATGCTCACCATCGAAGCCATGCCAACTTGGCCGAGCAGACTCTAGCTGTTGATCCTCAGTCCTCGTCCTAAAGGAATTTCCTTCCTGATCCAGCATGCAATCAGAGGCATCTGTGATGGTCACAATGCCAGTGTTCTTTTTACTTATCTACCCTAAAATGCTCACAGATATGCTACAGCATCTGTTGAGACACACTCACGCCAGGGAGAGTTGCAGCTGTGCGTCTGACAAAACAGACATTTTGGAAGCGCTGTGCACAAAGGGGTTGAAGAGTGAGAAAGCGATACCGTTGTGATCACCACTGACAAAGGGATATCATCATCAGTTGTTATGCTAACCTGAAGATTTTAAATGCTGTCTGACATTAAAAAAAAAAAAAAAATCAGAAAAAAATGAAACTTTCAAAGAAGAAATTCATTTAATGCATAAAGAGTTTTGATGTTCAAGCAAAAGACAGAGCATCTTGTACATCCTCTGCTGAACACACAGAGCCCGAAAAGCTCATTTTTCTTGACAGGGTGACAGAATACGTGAAAAATAGATAAACAGATGCTAAAAGAACAGCAAGATATGCACCAGTTTGACACAAGATGTAGTATTAGCAGCTCATAGCCTTCATGCTAATTTTCAGAGTCAGTCTGCTCTGAGTAATGCCATACTGGATTTATAGCTGATAAAACCTCTATTATTTCATTTCTCTTCCAGAGTTTTAAATTACGCTAATAGACCAGCCGGTGGCATGGTCTTACAGAATTAAAGCATGGGCCGAATGAACGAGGAGGAGGGGGGTACGACAAGTGCAGACAGGGAACGCTGAACAGCAGATGAAATATGTGCTTAGAAAACATAATTAGCAAACATGGCTGTCATATACTCCTATCCTACTGCAGTGCAGAGGACAAAGCACTACTACAGACTGCTAAACGCAGATAGAGCAGACTAAAGGAATCCTACAGTGTCTCCCCCTCATGCTCTATCCACGTTCAGAGGCGATTATGTGCGCAGAGTAGCTATAAAAGGAACTTTAATACAGTTTTTCAGTAGCACTATATAAGGCATTGGCTACGTTGAGAGGATAAGACAACTTACACTGATCACTAATTTTCCTATATTGCTTTATTCCACAAAGTGGAATAAAGTGCAGTTAGAAAGATGAAAGACTTGTATTCCAAATAAAAGCCAGCAGTGTCTGTAACAATGATCACATTGACCCATTTATATGAAACCTATTCAGGCAGAACAGATACAAATGTAGCATGTATTCACTTATCCTATAGCACTAACACCTTGACCCTTACATCTGTAATATCTATAAGCTTCCATTTTTAATACATCCACCTCAATGCCTGTATTAACTGACTCTATAGTAGCAGCACTTATTAATAAAAGCAGCATTTTAATGCAGCTGGAAAAGTCTAAACAATCTGAAATCTCTGCACAGTATCAGTAAACTGTTTTTTTAGGCAATGCAATACTGAACATAACAAACATAACAAAGTCTGTCCCCTTATTCAAGGAAAGAAAAACATGTACGCACTTCCATGATAAGTGCAGTTACGCTGTACAACAACACCGTTGAATGTTTATATCTGTCCCCTTCAGCTAGTTGGATCTCCACAAATCCAAACTGGTCGTTCCCAGCTGAGGCAGGAGCGTGACGCCCGCGCTTGCCTTCCCCTCTCTCGCTTTAAGTCATACTTAGCAGGAAAGGAAATGCTGCCAACCCCAGGTGTCAAGCATCCACTCTGCACTGTGTCAGCAGACTCAGGAGAATGTGAAGATGAAGTGCAAGCAGACAAGAGTGAAGGATTTAAGAGATGGGATTTAGGACTCTTAAAAATGTATGTGAGAATAGCACAAACAAGGAAGTAGGGCTGACAGTGGACTCAAAAACAGGGAGTAAAGGGAGAGTAGTGTTTGTAAAAGAAAAAGCATAACGAGAAGAGTAGGAGCCTCCAAAGGTAACAAATACGCACGTGACCTTTGAGAGGTAACAGCTTACTAAATGCTTTGCATTATGCACTAAAGCAGCTCCAGAAGACTTTCTACGCAGACATTTTATGTCTGACTGAGTCACGTGACATCCACTGAGCCCTCCACAGGTACTGCTACGTGCGGGTTTCCAGTAAAATGGGCACCAGCAGGCTACACTAAAAAATAATCTGAAGATTGTTTGGAAAATAAGACAATCTTTAAAATTCAGATACAAAAGCAGTTGAGCTTTGTACTTGTAGCCACGTTTGTATGCATTAGGGAGACAATTTTTTCCTGAAAAACTGAAGAAAGAAAATTTGGAATTCACTCTGTGCCACTTGTTTTGTTTCTTTCAAGTCTCACAGGGTCTCAGCATTATTTAGTTTGCAACTGAAGAGGGTAGAAAAGAGATATATCTTGAGGAAATCTGTTTTGGCAGGGAGATTAATATTGGAGCCACAACTGGATAGATAGATTGAAGTGCAACATCAGAAGCCAAAGTTAAAAAATGGAAAAGAAGACATGCATTGCCTCGTTGGACAAGAGGATAAGGTGGGAACTCACTGCATTAAACTCAGTAGATAACAGGAAATTCTAGAGAGCTGGGTGTATAAGGTCAGCTGATAGAGAGCTACATCATTTGATGATGAGTGTTGAGCAATGAGCAGGTAGCCAGACAGCAGCAGAGAGATTCATCCACTCTTACAGCTGCCCTGTGACTGATGGGAAAGCAGTATCCAGGTACATGCACACATCATCATCATCATACATGACCTGCACTTTGCTTTCTGACTTTTTTTTTTTACTACCCCCCCCATAAACAGAACAACAGAATGAGACAATCCCATACAGATAAAACATTTTTAATGCTTCCATCTCTGCAGCTCCTATTCATCTGCACACTGACAGACACAGTGTGTAACAGAGATGGAGCCTCTCTGTCTTATGACTAAATCACATTGCGAATGGGACAGGTTGTGTCCTGCAGCTTTGATCACCCCTCAGGGATTGACAGAGTGACTGATGAGCCCGAGTCAGTCCCACTGCCAATTCATCTCCCTGCAGGAGGAGGACGGGAGAGACAGAAAGCAGGCGAAGAGGCTGATAGAGAGGGATTGCAAAAAATGCAATGATGAATCCAGAGTGAGTGTGTAAGCACTTTATAGCTTTCCCATGTAGGTATCGGGAACGATGTAGGTGGCCTGGAGCAGACATTTTTTAATGACATGCTTCATGGCTCCAATTTTAATGTGTCCCTCTTATTAAAATATTGCCATGTTTGCCTCTTCCAACCTATTTTATGCAATGAGAGAGGGAGAAAGATGAGAGAGAAGACATGGGACGTGCACACCATAATATCGCAATGTGTCACACAGCGAGGGGTGGTGATGTATTTGGCGCCTTGCAGTCTCCTCGGCACCTGGCCGCTGCTTGTCCTCTAAGTGTCTAGGGGACCTAAAGTCTCTGTGAGCTCCACAGGTGCTCCTGAGGGGAAACACACCAGGCTCTGCATTACCGCACCATATGTCTGCGACCAGGATCACTATTCTGCTCTCTAGACCTGCATGTTTATATCTGTGTGGCTGTTTTTCTCATTACAAAGGATCATTCCTAAGCCAAGTTTCACCTTCATCATTTTGTTTTGTGCAATATCACCAAATAGATGTAAAGATGAATTACAGAGACAAGATTTGGCCAAGAATAGCCTATTATAGGATTTCTGGAACGGCAAGTCAGTTGAACACTATGTGAGCATAAATCAGAGTGTTATGAATACCTATTAAAACGCCACACAATAGTAGTCCCAGATGGTAAGCGACTACAGTGAAAGACACACACAGCACAGTGCATGTGTGTGTCTTTCATAGAGGACGGGTCCGTATTTGTTGTGGGTGTTGCTAACGGAGTTAAATCCTTCTGTGTGTGACTCAGATGAAAGAAGTGGCCGGTACACGATGACAGAATGTGCACACTCAATAAGGGCTGACTTAAAGTGTCAGGATCCGTCCCATCCCTCATCACTCACAGCCTACTTTCTCTGCGCCGCTCTCCGCAAAATGCCAGGTCTCTTCTTCCACACCTGAATGCTTAGCTTTAATGCATATTAATTTACCGCCTGGCACGGACACAAGGGCAGCGATTGAGAGCTAAACTGTTAAAAATAAGAGGGAGGTTTGCATGGAAAGCCCTAACCTGTGTAAAACAGGCTTAAGCTGATAAGACATTTTAAATGCTGATGGGGTTACTTCCACTTAAAACTGTTTTGTGTTGCTTATCAATCATTCACCCAAGTGATGTGTCTAAAAACAGCTAACATAGATTACACTTAAATGACTAAACTGTTTGTGAGAGGCTGATGACATCCATCATTAGCTATAATTTTTGGGCACCTTTCATTAATCTTTCAGGCCTATAGCTTAGTTTGTTTACTTCCCTTAATATCTCAAGTGGATAAACTAAGGTCACAAACCCCAGAAATACATTATTTATTTTACTTTATATGGTGGCTTCGCCAGACAATGAATGCGTTTAGAATATTAAGCTTACTGTGCACCTCTGACCATAATTAGCATGGGGCTGAAGTTTGTTTCAAATAATCACCAACTGATGCAATCTGACCAGACTCTGAGTGCAAGAAAGAGAAAGCTGGAGACGTCCAAAAAAGAACTGATCACACCTGCGGCTCGAGTGTTTGGACAGGCCCGAATCCACAGTCAGGATAAGTCAGTCTGGACAATAACTCATTATAGGAATTAGCTGGTTTGTAGTGATGCCAGGAACAAAAACACTGCAGAAGCAGGATTGTCTGTAATAAGAAAATCACAAAATTAAACTATATTACAGTGATGTGCTGAGAGGTGACTGTCCTAACAAACAGGAAGCTACAGTATGATAAAAATAAACGGATCGTTTTGGTCTTGATAAAATACATGAGCACAATTTAAATAGTTGAAATCCCAGGTTTGAAACCACTGTTTCTTAAAACGTTAGGACAGATGAAAGGTTTAGCACTGAACAGTAAAGATCACTGTTGGTGAGTGTGATGAAAGGCGTGAAAGCTAATTTCAGCTAATAACACATTAAAAAAAATAGTTATTTTATAGCTGAGATGACAGACAATGCCTGTGTTCTTTTACATGGAGACGAGCTGCATCGACAGCAGGAACAGTAGCGTCCTGACACAGAGAGAAAACATCACTCGTGTTTGTTTTATTTTCTCTGTCAAAATCAATTATGATGTGGAACAGCTGAAAACCATCAGCGCTTCGGCCACTGAAAATAATTCATTTAATTTGTAATCCATACTTTCTGTCACTTTATTGTTATTTTTGTCAAAATAGATCAAATTCTAGGGAAAGCAGGATGACATATATTGCAGATGAAATTCATTTCCTTAGGAAAAAACTTTTTTAGAAATTATTACACAAGCCAAAAAGCGAGAAAGCATTTGAAATGTTTTCTTCTTTCCTGTCTGAAGATAACAACAATTTACACCAGACAACTGGTGAGTGACTGCATCAGACATTAACAGTAATAAAATCCAGTAATTTGTTTTCTTGTGTTTCTCGTATATTTGAGGATTAGCAAATCCAAATGCAATGAAACAAAAAGTCAATATTTAGCGTCACAAATCAGGATTGTGGGACAAAAAGACAAAATAATCATGGAAATAAAACAAAAACCCAAATGGAGACTCATTTTTAATCCTGTAGTTCTAAGAAGTCCGGTCAGGGTTGTAAGCAAGACATAAAAATAGGATTCACGCCGAGTAGACAGCGTACCTCTGCCGAACACAAGTAGGAACAAGAACACAGACTTTCAGAATTATTTCAAAGCCCATCCTGAGTCTTTTCAACTTAAAAAAAAAAGACAACCTGAAAAACATTTGACTAACACCAAATCATTTTACAGTCTAGCACTGTCCTCTTTGAAAGGCTAAATCATTTGTGCCGGTTTCAACAAACTTCACAGATGGGCAGAATTTGTTATTTAGGGCTGCAGCCACTACTTGAGATAACACAGCGTAGCCATAAACCTGCAATTATAAACAACCAGCATCACAGTCTGCCAGCGTCGAGCAAAAACCCCTCCAAAACAAAACAGATACTGTGATTGGATGACCCTCCACAAATGGAAATACTTTCAACTTAATTAAGAGTATAAACAACACAAAGAACTCGATAATACCACGGACAGATGTTTTATGTAGCCTTTATTTCCCTGCAGTACGTAGCAAGAAATGATAAATGTTTGGATGTTTATATGCCAGCTTTATGTGATAAGAACTACTGCGGGAAATTGCATCCCAAGGTACTTGATCTTTAGTGAAGTAATTAAAGCTAAACTGTGGAGATAAATGATCATAAAAAGTACAAAGTGGTAAGTAGAAAATCTCTGGACTAATTATGAGCTCCTTTTTTGTGTATGGCATCAGGAACGCACACGATCCGACTCCCTTAAAGAAACACACAGAAGCTGCTCTTAACTTCTCTTGTGTTTGAATAGATAGATATAAAAAGATGAATAGTTGGTAAAAATCATTTCCAGAGTATAACATGACAACATGTTGTGGAACGTCACACCTGAACAAATAAGCAAGTCTACAAACGTTAGTGTCCCTACAGGAAAATGTTTCTTTAAACACATCAAACAGCTTTTCTTTATTAGTAGCTGCGGGCAGCTGTTGTCCAGTCTGTATGCTGAAGTGTCCCTGACACATCTGTCAGAGTGAGTGTGAGCATGACTGTCAGACAGCACTTATGGCATAGAATAAAACTGTGTGTGTGTGTGTGTGTGTGTGTGTGTGTGTGTGTGTGTGTGTGTGTGTGTATAAAGTTGAAAAGCACTATACAACAACCCAAGTACAACTCCATTTACCATCAATTATCCCACAGATAAGAGAAAAGGTGATTATTTTCAAGTTCAGAACAACACACTTGACAGACTTTCAAGCCACAACACCTTTTGCTCCTAATTACTGTTTGCTTAAAGAGGTGTTAATAACAGGACTGATGAGACGCTTCTGGACAAAAGTCACTGCTACCGAGAGATGCCAACCCTCACTGCATACAGTATGTTTGGTTTATAGCTCATTTAGCTATCATAAAATAAACATCTGTACATCAATCATCTAAAATCTGTTCTATCATAGAAGATCAGCTTATGACATGCGCTGCTGCTTTTGAAATCCAATAGGCGCACAAGCCAACAGATGCTACCCTAACAGAGGCTGGAAAATAAAGTGCGACCGACTTATCTTCAGCACTACCCCCACTGCCATCTCACTGCAATGCAATGCATCTCACCATGTGGCCATTAAGCTTGCAAAGGTATGGGAAGGAGGTGATTCATATTGTGATTAAACGGTGCCCTCAGTGACTCTTCCAGAAGGGTAGAGCGAACCAGAGAGGAGTAGCCGCTGCAGCCCCTCAGAGCTGTGAACATCCCCCGAGCCATGCAGAGCCGCCTGCCTGCCTACGGCTGCAGCTAAATTTACCCCCCCACCCCACCCACAAGCATCCCCATCACGCTGAGATTATATTACTCTCCAGCGTCCCAGCACACAGAGAGTCATGTGAACACCGGCCACAAGCTTCTGCGGCTGGCAATGCCCTTCCTGTCCCTTCAGCAATCGGTCCAGTTAATGCCATCCGTCTCTGCCCAGCTGCCCAATCACTCTCTCTCACTTTCCCCATCTCTTTATCTCCACTATTCTAAACTCATTCTCCCCCCCCCCCCTTCTGTAGCTTGACTCTTACCCTCCCACCTCAAACTGTTTCCTCTCCAACTATGGCTACTGTCATCCTGAGAGCAGAGGTGGGTGAAGAGGGTAACCCCAAATGGGGATCAATAAAAAGATGAGGCTGAAGGCTCCTATTATGGGCAGAGAGGTGGAGGAGGATAGGGTTGAAGAAATGTCACTGCTGCCACATCAGGTCAGATCACATGTTTGATTTCCCGGTATGTCTCCTCCACTGGTAGAGTGCTGTCAGCAGCTTGACAGGAGGCAAGGATATACACTTCAGTGATGGTTCATAGGCACGAGGATAAAGTGCTCTGGCTTGCTGAAAAACACTCTCCTCACTAACCATGCGGCAGGCTGACGTTGCAAGGGCAATCCAGCACATAGATCATCAGTTCTTACTTGGCCATGTATGAGAGCGTTAGTCGTTGTGCCTGAAATAGACTGACATGCGTCAATGAGGGCAACGGAGTCATTAGCTATTCCTTTTGAACACCAAGCTCACACTGACAGAGCAATACACTGGAGCAAGCACAGATTTCCAAAGGCAGCTTATGCAAATCGCATAAACAGGTTGTGCACGTCCCAGGTTCAAATGCAAAAGAGGGAACATATAAGGAAAGAGCACAAGACAAGAGAAAGTAGAGAAGGAGATTTGGTTTGAAGCAGAAAACAGCCACAGCTCTGCAGCTTGGAGCCTTTGTGCGGACATGACCATAAAGCATGCTGCAAACTCTCCTCCTACCCATCTATGCCGCACGTAACATCCTCACTCCTCCGTGTGCACACCTTAAGGTCACACTGACCTCTAGTGGTGTCAACAGGAAACCAGGACTCTGTTAAAAGGCCAAAAATGAGAGAGAATTTGTTCTCCGTGTAATTTTAATCGCAAAATAGATTTTAAGTCAGTAGCGCCTGGCGTAGCACCTCTGAGGTGATGTGGATAAATGACCATTGGGAACAGCTTGTTTCAAACACCATGTGTACTGCAGCCTCTCTGCTTCCCAATGATGCACTGGTGTACAATCACTCTTCTCTCACTCGCTCACTCAATTTCCCGCTCATCTCCCCTCCTGCCTTGTTATCTCCACCTCCTGCCTTAGATATACTCCGAGAAATTTTTCGATTTGAGCAGCATTGATTTTGCGGGTTACAACTACCACAAAACGCTGACCTAACTCAGAGCTACTCTATTCAGTCATTGATCAAAGTGTGAGCTCCCCTCAGTGATGCTTAATGAACTTGGAGGTTTGGCGTTGAGTGAATTTCTAGATATTTTTAAACAACTTAATAGCCTCAAGGGTTGGCTAAATTGATTTTAGTGTACGGGCAGAAAAAATGTCTCTCTCCTGAAAGCTGTTTTACTTTAACAGTTAAACCAATGCAATGCTACAACTTAGATCATATACACTATAGAAATATGTTGAGATTATTCTTGTGAATGCAGTGCACCAAAAACCATTAGTTATGTAGGAAAAATCAATCCATGTTATATCACCTGATATCCACTAGATGGCACACATGGCAAAGAAACATGTTCACCAGTGGAGCTGTACATCATGATCAACCCTATTACTGTCAAAGGTACCGGAGAATGTGTGCATAATTCTATTCGTACACGAGTGCTGCGCAGAGGCAGAGTAATTATGATTTGTACTGCTGTGTAACGATGATCGTCTCTAGTTAAACAGACCTCCATCTTCAGGATTTTTTGTTCCATCTCCTTTTCCACTGTCAGCCTGTATAAAGCTCATGACATCAGTATATATTTGTCAGAAATCTGGGGTTCAAAGTGCTTGCTTTAAAGTACCCAAAGCCAAACAAATCCTCATGCATTTCATATTTTCTCTGCTACAGCATGATATGGGTTTGACAGGTGTGTAGTGAATTTAATATGAGTGTCAGGAGAAGCTGAGGCACACACAGAACCTGCATCCGTGGAGTCATGGTTGGCAAACCTCGCTAAGTGACAGCCACACATAAAAACAGAGCGGAAGAAAAAACTTCATAAGCACCACTAAGAGCTCTACACCAACCACTAAAACATCACTTAGCTAGGACTCTATGACTTTACATGCTATTCAGGTCCTCGAGGGAGGTCATAAAAAATAAAAGAGATGCCAGTTGTATTTAAAAGGGAACACAACTGGCATTCATCAGCAAGAGAAAGCTTTGAAAAGCACAGTTTGAACAATGCAAACCATATTAGAATAGCAAGCTTTGGCAATTTCTTTTTAATTTAATGTATTATTGCATTCATCTACAAGCACAGACAGTGGGGAAAAAACCTTAAAATCACACTTTTAGGTCTTTAATGTCCTGCTAAATAGCTGTACACACCCCAACCGATTGAACTCAAAGCTGCAGAGGCACTCTGAAGGGCAAATTATTGCTGTTGCAGTGGAACAGAAAGCTAATCAGTCATTTGATAAGACTAAAATTAGCTGGAGAAGTTACAGGAGATTAATACCTGCTCATCTGTGTCCATTCTGAGAGCTCATTACCCGTAAGATATGAACTTATACACGCATACTATATTATACCATCAGCATCATCCAAAGTTGTTGTTAGAGAGCCACTATAATGTTTTTCTAAAAGCAGGTAAGTATAAATACAGGAAAATGACATGTTTTAAAAAGTGAAAAAAATCTGTGACCCACTCTGATGTTTATGTCAAGAAACTCACCACAGATTCAAACAGTAGGGTGGCTTATTCAGCAACCTTGATGTTATGTAGCTGTAATCTACAAGGAAGCTTTTTAAGGAAGCTCGCAAACCTAAGAAAATGCAAAAAGTGGGAAACCAAACCAACAAATGTTAAAAGCTTTTTCACTCAGGGTCAACATGTTCAACATGTCTAAGCACCTGGACAGTAAAAGCATTCTTGTCAGTGGATCGACGGACTGTCAACAACTGCTTTTGACATGAAACACACAGAAAGACATTTGATGTTCCTCTCCAGCAACTCCAAACAAGCACCACCGAATTTCAAGATGATCAAATTCAAAACAGTGTCACACAAAACATGCACTCTTAAACATCGGGCGATCGTGGCTCAAGAGTTGGGAGTTCGCCTTGTAATCGGAAGGTTGCCGGTTCGAGCCCCGGCTCGGACACTCTCGGTCGTTGTGTCCTTGGGCAAGACACTTCACCTACCTGTTGGCCAGAGGGGCCAATGGCGCGATATGGCAGCCTCGCTTCTGTCAGTCTGTGGCTACAACTGTAGCTGCCTCCACCAGTGTGTGGATGGGTGGATGTGTAAATGGCCTGTACAAATACAGGCCATTTACATAGTTTTATCTTTTACAGCAACATTCAAGTAAAGCATCATGCATTCAGGTCTATAAGTACGTGGATAGGGACACATTTTTTTGCAGTTTTGCCTCTATTATACAGTCCTGAATTAAACAGATATAAGATTGATAATGATTCCATGTGCTGAACTTGCATTTGGCAGCTGTTCACTGAAACTCTGCAGAAGCCTGTGCAAGTAAAGTATAAATAAATAAGAGAAATAGCAAAAACGTTTTGTGCATTCTTAAAAAAAAAGAAATACACTGGACACCTCAACAACCAACAGTTAAAGCAAACGATCACACAAATATTTGTTGGCTGAGAAAACCCCGTCTAGGTGAAGAACAATCTCGAGGTGATTGTTAAAGTTTACAGTTTAGAGACCCTTAGATTCAAAGTAAATGGGTAAGGACATAATGATATTATTCAGTGGCCAAGCCAGCCACCTGATCTCATCCCAACAGAGCACGCCTTTCAGTTATTAAGTACAAAACTGAAGGCTGAGAAGATCCGCAAGACTGAAAGATCCACAAACAAACAGCAACTAAAGGCCTGGCAAAGCAGCTCAACGGAGCTGAGTTCATCTAGACTTCAGGAAGTCACTGACTGCCAAAGAGTTTCCAAAATAAAACAGTCTTTCTATTTAAACCTTTCAGTTTGCTCCCATAATCAAAAACACTATGCATAAAAAAAAGATTCAGGACTTACAGCCAACAAAATAATTTTGTTAAACCCCTCGAATTTCAATCAAATCTCAATTGTTTAATTTAAAATCCTCTACAGTAGTATAGAGACAAAGAAGAAGAACAAGAAGAAGTCATTTTGCACCCATCTGTACATAAAGTTTTATTAAACGCCTGCATCCCCTTTGAATCCACTGACTCTCCCCCAAAAAAAGGGCGTTGTGTTGTGGTCGGCTAACACAGCCATCAAAAGCTGAGGCTGGGGAGTCCTGCTATGAAGCAAAACCTTGATGTTTTTACAGCAACAACATAACTGGGGCTGTGAAAAGCTGTGCCCTTTTCCCTCTCCTTCAGCCTCCAGTCTCTTGATCCTCCCTCTCCCTCAAGTCTCCTTTCCTAACTCAGAGTTTACTGTGCACTGAGTGGTGTCATCTGAACCCATTCGGTGGTTTTGTTTTTGTTTTTTTCCATTTGGGGTCAACCTGTTGCCAAAGTATATCGTTAACTGTGTCCAAGACCAAGAAACTCACATGCAGCTCGAAATGGAAAATGTTAAAAAAAAATGTAAAGAAACACAAATGTTTTTGTGGATGTGAATAAATAGAATTTAGTTATAGAACAGTTAGAAGGTACAGTAGTTGCCTTAAATCATCGGGTTTAACTATATATTTTCATACTTTCACTTTTTTGCAGACTTAATTTGATAAAGCTGATAAAATTTAAACAAATAAAACAGAGTGAAGCTAAAACGATGAAGGCAGAGGACAATTTTACCAAAGCCTGAAACATTTGACACTAAAGCAATGCTTAGATCGGGATTAGAATCAGGTGTGATCAGTCATTTAACCTCATTTTAATCCTCATTTAACCTCATGCAGTCTATTCTCAGTTTGGAAATGTGTGGCCAGATTTGTACTAATGAATTTAATCTGCGCTTCAGGCTAAACAGAGGAATAAAAACAGCTTTGTTAAAAGCTTCATGAAGACAACAGCACTATTACACCAACTAGTATAAATATATACACAATGTAAGCTACATTATTTAGAGTGCTCACCGTCAAAAGCAGTTTCTGTAAAGCACAGACCCATCACAGGTTAAAAGAGGATTCTGTTTATTACACCAATTGACAAAGGGAGCCAGTTTAAAGTGAAGAAATTCAAGCAGAGTTTAAAACACACCATTAACTCTTGTTCTTGTTGGACTCCACTGGAGGAGAAAACGGTGAGTAGAATTTAAAAAGCAAAGTGAATAAGCATGACAAAAAAAGGCTGCTTGTGAAAGCATCTAGTCTGCCTCACAGGGATTTATAGTGACAACCTTGAGGTATTAGTTTCCCTTTTTCCCCTCCAGAAAGGCCTGTGCAGACCAAACAGTTTCCATGGATGACCTCCTTCAATACTCAAACACAGAACCTTATGTGGCCACCACTGAAATTAAACTGAACGGCTTCTACAGAAGAAGCCATTCTCTTTAATGTGGATGGATACAGTGTCTGGTCTTCATATCTCAGGAATACCACAAAATAATGACCCATTTTTCATATTTGACACTTAAAAACAACACATCTGGATGGTGGCTAAAGTTACGCCACCGCATCCAAAACCAAGTGTGCCTGTCTCTACACAGTCCACCACCATCAGTGAGTAGGGATGGGTATCGGTATCCGGTGCCATGATGGCACCGGTTCTGACATAAACAGTAGTAACCAGACCGAAAAGCAGCGCACATTTCGGTGCTTTTTTTTCCTGAGCTGTGATACACTTTAGATTCTAGCCAATCATTTTACGTTTCCGAGGATAGTAGGCGGGACCAGGTACATATGTTCTTTTAGAGCAGAGCTACAGACTAAAAGGCGAGCCCAAGGCGAAGCGGTCAAAAGTCTGGCTGTACTTCACAGCAAAATATGCAAACTCAGCAGCAACAAGTGCTTTAAGCTGAAACTGTGATACTGTCAAAGGAGGTAACACCTCGAATCTGATGAAACACCTGGAGACGTATAGCATTTTGTTAATGCGTCGCCAGGTGTTTTTTTTAAAAGCCAAGAAATGCACCGTATTTGATAGCTTGCTGCGAGACCTCACACCGAGCACATCTACTGCGGGTGTGGTGCCTGTTATCAGACCCGGAGTTAGCAACATCCCCCAAAAACCCGAAGAGGAGAGTCCTGGCCCCTAGCCCTGCCAGTGTAGCAGGAATGATGAGGATGATGATGCAGCAGCAGCCGTTCTTCTCTGCGTGAGTCGCTTAATGTTGTTCGTGTGTAAATTATGTTGAGTAGGCTAACCGCATTATTACATTAATGCATGTAAGGTGAACTAGCAAACATCATCATAGCTACATGCGGCTGTCTTCTTGTTTGATGGCAGATGCTCCCTTCACCCTGGCCAAAAAGGCTAAAATGACCAAAGAAAAAGTGGGAAACAGCTGAACATGAGAGGTTTTTGGACAAAGTTTGTGTTTTTTTCCATTGTTTAAGCACTGCTTCCAGCCAAGAGTGATGCCATATATGCCCCATAGCTGCAGAAAAGGCTAACATTGTTATCTTTTTACAAAAAAAAAAAAAACAGCTGAACATGAGAGATTTTTGGACAAAGTTTGTGTTCTCCATTCTTTAAGCACCGGTTTGAGCACCGTTTGAGCACCGGCACAGTTTCAAAAGTACCGGTTTGGCACCGGTATCGGATAAAACCTAAACAATACCCATCCCTATCAGTGAGTAAGTGAACCTGAAGGTCCTAAATATATTAAGTAGGTTTGGCCTGAGCTGAGAACATTTAATGAATATAGAGTTTTTTGGAGCAAAGGACTCTGGGGACTCACCACTGCTAAAACTTGACACCATCCTTTACTTTGGGGAACAGTGAGCCCTAGAAATAAAGATCCGCTGTGTGATTTCACACACCTCGCAGACTGTTTACAGAGGTGATCCGCAGTGTTTACCAGCTCATTTTAGCACACTTCTTTCAGTTTCAGTGTTTGAGAATATAAGAGGTTACCAGCTAATCAGAGGTTAGGAAGAATATCAGAGGTTATAAGAGGTTACCCAGCGTTTTCTCATCTTTGTAACTGGGTGTTTCCAGTGTCCCTGAGCTCGAGAAATCAGAACATAATCACATTATTGGCTCTTACCAGTTAACACTTGTTGACAACCATGTTTGTGAGACACCAGACGCTATTCGAGCAAAAACAATACAGTAACTTACTGCTTTGCATGTGTTTTCGCATTTCTTATATATCAAAATAAGTTATGCAGCCACCGAAATATTTAAGACATGCAGGTTGGTCCTAAAATTGAAGGCGCACGGCTTGTGTATGAACACGCCTGTATACCTAAATGGTGGGCTCCTGTAGTTAACCCACATATCCACAACCAGAGCAACAAGCCAGCCCTGAACAATCTGTAATTTAGTCCAAGGAGCATATTTCCTGGAATGTCTATTGTCTATTCTACTGCAACAGCCTGAAGCAACCACGGAAATAACTACACCTACCCAGCACATGGGCTAAGTCTGTTACAGTTAGGCTTATTCTGTTTCATGCATTAATACAACGTTTCCTTAATTTCCCAACTAACAAAACTAATTACTACATTCTTCTTGATTCCCAAAAAGCCTTCAAGGTTCAACCATCCTGCTAAGAGAAGTATTTCAGAAACAATAACAAAGCAGTGATTGAAATTAAATAGGATAAAGGCAGAATCGGGTCATTGCAAGGCTGAAACTAAAAACCAAGCAGAGTCAACCATGTTGTAATTTCTGACCAGGTTTTGTGTGGCTGGAAACACAAGCAGTGATCTCTCCAGCTCGCTTGTGCTCTGCCTGTCAAATAGATGAAGAAAAACAAGGGCCGAGCGACTCCTCTGACTGGAAGAGCTGGAAAAAGTGAAAGAACGATGAAGGCACATAAAAAACAGGCGACTAAAAGGCAGAAATTCAGAGAAATGGTAAAATTAAGCAAGCCTATGAACCACAGGGGGGCATAGTGTGGTATGTGCTTAAAAACAGAGGCATCCATAACGCCAACACAACAGATTATATTAAGCTCACAATGGTTAATAACACACTGACACACGTAGACAGAAAACAACACATGTACAGCCTGCCCAGCATCCTCGTGAGGCAGGATTTTTCGCTGATGTAAAATCTAGCATATCTTTGGCAGGGCATCTTTGACAACATGAAATGAATCAACAGGAAAATTATTGTCCTCCTCTTTGCACTTCCCAAGCATCCCAATGATGCCATTTCCAACCACTACGGATATGAGTCACTGTCACAAAATCACATATTCCAACCCGCTCATAATCATAATCACAGAAAACTATTTTAGGCACGCTAAGAGTACGTCGCTGTGTTCCCTAAATTGGCTTGGTCTATAAAGAGCATAGCAGAATGCTGTGATGAGTCAGTTCCATATGGAAACTCCAGGTACAGTCCAGATGATCACCGCAATATGTGACCACTGTCGGGTGTGACAGGCCCTGCCCAAGTCAGTGGTTTAATGTGGAATTCTCTTCACGGACAAACCAAAGGCAAATTAAATTTGCCGAATACGTCTACAAGTTGCAGCTCATCATTTGTCTTACTTTGTCTGAATGCAAAAGAAAAAGTTAAATGTTAACTAAATACCCTATTTCAGTAAGAATAGAAGATAGAAGAAACCTTGTGCTCAAATAATGACTTCTGTACTTTCTTTCACCCACACAAGTAAACTGCTTGAGAAGAAGGTTCCCATAGCATCCCACTGCACCACAGCCTTCAATTCTATTTACACAGCGCCAAATCACAACAACAGTCACCTCAAGCTGCTTTATATTGTAAGGTCGACCCTACAATAATACATACAGAGAAAAACCCAACAATCATATGACCCCCTGTGAGCAAGCACATTGGCGACAGTGGGAAGGAAAAACTCCCTTTTAACAGGAAGAAACCTCCGACAGAACCAGGCTCAGGGAGGGGCGGGGCCATCTGCTGTGATTGGTTGGGGTGAGAGAAGGAAGACAGGATAAAGACATGCTGTGGAAGAGAGACAGAGGTTAATAACAAGTATGATTCAATGCAGAGAGGTCTGTTAACACATAGTGAGTGGGAAAGGTGACTGAAAAAGCAAAACTCAATGCATCATGGGAACCCCCAGCTGCCTACACCTACTGCAGCATAACTAAGGGAGGATTCAGGGTCAGCTGGTCCAGCCCTAACTATATGCTTTAGCAAAAAGGAAAGTTTGAAGCCTAATCTTAAAGTAGAGATAGTGTCTGTTTCCTGAATCTAAACTGGAAGTGTTCTTAGTGCAAACCTCCCAGTCAACTGGGGTCATTCAGTGTGGAGTTTACACGTTTCTTCTGACAGTCCGCGCATGTTCGTTAGGTTCATTATTTATTCTAAATAGATCGTAGGTGTGAATTGGACAGCTCTGTCTGATAAATAGTTATGAACATGGAAGGATAGATGGCTGGCACACCCGGTATCAAACTGCTGTAACTTTCCAAGTATGTTTTATTGAAACTGTTTCCTCAATAATTTAGTCACATTTATGCTTTATTAAAAACATATCTGCTGTTGCCATTTAGAAAACGTATTCCTAGTAGACGAAAGTAGAAGAATGTAGAAGAAAAAGGAAACCGAATGTAAGGGAAAAGCATAAAGAAATATAAAGAAAAAAACCCATTAAATGTTTATCTGGAGCTGTGGCATTTACCGTATGTCCTTGTTCGATCCTTTGCCTGAGCCAAATGGAAAGTCAACAAGTCATTTGTTTTAATTTTCCACTGTGGTTTAAAGACTATATGTGGCATAATTAATAATGCTGGACTGACATTTCCCTGCTTTTTTCCAATCAAAGAACAAGAAATGCTCCACTGCTTTGGTTTTTGGAGTCAGTACTCAGCAGACCTCTGAGAAAAGCATCCAGTCTCAAAGCTGTGAGCTAAATCATTATGGGCTGTGGGGCAAAACCGATCTAACATGTGAAGTAACGAAACAAATCTAGAAGGCATAGCAATGCTTATAGTTTCAGATGCCACGTCAAACTTGTTTGAAAGTTTAAACATCTTCGATAACTGACAATGAGAATTAAAGTAAGAAGGTGTACATCTGAAGGAGCCAGCTCAACACAAGGGAATGAAAAAGAGAAAAATATGCTGAGTTTGTGTAGTCTATTGTGTTTGGTATTCATACCAGTGTGTGAACTCCGACAATTTCTGTGCTGAGTAACAACACATCCCGATTGAAGGTTCACTGTGAATCATGTCAAAACTTGCTATTATTACATCATATTATTTTATGCTGAATATTTCAAGATTTATAGTTTGATATGGATGCCAGTGAAGCTGGACTGATTTTATATTACTTGACAGCACAGTAAAAGCTCTGAGTATAAATGGGTACAGTAGGCAGATATGTGAAACATCCCCTTGAGGTCTGATGAAGAAAGCCGTCTCTCCCATGTTGCCTAATTTTCCCTTCCCCTGATCCCACAGGCCTGCTGCTTTTTTTAGGTTTTTCCCATCTACCGTTTATTTTGTGATTTTTGTATTGCTCTGCGAGCTGCCAACAAGATTTCACAGCACTTATGCTACAAGAATAGTGAAAGGGACTTTACATTTATATATTTTTCTATCATACCTGTCTATCAAAGTAGACCATCTCAAATTTACATTTCTCAGGCATAAGCCATTTCCATTTTGATTCCAGCTTCTCCTGCGTGATGACTGGCTTCTTCTCACACTACTCCTGACAGTAGGACAAAATCAAACATTTAACTGTCAGGACATCAGATGTGACAATGGGTCTTAGGACACTGATGAGAATTTTCCCAGTATTTTATAGAGTAAACAACTAAATTTGAAATTAAATAAATAAGTTTCACATTTATGCCTACAGGAAAACGGGAACAACAGGGAAACAAAACCAAAAAAATAAACTACGTCCCTTTTATCGAATAAACTGACTGCAGGATTGGTCCAAATTCCAGAATGGGGTTCATTGACATTAGACTGGATTTAATGAATGAGACATCTACCTGCACACTGTTTTTGGATGCTCATGCTTTTTAGCGAACAAAATAACAATAATACAATAAACAATATAATCAGTCACTTAAAACCAGCACAACAACCACAAGAAACAAACTATACCAAAGCAGCTGCTCCTACATTTCAGGACACAGGGCCTGTGGTGGTTTTACGCTCTTACATAATGAATTTGTCTAATACAGCTATGTGAGCAGGAGAGGGAAAAAACACAGGATGGAGGCACAGGAGGTGGGACTGTTGGACAGGAAATACCTAATTGATGCCCTAAGCTACTCATGACCTCTGCAAGAAACAATGGACCCGCCAGCCTTAAAGCAATAGCACTTTCCCTTCTTCCAAAGGTAAAGCTGACATTACAGTGATGTAGTTCATCCCCTGAACACCGTATAAACCTTCTGCCTCACGTGTACAAGTAGATATGTACCCTGCAGGAGCCGACTTTTCATAGCAGTAGTTCAACATGCAGAGAGAGAGGGACTGTGTAAACATGGCATTTTAAACAAAATATGACTTGAAAAGAAGGCGTTCTTATATAAAATCATCCCAAATATGCCCAGATACGCCCAACAAAGTCGGTACTGTAGAAAAATCTAAACAAGCAAAAGCATATAGTTGTGGATGCTAATTTTCCCTGTGACTGGAGTGGGGGAGGTGTAAGGTCCTCAAGTTCAGGTCCTCTAGCTGGGAGGCTGTTCCTAGGACTGCGCTCCTCTGGACAGAAACCTCTGATCTTGTGTTTGGATACTGCTGGGGCCTCTCCTTCAATTTGCTCCTGTTACCACTGGGACCACTTTGGAGTTTACCTTCCACATCTGCTCCAGTTGCTCCTTCAACACTTGACACTCCCTTCTTTCTGATGTTACTGTTCGCTGGTATTGTTACATCTATCACATCTAAGAACTTCTGCTCCTCGTCAACTACCGCTATGCCTGCTTGCTTAGCTGCTTTTCTATCTAGAACTTGAAGTCCCACAGAACCTTAGTTCTGTTGTTCTCAGCTGTCTTCAGCAGTGTCTCTTTCCTTGGGATTAGGGGACTTCTAATAAATGCGGCACCTATGTGCCACGGGAGTTACTGTAAACTGTCCCAGCCACTTGTTTGTGCCTCTCAGTGTACACAGTCCCAGCTTGCATCTTACATCCTGAACTAGACCATCTCCAGGGCACCTTTGCACAGTCTGCAACTTGAGTGCAGCTGGCTGCGGTAGACTGCTGCCTCTATGGATCCGATGCATTGGGTCTGTGTTTTTGCTGCCATGATCAAAGCCTTAAAGTTTCATTCTGAACTGTCTAATCCTTGTCCTTCTTCTTTCTGTTGCTCATAGAGCCTCAGTGTGGCAGACTTCAGGTGGAGGACTCGGCGCACTGTGAGAGGTTTTTGTGTACTGACATTCAGAGGCATCTATTTCTTACTGTAGGCCACGAAGAAATGGATACCCCAGATGGGTCTCTGATGATTGGAAGGACATATTCTGACCACTGAACTAGCTTTTCAGCACCTATCTTAACTTCTGTAGGTATTTAACTATGACTGCCCTCTTCACCATGGTTCTCATTGGCCTGTGGGATCTCCATACACAACTATTACATATCCAGCATTCAAACCTCTCCACCTCTTTAGTACTCATCACCTTCTCTCTCTTGGCCACCGTTTAGCCACACTTATCCAGCCCAAATGACATTTGAATGAGATCCTTGTGAGGTGGATCAATAAGTTGATGTCTCAGCCACTTCTGGCGCACAGCTTGATCTTCCATATACAGTAGGTGACTTATGATTACTTATAATTACTCCATTCTTTAGGGGTTTTAAACTAATGCAGTGGGAGTAGTTAGTACAGGCGGTGCTCAGTTTTGTCTTTGTGATCTTTACTGATATATATGTATATAATTAAAGGATCCTGACCTCCTTCTGTACTACTTACTTGAAATTTTTCACAAACTATCACAAGCTATTTTGCATGTGATATAGTATTGCTTTTACTGTGTAATCTGTGAGTAATGTTTCATGTTTTGGTGGCTATAACACAGTAATTTGCCAATATTTGGGATAACTAGACTATTAATTAAGTTCCTATAATTACTGTATATTTAAATAAAGCTTTCAACCTCAAACGTTCTTTTGCCAAGACAATTAACAGCTGTTGTATCTTATTTTGAAAAAAAATTTCCAGGCCAAAATTTGACAAATAGAGTATATAAGAAGCACAACAGCAATCATAGGTACATGCCGCCCTAAATATACGGCCAACAATAAAGAGGAAAAAAAATCTGAATTTGCTGTAATTTTTTCCATCTTATGCTGAAAATGTGGTTCAAAGGTTAATTGTTTTAATAATGTGCAGCTTTTGAAAGATTGATAAGAGATGGGCGACAGATATTAAGTCGACCCCATTGACTGGAACTGACAACTGCTTTATTTTTACATAATGACAAAGTAACACACAGACTTATAAATCACATGTTAATAAATACACTGAGCATATGAGCCAGCCAAACGGCAGCACTTGCATCACAGCGGCAGTAAATAGGAACATCTATGCACAAAGAAATGAGTACTGCTATTAATAGCAGGACATGAACAATTACTCTGAGTCAAGAGCATCTCAATCAAGCATTCTTTAAGGAATTGCTTCAGAGCTCCGATTACACAGGAGAGAGCCTCAGCCACAACTTCTGAATCAGAAACACGAGGCTGTGTTGCTAAGAGTGACTCTGCAAACCTCATTCTCAGAAGAAGCCACAGCCTGCAGTGGAAACTGGGTATGACAGAGAAAGTATTTTGCAACTATCTAATGAAATTTAGCAGAGTGCTGAGTCCTTCATGACAAAAGTTCTGTTCTTTGATTGCTTGTAGGAGTAATCGCAGCACACTTGTGAAAAAAGGGTTTGTGAAAACATCTGGAAACACAATTTACTTAATGTGAGAGGTACTCCCACTGAGAAGTAATATTTCAGCTGTCAAACAAAACAAGTTGCTTTGCCAAGAAAGGATTTGCCTTTGAACACTGAGGAAAAACTTTTGTTGTATGAGCTTCTTGGAAAGGATCAATGTGGGCTTTGCACATACTGTGAGTACCAGCATTATGAGCAATGGGACAGTCAAGCTAATTCAATTGTTATTGTGTCTCCTTTCAGGCTTCATAATGGGAATCTAATACTTCTGACATACAATTAGACAGATCGGACTGCCATAGAAACAATTTCACATTTATGAGAATTTCAGTCCAGAGTCCAAAAACTGTGTGAATTTTTTAAGTGTTATATTGGGCGGTTTATAATAACATAACCACCATAACACTGTCTTCTGTCTGAAAAGGATTATAGACTTTCAAAGGATGTCTACCTATGCTCCATCACATGTCATCACATCCACAATGGACATATTCACACAGTTTACTATAGTCTCATTTGTACAGCAAGTCCTGAACCTGAAAACTGATTTTCCAGTCTGTTCAGGGTTCCTGCTTGGAGTCCAGCTAATTTGCATGTTAAACAGGAGCTCTCAAAATATTTGAATGCATGTGTCAAACAGGCTGAGGCCAGGGGCAGAGAGGTTCCTTGTTACCATCCTCGTGTGCGGTTTCCATCCTTCAGAAGGCAAAGCAAGGAGAGAAGAGGTTCATGGGTCAATCAGACTGCCCCTCTTCAGCAAATGCCAAGACGTTTGTAGCCCAGAACTACAAGAACAAAACCCTCCTGTGCACTCTGCAAACCAGTTCAGCGATTTAAAGCAAACCAGTTTACATTCAGGTTAAAAAAAAATCCTGGATGGATGGATGTTTGTCCACATATTAGAACAAGTTTAAAAATGGATTTCTAAAATTTATGCAGCTTTGGACACAACCACAACAGTGTGGCATGTAGGATCCAAGTAACTCACTTTTCAGGATGTCAACTTCGTAACCAGATCTTACTTCAGATTTTGAAAGCAGATTCAGAGTTAAACGGTTGGTTATAGAAATATCATATCCTAAGCTTTGGACATCTCACGGAGCACTGTTCAAGCTAACATTGAAAAATGGAAATTGGAGTATAACACAACTGCAAACCAACCAAGACAGTGCCATCTACCTACACAGAGCAGCAGCCAAGAAGCCCATGGTAACCCCGGAGGAGCTGCAGAAATCCAAATCTCAGGCTGGAGAATCTGTCCTCAGGACAAACATTAGCACTTCACAAATCTAACAAGAAGCTATAAGAAATCCTGTTTGCAGTTTGCTACAAGCCATGTAGGGGACACAGCAAGCTCTGGTCAGATGAAACCAAAACTGAGCATTTTGCCGTATGTTTAAATGACCCAGTCAAGGTCCAGACACGTCCTGTCCTAAATCCCATTAGCATGACTTGAAAATTGCTCTTCAACAACGCTCTCCAGCTAATCTGACTGTAACTGCAGGGAAAATTGATTCGACAAAGTATTGACTCAGGGGGGCTAAACACAAATGCACATCATGCATCTTTTTCCTTCCACTACACAATTATATGTCACAGTATGTTGGTGTATCAGACAGAATCTCAAGTATATACATCGAAATAATCACCACTACTTATTCAAAGCAGAAAACTGAAACAAAGAAACAACGTAGGGACACTTTTCTGTACTTTGTGTACTAAATGTACTTTTTCTAATATTTTGAGTCGTTTTCTCAACAGTATGCAGTCACCAACAGTAAGCATTTGGTTAGTGGAGTTTTAACCCAGGCACTGTAAGCTTGTTTTAATAAGACATAGCTTGTTTGCCCACAGTGTGAAAAAAAACAAACAGAAACAAGCATAACTGAGTAAAAGACTCGAGCAGAATTTACTGGGTTCATGGTCATTCTCTTCAACACAACAACACCCTGATAGCTTGTCTGGGTTGAGCATTAGAAGTGGGATTTGCTGTGATATATCTGGCTTTGTATATGTTTTCACCGCATGCTTGGCTGAACAATCTCATTCAGCTACAAGAATGTGGAGAAAGCGTCGGCTATTCAACACAATAACAGGTTCATTGCCCTCAATCAAAACGGATCACTGCTTTTTCTTTCAAATAAAAGAAACTGAGATATTCATATTTTTATTTGGAACTTTCAGAAATCAGCATTACAGCATGTTAAAAAAAACTACAAGTGCAGAACAGCAGCAGGAAAAAAACAAAACAACTAAAAACTTATCGTCATTTCAGGTGTTTCTATAGTGTCCATGCTTCAGGTACAGAATCAGAATCAGAATCAGAATGGGGTTTATTGCCAAATGTTGAGCAGGTTTACAACATTAGGAAATTGCTGCGGTGCTTCAGTGCAAACATAGTGTCATAAATAGCACTTAAATAGACATGAAAAAATAAAAGTAGGAATAAGAATTAAAAGTGCTACGTAGAAAGATATATACATGAGTGCAGGTGGTGATCAGTGCCAAACATGGAATGATGCAGTGACACAGCGTAGGGTCATGTGTTAGTGGTGGGAACAGTCATACGGTTATTGTTCATGTGTCCAACAGCAGAGGGGAAGAAACTGTTCTTATGGCGAGAGGTTCTGGTGCGAATGGACCGGAGCCTCCTGCCTGAGGGGAGCAGGTCAAACAGACTGTGTCCAGGGTGAGAAGGGTCAGCTGAGATCCGGGCTGCACGCCGCAATGTCCTGGAGGTGTACAGGTCCTGCAAAGATGGGAGTCTGCAGCCAATCACCTTCTCAGCAGATCGCACAACACGCTGCAGTCTCTGTTTGTCCCTGATAGTGGCTCCAGCGTACCACTATCAGGGTTAACAGCTGACTGATGCAAATAAATACAAAAATAAATACAAAAAGGTTTATTAAATGTTCTTTTCAGAAATGATAGTATGGCTCATTGGAGGTGTAAAATAAGTTACTTTACATTTAATTACATGGGGGGGGGGGAAACTGCTTCTTTTAAAAGGCAATTCTTTCTAATTAGCTTAGCCTTTTATCTATTATAATGCAGAAAACGTGGGATTTGGGTGTTTAGATATTTTGTTTTAAACTAAACAGCCAAATGTTCAGTGTGTTCAGATCATCAAAATGACAATTACATATGTTAATCTGCAAGGGTGAAATTATTTATTGTACCTTTCTATTACAGTATTACGGTGTAAGCCAATCACTGCAAAGACCCACAGTTTGTCTGCTTTGAAAACCTTTAATTTGATGGTTATAGTGGAACATGTTATTTTTTCTGTCATAGCACTCAATTACACAAAAAAACCTTTACAAAGACAGAAAAGTATATAGACAAATGTCTCTAATTTTTACCTACCACAGAATGTGAACAGTCATACTGCGAACCATCCGAAAACACACTAGACACCACAACTCACACAGTAATTTACACAATACAGTCAAAGTTCATTAGGATACAACGTTCAGGAATTGATCTCACTACTTTAACTTAATTATTGTAAAAAAAAAAGTTTGCTACGATATAATATATTTGCCACGTCACCTCTTCAGAGAAACCTACTACAGCAATATTGGTACTAATATTTGATCATTTAAAAATCTAATACATGATACAAAATGTGCAGAATTTTTTTCCCCAGGCACAAAAAACACAGAGAAAATTTACCAAACATTTGTCACGTGTAGTTATGAGTCCCTGCTAAGATAATAGTTTTAAAATATTGGTACAATGTGTGTGGATGAATCATTGGGAGCTTGGGGAGTGTGATCGTGTGTACAGCGTCTCTTTATGTCTGTCTCCACGTTGGGTGAGTGTTGAGTAATTGCATATGAGAGCATGAGGGTGGGAATGGATGTTTGTATCTGTGTGTGCCTGTATGCCTGTGTCAGGTCGGGTATCAGACGCCACCTCTCTGGGGACATCTCAGGCGCTCCAAGGTTTGGAGGCCTATCTCCACCCACCACCACTTCCCCTGCCAGTGGCAGACGCCCTCAGACGTCGGTGCGTTGGTGGTTCTTTGTGTCCGGGGGTGGGCGTCCAGGTACACACCGGCTCACTCCTTGGTGGCTTCTTGTCGGGGCCTGGAGCCTGGGGCTCGCTCGGGACACTTCGGAGGTGGGGTGCCCCCGGCCTCTCGGCCTGGGGCTCGGTCACTCAGGCACAGCTGGCTGCCGGCGGAGCTCACGGGCGCGTCACTGCAACTCCCCCTGGCTTCTGCTCTGCGGCTGCTGAGTGAGCCCTCATCTGGGACTCTCCTCAGCTCTTTCTGGGACAGTGGCGCGGCTGCCCCTCTGTTGGTCTTCCTTGGTCTCTTGTGTTCTGGGGGCCTCTGGATGTCTGGAGTTTTGATCTCCTCCATACCTGCTTCACACCCTGGAGGACGGGGCTGTGGCCCCCCCACACCCTCTAACAGATCATTACATGTAGGAACCTTTTAAAAACAAGCGTGCTCATGCTCACAGGTGTACACACGGGTGCTCACACACACAAACTACACCCTTTTTGGCTCCTACCTCAAAGCACACTGTGCGCTGTCAATATTATGTGCTGCACAATAATGTTTAATATTTAGTATTTAGTTATATTCACATATATCATCGTGATGTTGTTTATTCTATTGCTCTCGTTTTCTTCTGCTTGTTTTCTTTTTTCATTCTCAACAGGTGATCCAGGTGATTGATAGATGTATTTTTTGTCTGCTTATTTTGTTAGTTTTTGTTTTTTATCCCCGTCCCTCTTCCCCGCTGTTTTTCTTTCCCTTTCTTTTCCCCAGTCAAGTCTGTCCCGTATTTAGCAAGTGAAAATAAATAAAATAAACAATAAAAGGTCAATCAAATAGACCATTACGGCAAAGCTGGGATGGTCTATTTGGTAAAGTAAATCCGTTGGGCATCTTTCTTTGCCTTTAGACAATAATTCTGATGGCAAAAGAGCCAAACGGGACAGGCAAAAAATAAATAAATAAATAAATACTATTCTACTCAGGCACACAAGCTCATGATTGCATAGTTCCAGAATGCCAGAAGTAAAAAAAAACAACAACAACAACACAAAAATACACAAATAAATAAATAAATAAATACATTATAAAACTTTTTTAAAATTACGCTGTTCTCTCCTTTTCTCTCATCACGCACAACTACGCTGCCTCCAGCAATGGTGCTATCTTTAGATCACTCTGTGCTGGAGCTCCTTCACCGTGTCAAAATCATGACCCTTCAACAACAACAGCAACATTTAAAATGATATGCATGCTTCTGGCCTGACGTCTGATGTTAGGGGTTGAAAACAGGTCACTCTTCAAATGAAAATTGCACCTTCGCCCGTGGGTTGTAATCAGAGACCGAGCCCACTGAAGTTTCGATCTACATACAACTGCAAGTATTAAGTAAAGGAAAGAGAAGATGACCCAGAATGGGAGAAATTAATAATTTTGTATTTTGTTCAAGGACTGATTGCAATCATTTGACAAACGAACATAAAGAACTTTCACTCTATGTTGGTCTCCAGTTGGCTATTTTGTCATGACCTTTCTAACAGAGCAAGCGGGATGAAGAAGAAGCACAAATCAAACAACAGCACTAACGTACAGTATATGTGCTGTACAAGTGTTTTTATCTACCCAAGCCAATAGGATGTATGTGGTCTGCCAATGTGTATGTCCTGCATGCAGCCCAAAATCTGTGACTCCACAGTAAATGTGCACAAACTGTGCATTTGCTGGAGGAATAAACTGGATGCACGGTCTGTGCACTTTCTGATACAGCATTTACATGAGTACCACCATTTCTGTGATTAGTAGATTAGTCTGCTTCTGGACAGAAGCTTATAAGCTTAGTCTAAAATGAAAACGCTGTTCAGATCCACATGCTACACCAACTGAAATAGGCCTACAGTACACCCACACATTTTATGTCCCTCTGGGATCTTTTAATCTATCATTAAAAGAGTTTTTGGCAGCAAAGACAAATGTTTTTTTACTCTCAGTAGCCACAGTTTGGCAAGTTAATACAGAGGAGCAAGTCTGACCACAAGCTTGAATTTTAACCATTTACTGGATTTTCTTAGGTGTCTCCTTGCTTATTTGGATTTTACATCAAAAGCATATTTAAGCAGCCGACTAAGAGTTGGAGCATTAATTGAGCTTTATTGCATGACTGCAGAATTGTGGTTTACTCAGTTTAATAAACATCATGTCTCTGATTAAGCTTCTTCTACAGAAAAGGTTTGGTAATGGTTTCCATAAAATTGTATCTTTGGTTTTAAACAGCTGACGTGTGACTGTATTTAAAAGCATTTATATGTAAATGTTCTGGAGTGATTTTCTATGGGATTGCATTCTTCCACAATGAACCGATGAATGGAGCCAATTTGATTAATCATCCCCCACAAATAACTCACACATGCATCACAGAGGAACGGGACGAGACTTAAGTATAATGCATTCCCCAAATATTTAGTAACAAACTCACTTATCGTTCACCTGCTCCCTATGCACACTGCCGTGAGTTCTCAGAATCGGCTCCTTGAGCACAAGAAATGACAACATCACAGAACGCAAGTATGGAGAAGCTCACGGCTCTCCAACGGGAGATTGAGAGACCAGTGTTGGACTGTAGAACTGCTTTGAAATTCATACGAGTTGTTCGCACTAAAGTAAAAAGCACCATCACTCCATGCGGATACCCTTTCGGCGCCAGCTGCGGTCGCAAGGCTGGAGCCCAACAAAAACACCCTGATAACAACTGTGTTTAGTCTGTTCCTTCCCATTCCATGTAAGGCCACCTGGGTTGGCTGGAAGACTGTTTACTTACCCTGGCAGGGCAAAGGACACTGTCTCAGCTGAACTCTGGACACGCACACACAGACATATACACTGATATGCACACACTCATCCCCCCTCCCTTTCCAAACGCCTTCGATGCTTGTTCCCTCCTGGGAACACGGCGGGTCTGAGCCCGCGCTGGAATGGTAGCGCTGGGCAGGATGGCTGCTGTGTTTGCTTCGGATTACTCCTCACCCCCCACCCGACTCTGTGGCTGGTCACATGATCCATAATGTTGTGCTGTGGACATTTATGTGCTTTTTGTGCAGAGGAATTTTTTTGTTTCCTGTTCTCATGCTGCATGCCTTTTTCCTCTTGTACTTTCCCGTTGTAGTGTATATTTCAGTGTTTATTTTCTGTGACGCTACCGATCTCCGACCTGTATCCCCATGTGATGTCTGTGTTGTGTGTGTAAGGTCGGGGGGGGGGGGGGGGGGGGTGTCTTATCAAGAATAAAACCTTGATTGATTGATTGATTGATTGAAGGGAGGTGATCTGCACAGGGAGGAGAAATATATTAGAGTTCAAAACAATATGTCACCACAAGAAAGTCTCTAAGGGTAGAAGGGAAGGAGACTCATGTTTAAAGCATTCAGTGGATGTAGGTCTCAATCCAAGTTGCATGAGGCTCTGTAGTTGCTCATAAAGTTGTTTTTAATTAGCACACTGGCATCAAGCATGAGAGCTTCTCCCGTCTTGTCAGTGAAGCTCTCTTGTGTACAGTTAATCACAACAGCTTCAAAGCTGGTAATAAATTACTCTTTCGAGATCTTTATGATTATAACAACGAGCATTTAGAACAGCAGAGGAGACGATCCCCCAATACAGGTAACAGAACAGGAAATGTTTCCTTTTTCTCTTAAATAATATTAAGAATGATTCAACTCAGAGTGCTTCTCCAACTGAGTAATCTAAATTTCCTTTACTATGTAGCATAAGATGTCATGCTACGTGTATAATATATTAAATATGATAAATGTACATTAGCAACAAGTGCTGCTTTGAATATTTACTCTTGTGCTCTCTGACGGAAAGGTTTGTGATTTGTGGCTGGGCTGATTGTAAAATGGGATGTTTCTATCAAATTATTTAACAAATTATTTATGTTTTGCTTAATTCACCTTAAGGCCTTTGAAGTTTTGCATTCTGTAGACAAACTGTAGCCCTGTGTTAGGCTAGTGACTTGTGCAGTATGTACACCACCTCTCTGCTTTATATTGTAAGGTAAAGAGCTCACAATAATACAGAGACCAGCTGCAGTCTCTCCAATGATCCTTAGTTGGTTAAGCAGCTAATAAAATAGGTGGATGGATGGAGGGGAACCGTGCAGTAAATACTGTGGTGTAAAGGGGCATGTAGGGAACTTTGATGTCAAAGATTACTGGTTTGATAAAACACTTGCTACTGTAGCTGTCTGTGGGTGGTAAGCCACCCACAGACAGGCTTTAATTTGATGGTTATAGTGGAACATGTTATTTTTTCTGTCATAGCACGTAGCACTCAATTACATAAAAAAACCTTTACAAAGACAGAAAAGTATATAGACAAATGTCTCTCATTTTTACCTACCACAGAATGTTAACAGTCATACTGCGAACCATCCGAAAACACACTAGACACCACAACTCACACAGTAATTTACACAATACAGTCAAAGTTCATTAGGATACAACGTTCAGGAATTGATCTCACTACTTTAACTTAACTATTGTCAATAAGAAAAAGTTTACTATGATGTAATGCATTTGCCTCGTCACCTCTTCAGAGAAACCTACTATATTTATATCTCAAAGAATCTGTTTACTGGGGGAACGCTGCTTCGAAAGAGACCCAGAGAGGCTGATTTAAAAGAGAATAGCTGATGCCGGCTTCTAGTGTAACCTCTCAAAAACAACGTTTTCACAACTGTGCGAGTGCACATAGCAACAGAATTACCCATCAAATCCATGCTAATGTACCTGGTCTTGCACACTCAGTTTGATGCAAAAGAGAATCTATACCCAGCTGACTGAAAAGCAGGTACATCATGGTAGAGCTTAGTCAGAACCAAGGCTGCGCATGCAGACTCCACAAAGAAGAGCCCCGGTTGATCTGCAGGTTGAATCCAGAAGCCTCTCGATGGAAGAGAACAGTGCTAACCACTGTATCACTGTGCAGCCCTAAAGCAAATTTAATGTAATATTGTAACAGTAGAGACTTCTGTACTCCTGTTCAGTTTAATAAAGCAGAACTTCACTTAGATTGAATTAACTGCCATATTTTATTCACTTCACTTCATCTACTGAAATGTTTAAAGCTGAGATAGATAATGATCAAAGTACTGCTTGTAACCTGTGGAGCTCTCACTCACACATCATGGTCAAAACAGCCTAAACTCTAAAGCAACTAATGACGAATAAAATCAACAGCATCACATCAAACATAGACATATACTGTAACTGCAGAAGTGAGATTCCCTTATGGATGTCATAAGGGAATCTCATTATAAAAGATATGGTCTATAACTAAAAGAATGTAAGTCTTTCAATGTGGAAAATGTTTTTATGTGCAACCAGATGGATTCTGGTTTTCTCCTCTTGACTTTGAAAATGAAGCCACACGATATCTTCAGTACACCAATAAAAAATGACAAAAAAGTACAAACATGATATGTAATATGATATCAGTGTCTAAGCAGTACCAAAATTTGTTTGTTATTATTTTCTGCTATTTATTTAGTTGCATGAGGAAAAGCTACATTTAATTATTTGATAGCTTGCAAATAATATTTTAATAAAAAGTGTTTACAGGTTACTGTGGGGAAGTCATTTTAGACAGCAACCATTATAGACCGGCTGTGTCCTAGAGATCAGATGAAAAAGGTTCCCACATATCCGCCCATCAACACAGACAAAGGCAAACAATGGAGGCTACAGCTAAACAGGCCACCAGGAAAGGAAGTCCTCCAAGCAAAAGACAACAAGTCTGTTGTTTCAAATTCCACTCCGACTGCAACAAAACTGCAGAGCAGACAGTATCAGTCGAGACCACACGGAACCAAGAATATTAAATGTAAGGCATAGACTGAGTTAAGGGTGCTGAAATTCAACAGTTATACAAAATAAAGCACAAACTAAGCAAGGTGGTCTGATTGTGTGTTGTCAGTAGCACCTTTAGTCTTTTTTACATTGTTATTGATTTTTTCTTCCATAGTGAGACGGTTTGGCAATGATGCGCGCAGGAAAAGAGTTCCCCGCTGTACACATTTGGAAACAATGTTCTCCCACAGAAAGTGAATAAGAAACACGATGCACTGTAGTCCTGATCACACGAGTTTTGGTGAGAGAAATCTGTTTCACCTTCACTCTGAGCAGACAGGATTCTGACTTGGAAATAAAAGGTGACTGTAAAGTCAAAATATAGGCATAGACTGTGCTGCTGGCTATGTACATGCAGCTGAGACTTGGATATCTGATCTGCATCTCATAAATGCACGCCTTGAGTAGGCCATAAATATAAAAGTCTAAAATAAAGAACATAGCGCAGGCTTCCCTGACGCAACTTGCAAAGTCAGAGTGAGTCATTGCACATGGTGCACAGCAGCAAGGAACCAGTTATCTCTCACAAAGACAAAGGCCGCTGTGCTCTTCCTGTTGCTGATTGGCCTGGAGGGATGTGATTAAAGTAGCAGAAAAAAAGGGGGGGATACAAGACAGAGCTAAATGTTGACATAGCAGCACAGCTCACCCATTGTGAGTCCTCGCAGAATGAAATCTGCCCAGCACGGACGGTCGTGCCTACTCGTCCCAGTGAATAGGAACGTTCACGAAGGGACAGAACAGAGAAACGAACTCTGCGGCGGCTGCGTGGGACAGCGAAAGCCGAGGAAGTAAACATGGTTGAGAGGCTCACATTGCCGCTTTTGTTTGTCACCACAGAGAATCAGCCAGTGCGCCCCAGGGGAAAACCTCTTCACAATGCTCATAACTGTTACTGAATTAAAATACAG
The DNA here is from genome assembly GCF_057382275.1 of Copadichromis virginalis. Lineage (NCBI taxonomy): Eukaryota > Metazoa > Chordata > Actinopteri > Cichliformes > Cichlidae > Copadichromis > Copadichromis virginalis. Next base: position 3,940,644 of record NC_140624.1, on the reverse strand, counting down.
TAGCCTTAGAGTGCTGACTGTGCAAAGATTATATTTATTTATGTATTTATTTTGCTTGCTCATGGATATGTCAAGTACTTATGATGAAATTCTTCCATTAATTTTACTATATCTAATCCAAGGCGGGCCATTTCTGTTCTGATGGTAGATTTCTTTGGTTAAAGAACAGAGAAAAAGTTCCCTCCAGAGCTGCTGAAAATAATCCACCACAAAAATGAAAATTCAGAACAAAATGGAAATGTTAGTTAACAGCAGCAGGTCAGTGGTGGGGCACTGACCTCATACCATGAGAGGAGGAGGAATGCGAGGTCAGACGGAGACCTCTCACTCCCCTCTCATACACAGGAATAGATATGGTGTGCCATCCATGTTTGGAAACATGAGATTAAAAAAAAAAAAAAAAAAAAAAGGGGGGGGGGGGGGCACTGCTGTTTTGACACAGCTCTTTTTGACCTTTGACCCCTTCTGTGTCTAAACTTTGTGGTAGGTTTCGTTAACAATGTGTCTTCTGTGAATTTAACATTTTTCTGTGGGAAGGAAAAAATATTTGATTTTAAGGAAAGCATGCATAAACCTTTTTGCAGAGAATTTAACTAGACCCAGTATTCTTGTCATTACTTATGTCATTTATATACTCTTACATGGTAATGAACTGATGTTTATAATACACATGGAGGCAGTTTAAGGTGATGAAGTCAGTGTAAGTGCAAATATTCCCTGTGAGTCAAAGGGTCAGGCTTCAGACTGATCTAAACACCCAGTTGTATGAGGTTTCTTTTGTTTGTTTATACCCTAAGCTCTAAGTAATGCCAGTAAAATCCTTCATACGGTCATCTCAGGCACACAGCTCTGGCCAGGGGAACCCAAATGGTGTTGACGTTTTTTGTTTGTGGCGAGTCAGGTAAAAGTTGGCTTTAATGGAGGGTGGCCTTAAAGACGGGCAGGAAAAACAGCCATTTCAAGGCTCGGAATACAACAATTAATCATAATTTCATGCTTAGGTATTCTACCCATAGCCAGGCCTACACTAAATAATATATCTGCAAATGGGATACACAAAAACATCATTCACATCCTCATTTTCAGTCATGACACTGCTTCACAGGACACAGACAAAACACTCATTGCCCACATGGAAACATGTGGATGGAAATAAAGCTTCAGACACTTCACTGTGATCAGATCTAAAATGAGATCTGCAGCATCCTTAGGCGAAAAAGATGGGGTGATACTTATTAGGCTCATCAGAATGTCTGTTACTAAACACGCCCTGTGCACAATGGTGAACAGAAGGGACAATCAGTGAGGAACTCCAGAGATGAGCCTATTGTTGAATGGAAGTATGCTGTATCATAGCAGCCTCCCATTCAGCTGTTGCAAAGGACCCAGAATATACGCTTTTGATTCTTCAAATTCCTTCAGACTTACACGATCAACTTATAATATGACCAAAGAGGCAGCAAAATGCTTCGCTTAAACCAAAGACAGGGAAATTTACTTAAATTTAAAAAGCCTTTAAAATGGACGGAGGCTAATACATTTATAGAGAGAGAACAGAGCAGGAGGATGAAAAGTTGAAGTGATCAAACATGACACAGTGTCACATTGAAATCTTGCCAAGTCCCTGCCAGAAATGAACACGGTCATGAAATAGCATTCATGGGAATAATACAGCCATTAAAGGTAATTCACTGGGATACTGAAACCACTCAATTCTCTACAGACCCACTATAATAACTTACAGTCCAGCAATAGTAAGAAACTATTCCCACAGTAGTTTAAAAAAAGGTCACTGCAAATTGGCTGCCGCACTCCTGTTCGCTTACTTATCACATCACGTCGTACTGTAGTGGTTTCATTTTAAAGCCTTCAAGCATGTCGATGCAAAAAATGTCAAGCGGAGAGTAGAAAGCTCTAAAAGCAGCGTGGCGCTTTACCGCGAACACACCGCTCGCTGAGCGGCCTCAACACCGACACGTTTAAAAATAATGATATCAATAATAAAAGCATGTAGGCAAACAGTTTCTTACCTGGTGAATCCCCAACTCTAAAGTTTCTCTGTAGCTGGAAGCTGTCAGACGGCAAATGACTGCCACGCAACTTCAGCTGAGCAGCTTTGGCCAAACTTTCCAGCCGGACGCGTTTGTTGTCCCACTTCTGTCCTGCCACAAAGTGTCTGGGACAGCACCCTTTCCAAAAATCGGACGTGTCTCCCTGACAGATGTCTTTAGCCGCTATATTATATGATGGATTGAGGACTGAGCTATCTGGTTGGACGAGGAGGAAATGAAGTTTGAGGAAGGAGGAGGGGCTCGCTCACTGGCTCCGACTGGAGCGTCGGAGACTCGGACCTTTATGAGTTACAGAGGCTTGGACTCCTATAGAAAACATGTTTGATTTATTAAGATGTGACTCAGGGGTGTGATTATATAAAAGTTTGGCAGTTATAATAACGCGAGTTTTGACAGATGACCAGAGAGAATAAATTAAAGTATGTTTCCTATTAATTAAAAAGCGAGTGGTGTTTCTGATACAGTTATATATTTCATGAGCCAATACAGCAGCAAATCTATGTCCTTGCAATGTTCGTAATCACAAACGTGTTCAGTAAGCTACCAGGCTTTCCTTTAGCTGCTGTGTGTATCTGAAAAGATTGCATAGAGCAAGTATGTAGAGGAAAGAGTGAGATGTCAGAGTGAGAGTAATATGGTGCCCAAAAATCTTCCTTTGGAAACATGATGAAGCTGTATTGACAAAGTGAGCATAAACACAGTAATTTAGTAGGAAAGGAGTGGATGGAGAATTTTAATATTTGGAACTAGCTGACAAGCCTTTACTGGACTCATCGTTTTATTTACACTGAAGTTAGGATGAGAATAAAATTGCTCACTGGTAAAGTAAACATGGCAGTATTCATGCATATCATCTAAAATTTCCAGGGATGAAAAATCACATTTCCACACATGCATGTGCAACAAAGCCTGTCATGAATGCAGTAGCCCCACAGTTATGCAGTCATACGTAGCCATAAGGTGCATTGAGCTCTTCTTGATTTAACCTCCTAAGACACGATCTCTTTAATGGCTTCCATTTTTAATTTCTCTTTGCTGTTTGGCTTTATAGTGTTCGATAGAACTGAGTAAAGATGTGCAAAACTCTTTATTTGGTGTCTGAACACAGCAGCATTTTTCCTGAGTATGAAAACAAAATGAAAAAAACAAGAACAATTGTGCCCCTTTGAGCAATATGGCTCATTTGAAAGAGCAAAATTTAGTATTGTGGTCTAGATAATCCAAAATGTGATGTCCCCATATGTGGACGCCGGGTCCTAGGAGGTTAAAGCATCTTATCTGGGCGCACAATGAAACTTTTGGGTGGCTTTAATAATTTAATCCACATGTCAGATTTCAACGTTGGTAGTTAAACTCATCACTCACCATGAATGTCTCTTAGATTCTCCTGCGGTCACGGTTATGCTGCTATTAAACTGTGTTACTGGGAGAAATTTAAAAGGCATAATCATTAGACTGCACATTCTGGTCCCCCTGATGGATGGCATCAACATGAAGCAGAGTTTATGTGTTTAAACTTGTGTAATGGTAGCGCACTTAAAAGCTCTTCAGTGTGCTACTCTCTCCTATCAGTGTTTCTGAGTCAAATAAAACTACAAGGTTAAGGCTGAAAATCTATATTTTATGCAAATCTATTTGCAAGAAAAGAGTTTGGGGACAAGGTCAACACCAACATCATTTTGTATTTAAATTGAAACATAAAACTGGAGGTTGCTTCAGTGAGCTTTAGATAATACGAAGGGAGCTCCTAGCAAAAGTTTGCTCAAACGCTGGTTCGAGCGCGGAGTCAAGGAGGCCATTTACGTGAAAAGGGAAAGACCATCTCTGAATCGAGGAGGGGGCCTAAGGGTACATCTGTCACCATCTTACAATGCTGTGATTGCAGCCATTCCCCAACTCTCTGTGAATGGTACTCATGGCCATTGATCAGTGGGCTTTGATCAATGGTCATGAGAATTTGCATAATTATGATGAAGGAACTGACCTCACAGCCCATTGTTCCTCAGTGGGCTGGTTTCAGTCATTATGCAAATGTCCTGTTTATAAGATTGAAACCTGCAGTCAGCTGAGACTGAAGAAGTCACCTGGATGAGTGACAAAACGTTTCCCCCACTACGTCCAGATGAACAGAATCAACTTTTGGAGATTTACTTACCTGGATGATCGAGCTTGCATCAAGACCCAGCAAGAGTTATTGGGTTATCTGTACTTCCTAAGCTCACAGCTTAAGAAATAATAAATCAATCAGCTCCAGCATTCTGACAGGTGTAACAGGTGTTGGATCCATGTGTTAACTGTTATGATTATGTATGGAGAAGTCCTGTTTTCCTCTGTACCAGATTTATATCCTTAGAAAGCAATTTACTCTCGTTTTAATTTTTGTTTTTCGCTTTCACTGAAATCCATAAACAGCAGATTTCTAACGGCTGACCAGGGAATGAGCTCACAAACACGCACAGTCAGTGTTTGCTTTGGGATTCTAGTCAGGAATGACAAGACAAACTGTAGTATATGACCACTAATTTGCATCACAGCAGGGATCATAATGTGACCAATCTGGCCTTTCCTCTTAGCAGCAGTAATATATACAGCAAGGGAAAGAGGCACAGGTGGAGCACGCTGAGCGAATGAGTTAATAGGTAGCTAGGGACGTTCCTGGGCGAGAGCCAGACTTGTACTAATTGGCCGTGATCGCCAGCGAGGCATATCATGAAGATCACTTTCAGTAATATCAAAGATGAACATGTGCAGAACAGCATGTGAATTCTGAAAACCTGTCATGTGGTCTCTTCTTCCCAGCCTGTGAGAGGTGTTTTGTCTTTATGCACCATTTGAGTGTCTGGCAAGTGCCAGGAGTCGTTCATTACTGAAATTACGAAATAATTCATGATGCTGTGTTCCAGGTTCAGCATAATGCTGTAAAAATAGACTGGCAGAGTTGTGAAAGAATGTCTGTGTTTTGGTATTAGACAGTCAGAAAAACCTGAACAGCAGGGAAAGCAGTTGCAGAATATTGTTGCCCTTATGGTGCTTATCATCATCATCATCATCATGTTGATTAGTGGGCACTTTTCAGCAAAATACTTTTGGGAGTGCAAGCAGCATTTGATTATTTCTCTTTACGTTGTGTTTTTAAACTCCTTAACTTTGTCATTAACCTTGTCATTCTTCATTACACTTGTGGTTTGTGGAAGGTGAGTTGTTACTGCAATTAGCAGTGCAGTAGTGCACATAATGTCTCACAGTATGTGCTGCTTTGCACTCGCTGGGTAAATAAATTTCAGTATGCACTTACCAGCTAATATATATCAGAAGACCAGAAGTATATCTATTCTGCTTATTCATGCAAATGTATAATTAGCCAATCGCATGGCAGAAGCTCAGTGCCTTTTGTTATGCATGCATGGTCATGATGACCTGCTGAAGGTCAAACTGAGCACCACGATATCTGTGAAATGACAGAAAGGAGACAGGAACGTAAACAACAATATGTTAAAAACAAGGTTCGGTCTCTCGCCGCACATCACAGTGAACCCTGCAGCAGATGCGCTACAGCAGATGCCACTCCTGCCAGGTAAGAAAAGGAAACTGACTACACTTCATTCGCTAAAATTGGACCACATAAGATTGGAAAAATGTTGCCTGGTCTCAATTTCTGCTCCAATATTCAGTTGTTTGGTATAAATCACATGAAACATGGATCCACCCTGCCGTCGATCAATGATTTTGGTGGTGATATAATGTTGTGGGCACATTTTCTTGGCTCACTACCTGAGATTTGTAGTTGACCATGTGCTTCTCTTTATGACCAGCGGTGCTTCCAGCAGGATAATGCACCGTCACAAGATCTCAGATTGGCGTCTTGAATTTGACAAACAATTCACTATATTTAAATGTCCTCTAGTCACCAGATCTCAATACAATGCAAAGAGCTCTGTTGGGATGTAATAGATGTGCAGCTGACAAATCTAATGCTATCATATCAATATGGACCAATGTTTACAGCACCTCGTCAAATCTCTGCCATGAGGAGTTAAGGCAAGTCTGACACCAAAAAGAACCTGGTACTAGCAAGCTGTAACTAACAAAGTGGCTGTGAGTAAATATGGACCTATGCACAAATATGCACATGTTACCAAATGAGTATAATTTATATTGACATAGTTTTGAGCGATTTTGTTTATTTCATCTTCTGTCTTTCTGCAGTATCAGTAAGAGTTTTAGACCATCTTAACAAGACTATAAAATGGACTTTATCTGACCCGTGTAAGTAAGTAAAACTCACTAATTTCAATCAGGGTGTGTTTATTGTTGTAACTACAGGGCCCTCACATTGATTGGTAGCTTGAGCAGGTGGAAAGTGTTTTTATCAGCTTTGTCAGAGCGCAGACAGGAGCAGCGACCTTCAAGGAACTGAAGTCAGACAGTCGTCACCAACACTGCGCTCATGTTTGCTATTTGTCTCAATTCTGTTTAAGGAACACAGATCTATCATGCATTGGATAACTGATACCTGCGGTTATTTTCATGATTCTAGCATCGCACAGAGAGCGGTAAGAGTCACACAGCAAAAAAAGTTCTATTTGTTTTTATAAAAGAGAGATTTTCACTGAATTTAACTAAATAAATAACAATGTTCTTAAATGATAATCCAGGTTATTTTGTTAATTTCCTCTTCTGAATAGTCAAAAAAAAAAAGAGTATGACACAACACACTGCAGTATAATAAGGAATGTAGTGCCATAATAAATATACACAGACTTTAAAGGATTAGTTGACCTCACTTAATAATGTCATCTCCTGGCAGCTGTTATTTGACATGATATGGTAAAGGATCAGAGACTCAGTGAAACTTTGTCATAAATTATTCACCTTATCCTACTCTTCCACCTCAACTGTCTAAATGAATCCCCTTCAAATAACCTTTTTTTGCAGAACATCAAGCACAGTATTATATAACAAGAGTTCACTATAAAGTACATACATGTCAGTGGGTAAATATTCAATCAGCATCATCGGTGCTGAAGGTTTCCTGAACTAAGGTTTTGGTCACATTTCAGAATCATCAGAATCAGAATGAGAATACTTTATTGATCCCTGGGGGCAATTTTTTTTGTTTTGTTACAGTACTCCATTATAAACCAACATTAACAAGACAGACAATACGCTAACTAAGAATAGTACAATATCTCCATATATATATATATATATATATACATACATACATGAGTCACTCATTAATAAATAGTTGGAAAAGAAACATGTGTAGTTGTAGCAGTAACCAGTGTGTTAAGTAGATGCGTTGTACAGGGAGATGGCCACAGGCAGGAAAGATTTCCTGTGTCGTTCAGTGGTGCTTTTCGGTAATCTCAGTCTCTCACTGAACGAGCTCCTGTGACTGACCAGCATGTCATGGAGTGGGTGGGAGGTGTTATCCAACATTGTCTTTATCTTGGACAGCATCCGCCTCTCCGACACCACCTTGAGGGAGTCCAGCTCCATCCCCACAACATTGCTGGCCTTACGGATCAGTTTATTAAGTCTGTTGGCATCTGCGACCCTCAGCCTGCTCCCCCAGCATGCAACAGCATAGAGGATCACACTGGCCACAACAGACTCGTAGAAAATCCTGAGAATTTTCTGGCAGATGTTGAAGGACCTCAGTCGCCTCAAAAAATAGAGACGACTCTGGCCCTTCCTGTAAAGTGCTGTGGTGTTTTTAGCCCAGTCCAGTTTATTGTCAATGTGTACTCCAAGGTATTTATAGTCCTCCACAATGTCAACACTGACCCCCTGGATTGAAACAGGGGTCAAGTGTTTCCTGGTCTTCCTGAAGTCCACGATCAGTTCCTTGGTCTTTGCCACGTTGATTTAGATTTAGATCTTTAACACAGTGTGTGGTAAGAAGGATCCCAGCAGAGTCATTGTCTGAGAAACTCAGGGGCAAAAATTGCCCTGTGCATCACTAAGCTAGCCAGCATCTCAGGAAACAGAGAATGTCACTTCTTAAAAATAGAAGAAATCGTGTTTCTCCACATCTATATGTCAAAATACTCCCCACTCTGGGACCAAACGCACAGGGCTTTCCCCTCAGTAGTTAAACCGTCACACTAACCGTTGATTGCAGGGTTGAAAAGGGCTTTGGTTTTATGACTAACAATTGCAACAGGGACCTAACCGTGGCAGCTCATATAATATCCTAAATAGCTTTGCTCATATTAGATTACATGCTGGATCGCCCTGGTTTTTACATCCAGCACTTTGTTAACAGCAAAGCTCTATATGCTTCAGTTTGACACTCCCACTGTGAGAATCTACTTTAAAAGCCATTACAGTAACACACATCATTCATCCAGGTAACAAATGAACCTAAAGTAAGGGGAAACTGAGGACCGATATGCTTTTGGGCTTTAAAACGTGCATAATTGACATTTAACAAACCAATGTTTTTAAGACAGGCAATAAAAGATGACTTACAGAGAAGGACAGGTCAACAGCACATCAGTCATTTATAACAAGAAAAGCTTAACCTTTAAAGGTCTGACAACAGTCACAATGAGTGTCTGCTTCATTCATTTTGCAATCAGTGGCCAAGAAGACCAGCTGAGAGGTCAAGGACTTGGATCCCAATGTGGCAAACTGCTGATAAATTCTTCACCAGCTGCATTATTAAGCAAAAAAAGATTTGCTGCAGCTGCTCCTCTTCCCTCTGCCGTTGATTAAATTGATCCACGGTTTGGTTTTCATCTCAGCTTTGGGTCTGGGGTCCTTTTTACCTCAAGTACACATGAGTCCCTTAATGCAACTGCATTCGGGTATAATACATTTAAAGCTAAATCTAAAACTGATGGTCATTCCAACTTTAAATCGTTTGAAATGGAAGCTACATTTTAATATGAATTTAATAATGAAGACAGCTACAGTCAATTGATTCGGGGGACTAAGCTTGTGTAGCAATGCTCCTCTGCAGACTGACTCTGGAAACAGAGTGAGGAACATTTTGACATATGGACATGGAGAAATCCAGGCCTCTGAAAAGGAACAAACACACTGCAGTAACAGAGCTGAGACCTCCATGAGTGCTTGATTTGAAATATTCTGACCTTTTGACATGGAGACAGAACAGCCACGGCTGTTAGTTCTGGTTGTTACTGAGGTGAGCACACCCTGACGTCTGTTTCACTGGTTATTGGCACACTGAAACACCGCAGAGTAAAACTGAGTGACTGTGAGTGAGATTAGACAGCAGCAAAACCCTCGCGAAAGAAGTGCAGGAGTTTGTCGATGGTGTGAGCTATGCTGACACTGCATCGATTTTTCCACCCTTCTGTTGTGATCATCAAAAAGAAATTTGCTGAAAATCATATTTTTCATTTATGACATATGGCAGCTTACCAGATATTTGTTTTGCGATCTTAAACTTTACACATCATTATTAACGTTTGAAACGTAACAGATGAGACTAGAATGATCCAAGAATTTTTTATAAACTCAAACTTTAGCTTTTTAACCTCTTTATAATTTACCCTGCGGGTTTTTCAGTCCTTTTGTAATTGCCGTGCACATCGAATTTGCAGGAGAACATCCAGCAATAATAAAAACTGGACTGAGCAGTCACTAATATGTGCCAAAATCCATGCTGCTAGCAAAACTAGAAAAACACAGCGTGACTTTATATATGAAGGAGTCACTGGAAGCATGCATTTATCAGCGCTAACACATCTACAAAACAACCTACATGCAATATCTGCACCTGAACGGTGTACAGTACTGCTGTAGAGGGATAGGAGCGATCTCACATCTTGAATAAATGGAATCCAGCAATAACTGAAAAAGCACCTTTATCTGTGCAATGCCTTCACGTGCATTATTTTAGGCACAGATATCACACGTGTTGCAGCATCATTCGTTATATATCTGCTAGATTGTTTTGTTCACTGTAAAAGAATTGCATAATATCACAGCGAGAATGACAAACGGGGTCAAATATTGCAATCAGCATTTATGGTAATTTGAAGACTAAAAACTGTCTTTCTATTTTCAGCCTTTAGAAGCTGCTGGATAAAAAGCTGACCATGTCCTGCTCTCAGTTTTCAACTGCGGTATGTGTAAAAACTAGTTGTGACATGATTGCAGCTATTATTATAACTCCTGTATTTGAACAGCATCAGTTTGGCTGCACTGGAAACAGTCAAATAGCTGCTCTTTGGTTGTATTTGTAGAAAGTAACAAAGGGTGATTAACAGATAATGAGTGTACCTCCAAGTGGAACTGAGGTTCTACATCTGATGAGTTACATTATTCTTCTACATTGTACACAAGTGATGAATGCAGGCTAATTGAAAACAACTAAACACATCACAATTCATTGTGAGCCAACTCTAACATAAACATACATCCCCTCTATCATCTTTTTGCCATTAGAGCAGAGATTCAGCTCCTTTTTAGAGACACTCTGAGGATGAATTAGTTAGAAAGATGTGTTGATGTAGTTATAGTGCATCATCTGGATCAATTATCTATAGAAGATCTAGCCTACTAGTCTGAAAAATGGAGCCAGTGGGAAATGCCTCTAAGGGCCAGCAGGAGGCTCTAGGTGCAAAAAGAAGCCTGATTGCTTAGTAGCCTGTAAGAAAATGGTTTCTCAACTGATCCATCACCTTAGTCAAAACGTACTTAATCAGTTTGTGGTGTTGATTGTGTGTTTCAAGCCTTACCAAATGTAGCACGGTGTTCATTTCGTAAATTATCGCTCCGTTTAGAGTATTTTGTGAGTAATAAACTGCCACTCTGTGAGTGTGCATCATCTCAGATTCACCCTTTGCTCATCCCATCTGGATGCAAAAACAAAAAAGCACAGACTAATGTCTTACAGTGGCCACATTTATCTTTTACACATAGTCTACTCCGTCTTGTAAATAAAAGGACATCCTCTCAGCCCCACATATCAACTAGATCAATTGTCTAACAGATTCAACAATGGAGAACTAAAATGCCACCTGTAATGACTGACTTTTAGTGAACAATAAACTTCAGCACTGTGAAAACTTTCTAAAGACACGGACACATTTTCTTTCAGGGCTTCCTGGTTCTTTTGCCAACAGGTTTTCATGCTCACGCCTCTGCTAGTGCAAAAATGTTTCCATGTATTTTCTGAAAAACACAAGAAAAATTCCTTATTTAAATTTGATCTTTGTCACTGGGTAAAAAAAAAGAAAAGAAAAAAATACTCTATATAAAACAGGGGGTTTGTATGACTGCAGAGACTTTTTATGGTTTGAAAGCTGGCACTTTACAGTTACCTGGGGAACTGGGACTCTGTGGTTATTCCAGTGGAGCGGTAATGAGGTTAAGGAGGAGAGACTAGGAAGAAAAAGGGAGTGGTGAAGACACACAAGAAGTCAGTACTACAGTGAATATGTTTTCATGTAACTGAACAAAACTCCATGCAGACTGAGTATGCCTTCCCCACGGACTAATTAGGAGTCATGACAGATTGTTGCAGCTTACACTCCCCTGTTCATTTACTGCAGTGCCATGACTCACCTGATCAACTCTGGTCTGTCTTCTTTCTCTACATATGCAAACAGGCTAATCTAGCCACAGGGAGAATTGGGAATGACTGGAGTTTAAGCACATCAAGTATTTAAGTAAAAAGAAACATCTGTCCATTCCTGTAATGAGAAACGTGCATTTTTCCACCCACACAATGATTGTAACAAATATGATTTTAACTGCCATAAATGTAAATTATGTCAGTTTGTTTAATTTATTGTGTTCATTTATGTTATTTATTTTCTTTATTTATTGTTCCTTTTGGGGTAGGAACTAAGGTTCATTCTGTGTTGCACACAGGCCTTTTTAAGTGACGTAAAGGGAAGTAAAAGGCATGTGCAAGAAGCTAAGTTAATAAGTTAACTAAGGCAGAAGAAGGAATAAATAAGCAGTTTAAAGTAAAAGAAAGCTGCAAAGAAGAAGAAATTGGGAATTATTTTTGTTAAGTTTTGTTCCTGAAGCGGACTCATTCCCTCACGGTTACGTGCAGCCAGCGAGGTACGTTAACTGTGTTTGTTTATCGCGTATTTGTTAACTTGGGTTTAAATGTTTATTTGTAATATTTATGTTGGTCATTCTGTACTTTTATGTAATAACAGTTTGACGGTGGATTTTATGGTGTTTCTGAGGAGAAGTGTGACAGAAGAATAAATCCATCTGTGAATGAAGAACCGTGGTGTCGTGTATTAACTGGAGGGATTGATAGTCAAACTCGGACCTGCCCAGACTCGCCCTATCAGCGCAAATTCGACAGCTCATCAAGACGGGAACACAGATAAGCCACTGTTTAGGACACACAGGTTCATAAGGTTTTCATGAAGAAGTCTATAAGCCAGACTCTAAAGTTTTTGGTCTGAAAAGTAACACAAGAGTTGGAAACTAAAAGGAACTGTGTATAGCCTGGCAGCCACGCTGTTTCACGTATATGAATGTGCATTTACGTAAGAGATGTAAATTCATGTTCAGCTGAATAATTATAGTTGGCTCTGAAAGGGCAGAAGTAAACTTTGTACATTTTGACAGAAATTCAGTTTGTATTTATGGTTCAGTGTCTTTTAAGAACTCTGTTAAGTGTACTTACTCTGTAATATTCTACATGTATGGGCTAATTTGAATGAGAGTGACTTCATTTAGTTAAGCTCATTCTTTCAGTATTCACAAATGTTGTTGCAGCTTGCTCTTCTATGCTGCCTGTGTATATCTGTGTCTAAATAATCAAAATGTCACATACAAGTAAAGAAGCTCAGGGTGCAGTAGCTGCTCCGGAAGAAGAGACTGAGTTAGAACAGACAGGTGAATCAAATATCGGGCAAAATATAGCACCACCTGAAGAGCCTCGTAGAAGTGAAAGAGCCCGAACATTAACAGAAAAAGGAAAGGAGTTTCAGAAAGAGCAAATCAAAGGGCTATTGCTTCGCTTTGACAGCAAATATGAACGATGGAAAGCTCTGATTAAGGTAGCTAAAAGATCTGTATTAAAACAGGATCCTAGTGACATCCTACAAGAACACATCACCAGTATTCAAAGGGAATTATCTGAGTTGAACATTGCTTATGATGATTACAGAAGAATTGATCAACCAGCCATGACATGCGTCGCAAGATGGATAACTGCATCTCGATCACAAAGACTGTAGTACAAAATGCTCAATCTGAAATGCAGGGAACAGCGGAGGAGTTGATTTGGCCAGATAATAGTTCTGTATTCTCATCGTCAGCCTCCAGTGTTTCACTTCCTGCCTCTAATGGTTCTAAAGCTTCTTCTATTCACTCAAACGTATCTTCACTTAGAAGACAAGAAGCTGCTGCCGAGTATGCAGCTACACAGGCTGTACTGCAGATTATGGCTGAACAAGAGGGCCACGAAGAGAAACTGCAAAACCTTGAAGCTGAAGAGAGGTTGATCATTGCAGACCAAGAAGCAGCAGCATTAGCTCGTCGTCTTGAAGGAGAAAGGGAAGAAACTGAACGTAGGCTAGAAAGAGAGAAACAAGAGGCTGCTCTCTTAAAGAAACAGCAAGAAGAGAATGCTGCAAGAAGAAGGTCTGTAGAAAACCTAAAGAGAGAACTTGAGCGTTTGGAAAATTTGAAAAGGCTGAATGCAGCCAAAGCAAGGCTTCAAGTATATGATGAGAGTGAGCTCAGTCCAGCCCAAGGGAATGCTGCACAGAGCCTGGATCTACATAAGGTTATGCAGCCACTCAATCAGGTGAAGACTGAGGACCAGCACTCACAACCACCAAAGGATGCAGTGCTAACACATGTGCTCCACGATAGCACAGGAGAGCTCGTGAAGGTCTTAGCTGAGGCTATATCAGCAAATAGGCTACCCATTCCAGAGCCCACAGTTTTTAGTGGTGATCCACTCAAGTTTAATCATTGGAAGTCATCCTTCCAAACTCTTATTGAAAAGAAAAACATTCCAAGCTCGGAGAAAATATTCTTCCTCCAGAAATATGTTGGAGGAGCAGCTAGAGAGGCATTAGAAGGTTATTTTCTGATTGGTTCAGATACTGCACATGTTGCTGCATGGGAACTCCTCAATGAGCGATACGGCCAGCCTTTTATGATTGCCAAAGCCTGCCGAGACAAATTACATGCCTGGCCAAAGATAGCATCAAGAGAGAGCGCTGACTTAAGGAAATTTGTGGACTTTTTACGCAGTTGTGAATGTGCCATGGCTCACAATGAGAGTCTGCGTATTCTTGATGATGGCATTGAAAACCAAAAACTGACAGCCAAGTTGCCTGATTGGTTAAGCAGCAGATGGAACCGAAAAGCCACACAGTATCAGCTGGAGCATGGAAGGTTCCCAGATTTCAAGTATTTCGTAACTTTCCTGACTTTGGAGGCTAGTATTGCTTGTAACCCTGTTACATCTTACTATGCTTTGCGGCAAGGGGAGCCAAAAAGGACAAGATCTAAACCTCAGAATGTAGTGACCTCTAAGAACCAAGCAGCAAATGCAAGGATTTTTACAACTAACACCACTGAGAAGAGCATAAGCACATGTATGTTTTGTAAGAAAACAGGGCATGTCTTGCACAAGTGCCGTAGACTAACTGCAAGGCCAGTTGCTGACAGAGTGAAGTTCATACAAGGTGAGAAACTGTGCTTTGGCTGTTTGAGTCCTGGCCATCAATCCAAGCATTGCAGCAACCGGATGGTCTGCGACACCTGCTCAAAGCGCCACCCCACATGCTTACATGAGGGTCGCTCAAAGCAAAAGGAAAATGACGAGACAAGTTGCAGTAAAGAAAGAAAGCCACAATCGCCGCAAGACACCACTCACGAAACCACATCCAATAGAGTTGTGCATGATGGTAACAGTGCTCAGACTTCAGCAATAGTTCCTGTTTATGCATCAATGCCAAGTGATTCAAACAAAGAAGTCCTTGTCTATGCTCTGTTAGATTCACAAAGTGATTCTTCATTCATTCTTGAAGAAGTGGTAGATGCTCTTGATGTTAATGCAGAGCCAGTCAAGTTGAAGCTGTCTACAATGTCTTCCAAGGAGACAATTGTACCATGCAAAAGACTCAAAGGTCTACAAATAAGAGGGTTATCTTCTTCTAAGAAGATCACAGTGCCAACGGTCTACACTCGTGAATTCATACCTGCCAATCGTACACACATTCCAACACCAGAGACTGCAAAGGCATGGCCTCATTTAGAGCATCTTGCGGAACACATTGCCCCGCCGAAGAAATGTGAAATCGGTCTTCTTATCGGGTATAACTGTCCACAAGCACTAATGCCTAGAGAAGTTGTATGTGGTGAGGACAACCAGCCCTTCGCACAGAAAACTGACGTAGGCTGGAGCATAGTGAGCTATGGTGATCCAGGTGAACACTACAGTGATGCAATAGGAGTAAGTCACCGCATCATTGTAAAGCAAGTGACCCCTGAACCCAAAGTAACAAGTAAGTTGAAGAGCGAAGTTCATTATGTTTGCAAAACAAGAATTAAGGAGATGACTGCTCCAGAAGACATACTTAAGGTGCTGGAATCTGACTTCAGTGAAAGGCTTGGAGAAGAGACAAATCTCTCGCAAGAAGATCTCCGGTTTTTGACTAAAATGAAAGAAGAAATTAAGCACAAAGAAGACGGACATCTTGAAATGCCTCTGCCTTTTAAACAGAGCAGGCCAGAGCTACCAAATAACAAGCCAAGTGCTGTTCAACGCCTCATGTGCTTGGAAAAGAAGCTCAAGAGAGACCAGAAATATCGGAGAGACTACATGAACTTCATGGAAGACATTATCAGTCGTGGTGAAGCAGAAAAGGTCCCAGAAAAAGAGCTTGATAAACGATCAGCTTGGTATATTCCCCACCATGGCGTATACCACCCTCAAAAGCCAGAGAAACTGCGAGTGGTCTTTGATTGCTCGGCAAGATTTCAAGACATGTCATTGAATGACTACCTTCTTACAGGGCCAGAGCTCACAAACACCTTGGTGGGAGTTCTTTGTAGATTTCGAAAGGGCCCAGTCGCTATTATGTGTGATGTGGAACGAATGTTTCATCAATTCCATGTAAAGCCTGAAGACCAAGACTACTTGAGGTTCTTATGGTGGGAGAATGGTGATCTTGAGTCTCCGCCATCAGTTTTTCGGATGAAAGTCCATTTGTTTGGAGCAGCTTCCTCACCTGGCTGTGCCAATTTTGGACTTAAACATCTAGCCACAGAAGGTCAAGATCGATTTAACCAAAGCACTGTCAAGTTCATCCGAAGAAATTTTTATGTTGATGATGGACTGGTGAGTGTAAGGTCTGATGCTGAGGCAATCAAGCTGATCAAGGAAGCAAGAGAGCTTTGCAGCACAGGCAAGCTTAGACTACACAAGTTCATTTCCAACAGCAAGAAGGTATTGGAGTCAATACCAAAGGAAGAGTGTGCAGACAGTGTCAAAGAACTGGACATAGATTTAGGGGAGCCACTCCTAGAAAGAGCACTGGGCGTGCAATGGTGCGTATCCTCTGATGACTTTCAGTTCAGAGTAACTGTCAAGAAACACCCAATGACGAGAAGGGGAGTGCTATCCACAGTAGCTTCCATCTACGATCCTTTGGGTTTCGTAGCACCGTTTGTTTTGCGTGGGAAGTTGATCTTGCAACAGTTGAGTCGAGAGAAAGCTAGTTGGGATGAACCACTTTCAGAGGAGTGCAGATCACAGTGGCAGTCATGGTTACAAGATCTCCATAACTTGTGTCAAGTAAAGATTAAGAGGTGCTACATACCAGCAAGCTTCATAGATGTCAAGCAGTACGAGTTACAGCACTTCTCAGATGCTAGCTTCACAGGTTATGGGGAGTGCACTTATCTAAGAGCAGTGGACTCTAATGGCAGCGTACACTGCTCACTTGTCATGGGGAAAGCACGTGTTGCCCCCACTAAGGTCACAACAGTTCCAAGGCTTGAGTTGTCTGCAGCAGTGGTTGCTGCGAAGATGGGTGCCATCTTAAAACATGAGCTCGAAATAGACAACCTTAAGGAATATTATTGGACTGATTCAAAGGTTGTTCTCGGGTACATTAATAATGATGCCAGACGCTTTCATGTTTTCGTGGCAAATAGGATCCAGAGAATCAAAGCCACCACAGATGTCAACCAGTGGTATCATGTGCAGTCCGAAGACAATCCGGCGGACCATGCTTCGAGAGGGTTATCGGCAGATCGGCTCGTTGCTTCAAATTGGTTCACTGGCCCAGACTTTCTGTGGGAAAGGGAGCTACCCACAAGAGATGCTAAGGTGGGAGAGGTTAGTGATACTGATCCAGAACTTCGAAGGGCTCAGGTGCTCAACACCAGCGCAAGGATAAATAGAACATTGTTGGACCGCCTGACTAAGTTTTCTGACTGGAAAAGAGTTGTTAAGGCTATTGCTTGTCTTAAACGTCATGCTAAGCAAGTTAAGGGTCTTAGTCCCAAACTCAATGGAAGTACAAGTGTTGAGGAAAGACAACAAGCTGAACTTTTCCTAATCAGATTGGTCCAAACAGAAGTATTCAGCAGTGAAATCAAGAATTTACAGCAATCCAAGGACGTAAAATCCAAAGACAAATAATAAGCATGTGTTAAACTAAATGCTTATAACTTGAAGATGCAAATCTGGGAAGAAATCTCAAGTTGAGATTTGGTGGGAGTTTAACTGCCATAAATGTAAATTATGTCAGTTTGTTTAATTTATTGTGTTCATTTATGTTATTTATTTTCTTTATTTATTGTTCCTTTTGGGGTAGGAACTAAGGTTCATTCTGTGTTGCACACAGGCCTTTTTAAGTGACGTAAAAGGCATGTGCAAGAAGCTAAGTTAATAAGTTAACTAAGGCAGAAGAAGGAATAAATAAGCAGTTTAAAGTAAAAGAAAGCTGCAAAGAAGAAGAAATTGGGAATTATTTTTGTTAAGTTTTGTTCCTGAAGCGGACTCATTCCCTCACGGTTACGTGCAGCCAGCGAGGTACGTTAACTGTGTTTGTTTATCGCGTATTTGTTAACTTGGGTTTAAATGTTTATTTGTAATATTTATGTTGGTCATTCTGTACTTTTATGTAATAACAGTTTGACGGTGGATTTTATGGTGTTTCTGAGGAGAAGTGTGACAGAAGAATAAATCCATCTGTGAATGAAGAACCGTGGTGTCGTGTATTAACTGG
Source organism: Copadichromis virginalis (assembly GCF_057382275.1). NCBI lineage: Eukaryota > Metazoa > Chordata > Actinopteri > Cichliformes > Cichlidae > Copadichromis > Copadichromis virginalis. The sequence continues at coordinate 3,922,361 of NC_140624.1, read as the reverse complement.
AGGGAGTGATAATGATTTCAAATGTTGCAAATCAAGCAAATTCAATGGAATGAAAAACTAAAGGAGAGCACCTACATTTTTTAAGATTAACTCTTTGGTTCTGCTCCAGGAGTGCTGCAGGAAGCACATGCTTCATTCGGGCTGTAGTGGGGCCAGGCTGCACTGTAGAAGCATCACAAGTTCTTCTTCCAAGACCAGCAACTCCTCCAGCTTCCCATCTGTTCCTATGTAGCTGGAAACTGCCCATTTAAATAAATTGTTTCCACTTTAATAGAACCTATGAAAAGAAATGTTGGGTAGCAGTCCAGCCACGAGGAAATCTGACTTTGAACCAAAGTGTCAAGAGTTTCAGTCTCATCTGGGACCACTTTAAAGTTTCACTTTTACTCTCTGTTTTGTTAGTTTTAGACAGAAAAAAATCAATTAGTTGAGGAATGGAACAAAAACTAGTGTTATAAAAAAAAACTCATAGTCTGGGTCAAGCTCATAAAATTAAATACAAAGAACAAGATTCAAGATTCTTTATTTGTCACATGCATAGTTATGCAAGTACAACACACAGCGAAATGTATCCTGACACGCTCCTCGACTGTGCAAAAGTTGAGAGAAGAACATTATATACAATAAGTGAATACATACATGGGGGACACTATGTGCAATGTGCTCATTCTGCAATATCTAAAGTCGATGGCACCATTTAATTGCGCTGTGCAACGTTTAAATATAAACACACTGTAGTCTTCACATAAAATGCATGAAATGATTTTTTGGGAGAGTAGAGTCACCCCGTACAATTATGCAGGTATCTTTGGATGCATTTTGGACCGATACTTCATTGGGCTAGGAGTTACTAGACCATTCATGTTCCGGTGATGGATTGTACCTGATAATGTAGACATTACTGCAACCTGATAGACATTAAAGACCTTCTACTGTTGCAAAACGCAGCAGTTGGGCATCAGAGCACCTCTGAACAAGTTTGACCAGACATTAAAGCAAGACTGTCATAACTACGGCATATTCAACATGATCAAAGTGTCGTCTGTATCTGTTTCAGTCTCTTCCTCTGTCTGTGGGGCCTCTATGACGAGTGTTTGAGTATGCACGATAAGGAGCATCCATAAGCCAGCCATCTGGAAGACAAGGGTGTACCTTGGCAGTCGTGGGCACTAATCACCCTCTGTAAACATACATATGTAACCCATATTGAATGTCTTGCTAGAGACTTGCCTCCTTGTCTTTGATACAGATGGATTGTCTAGATAGAAGTTGTCAGAACTTGCCTGTGGACTATTTAAATTAACTTAAAGTTTTTCTTAACTCACCCTGTAGTTCCACAGTCATCAGGATACTCAGTGGAAAAGAGCGCCCCGAGACCTTTAGGTAACAAATACTCAGGTTTGTAAGCTGTGATAGCAAAGTTGTCCTTTCCAGTTTTTACACTGGGGCCTCCAGTGAGTCACAATTTTTCAGTTAATCATATTAGAATACAGACAGATCCCTAATAGTGTTAGAATAGTACAAAGACATTATCTAGTGCCTGGGTATACACTGCAGTATGAGATATTGATTTAATACAGCATATGATGTGAAGCGCTCAGCTAAATATCTTATTAGCTTTACTGATGAGATCCAAACTGAGAAATAAAATAACAATGATTCAGCTTTAAGGCATGACGCCAAGATATAGAACTGGGAGGAAGTGAGTTCCCCTAAAGTCGATTTGATTGGCTACAAGCTGCAAATTGATCACAATTGAATTCCAGCATTGCTTAGACGTCACAGATTAACAGATAACATAGGTGGTCCGTCTGAAATAAAAACGATCAGGATACCTTGATATTACAAGCAGTCCCTCTGCGTGTCATAAAGAAATCTAAAAACTCGAAATTTTATATTTGAAACCTCCCTTTCAGTAGATTCAATTTTCAACCTACGGAGCTTATGAACAAAACCTACCTGACCTGTTACTGTGAGAGCAGTCAGTGCTATTAGTCACTTTACTATTGTTCTCTGCCTCTTTATATGCAATGTGTTTGTGATTTCAAAGCAACAAATTACACAGAAATATCGACCACCAAAAGTTCAGTTCAGACAACTCATGCTTAAAACGATTTATTTAAGTGGGAGAACAGAGTTAGTTTGAAGCATAAGCTCCTTGTTCATCACTCCCAGGAAACATATTACATATTAGAGGTTTAGGACTGATGAATAAGCTTCCCCCACCTGGAGCTTAGGTGTACGCGTATCTGCTGGGGGTGTGGAAACAGATTTGTTGGGCAGCAGCATCACTTTCATGTCAGAGTGAGAGATGAGAAATACTGCAGCACAGACAAGGACACATTTTCATGTTTGTTTGAGGTGAGGCACGATGCAAGTGCGTATACAGCGCACATTAATTTCACAAGCTTTGCTCCATTATTGTCCGAGTTTCTTCACCTGTCATTCTTCTATAGTAATAACATTTTACTGATGCTAATGTCATCTTTACTTGGTGCTAAGGCATAAACTCATATGACAGCATACTGTAAAGTATACCGTTTGATGATTGGAGCACAGACTCCAGTCGCTGCAGTAAGTATAACATATAACATCAGCAGGTGGTGTTAATGTGGGCCAAACCAATCAGAGAGCTCATACAGTAGCTCCTCTAATAACAGTTTCCTGCTATAACAAATTGATAGTGTGGTAATGGGCTGCACAACCCTGACTTCTCATCTCAGAAAGTGTCATTATGAGCGAGGCACACGTGTACAGAGCCATACGATGCAAAAACCCGTGACTCACATAAAGTCTGGTAAATGTGGATGATGTTTGAAGCTGAATGCTTGGGTGACACTGAAATTCTTGTAACAGTATTTTCCTGCAAATGAACATTTTTTTATGTCTTTAAATTTTGACCCATCCTAAAATTTCTGTTTTGCCTCTAATATGAAACCAAACAACATGGAATTGCATAGTTAAGGTTATAACTTTACCCTGTGTCACATAGTCACGCAGTTTTTGCAGACACAATTAGGGAATGTGAATTTTTGCAAACAGTGGCATGCAATTAGGGAGAAGCAACTACTTTGTTTGTTGTGGAAGATCTTTTACACCTTTTCACAAAGCTCATCCACTCCCTTTCTATTTTCCACCACTATGACGTGCAGTGACTCCGCTCTCTCGTCTTCAGCTTGTTCAGAATGCTGCAGCCCAACTAGCGCAACCATATTTCCCCGGTCTTGGCTCGTTTACACTGGCTTCCAGTACTCTCTAGACTTGATTTTAAGATTTTATTTGTTGTTTTTAAGTATCTAAATGGATCAGCTCTGCCGTACCTCTCTGATCTTTTAACTATCAATACTCCAAACAGCACTCTTAGGTCAGCTGATAAGTTGCTTCTGATTGTTCCTGGACTAAAGCACAGAGGAGACGGGGCCTTTGTGATTACTGCACCTAAACTTTGGAACAGCCTGTCTCTTCAAATTAGGATTTGCTCCAACACTCGACATCTTTAAATCCCATCTGAAAACACATCTTTACTCCCCAGCTTTTAATTGTGACTGAGTTAGAGCACTTTGATCTACCTGTGTTGTTTTTACATGTGCTTATAAATAAATAAATTGATAGATTGATTGATAAGGATTGCTAATATGGCTGACTGGCAGAAGCCTGGGAGCTCAGTGGGTCAGAGGTGGGACTCTGTTTGAAGTGAATGTTGATCTTTATAGGTCACAACAACCGTTCAGAATGACCATAACAGACAGCAACGTGACTACAAAGAGTCAAAGAAAGCAAAGATACAAAATGACTACAAAGAGACTTCAAATCAGCACAGAATGGCCACCAAAACATCAAAATGACTACAAAGAAGCAGACTTTTGTTTTGAAATATTGACAGAAAACACAAAACTTGCTGTTTCAATCACATGGTGGTAATTACCTGCATGTTATTATCTCCGAGGCTGTTGTTCTTACTGTCATCAGTAATGTCAACAGAGTGTTCGGCTGATTATGCACTTCATTAACAATTACTTTCATTTGCCAGGAGCTTTCCAGCAGATCTTCTGCTCCTGTAAGGGCAAACTCTATTATCTGGAGGCAGAGCTGGACAGTGATGTGACTGAATCGTTATTACTGTCCTGTAAATGACGCGGGTTTCAAAGTGGACGCTGTTTTTAAAGAAATAGACAGAAAGCTCACTCAGCTACCGAGTGGAAATGCGGTTGTCTTCTGGAATCTGTTGACCTTTACTTGCTGCTAATTGGTGCAGAAAAAGACAGTGAACAATAACATTTGTTTAAGCAAGACACTGATTAATTTACGCTGAACGACTGCACGAGTGCCGTTTGCACCTCAGGACACAGAGGATGTCAGCTGGATTCAAATCAACACAAGGCTGAGGGACCTGTGAGCAGACCTACATTTACCCTGGCTGGCTGGCTTGTGCTGCAGATGGTGTATTTACTCTTTAAAGATGCAGCCCGTCACAGGTGTGCCTCCAAAGTTGCTGTTTTTTAGGCGCAATGTCATTTGATTACACAGACTATCCCGGGCAGTAATTAATGCCCAGTTCGGAGCTCGACTCTGTTATTAGAATCAATTGATTTGATCGTTTATACAGAACCCAGGGACATCACGATGTTGAAGCAGCCACCTAGTGATTAGTAAATCAGTGAGACATGAAAAGGAACTGAGTTACTATTCTTCACTGTCTATTCGAGGCATGCTCTTCTCAGGACACAACACTATCAGTCACTGGCACGAGTAAATGAGTCTCATTCATCAAACTGTGACGAAGCCAAGAAAGATATCAGGAGTATAAAAACGAGGCCAAATATAATACTAGTGTGGCAATATTTACCAGAGTGTAAACAGCCACATGAAGTGACACATGCTCTATTCTAGTAAAATGAATTTACATTTATACATATTTTAATTTCTATACTAGAATTTATTGTAATTATATACTGCTATAGTTTGTGATTATAACAATTTGCATTACATCATTGTGCACGTGCAAATTTTAGTCCTGTTTTGCAATGTGATACCTGTTTCCTTTGCTCCTGCTGTTGTTCACACTATGCTTCTGTGTAATTTGCAGAAAGATAATGATATTTTCAGAGAGCACAATGAGGTCCCTCTAGGTCCCATGCTTATACAGAGGGGGGCAACAGCTAGCTGACACAAAGAGCCCACACTATATTTCCTCTTCCATTAACGTCTGTCTGCAGGGAGGAAAGTTTAATGAGCTTTTGGTGTTTTCCGATTGCCTATTAAACCTTCTCTTGGTTTGATTCTTTGAATCTCTGCCCTGGTGCCCGCAAGTATAACACCACAAGTGATCTTAACATTTTCCCCTCATTACTAGAGGGGATTATAATGTTCTAGTTGACATAAGGGTGAGCTTGGTCAATTTATGAGTCTAAATGAAAAGAATGACATTTTAAAATTTTAAAATCCAATTAAACCCTGTTAAAGCTCATAAATCACCATTTGGGAACTAGTTATTGTTATATAGTGTAAGATTACCATTTAACAGCGATAAAGGAAAACAACAGCAACAATCCTTCATGTTCCAGTGGTAAATGTGTAACTAATCAGCTTAGTTTCCTTTGCTGCATGATGGCATTCACAGTGAATGTGAGGAAGAGACAGAGTAGAAAACACGAACCACTTCAGCAGGGATGACGAGGAGGCGAAAAGTGACATTTTACTTATTAAAGTCTTTAAACTCCAATTACGGTGCCTAATTATCTGATCCTGCTGGAGAAGGATTAATGAAGCTGCTCAGCTCCCATCTGGTAGTGACAGCGATGCTATGCATGAGTATGCATACACACAGGTGTGTATGTGTGTGTGGAATGAGAGCGTTATCAAAGCCGGGGAGAGGAGAGGATAAGGAGGCTCCATAAGCTCTTATACATCTGGAAACCATCAATGAAAAAAAAAAAACAGACTTGAATGAATGAGAGACACTTTAATACTAAGTTATAAGTTGGTCCTACAAGTGCAGATGTACAAACGTATATACTTGACATGGGGACACATTGTGAACTGGAAAAAGCTTCCATATTTGCAGAGGAGCCACATGTTTAATTTGGCACAGATTTTTACAACAAATGCTCTTCCTGGCATAACCCTGCCTGGGATTTGAGTCTCGAACTGAGGACCTTACACGTGTTAGGCATGATTGACAAGCAGCTTCATAACCCCAGAGTCAATCATTAGAAGTTTAAATAGAGCATTAAGCTTCACTGAATAACACTGTTGTCTTTAATTGGATTCATGTGAGCAGCAGAGTTTTACTAACACGTAATAGCAATGCCAGCCAGAGTGCAAACTGCCTACATCATCCTTATTAATCAGTGTAGATGGAACCATATGGAAATGATTCCCTTCCATCGATGTTTTTTAAATGATCCTTCACAAAATAAAAGCCCTGCTGCCCATCTTGATGGGACAAAATATGCAAAAATCTTCCCTAAAGTTCCCTAAAGTTAGCTATTTGGTTAAAATAATTCCATTTAATATCGTTTGAATTCCTTGGAACAGCAGGGGCCTTATTTTGGGATTTAGGGGGCAACTGTTTAGCAGTTTTCAACTTTCAGCAGATAGTTTATCTGATGCTCCTGCAATTGTTTTATTAGCACAGAGACAGGCTTTCAAATTTAAACAGCCAGTGTTAATCAAAACGTCTTCCTCCAGATTTTGAGTGATTAGATCCTCCGGTGGTAAACACAAAAGCAGTGCAGACAACTGTGATGTGTCTGGGTCATTTTAGATAACGGCTAAGATCAAGAATATTGTCAGCTGTTCTGCTGGCAGCAATTGTGGCAGTAGCCTATTTGTCTTGACTTTATTGTGTCTGCGATGTTTGATTCGATGTGAATGATGATGTAACCTCACACAGTTGACAAACTACTGCAATCCATCTTAAGCAGCAGCTCAAACGTTCATTCATTTCAAGGAGCAAAATAAGGAACAGGCAACAGTATTGTGTCTTCAGTCAAAGTCAGAGTATCGATTTTCAAAAAGCTCTGCACATTAATCCACTGCATTTGGAGTCCTTAGGTCAATGTGAGTGCAGCATAAAATCAGCTGAGGTCAGTCTTCTTTAAACTGGTAATGATTCATTTTAAAGTAAAATAAAATAAAATTCATGACACCTAAATATCTAGAATTTGCAAAAGGCTCCAATGATCAAGGTAACACACACACGCACATATTTAAATGATAAAAGAAGGTGAGAAGCATGAAATTAAAAAGTACTAGAACATATGTAGCATGTGACATTAAAAATACAGGAAAGCAATGACACGATTTAAAACATTAAATTCTGAACAGTGTTTTGTTCAGCAGCATTGCAGTTAATAGCACTTGCATAAGTGCAGCGCTTAAAGTATTAACAATGGCATTTCACAACAGACAGTTTAATTAATTACACATAATGATTCAGGAAACACTATTAACTTGTTGCAAAGAATTCAAATGCCAAGTCTGGATGCAAATGTTCCTCAGCGAGAGCTGTTTTGCAGTTTTATCAGAATCGGTGCCCGTCTGCTGAATAATGAATGCATGTAAATGGAGCAGCCACAGTAAGGCTGTGGTTGAAGAGCATCTGCATGGTTGAACTGAACAGTAAATGCTCCTTTTAACAGCTTGAATGAGACTGCTGTGTCCCTGAAACACAGCACGCTGTCAGTGCGCTTCTTTTAAGCACTTGAAACGCTGCTTTAAAATGACACCGTTTACATGCAGAAGAATTGCAGTAAATGGGAGCACGGCTTATGCGATGAATGGAGAAAGGAAGGTGAACACCTCGGTGTCTGCGTGCTGCTTTTGCTAGTCAACCCCGTATCCAGCAGCTCGGTACGATGGACTCTGCCTGACCTGGGAGGCCCACAGCTAAGGGCTGAAGACCAGATGGCGAAACATTTTGCCTTATTGGAATGTCCTTGAAACGGGAGAAAATACAGCCAAGATTTTCCAAAAATAGACACAAATACACTGAGGGGAGATAATGCAACAGGAGCAACAGTGTTTTGCATTGTACAGGAATACACTGTAAGATTGTGTTGTTACAGTGTCCACCCATTCTTACTGTGCATCCAACATGTTTAAACTAAAGTGAATAACAGTTGTCACAGTAAATATCTGATAGATTAGATTAGATTAGATAGAACTTTATTAATCCCTCGGGTGGGTTCCTCTGGGAAATTCGATTTCCAAAAAAAAGCACAGCACCGACAGAAGTTACAGAGTTACAGAATATTATATATATATATATATATATATATATATATATATATATATATATATATATAATACACACACACACACACATATATATATATAAATACAGAGACAATATAAATAAAATATACGAAGGGGATAAATAGAATAAATAGGAATAAAAATAAAAATACAAGTGAATAAAGTTCAGGCCATGTGCCGCCTATTGTGCAAGAAAACTATAAAGGACACTTTTTAAATAAATACTTTTAACTAGATACAGTAGAAAATTGCATGTTTCTTCTTTTAATTTCACAGATCAAACATTTTTTCATCAACAAAGGATATGAAGATCTATCCTAGCAGCTACAGTACTGTGCAAAAGTTTTTGGCAGGTGTGAAAAAATGCTGTAAATAAAGAAAGCTCTCAGGAATATAAATGATTGTTTATTGGCGCCAAATGTATTCTGCAGCAGCACAACGACCCCAAACACACAGCCAAAGTCATTAAGAACTATCTTCAGCGTAAAGAAACAGAGCCCTGATCTCAACATCATCGAGTGTGTCTGGGATTACATGAAGAGACAGAAGGATGTGAGGAAGCTTACAGGATCTGGGGTTAGTTCTCCAAGACGTTTGAAACAACATACCAGCCGAGTTCCTTCAAAAACTGTGTGCAAGCGGACCTAGAAGAAGGCAAAGGGTGGTAACAGCAAATATTGATGTGATTTCGATTTGTCTTTTGTTGATTGATGATAATAAATGATTAACCATTTTTGAAAGCATTCTTTGTTTACAGCATTTTTTCTCACCTGCCTAAAATGTTTGCACAGTTCTATATGTTGCAGTTTTTGACCCATGATCAAACAAGTGCGTGATCACCAGCTGAGAAAGTCATGAATTCCTTGTCTGTGGGGTGTGTGCCATATTTTTTAGAAACCTGAGGGAACTCTGTGGGCTGTAGCTTTAACTCTGCTACTGCAATCCTGCCTCTAAATTATACATTTATAAGAAACTATACTGCGTACTCATTTGGGCTTTGAGGGAAACAGTGTCTCCCAGACCTTTAGACCTTTTTGAATGCAGACAGCTCTTTTTTTCCTTATATAGTGTTTTTAGTGGTATAATATTAATACATATGTGTGTATATGAATAAAGGTATGTGTCTGTTGGTAAGGACACTTCTTAGTTCCATCTACAAAATTTAAAATGCTACAAGGTTTTCTGAAAAGTCAAATGACACCTGAGCTAAGTGATAGAAATAATAAGAATTAATTCATATAATTTGTTTTTGTTAGCACTTTGCAATAATAATTTGGTCATTTTGACTCTCCTAGAATATGTAACTAGGGGGGAAAGATTATGGGCTTTTAAATCCCTCATACAATTCCTTTTTCTCATCGTACTGCCATGAGCCAAACAGGAAAAGAGCGGATGAACTCACTAATGATTTCTGTGATCAAAGACGTAGGCACTAAATATTTTACACATGGCATATAAAGAGTAGGAATGTTCCTTTATGAGAACAATCTATTCTTCCTGCTTGGCTGTGCTGTGCGCCTGTGTGTATGTACATGTGTGTGTGTGTGCATGTGTGTGTGGCAGTAAAACCTAGAGCAACGCCTCCTTTGTGGGTCGTAACTGCTGGTGGGCCTGCAGGTTTGACAGTCTGTGCTGACAGAGCTACAGCTCTGTGAGTCTCTCGTGTCAAAGGCGTCTGGACCTGAAGCTGTTTTCTCAGCTCTTGCGTTGTCTGCTCTCTGGATCCGTGTTTGCTTTACTTTCTCGCACCGTGTTATCTTCCCAGCACCATCTAGCCTTTCATTCTGTGCACTCGTAATCAGTCCCTGTGTCACAGCTTTTCATCTCCCTCTTTCTGTTTCTCTTTCTTTATAGTTCCCTTACACGGTATAAACTATAGTGAGAAATCTGCTCTCACTCAGCTGTAACGCTGCGAGACAGTCCCAGCTTTCTAATTTCCTGACATGAATGCTGATGACTGCTGTGTGCACCAACCCACCAGGCTGTGGGAAAACAACCTTGAAGCATTGCACATTTCCAAAAATCACACTACACCCTTTTGTCATTTGGATCTGAACAAGGAGCAAAACTGATTTATAGATAATGAAACTGAAATTGAAAAAAAAAGCTCAGATGATGTGACTTTGTCAGAGTGAGAGAGACAGAAAGAGAGAGGGTGAGAGGTTAAATCAACCTCATTGTGAAATGTTGAAGTGGCCTGACTCATATCACCTCGGTAACAGGGCAGAGAGAGTGTTTGTTAAAGCTTTAACAGAGATGCAAGGCATAATCATCCTTAAAAGATCACTGTAATATCAACATAGACAGGTCGGATTCAAAACGAAAACATAAAAGTCTTATTTTTCCTACAACAACCAACCAACTAACAAACCAGCCAGCCAAACAAATAAAGATGCACACATATTAGAGGAATGGCTGGAAGACCGTGACAATGAGTCAGCTGAAGAATGAAACCTAGAACTAGAAATTGAAAAATGATCGATTGAGTCCACTAAATCCACTTAGACACTGTTAGAAAACTAAAAAACAGTTAGAATAGAAAGACTCTCGAAGCACTACAATACATTGGGCTATTGTTTAATGAACTACTGCAAACTATAAAATGTCAAATTAATCATATTTAATTTCAGTGACATATTACATTACAAACATTAAAAGCACTGTAAGCAAAAAAGTAATTAAGGGTCTAATAAGGTCTGAACAAAGGTCCAGGTCTTCAGAAGTGTTAGCTCAGGCTGGTAAGACAGAGTTCTTACCTCGACTTGTGTCCATGAAGCATGAAGTCCAGTGCTCCTGTAGATATTCATGAATATTTGTCCCTGTGCATTTATCCATTCAACCATCAATCTTCTTCCACTTATCTAATTCAGGGTCGTGGGGGAGCTGGATGCTATTCCTGGTGCCACAGGGTGAGAGGCGGGATACATCTTGCCAGTCTGTCCAGGATTTACCCTGCAGGGTGAACACATAGAGAAATAGAGTCAGACTAATGATCACAAACACATTCACACCTACAGGCAATTTAGAATCACGAATTAACCTAATCTTGGGCTGCAGGAGGAGTTCCCAGAGAGAATATGGGGAGAACATGCACACTGTACACAGAAAGCCACTACAGTACATCACTGTACTCCTGCATCTTTTTTTTATTTTTAGACAAAGGAGTGCTTTCAGCTTACACTAATGCCACTTTAATTCTAATGTAGAAAAAAAAAGAAACTTACTGTCATCAGAATGTGCATAATGTAACTAAAAATATCACTGTATGACCTGGATGACTGAGAACCTTCACAGACATCACTGTACTGTGTTATCAGAAAGTGTTAGTGTGAAATATTTGCCTGAGGTTGGCGTGGTGCATTAGTTAGGACTGCTGCCTTACTGCAGGAAGGTTCAGAGTTCAAACACTGTCATGGTCCTGGGTCCTTTTGACCCAGCGTTTTGTGTTTTCTATTAGTGTGATTATTGGTTCTGTTCTTCCTCTGTTTAGTGTTTACTCTGTTCTGCCCGTGTGTTCCTGTATCAAGTCCGCGTTTCTTAGTTTGTGTCCTTTCATGTGTAAGTTCCTGTTTTATTTTGAAGGTCTGCGTCTTATGTGAGTGTTTTCAGTTGCCTCCCTAGTCTCGTCACGTTAATCACTCCCAGCTGTGTCCCCCACCTGTGTGTGATCTCCCTGTGTTCTCTGAGTGTTTTTAAGTCTTGTCTTCTGTCTTAGTCGTTGCTGGTTCGTCTGTGTTGTTTCCCCTCGGTCTCCCTGTGTCTCTCCGTATGTATTTCCCCGGACCTCCCTGCATCTTCGTTTCTGGTTTGTTTTGTTAGTTTTACCCAGTTTAGCTTCTAGTTTTATGTTCCCAGTGCCACTGTTGTTTGTATTTCCTTTTGGTTTAATAAATACTCACCTGCACCTGAGCTGCCGCTATTCTGCCCTCACTGATACACTGGATACAGTTATGCAGATAGATAAACTCCTCGACAACTGACAGGTGTATCGTCCCTTTTATTGACGCTGCCTTCAATTATCAACGGAGTGAAACTACAAACAGAAGAAATAAGCAATATTCAGCCTATATATTCACACGATAATGCAAATCAGTTGGCTAAACTAGCTAACATTGGAAAGAAAGTAAATCTGAATACAGTACACCTTTAACCATAAAAGTGCATAAATAATAGCCAATATAGTTGCATTAACTCTTGTTCAACTTAAATACTCACAAGCGATGCTTTCTGTAAAACAACGAAGAGGATGGATGCAGATGTTTATCTGAACAACATGCTGAGTCAGTCTTTTCTCAAAGTGTGCTGCATTACTAACTCTACAGCTAATAACAAACAAATCTTGGCATGAAAGAACTGTAGCGACTCTTGCTGGTGGGAAGAAGAACTACACCAGCACACTCCCCGTCTGACATCTATTGGATGTCATCACCATCTTTAAGGATCAATGTCTCTATTAGTATTTCGCAGCAGGAGTACAGTCTCTGTCACTGGTCTTAAGAAGGTTTTAGATATTCATCCAGAAGTGACCTTTACCTCAATCTTTCTGACATGTCCGTCTTGGCTAGGAAAGGTCTCAACAACCACCCCCATGGGCCAGTGGTTTCTTTTAGCTCGACTGTCCTTTAGAAGAACTAGATCTCCCTTTTGAAGGTTTTGACTCACAGATTGCCATTTTCTTCACTCTTGGAGTGTCGGCAGGTACTGTGTTTTCCAACGGTGCCAGAAGACATTTGAAAGATGTTGCACTTGTCTCCATTGGCGTCCGAACATATCTTTATTGTCAAAGTGTCCGGGTGGTGTAGGTGGTAATCCAGTTTTCTGCGTAAGGAGGGTAGCAGGCGTAAGAAGAAGGGGGCAATCTGGATCTGATGAGACTGGTAGTAGCGGTCGAGAGTTTACAATAGCGGTTACCTCTGCTAGAAGGGTAACGAGAACCTCATGGGTCAACAGGCGAACTGAGTTGACAGTTAGCACAGAGTCCAGTATGCGCTTCACGATGCCGATCATGCGCTCCCAACTTCCTCCCATATGAGAACTATGAGGAGGGTTGAAGATCCATGTGCATTCATTCTTGGATAAAAAGTCTTGAATTTCCTGGTTGCCGCAGTGTTTTGAAGTTATTCCGAGCTCCTTGCACGCTCCCAGAAAGTTGGTCCCACAGTCGGACCTCAGCTGCTTTACTGGTCCTCGGATAGAGATGAATCGTCTCAGAGCATTGATAAAACTAGACGACTCCATCGTCTCGATGACCTCAACATGAATGGCCCTGATGCCCAAGCAGGTGAAGATGACGGCCCAGCGTTTGCTGCTAGCAAGGCCTCCTCTTGTTCTCCGAGAGCTTATTGTCCACGGTCCAAAGACGTCAACTCCGACGTAAGTGAACGGGGGGCAGACTGTCACACGATCGATGGGTAAGTCTGACATTTTTTGCGTTTCTGTGTTCCACCTGAGCTTGCGGCAAATTACACAGTGGTGGATGACTGAACTGATGCTCCGTTTCCCACCAACAATCCAGAAGCCAGCGGATCTCATGGCTCCCTCTGTGAAATGGCGCCCCTGGTGCTGCACCTGTTGGTGGTAGTGTCGGATTAGTAAAGTAGTTAAATGGTGGTTGCCTGGGATGATAATGGGGTGTGCTTCGTCGCTTTCCATGCTGGCTTGTGAAAGGCGACCACCAACCCTGAGACAGTCTGCATTGTCTTTGAAAGGAGAGAGTTTTCTGAGAAGGCTCTGTTTTGGAATGTCTTTTTGGGCTTGAAGACATGTGAAGATGTCAGGGTAAACCTCGTGTTGAAGACCACTCAGAACAACGCTCTTTGCCTTACTGTAATCTTCTGGACTAAGACTTTTGCAGATATGCCAGCCATGACACCCTTTTGGGGGAGTGCTATTCCTGTAACACCTTGCAACATGAATGAGCCTTGCTATTGCTCTCAACAGTGACCCCCAAGTAGAGAAAGACGCAAATCGTCTCGTTTCGAGGAAAGAAGCCACGACATTGGTTGAAAGTGATGTCACTGTTGGACGGATCTCAGGATCTGATTCAGGATTGACTAGTTCAAAGGTATGTTTAGTCACTTCAGGAGTTGCTCTCAGTAGGTAATCTGGTCCTTTGAGCCATGTGCTTGATGAGAGTGCACTAGCTGGGATTGATCTTGAAGCTATGTCGGCTGGGTTAAACTCTGTTGGAACGTAGTTCCACTGCTCTGGGTTGGACGATTTTCGAATCCTCTGTACGCGATTGCATACATAGACGTAGAATCGTCTGGATTCATTCTGTATGTATCCAAGTACCACTCTGCTGTCTGTGAAAAATCTTGTAGAATGGAAGGGAACATCAATTTCCTCTGTGATAATGTCAGCAATCTCGACAGCAAGAACAGCTGCACATAGCTCGAGCCTGGGGATTGTTATTTCTTGCTGCGGTGCGAGTTTTGCTTTGCCAAACATGAATCCCAGTTCATTGTTGCCTTCTGAGTCTGTTAGCTTGACATAGGCTACTGCAGCGATAGCTTTTGTAGACGCGTCACAGAATATACAGAGCTCCCTTTTTTCTGCACCATTGAAGGATATAGAGGTGTACATTCTCGGTATTCTGACTTCTTCGAGAAGTTTCAGGGACTCTTTCCATGCACTCCACTCTTGGAGCAACTTTTCTGGGAGTGGATCATCCCATTGACATATGTCTGTGGAAAGTTCTCTAAGGAGAGCTCTGCCTTTGATGCTGACCGGAGCTGCAAACCCGAGAGGGTCAAACAGACTGTTGACAACTGAAAGTACCCCTCTGCGGGTATAGGGCTTCTCAGCAGTGGACGCTTGAAACGTGAATTTGTCTGTTGCAATGTCCCAGCTTATTCCAAGGCTTCTTTGCATAGGTGGAATGTCAGCTCCTAAGTCGAGGTCTTTTAGACCTTTGGCTAGATCGTTTTTGTGGAATGCCTTCATTACGTCCACGTCATTGGATGCAATCTTGTGTAGCCTCAGATTAGATGAAGCCATAGTGTCTTGAGCGTTTTGCATAACAACAATGGCATCAGTACTTGATTGGAAGGAGGCAAGACAATCATCTACGTAAAAATGTCGTTCCACTAGATGTTGTGTAGTGATGTCTTGCTTGTCTCGGTCCTCTGATGCCCTTCTGAGTCCGTAAGTTGCAACCGCGGGCGACGGGCTGTTGCCAAAGACATGTACAGTCATTCTGTATTCCACGATCGGTTGATCCATGTCATTGTTTTGGTGCCAGAGGAATCTCAAAAAGTTCCGGTGGTCCTCCCTGACCACGAAGCAATGGAACATTTGTTTGATATCGGCTGTGACTGCCACCTTTTCTTCACGGAGTCGCATCAACACACCCAACAAGCTATTGTTGAGGTTGGGCCCAGTAAGAAGAACATCGTTGAGGGATACTCCATTGTGTTGTGCGCTTGAGTCGAAGACAATGCGTATTTGTTCCGGTTTGCGCGGGTGGTACACGCCGAAGAAGGGGAGGTACCAGCACTCTTCTTCTTTAGTGAGTGGTGGCGCTATCTCAGCGTGGCCATTGTCAAACAAAGTTTGCATAAAGTCTGTAAACTGACCTTTTACCTGAGGGCGTTTGTTCAGCATGTGGCGTACTGATGTAAGGCGTTGCATAGCCTGCCGCTTATTGTTCGGCAGCCGTGGCCTGGGTGAACGAAAAGGTAGTGGCGCGACCCAACTGTTAGCACTGTCCTGGTAGACTTCCTTATCCATTATCTGTAAAAAGGCCCTTTCCTCCTGTGAGTAGCCGAGGCTCTCGTCCAAACTTGTTTGTTTGAAAACTGTTTCTCCAATCGAAGAGTGCTTTCTTCGCATTGGGGTGTTGACCTTGTTGTAGCCTTGCGAGTTGAAACTTTCCTTTACCTGAATGGCATTTTTGCATGGAAGGAAGTGACTTGGACGACCATTGTCTAAGATGTTCGTTTTGAAAATGTTAGCACGCACGGGTTTGTGAGCTCCACCCAGGCAAACGTTGCCAATGATCACCCATCCAAGAGCTAGCTTCTGTGCAAATGGCGCATTTGGAGGTCCATTGCGCTGGTCGAGAACTTTGTGTGCTTGAATAACGTCCCTTCCAATGAGCAGCAGGATCTGAGCACTCTGGTCGAGAGCCGGGATTTCGGGTGCGATTTCCTGAAGGTGGGTGTGGTTTCGAGCAGCTTCAGCTGTGGGAATCTCACTGCGATTGTCGGGTAGCATATCACACTCGATAAGTGTCTGGAGCTCAAGACGTGACGTGCAATCTGCCGATTCCACAATGAAGTTAAAAGCTCTCCTCCCTGTCACTTCCTCCAATCCAGCACAGGTTCTCAATTTATATGGAAATGAGTTTCTTGTGATGCCAAATGTGTCAAAAACCGATGATTTTGCGAGTGACCTGTTGCTTTGGTCGTCTAGGATGGCATAGGCCTTAAGTTTCTTTTCAGGTGAGTTCTTTGGGTAAATGAACACAAGGCAGATCTTGGCACATGAGTGACTTTCAAATTCACTTCCACATACTTGTGTGCATGTCGAGATAGCTGTGGGCCGTGCTGCATTGCGCTCCCCGCCGTCAACTGTTACCGGCTCTGCAATAGTAGCTGTCGCAGTAGTCGTTGATGCCAGTCCCGGATGAAGAGCTGTAATGTGTAATTTTGAATCACATTCTGTACAATGTATTTCTGACTTACATGTCTTTGCCTGGTGGTTTGTAGAAGCACAGCATCTGAAGCATATCATGTTTTTCTTGAGATAGGCCTTTCGCTCCTCCAGTGGCATTTCCCTGAATGCTCTGCATTTTTTGAGAGCATGAGGTCTTTTGTGGATAGGACATTCCTTATTTGGGTCCTCAATGTTTGTAGGAGTTGATTTCGGCTCCGTACTGACAACTTCGGTTCTGATAACTGAGATAGGTTCTCTTTTAGCGTGTTTTTCGTAAAGTTTATTCGTCTTTGAAAGGGCAGGAGGAGGCGGCACAGACTGCCTAAAGCTGGGGTCGTTGCGCATTTTTGCTTCTCTACTGATGAAGGCCACAAATGCAGAGAATGGTGGAAATGACACGCAATGGTCCTCTTTGTATTTAGAACCATAGTTCATCCATTTTTCTTGCATAGCATAGGGGAGTTTTTCCACCACTGGATTAATGCCTCTCGCTGTATCGAGGTAGAGTAGACCTGGAATGTAACCTTCACTCTTTGCGGCATCTATTTCTAGGAGCAGGTCCTGTAGTTCTCTCAACAGTTGTGGATCTTTGTATGAGATTTTTGGGAAACGGTCCAATCTGTCGAGCAGTGCGTTCTCTATAGCTTCGGGGGAGCCGTAGCACTCATTTAATCTTTCCCACACCTTAGCAAGTCCTTCAGAGGGATTGTTAATATGCACAGCTCTTAAACGATATGCATATTGCACTGATTCTGTGCCAAGCCATTTAATCAGCAAATCCAGTTCCTCACTGGCCGTTAGGTTTAAGTCACAAATTGCATTCTCAAACGAAGATTTCCATCCCCAGTAATCTCCTGCCTTGTCACTGAACCTTCGGAGGCCACCGGTGAGTAAGTCGCGTCTTGCAAGAAACCTGGCTATGTCAGAAATGTTTCCTTGTTGCATGCTCACCTTATGTTCAAATCTCGGTGAAGTACCTGGTGACATTTTCTGCATTAATTTCGGAGACTGGGAAACGTTTTCTCCTTTGTCAGTACTCAGAGGTTGAAGGACATATTCCTTTAAGGTGTCCGACCTGGTTGGCTCTTGTTTTGGCGTGAGGAATGTGACATTTGGTGCAGGCATTGAATTATACTCGGTATGGCCAATTGGGCTTGTGCTGTCTTTGATGATGAGCTGGTCTTTCACATAGTTAAAGGTGCGTTCCAAAGTGTCAACCCTTTGAGGTACACTCACGTGTTCTTCTTCAAGATCATTGACTGCTGTTTCAAAAACTATTGCTTCGGCGTGTGCCGCTTCCGCGTCACGTTCTTGTTGGAGGGCTTGTAATGTGGCCTCTAGACGTGTTTCCTCTACTTTAAGCTCTGCTTTCTTAACTTGCATTTCGATTTCCTTTTTAGCGTATTCAGCTCTTTTGCGTGCTGCTTCAGCTTTGGCTCGAGCGTTTAGGGCGGCCATACTGGCAGATGACCTACTTGTACCTTTTGACCCATATGATTTCTCTGAACGGACAGATGATGCTTTATCTTGTCTTGCTTCAGACATGGTTGATGTAGCTGAGTTGACGTAACATCCAAAGGTTGTCTTGTAGAAGGACGCTTTTTCACTATTCTGCCCTCACTGATACACTGGATACAGTTATGCAGATAGATAAACTCCTCGACAACTGACAGGTGTATCGTCCCTTTTATTGACGCTGCCTTCAATTATCAACGGAGTGAAACTACAAACAGAAGAAATAAGCAATATTCAGCCTATATATTCACACGATAATGCAAATCAGTTGGCTAAACTAGCTAACATTGG
The DNA here is from genome assembly GCF_057382275.1 of Copadichromis virginalis. NCBI lineage: Eukaryota > Metazoa > Chordata > Actinopteri > Cichliformes > Cichlidae > Copadichromis > Copadichromis virginalis. The sequence goes on along the minus strand of NC_140624.1, from coordinate 3,903,638 downwards.
AAAGAAAGTAAATCTGAATACAGTACACCTTTAACCATAAAAGTGCATAAATAATAGCCAATATAGTTGCATTAACTCTTGTTCAACTTAAATACTCACAAGCGATGCTTTCTGTAAAACAACGAAGAGGATGGATGCAGATGTTTATCTGAACAACATGCTGAGTCAGTCTTTTCTCAAAGTGTGCTGCATTACTAACTCTACAGCTAATAACAAACAAATCTTGGCATGAAAGAACTGTAGCGACTCTTGCTGGTGGGAAGAAGAACTACACCAGCACAGCCGCATTTTGGGTCCTAATATATTCCGCACGTCTGCCACATGTGACAAACACCTTACAAAACTGATTATAGATTTCCTAGTTAGAAGTTTGCTGCATAGTTATTTAGTACTAATCATATAAAACAATTATACTATCAGTGTGTCCTAGCATTGCCAACCTGTCCACTAATTAATTACAGTGGGATAAATCTCCCATTGAGGTATGAACTCTGCTGGTACCGTGGACACTTCACCGTCTTCTGTTTCACAGTCATAGTACAGACAAAAGAATAGAAGCCACGGGATCTTCAGAGAGATGTTTTATTTAAGAGATTTTCCTCTGATTTAAAGAGAGTTCATCAACTCTATGTGGAAATATTTTAGTAGACAAACACAAGGCTGCATCCCTGAGAGAGTTGTTGCTAACATGGCTGATGGATACAAAATTTTACCTGCACTCAGAAACCCAGCATCACTGGATAAGTGGGGCTTTATGAAAGCTTAAAGGTTTATTTTGAATGGTCTTGACAATGTGCATGCTGAGAGGCATTTTTGTAACTCTTTTTCTTTTGCACACACACACACACACACACACACACACACACACACACACACACACACACACACACACACACACACACACACAGTGATGGCTGTGTACACATGGGGCCTCACAGAATGGCTCTGTTTTCCTCAAAGGCTGATGAGGCATGATGTAAATAAATTACGAAGCCATTAACTTCATTAAGAACATTTGATTAACAGTGTTTGAAGCAACTGCAGTGAATAATAATGAAAACATGACACATATTATGGTATTTAATACATGTTTTTATCCACTTATATCCATAGATATAAGTGGGTACTCCAGCTTCTTTCTATCTATCTATCTATCTATCTATCTATCTATCTATCTATCTATCTATCTATCTATCTATCTATCTATCTATCTATCTATCTGAGATAGATAGACAGACAGATATTGTGGAGACGAGGCATTTAGTGCTCTGTCGCTTCTTCTTGGTGCTCCCCATTAAGACATTTAAGTTTGGGTGAAACATGCAAAAACAGTAGAATGCATTTAAAAGTACAGTGTTTTAGATAAATACACACTGGAAAACTACAGAGAGATGTCCACAGCACATCCCTGCACTTGTGCATATTTCATTCAACTTGTCTTTTGAACTCCTGTCTTTTAAGGTTTGAAATTAATGCAAACACTTAATGTCCTCTATCGTTCTGATTTTTCCACTCGCCCCAGTGGCATTTTGTGAAATTGTGATCCAATATAACTAGTTTGACTGCAGACACATGACTTAAAACTATTGGGTCAGTAGGTGGATTTGACAGGAATAGTCAACCAAGAAAATGGAGGGTTCAAATATGTGGTCAGTCTATGCTGTGATCTCTTCCTAATCCTAACCAAGTATTCTTGTTACCTAAACCCAAGCAAACAATTTCATTGACAAGGCAGTTTTGTACCTACAATTTTCACAACCTTTGAGGCAGGCTGTCAGCACACAGGAAATGAAAACAACCCATAAACCAACATCCCAAGATCATTTACTCCCGCTCATTACAAATGTGTAAAATGCCACATAGAAGCTGAACACAATTTATCGAATGTAACATTAGTTATGACTAAAAGTCTCCGTGCAAGTGCTCATATGTTTGTATGTGACCATGAAAATAGAAAAGAAGTTCTCGGTGACATCTGTGGACAATGCTCGAGTTATTTGTCATTGACTGAGCTCCGTAGACGTCTCCCTGCTCCCTCGACGTCTCCCTGCTCCCTCTTCTGTTCACACGCTCTAAGTGACACACACTATTGTCATTTGCAAAATGAATGTGACAGGACATCCAGACTGCTAAATTAGTTTTTCATCCACTGTGCCAGAAAGAGAAAGGTCTAAATAAACCACAAATGGAGACTGCCCCAAGGAAAGAGAAACAGACGGTGGGGTAGAAAGGAATGGAAACCGATAAAGGACAGATTTAATCACAATGTGTTTCCACAAGCTACCAGGTGGTGCTGAGGGGAATAGGGATGGGTGGATGATAGATTTTTGCAGTGGCTGTGAGGAAAACTGAGAAAAGAATGATCTACTCCTGAGGACACAATTGTAAGCCTTTTTTCAGATTCGAGATTTAATCATTGGAATGTATTCGCCCTGCCCTGGATTCAACTTCATGGATGTTTAATAAAAAATAGATGTGTAAAAATGCAGTCATGAGTTTTAATGAAATTATGAGCAATCCAATTACTAGTGTACTAGTACAAGTGTTTTTAATGCCAGGGGCAGGATTTCCTTTTCATTAATGAGGAAATTGATGTGGAACTGTACGTATCTGCTTGTCTACCAAAAAATTAGATTTGAACAGGTACCCAGAGGTTACCGATTGTAAATATAGTTCATAATTTGGACTTTAGTGAGTTGTTCACTTGGCAGTAAGTCAAGAATCATTCTTCCAGTTCTTCCTCTGTTATCTCCTTTTATGTGTCTGCCCATTCTCTTGGTCTAGTTTAAACCTTTTTGGCAATGACGCCAGTTCCATCTGTACTCTCCAATCCTCAAGGGCTTCTTCTTGTAATGAATTTGTTTCTGAGAGAGTTGTTGCTAACATGGCTGATGGATACAAAATTTTACCTACACTCAGAAACCCAGCATCACTGGATAAGTGGGGCTTTATGAAAGCTTAAAGGTTTATTTTGAATGGTCTTGACAATGTGCATGCTGAGAGGCATTTTTGTAACTCTTTTTCTTTTGCACACACACACACACACACACACACACACACACACACACACACACACACACACACACAGGCACAAAACACTTGGGGCATTCACAAACTTGCTTCTAATACAAGTGGTTGTTCTGACTGCTGTTGTTCGTGCCTATTCATGGCTTTAGCCTCTGCCCATCAGAGTCTCTCAGCATGAAGTTTTATTGTGTATTTTATTGTGTAAAAATCTAACTGTCATTTCATATCTTTGTCACTACTTTGGTGTGTCTGCAACAGCAAAGTTCCTAATCGACTTTTACAATAGCAATGGCATCTGTTGTGACATGCAGGCAACAGGATGTTATTGCATTTTGAGTCAATTTTCACAAAGCAGTGATCTTTAAAGATTGTCATGGTTCTTCAATGACCACCCTGGAGTGCTGTACTCTCCATGTTCACCAGGGCGGCATTCTGTGGTTCACCTGACCTCCACCCACGCACCCGCGGCTCATCACGACTGATGAATCGAAACTGGATTTAAGGCCATGTTGGAGTGCTGTTCCTCGCTGGGCCTTTGTTAGTTTAGCCCGGCTCTCTCACTTCCCTAGTGCTTTACTGACATCACCCTCCATCTCCCCGTATCCGATCGTTAAGTGATGACGTGACAAATCCTACTTCCGGGCCTAAAGTAGTCTGCGTTTAATATGGCTTTTGTGTTGTTAACATGTTTAATGTTTTGTATTTTCTTCTATTTAATCTCAAAAAGCTCCTAAAACAGTCAGTGATCACTGTTGACCTCCCTCGGCTTTTATTACCGCTAATCATTTATTTAAGCTCAGTTTTTAAAACCTTAGGATGTAACTACAGCCCAGCCCATGCAGCAGTATATGAATGACTAACCTCGTATTGTGGATGGATTATCTCAGTTGTTCTCCTGGCTGAAGTTTGGTCCTTTTACAGCATCCTGCCATGTGATTACATTTGTTCCTGACCACCGAGAACACTCATGTTAACTTTTATCGAGTGGCAAAACAGTTAGCTTGTTTATATTATGCTAACATAGCTGTGTCGCTAGCGGTCACGTAGCACATCATTATATACCAGCTAGCCAAACTTCAGTAACCCTACAAACGTCACTGCTGTTTAGTTTTCTGTCTTCATTTATGTTGGAAGTGATAGCAGAGCTGTACGTTTGAATTTGTTTCCAAAACCCCGCAGTCAGGACATGCTATATTGTATTTAGATAGAAGCTAGCGAGCTAACTTCCTGCTAACTTCTAACGCCGTTAAATGTCATAAATTCCGTTTTCATGGATGCCTGGATGTTAAACTCAATTGTTACACCTGGTAGAGCAGAACGCTGATCATTTTATTAAAGATGAAAGACTTTAGACAGTTTTTCAACTCTCAGTAATGCCATAGTGATCGTTTGATATATGGACCTGCAGCGGAGTTTAGGCCCAGACACGGCTAGTGACGTCAGACTGAACTACTGGATAGACCTCCCCGGACCTGCGCCTGTTTTCCCTGGACTCGACCTGGAAGAGTGTGAGTGTGGTCACAGTGTCGGACTGGACAGCCTGATTGTTGGTATGCTCTGATTGCAACTGAAAACATCTAATATAAGCAACTTTTCTTACACTTCTCACTCTCCCAATCCACCACTTTTCAGATAAACACAGTGCTAGACACAAACAATAAGAACTGCAAGAAATGATTAAAATGTGATCGGCAAACAGCTGAAAATTGTTTGTCGGGATGATAAGACTGGCATTAAATCCCAAAGATCTAATAGTGCAACACAGAGTTGGGAGAACTGACAGTGGGCTGGATGTGTAAGAAAACTTGGATGTATAACTTTAACTGAATATGAGTATGCATATCCAAACTGTTGGAAAAAGATTAAATGTGGAGGCACATACCAACTTGGCAAATATGCCAAAAATGTTGCAACAATCACACTAAAGTTTTAAAGAAGATAAATAATTGTAAGTACCAATGGAATACCTTGGCAGTATTGTGAACTCAAAGTCAAAACATCTTTGTTGCACTGAGGGGCAGTTTGTTCAATGTAGAAAAGAATGGTTGTAAAATGATATGATTTTGAATAACAGGACATTGTATTGATATTCCAAAGTTGGGTATTTGTTTTAATATGCAGGTAAATATGCAGCTCCAAGCTCCTGTCTCTGTCTAACAAAATCAAATAACTGTGAAATCATGATGATGAAATGTGGAGGGTAAGAGGCAACAGATTGAGTCTGTCTTCTGTCACCACGAGTAGGAAACTGGACTGTTGTAAAATCCCGTGTGATAGATCCAGAGGATGCATTAAAGTTCACTCGATACCAGAGTAAATTTCTATTTAAATAAGAAACCCTTTTAAAAGATTGTTTCACCAGAGTCCTAGACAGCGAAGACTGATGGTGCAAGACTCAACATGCTCTTCATCTCAGAGTCCCAAGATGAAGAGCATGTCGCTTTATTCACCCCAAATGAGTGTGCCGCATCGGTTTGCCAAGGCCTCACAGAGCCAAAATGGCTGACTGATGCCTTTCCACTCATTATGATTCAACAACATTCTTGGAAAGCATTCAGTCAGCTAGAATTAGCTGCACAGCATACCTTGTTGCACACAGTGAACACAGAAGAGCTTCCTACATGTTCCCATGAAGCGAAGGTGCACATATTCACCCAACAAAGATGTTATGGCGCTGGTGAAAAACGATCAATTTTCTGTTACCCGAGCACTTTTGATGTTCTGGACAAATTACAGACAATATTCACTTGAAATGGGAACCAGGCGTTGGACACAATTGTCCTTTGTAATTACGTGTCACAGGAGATAACAGACCAAACAACATTTTTTGTCAGATCTATTCAGGCATACACCAACAGAATTAGAATTCCCTTTTAACAAGAGGGGAACAACAACAGCGTTGACGTTCACACGGTGTCAATGTGGAACTGCAGAAGTGACAATTAGGTGAAGAAATGAACGGGAGCAAGCTGTCTCATCACACCCGTGTTTATGTGTCTCTTTTGCCTTTAAAGATTTTGATCTCTCGTCTGCTTTTCGTTCATTGTTACCTTCCTATTTCACATTTGTGCTTCAAACTCACTTTTTCACTCTTTCCATCACTGGATCTTCTACTCGATCCCTCGCTGCCACCTGTCCCCCTCCTTAACCCCCCTCTTTTCCCTCTTCTACCCTCTCAGACTAATGGAGCATATAACAGGCTTACTAAAAATAGCCATGCTGCAAAGTCAGTTCATTTTTTTCTTTCTGTCTTTTTCCCTTTCCAATGTTCCTATTTTTTTTCTTTTCCTTACCTCCCTCAGGAGGGAAATGAGTAACGGGGAGAAGGCCTGTCAGCTCATTTATCAGGTGGCAGCCCACGTGTAGCTCTCTGTGCTATTGGGGCTGAGCGGCTGAGGCTGTGGGACCGAGGGCTGGGGACCAGGCCCCTGGCTGCCTGTCAGGGTTGTTGCTATATGGCCATAGGGCTTGGGGGATTGAGTGAAAATGAATGAGCAGGCTGTGTTTATGGGGAGTTGTATGCACCATGAATATCACCTTCTGGTCAGGCCGGGGGCCTTAAATCTCTGGGCCAAACTGTTGGCAGACAGTGTGCTAAGAGAATACATCACAAGGTGAGAATGACTGAGATTCACTGGAGGAGAAAAGCCTCAGGCAGGTACATGAGTAAGGACTAGGGATGGGTATCGTTTAGGTTTTATCCGATACCGGTGCCAAATCGGTACTTTTGAAACGGTGCCGGTGCTCAAACGGTGCTCAAACCGGTGCTTAAAGAATGGAGAACACAAAATTGGTCCAAAAACCTCTCATGTTCAGCTGTTTTTTGTAAAAAGATAACAATGTTAGCCTTTTCTGCAGCTATGGGGCATATATGGTATCACTCTTGGCTGGAAGCAGTGCTTAAAAACTTTGTCCAAAAACCTCTCATGTTTAGCTGTTTCCCTCTTTTTCTTTGGTCATTTTAGCCTTTTTGGCCAGGGTGAAGGGAGCATCTGCCATCAAACAAGAAGACAGCCGCATGTAGCTATGATGATGTTTGTTAGCTCACCTTACATGCATTAATGTAATAACGTGGTTAGCCTACTCAATGTAAATTACACACGAACAACATTAAGCTACTCACGCAGAGAAGAACGGCTGCTGCTGCATCATCATCCTCATCATTTCTGCTACACTGGCAGGGCTAGGGGCCAGGACTCTCCTCTACCCGCAGTAGATGTGCTCGGTGTGAGGTCTCGCAGCAAGCTATCAAATACGGTGCATTTCTCGGCTTTTAAAAAAACCCGCTATGCGTCGCCAGGTGTTTCATCGGATTTGAGGTGTTACCTCCTTTGACAGTATCACAGTATCAGCTTAAAGCACTTGTTGCTGCTGAGTTTGCATATTTTGCTGTGAAGTACAGCCAGACTTTTGACCGCTTCGTCTTGGGCATTTTTAATCTGTAGCTCTGCTCTAAAAGAACGTACGTACCTGGACCCGCCTACTATCCTCGGAAACGTAAAATGATTGGCTAGAAGTGTATCACAGCTCAGGAAAAAAAAGCACCGAAATAAAGCACCGAAATGTGCGCTGCTTTTCGGTCTGGTTACTACCGTTTATGTCAGAACCGGTGCCATCATGGCACCGGACACCGGTACCCATCCCTAGTAAGGACACAAATTTATCCTATCAACTGAGAAAAAACAAAACAAAAACAAAAAAAGCTAAAAAAAAAAATGTATTAAAGGGAAATTTTGATTAATAACCTTTAGGCCTTAAACCTTTAAGGCTTAAATATGTTATTTTACACAAAACCCAGGTTAGTTGGAGAGCTCTCCATTGTAGTCTACTGTAAACAAGCAGTGTGGTTTTGTGTGCAAACAGGGGTTATTACTGATATTTTGACATTGCTTTTGATTTATCTTCACATATTTTAGTGCTGGTGATCTAAAATGCATTTTCAAGGTTATCTTCTTTTGCACCTCTGGACTGCTACCTGCTCTGCCACTACTTTTAAATGGATGACTGAAAATCCTATTGTGATGACTGCTCATACCTGTGATATCTGCTGAATTGTCTGCATTGCATCAAAAAGGTATTCCTTTAAACCAATTTTATTTTACTACAAAGTAGCAGGAAGCCAAATCTGAAGAGTAGGGCTGATTATAGAAATGGACAGAGCATGCATCCCTTTTCATCCCACTGGTGCTTGCTTAGAATAAACAGCACATTTAAACAGAAAAAAAGAAAAAAAATGTATGTCATCAATATATAGCGATGGAGAAGTGTTTTTACTGCATGTATATGCAAAATTGCAAAATGTTCTTGATGACTGAAAGCAAAATAAATGTTTTATGGTCACGAGTAGCTAACTCAAGCTCATGGTTTAGATCATAGATGTGTTGTCAGTGCTTTGAAAGATTCCCTGAACAATGGCACGTTTACTTTATAACTTTATGTAAAAATTCATGGTTGAAACATCACAGAAGCTCAGGGAGGAGACGGGAAGCATCAGAGGTTAATGATGCTAATCGCGGTGTGATGGCCAGCTCATTACAACCATCGTCTGTGTGTCTAATGATGCTGTGAATATCCTTCTTCCTCCATATCTTTGCACAGTGTAAACAGAAATGTTTTCCCACACATACAAAACATCACACACAGATACGAATGCACAAACGCACAGGAAGCAGAGCTTTCTGTGTGGAAATACCCCAGCACAGTTCAACACATCAACCCTTGTTGTGGGTCAGTTGGAGTTTCTGGTTTATTGCAGAGTCAACTGGCGGCAAAGAGCTCATGTCGAGAGAACAGGAGAAAAATCTAGTGTATGAGAGTGTGTAGTTGTTCATGGCGGTAAATGTGGTTTAAGAAACTGTCTCATGTTCAATGAAACTCTTGCACACACACATTCACACACTATCTATTTTTACATTGCAATAAATTCACATTAATTAGAAAAGGATTGAAAACTCCTGGAAATAGCTTTATGCAGAAGATGGAAATTGGATTCCTTCCTCTTTTCCCTGTTCTCTTCTTGATGGTGAACATTAAAAAGCACTCTTTCAGAGATAAGAGTGGACCATTACTGTCTGTAAAGTGACGGATGCACAGTCATTGAGAAAAGCAGTAAAGCCTAGTTAATGGTATTTGTCTTTTCAAAAGCCTCCTGTAAAAGTTTTAATTCATTTCAACTAATATTTTTCTGGCTGATGATGTAGTTGTAAGATATTTCCACTCATTCATCATGTCTTCAGATTTTGTAGCTGTATGGTGCCCCGTGTTTTCTCAAAGAAAGGAAAGACTGCTTCAGCGACTCTCTGTGTTGTCTCTGCTGTAAAATCATCCAGTGATGCTGCCACTTTGCCAAACAGGCATGGCTGTTACAGCAAATGAGCCGCCGTCATTCCATCGCTTACTTCTGTCTGATGGATTTGTTCAACTTAGCAGGAATAATCAGAGCAGCAGCTATGGAAGCAAACGGGAAAATGTGTGTGTGAGCTAGTCCTTCGTGTTAAAGGAGATGAGAGAGCATCTGCCGTGCCCTAGCTGTTTCTCCGCGTCCTGTGAAACCATGCATCAACATGGAGATGACACAACGAACGCTACGCTCACCCCCTTCTGAGCCACCTGCCTCCCTCTTACCCCGCAGCACCTGGCAGATGCTTTAACAGCCAAAACGATGCAGAGCGAGAATCACAATGACTAAATCTGATGCGATGAAATGGGGAAAAAATCACATCCTGAAACATTTCTGAATGAAGGGCGATTAAATGTATAGCCAGTCAGTTTGGGGAATACACTGGCTTCTTTGCAGTTCATTAGATCACACAAAGTAGACAATAATAGGGGCGGGCGAAACGAATGGAGCATGACTGCACATCCTTAAATGCTGTCGTCATGTCTTTATCTTTCCCAACAGAGACACAAGTAGATGAGGCAGAGAAAAGACATGAGGAGTGAGCTCTCGAGGCAGCGGACATTTAAAAAATGGGACGTCCTTACTTACAGCTGTCATTTTCATGCTGTATCAAATAAACATGAGGTGTGGCACAGCTGCATCATTTGTTTATTGCTTTACTACAGCAGATAAACACAACAGTGTTCAGGACAGCTTAGATATTTATGGATGCTTTTAGAGTTTAACTTCACAACAGGCCATAATGTGACAAAATACTACTGTTTTAGCTCAATTTTAACAAACATATGAAAGAATGTAGAAGAACTATTTTTATTAATTATCTCAAATAAGGAGAATATATCCCCAATAAATGCACAAGCGTTTCTTTAAATAAGGTAATTTGGCTTAAGGTTTTATGTAACATTTAAAAAATAGGATTATAAATAATTAATTAATTAAAAATAAATTTTTAAGCTTCTAAGTGGCTGTTTTGTTGTTCTCCTACAGGATAAACTTAAGCAGTGAGCTCAAACATTTTTCATCAATATTTTAAATATTCAACAGTCATTTTCACAAACACAAACGTCTACGCGGCACCTGGTGTCAGTTAGAATCTATTTCCTCCAACCACAGAGTGAATTCAGATGCAGCTTAAAAGCTTTTCTCAGAACTTTAATCATTACAAACAAAGTGCATTATCCTCAGCAGGTAGCAGCGGGAAGTGGAAGCACTCAGTCTGAGCGCTTTGACTGAGAGATCACAGCTCACTGTCTATTGTCTCTTTTCTCCCTTGCAGTCAGATAGAGTTTAACCTGATTAGAGAAGATTGGTAAGATTGGTTAGGAGCTACTGATGGAGAAAAAGCGCTTGGAGCTTTCTAATTAACTCACGTAGAGCCGCGTGCTCGCGCATGTGTCTAAGACCGGCTTTAGGCTCGATTCCAGCCCAGACGTTTTGTCTGTTTGTGTTTGTGTGCTGATACCCGATCCCCACAAGACTGTGTTAGTTCTTTCCTGTGTGTCTGAAAATAAGCCAGACAACAACAACGTACCTCCAGAATGTAGCACATAACAATAATATATATGTCTTTTACCTTTGAAGCATGAGCAGTCGTCTTTTTCTTTCTTTTTTACCTACTAGAGTAATCAATGGAACTTTTCTGAGTGGGTGTTTGTCTTGTATAATGGAAATTATACTTTGCTTGCTGGACTTAGTGATTAAATTCCTCATAGACTAATCCAATCCAATTGAATGACTGTATTGTATATAGCATCTGACATATCACACTTAAAATATGATACATTTGTCAGAACTTTTGCAGGGTCATCATTTTTGTGATCATGATTTTAATAACACAACGAAGCCGAGACTGAAGTTGGCTACAGTTTGATTCTGCAGTTCAGTGGAAAAGTCATACTTTAACCTTTAAATTCATAGATAAATGCATCTTAGTAGGAGGGGCAGAGAAGCTCTAACTGTCACCACAGAAGAAAATATCAACTTATTTTTAGCCAGTTCAGGTCAGGTGGCCACTGCTTCACAGGGTGCACTGTTCTTTTATGAGAACAGTTATGTGCAAGCAACGTGGCCTTATCACTGAAGTTCATGGTGCCAGAATCAGATTTAAGAGCCAAGGGGTGGCATTCTGATCCTGCAAGATAAATGATCCGCTGTCAGGTAAACCCTGAGATCGCACGCTGTCCGCTGCAAAGGAGAAAAAGATAAAACTCGGCGACAATATCAATACAAATATCCCGAGGTAAAATGCTCAAAATAGATAACATGCACATATTTAGTATCAAACTTTCATCTGAATTCAAACAAATATGAGCCTTTACGATCAAATTATGAATCATCAATCAGCACCAATATTAACAGTCTGTGTGTTATAGTCATTGAGGCTTAAATCAAGGAGAACTCGATGAAATGACAGAAGCAAATCCCAAACCTTGTTATGCAAACACAGGACTCGGGAATACAGAAGGACTGCAGACAGCTTTCGTCAATGCCCTCCGAGGCCGGGCGTCTGCTCTTCTGATCTCCCTGATCTGAATGTCAAATCCATAATGCTTTCCATCACCCTCTGTCATCTGTAGTCATCAAAGTCATGCAGATAGCAGCCAGTTAGCTCTTATCTTGCTGCGCCACACCTGGGCCCTGATATACAGCCCTCATCGTCACTTCTTCTACGGGGAGACGCGCATCAATCAGTACACGCACCAGTAGTTCTAACTCTCACCAGGCTTTATTACCACTCCCGTCAGAGGCTCCAGATTTGGAAAGTTTATAAAATAACACTTTTATATTTGTCATTAATTATCACCAGAGATGGGCAGTAACGCGTTACTGTAATCCGATTACTTTTTTCAAGTAACGAATAAGGTAAGGGATTACTATTGCAAAAAAAGTAATTAGATTACTGTGGCTTTCCCTTAAGCACGCTGCGTTACTAAACCGTCATTTTGTTTGTGAGAGCGTCTCACGACAATGACGTAAGCGCGTGCAACATCCGTGTGCAGATCAACAACGGATAATATGGAGCGCGGGAGTGAATGCGACCATGCATCACTTAAAGCTTGGAAGTACTCACCTTACATTAGCTTACATTAGCATCACAGTACACTCTACATGGGAAGAAAACTTCTTTCTACGGCGAAAAATTAAACTTCAAATCTGAGCAAGTACCGAGCACGCTGCCACGTGAATGTGAAATTCACAGAAACCCCCGGATCCCCCCACTGACATGTGGCACCGGGCAAACCTCCACCCACCCCACTCCTGCTAACCAGGTGACAATAGAAGAGCGACAGGACTCAGTGACGCTGAAGCTTTGATTTTATTTATTTTTGCTGTGTTTCACTTGCATCACATTAAACATAATTTTATTTTATATGCTGGAATATGCAGAAAATAGGTTTAAATGTTAAACAAATTTCTTTTTGCATATAATTTAATTTTTGCTTGATGCATAAAGTTAATAGATTAAAACTAATAAAACAAGTTTTAAAAAGAGACTTTTTCCTTTGATTCATTTTTATATGGTGGATTATGCAGCTAAAATAGAATTGGGCTGAAAGGTCTGGTAACTAAGTAATAAAGTAACTAATTACTTTTGAAAATAAGTAATTTATTATTAATTTAGGCTCTGATATTTCCAAATCTGATACATATATAGATTAAACCTGCAAGTACAATTCTAGGATAGCTTTCCTTTATTTGAAGCAACACTAATCCATAATTCCTTTTAATAATCCCTCAAATGAATCTGAAAGGACGTTTAAAAAAATATTAAAGTCACTTTTGCCAGTTGAGCTTTTTGCCTAAATTAAACACTTTTTACCAAAGCACTAAAAAGGTTTTCAGATTCTTGCTCATTTTGTGTTAAACATGTTTGAAATGTAGCTCTTGGTCTGTTGCTATATTAGCAAAGTTGGGAATTAGAAAGACTTGTTCTTCCACCGCCTGCAGATGTCCTTCTTCCTCTTTGACGTTTTCCTTTAAAATAGTCTTACATTTTATAATATGACTCCACTTTGAGAGGGAACCACTCTCTCTGATCTTCATCTTCTTCATTCTCTATCCAGGCCCTCTGCAGTTGGTGCTTTGCTCCCAAGACTCCAGCAATAATTAATCAAGTCACACAGGAAAGCAGAATTGCTGATGGAAAGCTAGCTAACTGAGAAACAGTTTGGATCTGCGTTTTCAGGCAGCCTCAATCAATCTGTCGTGTTTTGCAGATGTGTGAGAGTAATGAATATGAATTGGTGCTCCAGAATGAATTAGTTTTCAGTCTTTATATTGGCAGAAGCCCTCAGGAGGATGTCACCTGCAATGAGCCGTTTTATAGCCCTCCTTGCTCCTGCATACCAAGTAGGGCCAACTGGTTCTTAGAGACTGATGGATGTTCATATACGTTGTTGCAGGTTTTACACCATACTGACTGTGTGTGATAATCACGGTTTAAATGAATGTTGATTATTTTAGCTCTTTTGTAGGAGAAAGCACACCAAAAGGTGAAACTCAGCGATTTGGGTGTTTATTGTAAACTACAGTTTAAGGCAGACGGTTGTGTTATATACACTGACTTACAGGCTGATGTAACCCGTACTGCTTTTCTAAATGTTTAGGTTGCTGCATGTTAAGCCTGGGGACATAACACCAAGGTTTACATCACAGCAGCAGCTAAGAGTTGTAGCAGACATGGCGAGCGCCTGCTGCTGCTTCAGGCTCTGATGAACAGGAGAAATGTGTTTCACAGCCTGGCTTTGGGGTTTGGAAGGATTTATGCACATTTTACTGCATAGATGCACACGTGACCAAATAAATGGTGCCAGTCTCACCTGAAACTTAAAAGTCCAACAGAGGGGCCGATGGAGCGATATGGCAGCCTTGCTTCTGTCAGTCTGCCCCAGGGCAGCTGTGGCCTCCACCAGTGTGTGAATGTGAGAGTGAATGAATAGTGGAATTGTACATATATATATATAAATGCAATCCATTATTATTATATTGAGTCAAAACTGACACTGATTGTGGCAATTACAATACTTATCGTGCTAGAAGAAAAAAGTAAAACATGCAACATAAATGGAAAGTTTTTTTTCCCCTAAACTATGATATGCAAGATGTGGCCAAGACAAAATTTAGAAGATAAGAAGCAGAATTTATCCATGAAGCATGAGGGTGCAGCAGAGGTTTATCCTTTCATATAGGTTTGAAGTATTGTTATGTATCATTCCAAAAACTTGCTCTCTGCTTTAACCTGTTTCACTACAGTTTTTCTTTGCTCGATGAGGCTCAGAGGCTCAGAGATCAGTGGTGATAAAGCTAATGACAGAAGATTTTCATAGTTCGTAAGAAGTAAAATAAAAAAACAAACAATCTGAACTAAAGTAAACTTCACTTTTAGTTTAAATTTTATTTGCACTGACAGTGTGGTTAATCGCTGATATTTAAACTTGAGTATTTCACGAAAAAATATCAGCTCGTTTTGAATTCAGTGGCAACAACAAAAGGCTGGAAAAGTAAGTAGTACTAAAATGGAACAGCTGGAGGAAAGATTTTATGACAAATTAGGTTAAGTGGGAACAAGTTCGTAACACGAGTGGATATAAAAAGAGCAATAAGACAGAAAGACAGAATTTCTCCGATGGAAAGCTCAGCAGAGGTTGACACCAATCTGTAAAAAAAAATGCATCTACAAATTGTGGAGTAATTTCATAATAATGTTCCTCAACATAATTCTGTGAAGGGAGAAAGCTATGTGCATGAGGGACAGGGCTAAAAATCCATGCTGGATGCCCATAATAGTCAGGCCCTCAGGCAGCACTGTCTTTAAAACTCCTGTCATGGAAATCGTTGCATGTGCTCGGGAACAAAGACAAAGCCCTATGTGAACATGATGTAGGAATGCTGCCAGTTAACATGGGAAACTGTGGGCAGACAAACTTAAATGAACATTAAAAATGATTTCCGGGAAATATGTTTTGTCATCGAACTGTTGAAATGTTAAAACCTCACCTCAGCTAAAACCTCACAATAGTTGCCCCATTGGGTAACAGATGTGCATGCAGTAAAAAAGTCAGCTGACGTCCTAAAATATCTGCACAGCATTATAGGGAGGCATCGGGCCCATTGTTGGGATCTACAGTGGCCCATTTTCATGCATCTACTGTTTGGGTCATTAAATATGGATCATCTCCCTAGCAAGTGTTGCAACTGCAGAAACTTGCGCGAGAGAGGAAAACGGGAGTTAGAAGGAAAGAGAGCATAAATCACAAACAATTAACCCTCTGTTGCCTGGCAACAATTAGATGTCAAATGATAATGTTAGATCATCTCTATTTCCCCCACTCAGTTTAGCTTAGTGCAAACTATGTTGTATTCTATTTTAACTCTCTTTTCAGTTTGTCTGGGTGCTAAAACTGCGACTTTTAAGGTAAATATTATCATAAACACACAAACAAATAAATAGAATATTTAAGAGTAGAATTGGAGGCAGTCTTCAGTTTTCAGGCCCCTCTTCTATGGAACCAGCTTCCAGTTTGAATTCAGGAGACAGACACTATCTCTACTTTTAAGATTAGGCTTCAAACTTTCCTTTTTTTAAATTAAGCATATAGTAAGGGCTGGATCAGGTGACCCTGAATCCTCCCTTACTTATGCTGCAATAGGTGTAGGCTGCTGGGGGACTCCCATGATGCATTACTCACTATGTGTTAATAGACCTCTCTGCACTGAATCATACCTGTTATTAATCTCTTCCACAGCCTGTCTTTATCCTGTCTTCCTTCTTTCACCCCAACCAATCACAGCAGATGGCCCCGCCCCTCCCTGAGCCTGGTTCTGCCAGAGGTTTCTTCCTGTTAAAAGGGAGTTTTTCCTTCCCACTGTCGCCAAAGTGCTGCTCATAGGGGATCATATGACTGTTGGGTTTTTCTCTGTATGCATTATTGGTATTATTGTAGGGTCTACATTACAATATAAAGCGCCTTGAGGCAACTGTTGTTGTGATTTGGTGCTGTATACATATGATTGAATTGAATTGATAAACCCCACAAAATAATAAATTTTAGAATGAAATGACTTGAACTGGAAGATGCTGTATGAATCTGGTGTATCCATACATAAAGTCTTTCACACCTTCAGACCCTGAAGTTGCTAAACTTATAAATAAATATTGGCCCATCACCAAACAGCTTTAAGTCAATGCAGGTCGAGCCCCGAATGCCCTCCTACGTGGCTGTAATCAGAATCAGAATACTTTATTCATCCCAGAGGAAATTATGTGGTCACAGCTGCTCAAACACAGTAAGAACAGTAACTAAACTAAAGGCTGTTAGAGGCTGTTTATTATATATTGCAAATATCTTACTGCATGCTCAATCATCCAGGTGAATTAATCCCAAAATGTTGATTTTGTTTATCTGGATGTTTTCAGTGGGAGAAACGTTTCGTCATCATCCAGGTGACTTCTTCAGTCTCAGCTGCAGGTTCCCCCAACCTTATAAACAGTACATTTGCACAATGACTGAAATTAGCCCACTGAATGAGCAGTGGGCTGGGGGGTCAGTTCCTTGATCATTAATATGAAAATTGTCATGAACATTGATCGACAACCTCTGATCAATGGCCAGATGAACAGAATCAACCTTTTGGGATGTATTACAAATTATTTATTTCTCTTTCTGCAAACTTTCTACACCAAAACCACTCATAACAATAGCATAGAGAAAGGCTCCGAAAATAACATTAAACCTGAAAATTAGTCACTGGCTTAAACTCGACTTCTCTTGTGTGATGTGGCTAAAGTACGGGCTAGACTTGGGGCTGGGGCTATTTATAAAAGAGCCAGCATTGGCTTGTGATGTTTTGAAGCAGCAAGCTAAGTATTTTCTTCATCACAGACTTGGTCTTTGGAAGTCAGCATGAGGAAGAACTGAGCCCATACTTAGACCTTAGAAGTTTTCCTGTTGCTTGTATGTGAATCTAATAAGTACAGTCTACCACCTTGCCTCATCAAAATGAAAAAATAAAATAAAAATGCAACAGTCAATTCATTCAGTTAGGTCTGTTTGATCCATTTCCAATGCAGACCTTTCCAGCACACTGCTCCGCGGAGCAGCCGATAATGAGTTGGAAACACAAAGCTTTATCTTTTAAACAGCACGTCTTATGTGAGCAAAAAGTCTGCAGACGTATGATACACATAATTAGCCCAGCTTTCTCTCAGTGGAATATAAAAATACACCAGCATGCAGCTTATGCTCACTGTGCCTCGAGCAATGGTCAGTCATTTCTGCATGGAATGATTGATGTGGTTATCACTTTATCGAGGTTTTCCACACTGATTTGATCCCTGTCTTGTTAGGCTTGTATGTGAGTGTTACGCCCCAGTCTAGGGGTACAGGAACGCAACATGAGTTTGAAAAGACTGCCCCGCCCTGGTCCCCAAAACCATACACAGAGGGAAACCAATTCCTTAGTGAATCGTGTTTTATTATCTACACTGCAAAAATGAACCTCCAGGGTGAACAAAGGCCAAAATAACAAACAAAACAAGCTAAGTCAGGAGGAGGTGCTATCTAAAACCCTATGTGAAATCAAACATCAAACAAAAGACAAGCGCTACACCTAACTCCCTAACTGAAATAAACAGGAGAAAACAGTGCAAGGAAAAACAATACGGCAGCTCACCCCTTCTGTTGCAGTGCTATTTACAATGTGCTATGTACAATGAAAGCTAATATACACACTATATACAAAACTCAGAGAAGCCGCACAAATCACAAGCACAAAAGTCTCAAGTTTTGGAGGCCAGGGTCAGGTCTGCTGCTGTCAGTGGCTGCCCCGGGACAACTGCTGGTGAGGGATTTGAATGAAGATCACATGGCCAGGGGACCAATCAGCAGCCGTCAGCTCATCCACTCCGGGACCTGCAAAGACTTAAAGGCACAGACAACAACAGCCACCAAAACAGATTATGGACAGGGCCATAACAGTGAGAGTTAATCAGAAGGTTCACTTGAAACATCAAATTTCCATCAAGGTATAATAATAATACTTGTCTTTATTACCTCTGTCTGGGAGTTGGAGTCTCAGAGGATGCTATTATTTCATTGCTATTTGCTTGCTTGTTTGTCTGTCTGTATGTCAGCAGGGCTTTGCATAAACTAGGAGGTCAAATTTCATTAGACTTGACGGAGAGGTGCAAAAGTGGAAACCATACAATTTTGTATAGATTGTTTTTAAAGATGCTTTTGGTAGCAATGGTGTGAAGTCCTTAACTGTCTGTAGAGTTCAGACCATAATTATGGTTTCCAGCTTCTTGTTTATTGCTTTACACCAACATGCACCAAAACAAATGGCTCCATTGTTGGCGATAAACCTCCAGGATCACCACGACTCTCCTTAATGTCAGAGTAAACATATTTCATCATCTGAGGGGAACAACTGTCGGTGCCACAAATCTATGACCACAGGGTTTTAAGAAAGCAACTAAAAGCAATGAAATCCAGTCAACACAACATTTCACAACAGCACACAGTAAAAGCTTAATAAGGTTCCCAGTCTGCCTGTCATATGTCAGTCATTTAGCCATTCACTGTGATGCAGTAGGCATGAATGATGGCTACATCCATCCTCATCTTCAGCCTCATTTCACAACACTGAGGTGCAATCATCGCAGGACAAAAAACGACTGAGAACGCTAATCTGCAATGTGTGGATATTTTGCATCTTAGAGGATTAACACTACAGTATTTGTTCTACCGCTGCAAGAATTGACAACACATATCGAGGGCCTTCAAAGAAAATTTTAATAATACGTTATCAGGTCTGTGGGTGCTTTGTGTCTTATCAGTGTTTGTGGACGAAAGCGGGTATGGCGTGAGTATGCCAGTCTTGCAGGAGAGAATGATGAACAGTGGAAGAAAGCTATCAACAAAAGAGTTGATCAGAAACAACAACACTGATGAGTGGCAGTAATGAGGTCCTGGGTTTACATGCCTGACTGTCAACTGTCTGACTTGTACTGCACAGTGTATACTGGACATGTGTGCATTTTTGTGTTTGCTTCTAAAGACATACATCTATGTTTTTGCATATTATGGGGACAAACACCAAAACCATTTAAAGTAACTGAGGATGAGTAGACATGGTTACAGTTACTTTAAGCATTAGGATAAGCATCTGGCAATTAGGGTTAATGTAAATCTCATCATTGTAATCTGAAGTGGCAGAAAACAGTACGTTGCTGTGTTTTTGAGCTTAGTCCAAATTCAAACCACTCCCTGTACAATATGTGCAAAAGGAGGACAAAGTGTTTCCAAGCAGGGAGTTCCCATTCTCATTGGTTATAGACTTACCTGCTGCAATTCACACACACAAGGTATCCTTTGGTGTCTGTGCCCTGTTGCACCAGATCACAGCAATAGTGACAACTAGTACTGAACGGATCTTTGAAAAGCATCATATTTAAATGCACTGGGTAAATGCAATATTTGAACATGCAGAGTTGAGTTTCTTTTTCTAAAAATGTCTCTATCTATTTGTTTATTTGACCAAATTATGATATGTGTTTATATGAATGGGTTTAGTGCCTACACTTAGCCGTTTGGATAGGTCATGAGCTGCATCACAAAACTGTTAATATTAACGTCTGATAATGAAAGTACAACTACACTTTTTACTCCAGTGCTCGGTTAAAAATCACCACTTATTGGGAGTCCTGTACCAGTGCCTTGAACCCTGTGAAGGCTTTATAGTTTGCCTGCAAGATGGGAAATAGCTGCAGTAACTTACTGAAATGTGTGCAAACATAGATTTAAATACAGTATATAAATAAACACAAATCGTAGTATTTTAACAAGCTTGTATTTGTTACGATCACCTTTATTCTTCCTCTCTGTCTGAGCTCTCGTTATTCAAGGTCGATAAAAAGAGAGAGTATTACTCGTATCTTTACATGGGCAGCAAGTTTTATACAGAGTTTCAAGCTTATATTGTTCATTTTTAAAGCTCTCCATGGGTTGGCTCCAGGTTACATTTCAGATCTCCTGCACTTACCCGCTCCAACTGCATTCCTCCAGTCAGATGCTCTTACTGGTCCCACGCTCCCACTTAAAATCTAAATGTGACTGGGCTTTCTCCGTCGCTGCTCCAAGACTCTGGAACAGTCTTCCCTCTTTTATAAAGTCCTCTTTGGAAATCTTCAGACTGAACTTGAAGACCTTCCTACACTCACAGGCTTTCACAGACGGGTCTGTTCTGTCTTAGTTCTTTTGTTTTTTATCTTATTGAATGATGTATGCATTTGTATATGTATATATGTATTCATGTCCATGTGCATACCTGTGTGTGTGTGTACTTGTATAGGCATTTGTATATAAGTGTATGCACATATACATGGATTTCTTGTAATCTTTTTATCTTATTTATTTGAATTCTTTCTTGTATTTTGAGTACATTGTCCATCTGTTCAGGCTGACACTTGATGTCTTTTAAACGTGCTATACAAAAACTCGACTCGACTACAGAAACATTTTATACCTGTAAAACTGTTATCTTTGGCATTTTGTAGATTCAGCTAAAGAAATTAGAATAAATCTTTTTTTGTGATAGGCTGCAAGTAACAAAGTGCTAAAATATATCATTTAAAATTGGTTCCTTGCTAACTTGTTTCTTATGTAAAAGCACAACACCTGTTGTTGAGCCTTTTTCATGTTTTATACTTAACAAAAACAAAACAAAACAAAAATTATTTGAGCAAACTGGAAATGAGTGAAATCACCGCCAATGTCAAAAGGAAAGCTTTGAAAGATCTCTGGAAAACCTGGAGAGCTATCGCTGAAGAACATGTAAGAGCTCCTTGGAAGCCAACTATAGTGAAATGAGAGATAGCTCAAGACTTCTGCACATTACTGTATAAGCAGATGTTGAAAGAAACCCTTGTGTATTAGAAAATACCCTGTTCAACAGTTAGGTAGCATTCAGTGAATTGTTTAAATCCCAAATCAAATGAAATCAGCTTCATGCAGGAAGAAAGCCAAGGTGGAATAAATATAACTGGTTTACATATAAAGTACCACCGTCACTGAAGGAGCAGTTGATGAAAGAAGGGAATGGCATATCTCCCCTCAGCAGATGACATTAGAAAAGGCTTCGAACAAATATCTCAGAACTTCAAACGAGCGATGTTGAGAATCAGAGTTGAAGAAAATCCTCCAAAGAGCTGCTGTGAGTGAAATGTAACACTCGCTTCAATGAATAGTGTTTTACAAAATATCACTAAATAAGATGACGTTTTTCTTGCATTGGAGCTGCTGCAGTAAACTGTGACTAAAGATCTGACTGGCCTTTGTTACTCACGCTGTGAGAGAAATACAGAGTGACATTAACCAGCAGATCAGCTGACAGCAATACAACATCGTACAAGTGGATACTTGTCTTCCTGCAAAGTAGCGTCGAGAGGCCGTGTTTAAGTCGTGATAACAATGTTTCCTTTATCATAGAAAAAATAAAGGGTCTGACTGCCAGGCTAGATATGCACACTCCTCCGTCGTTACATGGGAGAAAAATTTATTTACTGCAAAAATCAACATGTGGGATGCATGTCATCCATCTCAATTGGTGAAAGGAGGTTTATAAACATTACATGGACACTATAGCGTGTTTTCATAAAACATGAATAGCAGATATTCAAGCAGCAAGTCAGAAATGTGACTGAAAATCTGGCATGAAATGAAGACATTAGCCATTGTATTTCAACCATTCATGAAAATGATACCAACCTGTGCTTTTATTCTTTGTGTTTATCAAAACTCCACATCTTATCATTTTAGTTAAATAATCTGTCAAATTTAATGTCGTCATCAAGGCTACAAATCAATCTTTGTATCACAGGGAAATGGGAACGAGAAAAGCATTTCATGGACGAATGTGAAACAAAGAAGCGCGAGGAAATCCATCCAACTTTGTCTGTCTGTACTCCTTTTGCCTATCAAAGCCTCTGCTACAATCTCCAAATTTAAACTGGCACAATACTTCTGATCATTTATTATCAGCCCCTCAGTTTATATTCAAATTTATATTTGTTGACCAATAAGAAATACAGAAACACTAAACACTGGCATTGAAGTCAAAATCAAACGAAGTGAGATGATTGTAAATGAAGTACACTTTTAATATGTATTAAATCTGACCTGCTGTGAACTGAATAGATGCTCAAAGCTGAATTATAAACACAAAAGTACACAAATGAGAAATATCGAACACTTCCTATATCTTTCATTCAAGTTAAGCCATTTGCTGCTTCTGTTACTTTTGCGTGTTTGTAACTACAATTCAGCAATTTCATGTTCACATACAAGAGGTGCTACTGCCTAATGAAGTTTCACGAGGCTGCAGTACCCCATCTAAAATAATGTCTACGGTAGCTTCTTAAACACCATAAGAGAGGATGAGCAATTACTCTAACTCCAGACAGCGGGCTATTACCATTCCTCTTTTATCAGAAGAAGAAAAGTGAGCATATTTTCAGCAGCAATCAACCACGTGATGACAGCTAAACAGAAGATATACATCAGCGGGAGGCTGATGAAGTCTGGTTGCTTTCTTCTCAAGCACTAGAGACTAGCATGACCAGGATGACTGAGAGGCTACACGCACATCAGAGAGGGAAAATGAGGGAATTGAAGTGATTTCAGTGCATCTCAAATTCAGATCCCGTGAGAGCGGAGAGGAGCCACGACCCAGTGAGAAAGCCAAGTCATCCACTGCCATTGTGAGAAATGGTACAGCGTATTAGAGTGAGAATAATTACACTGAGATCAAAGAACATCTGACTGCACGGTCAATGGTCTATGTGGTGAATTACTCATGTTGGGACCCTCGTAGGACCCAGAATTTATAGGTTTATCAAGTCCTCGAACTATATCAGTCTAGATCCAACATCGAAATATCTCAACAACTGTTACATAGTCATGAAATTTAGCACATGCATCAATTTTTGCAGAGATTTAATGGATTATTTTTTATTTGACCTTTTTACTGAACGCTAGATCAAAATTTTAACTTGTCCACTATTCTGTGTTATAACCTGAGCCCTTTCAGGCTCAGCTGCCTTCACGCTTTCAGGATACTGACATAGAAAACTGACAGACTGTAACAAATTTGGTGGTTATTCCATTTATTTTCTCTTTCTGCTTTTGTTTGTAGACAGAGAACAGTGTTAGGATTTGTCTAGCCACGGGCCACCATGAACAGTTCTAGCAATTGATTACTTCTGACCATCTTCAGGATGGTTATTAAAATGTTCAATATGGCGATATTTCCATTACTATGTGACGTGAGCAGTAAAGAAATTTCAACAAAGCTAATTCTTATGAAAGTTCAAGAAGGACAAAAGGAACTGTAATTTAGCTGGATTTTTAAAAATTGTGTGCAACCATATACACCTGCTAAACATCATCTTAGGGTCTAAATAAATCCGTGACGTGTTAGCACACATTGTGGGCAGAAAATGCTCAGCTTTCTGTATCGGTGTCTGCCTGCCTACTGCGTGGTGAGTGTCTGCCTTCCCTCCCTCTTGAATAATGTAACAAGTGGCCAGTGGTGTGGGTGGTATGGGGGATGGCCTCTCCTCAAAATAGACTCTAGAGCAAAAGCAGAAGACTTCAGAGGTGATATACAGTAGCATATGCCTGCATTATTATTAAATTGCTCTGAAGGCACTGGGTTTATGTTGTCATCACATCAAAAAATGCTGTAGCAAGAATTAAAGGTGTTATAAAGTTACAACTATAACACTGCTGTCATCATTTCTGGTAAAGGTCAGATTTAGATGAAAAGGAAAATATGTATGTATATGTGTGTAAAGTGATGGATGTTTATGGTTTGTTTTCTTTCCTGGTTCATCTCAGAAGTGAGCAGGAAAGAAGCACGTAATAGATGTGCAAACAGCAGCCAGCTCTGAAATTACCCCTCCGGCCAGTGAGACAGGAGTGGTCACTTCCTCGCACTGCGTGTGTGCGCGCGCGTGTGTGCGCAGATCAAGCACAGGGTGTCCTCGCTCTGCTCGGAGAGCTGGTAAACTCCAACTTTGTCTGGGCTGGCGGCGTTCGGCACTTTGTGCAGATGGGGAACGATTTAACTGGAGCATAGACTTTGATTCTGGGGGAGCTCTGTTACATTAAAGATGACAGCATGAGTGGTGCCATGTGCTTATAAGAAATCCCACTGCACGTTTTAAGAGTCATCACATTTCCGTGCGTGCACTCGGCGGCAAATCTTTCCACTCTGCGAGGTAGCGGCGGCTGCGGTTCTATTTTTAGAAACAATGTTGCGGCAGGGGAATCAATCAAACTGGCGCTAAATCTTTGCATTCATGACAATCTTCTGCTGTTAGTGATGCAGTCTTAATGCATTCCTGCCTGCGCTTGCTGCGTTATAGGACAGGATGGTGCATTTTTATCTCAGCTGATGCCAAATTCCAAATGATGCCTTTCCCCCTAACGCTCTCCAGGAACGCACACCGGTGGACTGCAAACTTTTATACCATGGAATCCAACGCACTCTGTGGCGAGAGTGGCTGCAATGCTTTTGGGACCTCATGTAGTTTTGGGTTTTTTAGCAGTACTGGAATTTCTAAAGAACTGCACAATTTGGGATGTAAATGAGAATTCTCTGATGTCAAAGGACTGAAGGGACCGATAATCGCCAAGCACACGTTTTTTCTCTTTTACTTCTGAGTGCACATTTTTGCTGGCCCTTATGGGAATTAAGCACTCGTCCCGCTGCATGCTCCTCAGGAGAAAAATGGCGGAGTCTGAGAACACTGAGGTAAGTGTTAGAGACAGCTTTAATATTCCTGACAAAGATCAGAGTCCAGTTTTTTGGAATCTATCGGCGTCCTGGATGCCTCTTGCAGTAGCCTGCGTGTTCCACCTCTAGTAGAAGTTGCATGTCGGACAAATTATAGGATGCCGACTGTCCAGAGAGTGAGACTGACCGGACTGATAGTCTCCCTCTTTGCAAGGATGTTTACCCTCCCGAGGAAACAGGCAGTCTGTGCAGAGCAGGGCAGTTCAAATTAGTATTCCCAACCTCAAACGCACTTGGAAAAGTCTCGTTTTTTGTAGCTGCTAAAATTAGGATGCCGTACGATGATCAGGGTAAGGTGCAGGATCGACTCATCCCTTCTGCTTCGCAGGCGTTCTCCGGCAAGAGTCTATGAGATGAAGTCTGAAAAAAATATATGAATGTATTTGAAGCTCTGGGTGTTACGTGTGAAAGAATATGCTGTGAGCAGCGTGAGATATAACAGGACAGTGTGTAGCTGCTTCACTCTGCGCGCGATGGGAATTAGAGCTGTCCAAGGTACTGCAGCACCTTGCAGAGGAAAAAGAGAACGCTCAGACTTCTGGTGTGAAGCAGTTCTGCAGAAAGTAGAGTAGGTTGCTGAAGATGTCATGTCTCAGCCACTTGAACTAAATCTCCCACCCCTCACTCTAACTCTAATCGACACTAATTGACAATTTAAAGGTCGATACAGGAGGGATGCTGATTGTAATACTTAGCAGATTCAAACACCCTGCGATGTGTGCGTCACACCCCGTGATGCTCTGTTGTAATTATTAATCAGAAAAAGTTCATTCTAAGCAAGTTCATGAAAGAAGCCCTGCACACACTCATTACATCTGATCAACATTCTGACCTCTGAGAGCAGATGGTAGGAAATACTTCATAATAATATCCCCGCCACTGAGGCTGTATCCTGTTTGGGAATCAGATATCCCAAAGTCAAGTCAAGTCAAGTCAAGTTTATTTATAGAGCACATTTAAAAACAA
Source organism: Copadichromis virginalis (assembly GCF_057382275.1). NCBI lineage: Eukaryota > Metazoa > Chordata > Actinopteri > Cichliformes > Cichlidae > Copadichromis > Copadichromis virginalis. Next base: position 3,877,387 of record NC_140624.1, on the reverse strand, counting down.
CCAAGGCTGACCAAAGTGCTGTACAGTAAATACAGATAAAAATACAATAGAACACAATTTCGTAATAACACCTCGCTGATAAAAATAAAATAAAAATATATAAAACAAATAAATTAAACCTTTCTAAAAGCCAATGAAAAGAGGTGAGTTTTAAGAGCGGTTTTAAAAGTTTCTAGGCTTTTGGAGAGTCTGACGTGAGGAGGTAAACTGTTCCACAGTCTGGGTGCAGCCACAGCAAACGCCCTCTCTCCCTTTGTCTTTAATTTATACCTGGGAACATCTAAAAGCATCAGGTCGGCTGACCTCAAAGATCTCCTGGGGCGATAAGTACTAAGGAGTTCTGACAGGTAAGAAGGTGCAGTGCCATTTAAAACCTTAAAAGCCAGCAATAAGATTTTAAAATCAATCCTAAAGGCAACTGGGAGCCTTCTGGCATAATGGCAGAAGACCAAAGGTATGCTCTTTCCTGTTAGAGGACTTTTTCAGTGAAATGCCTTCACCAATATGAACAGCCGACTAACATACAGCTACTACAATTAGTGTAATTTTAGTGCATTTATTAGAATAAATAATAGTTCATCACCATTTTCCATTATCCTAACTGACTAGAAGCAACAGCATAAACTTACAGGCTAAACTTCAGCGTTCACACAGCTACAACGTGGCTGTGGGTGTCCTCTCATGTGTAAGTGTGTGTCCTTCTCGAATAACAGGTCTCCCCTCAGTGTAGAGATGAGGAGTCTGAAATAGAACCCTGAATGTGTTTATTTGTTTTGAAGGTCAGAGGCAAGGATGTGCTTCACCCTCTCTTTCCTGTGTCAGGAGATCTCGGTTACACTCACTGCAGCTGCTCTCCTCCGACCGTACCCCTAACTTCACGTTAATCTGTCCCACAATGACTCTTTCCCCCTGCATTGCACAGATTCTGTATTAAACTTGGCAGTCTTAATCGCCTCTTCTGCGACTCTGTCTTATAATTATTGACTTGCTCAGTGCTCTCTTGGTGCCAGCTGTTTGTCAGCTCTTTTTCTTTTTTCACTGTTGCTAGTAATTTTTTCTTAACACGGTCTCAAGATTTAAATTGCATCTATGGTGTGCAGCTCTGAGCTGACCATAGTGTAACTTTAGGCCACCGGTCGCCTCGGTGATCCAGATGAGTAACATGTCAGAAAATGAATCCTTCACGCAGTATGGTAATGCTCTGCAATGAACTAGTGTCTCCTCTGCAGATCAACATCAGAGCTGAGAGGATTAAGTATTAAGTTCAACAGTTGGTCTCTCCTCATTAAGAATGTGGTCTTGTATGTTATCAACATCCAAAACCCTGTGAACCTCACTAAGCAGAGACAGTAATGACTTTCAATGCTACTCTTGTGCTGCAGAGAAAGTGCTGCTCACATTTTCTTTTTTTTTAGATATTCAGTCACTTTTCTGGTCAATTATAACCAGATAGAACTCTATTTAATAATAATGATGATGATAATAATAATAATAATAATAATAATAATAATAATAATATCCATAGTCTTGATTCTCTTAACAAAATATTTAAGATGTTTCATGTGATTTAAACTCTTAAATTTTGGATCTTAATCTCTTATAATTGGCCAAGTATAGCTCATGGGATCATCTTTTCTTCCTTTGTTTGTGTGTGGTGACAAAAATAATCAGGAGCTCACCAGTTTTATTGGAAATCACCCAGACTACGTCTCCCTAAAAGGCATACAGTAGCTGATCTGACATTTCATTGAAAACTTCAAAACCTTGATGGGAAAACTACAGAAGAACTTAAAGGATCATCAGTCAATGGAATCTGAATAAATAACAGACAGGTAGCACAGCTTCTCGTATGACTCAGTAGTGAAAACCTGACATTTGACTGAATCATATCAGCTTCTCTTTGAATTCATGATTCAAGACCCATTATTTACTTTATTTTCATGGTAACTACATTCCAGTGTGTGCCATTTAAGCCCTGCGGGACAAAGGTGCAGGAGACATAAATACTGTATGATGGCCATTTTAAAGAGAGAAGAGAGAAAAGGGGACCGAAGAATCAGTTCTTTCAACCAAGGAAAAGCCAGTGCGGCACATAGAAATCTATTTTTTATACTTTGCTTTCACTGTAAAGGAGAATTGAATAATTTCATCTGCCAGGGAGGTTATCCACCTCATTAAGTCGTATAGATGTTTACGATGTATGTAGCTCCTAGAAGAATAAATTAAAGGACTGATGACAAGCTGGGCTCATTTAAAAAAAATACTTGAAACAGTTATCTGAATAACCTTCAATAACCTTGTGTAAATACAGATGGGCTTCATACAAGATAATTTTGTTGTAATCTCAATACTTAATCTGAACATGGCATCAAAATAGATTTCCCAAAATCAAATGTACAGGATACAGAAGCATAATTAAAACTTAAATTAAAGCTGTAGAATTAAACTGAAATTGCTAGAAGATCCGACTGAATGAATGCAAACTGAATGAGGCAATAACAGTGGCAGAAAACACTCATAAAATATCGTTAATATTATGTAGAAACTGAGTGAGAAAATGTCTTGCAGTCTTTCACTATCCTTTCCTTCTTTGTTTCTTATCACTGTTGTCTGAAAATGCCTCCTATTTTTGGTGGCATTACCAGTTTATATTTATTTTTAGACGCCCAAGTTGGAATGAGAATAAACACCAGAATGGCTTATTGGCTCAATACTGAGATGTGAAGTTTCTGTTTCTCCATGCACATCGTGGTTAGAGCTTCCCAGCAGGCGTTATAGGTGATCCGGGCATTACGGGTGTACCTTCTGTGCTGAGATGAGCTTTCTTGCCATCTCTGGCTTTTGTTGACTCCATGTCAGTGATCAGCATATCCTCCAGACTCACAGGGCTCTCTGCACTTTGTGAACTCTGTGCTGGGAACATGAGCTAAGAGTGCAGGAACAAAATGGAAAGGAGAATAGCTTACGTGTAAAATCCCTGATTATGAATGCAAACCACAACCTTATTGCAGCCTGTACTTATTTTGTTTCTTACGCCTCAGGCCGCGGCACTGAAGAGGTGTTTTTCTTCTTTATCTGTGTTTTTTAGCAACCACAGTCGCAACCAGAGCCCATCCGCATAATTCCATCGCAGTCGGCACAGCCAACCGCGTTACCCAAGCCTGTGCCTTCTATCCAGCATGCGCCTCGGCCTCCTCTTCCACCGCACACGCCCCACGCCGCCAGCCTCCCTAGCTGTCCAGGGAGGGGTAAGATGGCCAAGTTTCTCAACCCAGAGGAGATGACCTCGCGAGACTACTACTTTGACTCCTATGCTCACTTTGGCATTCATGAGGTACGCCTTGTCATCGCAGTGTGGATGAAAATCACATATGTTAATCAATCAGCTTTATGGATCAATAAAGCATTTTTTAATAAACAGGGAATTTTAATTTCCATTATTGCTGCGGCACATTTCACAGAACCAGAGCATGCAATGCCCTTGTGTACTTGCAATTAATTTTAGAAAATTATTAGATTATGCATCATCCTTGTCTTAATCATTTCATATGCTCTTCTTGCTTTTTCTCTTTTAGACATGTTCTTGCCTCAGTTTGCCTGTGTGTGGGCAGGATAGTTTAACGATGATTGTGTGTGACTTCTTTTTTTTCTTGAAGTGAACCCCTCCGCCCTCTAAACCGAGAGCTTTATGTCATAGATGGTTTAGGCCATGGCAGGAGCTACAATCAGCCAGTCCCTTCAAAGGACAGAAAATCCTAACGTTCCCTGACAGAAATGTTTCCCAGGAAAACTCAGGTTTTTGCAGGTGCCCCACAAAGCTCTATGTACAGTTGTTAATTGATGTAGGATGGTGATGAACTGCCTGGAGCAGTTTTAAATGTGGTGAAACTTTTGAAAACTTGAGGAACAGAGAGCCACTTTTGAACACATTAAACGTGTGTATTGTGTATGCCTATTTGTCCACACGGTTTCCTCAGAGTTCACAGAGTTCATCTGCATTTTAGAGAACAGATGCAGGAAGCATTGGAGGCTGTATAAAAAGAGTATGTTGCGTGCGTGACCTGTAGGATGTTTTTTTTATGTATTTGTGGAATGTAGGTCAGGTGTATTTTAGTCATTTCTGAATATTCTTTGCACTCACACATGCATGCACACTGTGAAAGAGGTACAGATAGAAAAGAGATGCAGACAGGCTGAGCCTGCGAGCTCACAGGGCTTATTCAGAAACACCAACAATGGATTTGAATGTAGAACCACAGGGCTGACAGGGAATAGAGTAAGATTAGGTGAAGGCTGTGTGTTATTTGTAAATGCTGCACTGTAGATATCGGAGCTATTCAGACCACTGACGTCCAGCCAATGTTTTTAATTTCACACAACAAACTGTCGCTTTCTGCAGGAGTTCGTGTTGCCAGGACCTTTCTTATATTTTTCTCACATGTCAAACCAGGAAATGTTGAAGGATGAAGTGAGGACACTCACCTACAGGAACTCCATGTACCACAACAAGCACATCTTCAAGGATAAAATAGTGCTGGACGTTGGAAGCGGGACTGGGATCCTTTCTATGTTTGCGGCCAAAGCAGGGGCAAAGCATGTATATGGGGTAAGATGTGTTTCCCTTCAGTAAACTGCAAACATGTGGACCAATTAGGATCTGATCTCCATGTAGCCCAAGCCTCACAAGGCGCTTATATTGTCAGCATGTAGTGCATATGTAGGTCTGCTGCTGTGTGGGTTGGATCATACAGTACATTTTAAACCATCTAATCTTGGGTAATATTTCTTTTGACATGCAGGTGATAAAACTGTGTGACCTCTCAGGCAGGTTGACCAGCTAAACCATAGAGATTTGAAAGCTATTAGTGTTATTGAGCTCTGGGGCAGAAGTAATTGCAAGTCAGAGCATGTCTGAGAATGCCTGCTGCACACACACACACACACACACACACACACACACACACACACTGCTAGCTTGGGATGACCATGTGGAACTTATTTTTGCATGGTGGGTCGAGACGAAGTGCTTCAGGGAAGGAATGATTAACTTGGAATTGCCAAGAGACTTGTTCTGAGCCACTGAATGACATTATGTGTTTGTGTGTGTGACTATGCCTTGTGTCATGTGTTTGCTTGCCTTTCCTCTCCTGCTGCCTCAGTCAGTTTTTGTCTCCCTCTCTCTAGCATCCTGTTTTAGTACTTTAGCTGATTTGATTCAGAGTTTTGTTACTGCGGTCCATCTGGCAGGATTTTATCCACATAAATGGGGACAGGAGTTTCAGGATTTTCTTATCATACCTAAAGCTTTTGAAGTTTGATGTGAGTGCCCGGGCTCACGAGCTGGACGAATATACCCCCGATCATTCCTTATCAATAAGAACAGTACATGACAATGTATGTGTGTTTAGTGTAGTCCTTCAACAATTCCAAGTAGCAACAAGACCCTTAGGTAACATGTCCAACCTACGCATGACCTGTGCACCACAAAATCATAAAGGGTCAAGGCAAACTAGACTTGTACTAATCTATTAGCACACTATTCACTCCCTTTTGAATTTACTGCCTGCTGCCGGCTGGATTCCTTCGTTCTTTTGGCTGCTGTCCTCAGTTAGCAGAGGAGGGTCGTATTCTGGATTATTCTTTTTCATATACTTCAGTTCCTCAAGCTCACTTTTATGTGTGATAAATCTACTCATTAGTAACACTGAATGAGCAGTGAGATGCCCTTTGATTCTGTTCACAACTTTTATGTACAGACTTTCTCGGAGGTGGAGGGTGTCCAGTTCAGTGGTCTCAGTATCACATCTTTGCTTTTGCAGATAGCAAAGTACTGGTGGCTTCACTGAGTGGTGTCCCATTGAAGCCTTTGGCTTTGGCACCATCAAGCCCGAGGCTCTGCTTCCCAGTTAGAAAAGACAAGATTGTCCACTTTAGGTCAGGGATGAGATTCTATCTCAAATTCAGGAGTTAAAGTCTCTCTGGGTTTTGTTCTCAAGTGAGAGTAGAGTAGCGCTATATAAGAATCAGTCCATTTACCCATGCTTTTGTCCGAGCTGCGGACAGGCTGCAGACGTAGCCGTGCCATTCCAGGGCTTGGTTTTAGCATGGGGGGTCTAGCCAGGACCCTTACTGGATACCGGGAGGTGTCCCGCTCCACAAGGTGTGTAGTCTTATCACTACACTATCCAGCTGGATGCCTCCTAAACTGCAAGTAAGTGAAATAGTCAATGTGGGAGAAGGTATAGCTCTCTGTTGGCCATTCATCTGGGTAGCTTTGTTTAGAGCGCCGTCCCTTTGACCTGGATAAACTGTAGAAAATAGATGAGTAACACATGAAAAGCCAGGTACTGTTTTTTCAGATAAAAACAATACATTGTTCAAAAACCTGGTTAAGCTCAGTGTAGCTGCTTTGATTATTCTAGGAGTGTTTCTAATGTCTTTATGTTAGTATGATGCAGAGTTTATTTTCTGCCCAGTAATAAAATGCTTAAGGTTGCTAATAAAAAGTAAAGAAACTAAACTATGTGTAAGTCACAGGTTAATAGCTCAGATAGAGGACAAAAAGTACAGTGATATCTGGGCAAAGTTAGAAACTTCTACTTGCTGTGTCTCCAGAGTAAAATACCAGTAGGAGCCTGCAGGGATGTCTACGGTGACAGTGACACTTTCTGACACTAGCGAGAGGTGCGAGAGGCAACCTGTGCGGGGGTGCCTCTGTCAATACACCCTGAGGTTTCAGTGCGCTCCTACTGGATCGTGACTATGACAGACACGTGGCTAATAGCTGTCTCTTATGACTTTGACTCAGAAAGAGATGAGGAAGATTGCCAATTAGAACCTGTTATTACACATGAATAGAGCAATACAGTTACATGCGTCTCCGCAAGTGCACAAACATGTTCACACCTGATGCAACATTAGCCTTTGCTGGTTATTTATGGATTTGGTACAGTCTTTTTAATGGGCACCAGAGGCAGCAGAAGCCTCCTTCCTCTTTCTCTGCTAATAAGCAGCAGAAAACAAGGCTGCTCCGGGGAGTCAGTGCTAATGTGAAGTCCCTACAGCCTATATGCCTGCGGAAAAAGCCAAAAGGTTTATGTTCTGTATTTGAGTTACTGCAGTATAATAAGCAGAGATTGGAGCATTGGAACATTGGTTTTATGGCATGTTTAACTGGTTTCTTTCCTGTAAATAATAGCCCTCAAAGACCTCATTCTTCCATGCCAGTACAGGGTCAACTAACACCACACTGTAAAATGACTCTGTCTTACATGCGTAACTGTGAGTTAAGTAAAAATAGGCAAGTACAAGGAAAATATACTTTAAGTATAAAATAAAAAAAGCTGGTCATACTATTGAATAGTGCAGCACTTACAGATTACAAGTGCTACACTATTATCTCTTATAGCATTATATTATTATTAGTAACAATTTGATGTAAAAATGGGGTTTTATTAATTTATTTGGTTTAATGGGTTGATTTAATAAATGGTTGGAAAATTCTCTGAAAATACTGAGAAATGCCATCAAAAAATCTCTGAACTAATATAAGTTTTTGCGTGAAAGTTAGAAGGTGCTTCATGGCGTGAAAGGAAGCACTGTATGAATGTACCCTACAGTAGAAAATTCTTTAAGTGTTCAGAATAGGAAGGAGCTGGGTGAGTAGCTGCCCATCTACAACCTATTTGTTTAAAAAATGTACATTTACATTTTTTACATTTATAATTTTTGTATAAAAAGTCAAATTTTTAATGTAACAAATTACTTAAACTGTAAGATAAATAAAGTAAACAAAAAAAGCTGTACAACTTACCTCTGAGAGTTAGTAGAGAACATGCACTTATTTGCACTGAACAAAAATAAGTGCCTCGTTTTTGTGGCTACCTTATCCACAAGACCCCCAGCCTGACCGGCTGCTTTGTGACACAGAGCACCCAGGGTTCATTAAAGGGTCTTCTGTGTGACTATAACCAGATGGGTCGGTTGCAGCATGCAGCAGCAGTATGCTGCACAAAAACACTAAGCAAATGGGACACAGTGTTCAAAGGTGAAAATCTATACTCTCAGATTCCCAGTGCTGTAAGAGCCTAGTATTGATTAATGTATTCTGCTGAATTATGTCCATATTTTATTTGAGAGAAGCCTTAGTGTAGTTTGATGAATCAATGAGCTTTATTATGTTATAACGATGATATCAGTGGCAACTCAATAAATCAGCTCTGAGGCAGAAGAGAACGTACAAAATATGCCAAGACCAGCTATCCAACTATTTTGGCCTCACTGGTTGAGCGCTGTCTTCACTCCTGCTTTCAGGATGCATTATGTCAACTGGACACCTACTTCATTCTCTGCTCCAGTGAGTCAGTAAGGACCTTTCATCTCACCCCCTTGATCAGATCATCTTCCACCATCGACTAAGCATCCATGATACGCAGTTATATCTAAGCACTAAACCCTCTGGTTAGTTCCCTGCTTTGTCCCCTATCAGCAGTCTAAAACTATTTAACCAATTCTCTCAAATAGAACAAAATAAAATTGAAGCCTTGGTTGTGGCTCCTACGTCACTGCTTTCAAAGCTGTCTGATTTGGGCCTTAATTTTGAGTCTTCACAACCTGGGTGTCATTCTGGACTCCATTCTTTCATTTTCATCTTATATTAAACCTATCTCTAAATCTGCCATCTACCACATCAAGAACATCTCCAGACAACATCTTATACCCTTAAACTCAGCAACAGAAATTCTCATTCAGCAGCTGGAACTCTTATTTATGCTTTTATCACCTCTGACATGGACTGCTACGGTAGTGTTCTGTTTGGGTTGCAAACAAAGCCCTGCGCACGCACACACACACACACCTGCAGTATGTTGCATGTATGTATGTATCAATCAATCAATCAATCAATCAATCAAGGCTTTATTCGCCACGTGCAGGTTGCCCTGCAGTGAAATACACACACAACACAGACATCACATGGGGATACAGGTCGGAGATCGGTAGCGTTACTGAAAACAAACACTGAACTATACACTACAATGGGAAAGTACAAGAGGAAAAAAAGAGACCTCTACTCATGCTGGGCTCCTGGGAGGACAGCATGAGAACAGGAAACAAAAAAACTCCTCTGCACAAAAAAGCACATAAATGTCCACAGCACAACATTATGGATCATGTGACCAGCCACAGAGTCGGGTGGGGGGTGAGGAGTAATCCGAAGCAAACACAGCAGCCATCCTGCCCAGCGCTACCATTCCAGCGCGGGCTCAGACCCGCCGTGTTCCCAGGAGGGAACAAGCATCGAAGGCGTTTGGAACGGGAGGGGGGATGAGTGTGTGCATATTAGTGTATATGTATTAGAGATGGACCGATCCGATATTACGTATCGGTATCGGTCCGATACTGACCTAAATTACTGGATCGGATATCGGAGAAAAATAAAAAATGTAATCCGATCCATTAAATATCACGAAAGCACCTCACAAAACTTGCAACACGCCGTAACTCACCTCAGAACGTTAGCACGTCGGAGCAGTATGCATCACGTGATAGAGCGGCTGTGGCATGCGGGACCTGGTGGTCTGGATAGCATGTGGAGCTTCGCTAGCAACCTGGCATTTCATCTCCGACAAAGTTATCCCCGAGAGAAGTAAAGCAAGTGTGTAAGTCCATCTCTGAATGTTTGTAAAGCATTCCTGCGTTAAGCTTAACAAGCGACTCTCGCTCTCCGGCTGCTACTTCAATCGTGAAACTGCTTAAATGATCAGCTGATCGGCTTTTCTGTCGCGAGTCCGTCTGTCTTGTTTGTTTTTGGCCCACTTTGCACCAGAAAGAGGAAACCAGCGGCTGAACAACAGCAGCACGTTTAAGCTTAGAATTTATTTAATATTACTTTCTACACCAGGATCTTTTTCTACGCAGCTGACGCTGGTAACTGTGCAGGGGCGGATCTAGCAAAGTTTAGCCAGGGGGGCCGATAGGGCATGAACAGGGAAAAGGGGGCACAAAGACATACTTTTCTTTCTTATTCTCATTTAAAATGTCTAGCTTTTAATAAATAATTATCTGACACCCAAAGTTTTAATTTGATGTAAAATGAATAGAAGTCATTTACTGTATATAGTGACTATTAAGTCTAATATATATACCCTAGTAAGCTATAGTACTTTTTCCTTTGGGAAGGTACCATCTGTGCAGTCTGCAATTTTGTTGAAGAAAGATGTTGAATCTATTTAATATTTCTTGAAAAATAATTGATTTCTGTGCATTTTTTTCACACTTCATCAAATTAAGGTTGATTACGTCGATTAAGCATCATGAGGTGGAGTGTGAGGGGTGGTTCCCTATTTTTTATTTTTTTATTTTTGTTGTTGCTGGGAGTTGGAACCCTATTAGTTAGGTTTCTTAATATTTATGCTAAGTACTCTTTAAAATACCAGAATAGGGAGGATGGTGTAGGTTTAAGTTTATTAGATTGATCAGTATTGCTGAACTATGAAATATTTTTTTTGTATACAGGTATAACAGAATAGCTTTAGTGTAGTTGTTGTTTTAAACTTGAGTATGAACTTGCAGACTTGCAAAATGCAGCAAGATATTTTAAAAAACAGTTTTGTTGATTAAAAAACACTATATCGGATTCATATCGGTATCGGCAGATATCCAAATTTATGATATCGGTATCAGTATCGGACATAAAAAAGTGGTATCGTGCCATCTCTAATATGTATGTGTGTGTGTGTCCATAGTTCAGCTGAGACAGTGTCCTTCGCCCTGCCAGGCTAAGTAAAGTCTTCCAGCCAACCCAGGTGGCCTTGCATGGAATGGGAAGGAACAGACTAAACACAGTCGTTATCAGGGTGTTTTGTTGGGCTCCAGCCTTGCGACCGCAGCTGGCGCCGAAAGGGTATCCGCATGAAGTGATGGTACTTTTTACTTTAGTGCGAACAACTCATATGAATTTCAAAGCTGTTCTAACAGTCCAACACTGGTCTCTCAATCTCCCGTTCGAGAGCCGTGAGCTTCTCCATGATGTTATTAAACTTGCGCTCTGCGATGTTGTCATTCTTGTGCTCAAAGAGCCGATTCTGAGAACTCACGACCACAGTGAGCTTCTCCAAGATGTCATCCAATTTGCGCTCAGAGGTCTTATTCTGAGTATCCACAGCAGCCGTCAGCCTCTCCAAGATCTTATCCGTGCTGCACTCAATGAGCCCATTTTGAGAAACTCACGCCTCTTCCCATCGTTTCAATCCCAGCGGGCAGCCTTGTGGGGGTTTGAACAGCCGGTTCTGCTTTCTTAATTCTTCGATAAGTCAGGGCCAAGCCAGCTCCAATCAGCCAGAACCCTGTTATCATGGTTCTGAATAGGTAGATATCTTCAGCACTCAGGCTCACCCAAGCCCAAACTTCTCGTTGAGAAAGGGGTGTCAATTGCATTTAGGGACCAGTTGATCAAATCCATAATTCCTCTTTTAGGTTTTAGAGAACAGACTGTGAGAGAGTGTTCCAGGGAAAACTAATACAAAAAACACGAGACTAGACAAGGACATAAGAGGCTAAGCAGGGAAGCTAAGGGAGAGGAGGAGGAGGAAAGTGCGACCACCTTCGTCAAGAGCAGAAAAAGAAAGAAAAATGTATCACCCCCAGTTTTATGCACTGGTTCCCGGTTAAGTGTTTCCTAAAAAATTCTCACCTACCAACCCATTCACTGCTCCACAGGACCTACTGGACTTTCTACCTTACACCTCATCTTGAACTCTGTGTTCCTCAGTGAAATACTTTCCATGCCCCATACAGGACTGCAGTCCTTTGGACACACATCCATAGTTGATTTTGTTGTTGTTATTGTTATTAGTATTACAGAGACTAGGGGCCCGTTCTTCGTACCTCGCTAAGTAGGTTAGCCGGATTAGATTGTTGACGATTTCGCGTGATCCTGGATCAGTCGGTTCCCCGAAGCTCATCCGGGACTTGCTGTCATAGCAACAGAGCCGTAAGCGTAAACCTGCTCGGGAGCAGGTTTACTTTATGTAAACAGGATTAGATCGCGGCCACGCAGGTATGTCCGCTTCATTTATACGAAAGCAACAGCGATATTTTTCCACTGTTTCACCATAAATAAATATTATCAATGTAACTAAAGATAATGCAGCACTTGATCCTTTTATTGATGTCACACAGATACATACAGGTCATTTCCTAAAAAAGGGAAATGTACTATTAACATTCTATTACATGTATGTGATTATTACAGATGTAATTCATATTTCAGAGTAGTAATTGTAAATTACTTCGTGTAATCAAGATGAGAGACCACGGCTATAAAAGCGAAGGTGGATTTGGGAAGCCTGTCGCAGCCATGTCCTGTCCGTATACGCGACCAACCCATTGCGGAAGGTGCAAGATTGATAAGGAGAGTCCTCAGAATTCAGCGTATATTGCGGGACAGACAGGATCCTTTAGCTCAGCGCGACAGTGTGCTCATAGAGAGATATCGATATTCCCGTGAGGGTATTATTTACTTAACCAACTTGTTGACGAGGGGGTGCAGGACCACCACCTGTCTTTTTTTCCTCTGCCCTTTTCTTGGTTGCTGTTATGAACAAACTAACAGAGTATTACAGGCCAGTATTACCTTGCCAAGAGACGCAAAGCAATCTAAGAGATAAATATTACCATTCTGTAGAATACTCCTGTATTCCACTTTTACTTGTTCCCATGTTCTTGTGGGTCCTGTTGTGGCTCTAATGTGAAAGGGGATATAATATAACATATTATAATATAATATAATGCCATATGATATTGGACAATATAGTGTCATATGATAGATCTACCCTACCGCCTACTGGTGTTGGCCAGAGGGGCCGATGGCGCGATATGGCAGCCTGGCTACAACCGTAGCTGCCTCCACCAGTGTGTGAATGTGGGAGTGAATGAATAGTGGTATCGTAAAGCGCTTTGGGTGCCTTGGAAAGCGCTATATAAATCCACTCCATTATTATTATTATTATTAAATTACCTACGAGTTTGATTTGTCAGCAACTTTCTGCCAGCCCTCTCTCCTTGCTTTTGCAGCCTTTGCAGTGTTCTCTTGCGTTTTAATTAAACTCTGAAACTCCTGAAATCCCTCACTCATGAGTTCTTGCTCTGCTGCCGGAAAATACCGAGCACGCCCCTTGGACATTTTCGCCGACCAATCAGCGGGTTGCCGATCAATGTTTCTACTATCGATGCGTAGCCCCTTTTACGACACCCAGTGATGTCACATTCCTGCGTCCAGCTGTAGTAATCGTCAACAGCAGGTGTGTTCGGGGAACTGGATTAGCGAGCTCACGGTTAGCGCGATGATTTGATCTTGGATGTAGTAAGCGACGTACGAAGAACGGGCCCTAGGTTAACAACTCTTTCAGGTTTAGTGACCAGGTTAAATTTAACCAGGTTAAAGCAGGTGAAAGCCTTCAGGGTTTTATTCTGTTTTATTTAGGAGTCGAATGCGCAGCATCAGCTTAGAGATACTAAACAAGGATGACCTTGTTTTTACCCCAGACAGCTTTATGGATGGTTACACTGTTACACAGACATTTCTGCCTGTAGCAATGATTCAAATTTCAGTCTCAATTCTGTATTTGTTTTTAATCTCAACTCACATGGTGAAATGTGATTATCAAGTATAGCAATGTCAGTGTGACCAAAGTCACTGTCAGTGTCTGTAAGTGTCAGACAATATTCTAAAGTTTAAAAAGAAAAAAGTGTCCTTGTGTGTGATCAAATTTTGATCAGCTATTAGCTGTGGTGGACACATATAATAATCCTAGACAATTCACTGCTTTGTTGTGGAACAAACTGCTTGTCTACACGAACTTGTGCCATCTTGCAACAGTGCATCAAGAGGTTGGGCTTTCTTGTTACATTATGAAACTCTATGAACAGTTCCACCAAATCCAAAAAGGTTGGAATGGTCATTTTTAAATGATAGATTAAGATGTTTCAGTTATATTCTTTGATTATTGTAATTCGTGGGTTTTGGTTGTGCTTGTGTTATATTTTTAGTGCTAGGATTTTGGCTTTCTCGTGTCCCTCGTCTTGTCACACTTGTCTTCGTGTTCCCTCTGTCTTTCCAGTCAGTCGTGTCTCCGTCTCAGTGTCAAGTCTGCGTCTCTGTGTTATACTTCCTGTTTTACTTTGACAGTCTGTGTCCTTTGTCAATTATTCTGCTTTGCTTCCTTTGTCTCGTTAGGTCTGATTACTCCCAGCTGTGCTGCCCTTTGTCGCGTCGTACCCTCACAATGCTGTGTTTTTCCAAGTTTACAGTTCCTGGTTTGTTTTCTAGTTGAAGTTTCTTGTTTCCAATTTCTAGTTTAGTTTTGTATTTAATGTTAGTTTTTTCCAGTAATAAAAGGTGCTGCTTTCAGTTAAATTCGCGTGTGTGAGACTAAATAAAGTGTGCTAAGTGTTTGTTTACACTCTGGAAATATGTCCCGCACAAAAATTAGCACAACTTTAACAAGTTACATTTGGAAAATGCTGCTAAAGTACAATTTTAAAAATATCACACAAAATGACATATTGTAACAACCTTTATTATTGTGGTATAGCACAGCCAGTGTGTGTGAGTAAAGTGGCAGCCGTTACATGCTGCTCATGTGTCTGTTCAGAGAGACCTCACCATTGTAACGGGCTGGCACCGGCGACTACCGATCTCCGTGCATGTATGTAGAGCCGTGGAGACCTGGCTTGTATGGTCTTATGTTGCTAACAACAAATAAAGATCTGTTGTTCGATTTAACTGACTGGCTTCGAGTTATCTGGCTAACCTCTACAAATGCTGGACCTGCTATCCGCTCCTTCCTCGCCAGACTGCTGTTACAGTATCAGTCGCAAGGATGAAACTGAAGCTTTTTGATTTATTGTTGTTGCCAATATGTAATATATCTGTATTTGCATGACTAAACGGATTCAAGAGTTTCATAAATTTTTTGTTAGAAGTTTGTTATTTATTTTCTATCTACTTTTGTAATTTATCATGGAGTATGCATGTAACGTTTCCAGTTTCTGCAACAGCAACGTAACATGCGGTAGTTTGGCTCCAGGGCTTCCCAGGCAACATCAGTAGGGCAGTAATATTTAAAATCACCTGCATTATAAGTGAAGTCATGTTATTGTGAGTACAGGCAAAGTGTCTGTGAAATTCTTCACTTAAATAGCTTTTCTTTTTTTCTGCCAGATTGAGTGTTCCAGTATATCGGAGTACTCCGAGAGGATCATCAAGTCCAACCACCTTGACAGCGGTAAGAGCTGCAGCTGTTCCTCGTCTCACAATTCTGATGACACATGCACTCCATCGTCAGTGAAGAGAGCAGTAAAGTAGGTTAAAGTCATGATAGTGAATGAAGATAAAAGAGGGAGGAGTGGCAGAAGAGAACAAGAAGAGATGTGATCAGCTGTCCAGGATCACTGCTAATATGTAAAGATGATCAACTTACAAATCTTTTCACATTAAAAAAAACTGCTCACTGCAAACTCACTGCTCGTTGACTAGGTTACACTGTATATACTGCTGGTTCTGTCTAAGTGCTGTGACTTGCATTTCATTTGATCTAAAATAAAATGTCCAATTAAAAATTTAACTGTGCTGCCAAAAGCATTTGCTCGGCCGTGAAAACACAATCCACTCCACATTCCACAGTAAGTTTGGAGGTCTATAGTGACTCTGCAGAAAGCTAGCGACCTCTGTGGACTACGCACCTCAGCACCTGCTGTGATTTTAAGTGGCCTACTACTATGTGACTACTTCATTGTAATACCACTAACCAGAGATGGGCAGTAACGCGTTACTGTAATCCGATTACTTTTTTCAAGTAACGAGTAAAGTAAGGGATTACTATTGCAAAAACGGTAATTAGATTACAGTTAGTCAAAGGAGCTTGCAAAGAAAAGCGTCTGGACTTCTTTAAGTTACTTGAAGACGTTTCACCTCTCATCCGAGAAGCTTCTTCAGTTCTAAGGTCAAATGGTGGAGGGTCCCAGATTTAAACCTAGTGGGAGTGACCCCCCACAGAGGGACAAAGGACCCCCTGATGATCCTCTAATCGCCTGAGCCAAGGTGGGAAACTGGGTGTGGGTCCCAATCAGCCAGAGTTTCGGGTGTGTTCATTGTGAAACCTGGCCCCACCTTATCATGCGAATTCCTGAGATCAGATGGCCCAGGATGTGAGTGGGCGTTAAGGCGTCTGGGAAGTTTTGAGATCCCTTCCCAGACGCCTTAACGCCCACTCACATCCTGGGAAGTACTGACCTTACTTTGAGTTTGATTCCATAAAAAGTGACAAAACCATTAGTGTCCGTTGTGCGTGGGAAGAAAACGTCTTTTTACAGCGAAAAAACCCCTAAACTTCCAAGCAAGCACCGAGTGCGCAACGACATAATGGGAAATTCACAGAGAAACTCGCGGATTCTTCCACTGACCGCAGCACACCTGCACCACGGTAAACCTCCGCCTACCCAACTTCTGCTTTACAGGTGAAACTAGAGCAAAAGGACCGCTGAGTCTTTGACTTTATTTATTTTCTGCTGTGTTTTACTTGCATCTATTTGAAAGACTGAGTGTAAACACAAAAATATTTTATTTTATGTGCTGGAATGTGCAGAAAATAGGTTTAAATATTAAACAAATTTCTTCCAGTCAGAGAATGTTGCATATAATTAAATTTTTGCTTGATGCATAAAGTTAAAAGATTAAAACTAATAAAACAAGTTTTAAAAAGAGACTTTTCCATTTGATTACATTTTGTTTACTTTTAAAATGTATTCCACTACAGATTACAGAATACATGCCCCAAAATGTATTTTGTAATGTATTAAATGTAAAGATTTATTGCTATTACTGAAGGTCCGCGGCTCCGAACCGTGGTAAAGGGACCTCTGGCTAATACGTCGGGTTCGTGTTGAGTAAATAGCTTTACTTTGTTGTCTGGGTCAAATTTGCTAGCGAGAGACAGAGAGAGGGGTACAGTCGAGTCTTAATAGCTTACTTACAACTGGGCTCGTCAGGCACTCTTCTTGGCTGCAGTGGTTATTATTATATTTACATGCTTCCAGCTCCCGTTTTTGCTCGATAACAACTTGTAGTTTTCCACTCTCCTTTTTCTCCCTCCTCGCGCTCACAGACTCATAACGGGTATGACAGTCCATTCTCCCTGCAACACGGACTACACTGCCCATGAGGCTACATTCTTTAGGGCTATGCCTGTAACATTCTGCCTATTAGCTTAGCACAACAACAACAACAACAAAAAGGCGCTCGCTCACCCAGGAAACACACAGTCGCAGAGAGAGAGAGAGAGCGTCACCCTGTAACCATGGTAACCGTAACGCTGCCGCCTGGAACAACAGAACAAACAAAACCCAAACAGTCCTGACCCGCGACAATATGAAACGGGAAAATACCGCCGTGTAATCCATTTATTTCAACAAAGTAACTGTATTCTGAATACCACCTTTTTAAACTGTAACTGTAACGGAATACAGTTACTCATATTTTGTATTTTAAATACATAACGGCGGTACATGTATTCCGTTACTCCCCAACACTGCCTGTGGCCATGGAAGTGATTGGAACACCTGAATTCAATGATTTGAATAGATGAGTGAATAGAGTGTAATTACACTGCATGTACCAATAGGCTAGGTTAAATATTGTATGATGAATAATAATAACGATGAGTATGTTTAAAACATTCCTTCATCATTGTTCTTTACACTGACTCATTTGTATTCATTAGCAGAAATATGCTTCCATCCTGTGTAACTTCAAAGTGTATGTTATGATCAGAGCACCTGCTGTGCGTCAAATTTCCTGCCAAGCCCCTGACTCTGCACCTACCAGATAATGGAGCTATAAACCACCCTGTCAGCAAATGCCCCGTTTATTTCTAAACCTATGAATAACAAGTATCCTTAAGTATCCGAAGAAAAGAGTTATCGGTATGTTTACTGAGTTCTGGAAAGCAAATAAGCAATCAGCAGTTGGAGTAACAGGGTTGACGTGTCATTGTGAAGACATCTGTATAATCAGGGAAACTCTTCAGTCACTTCTTTCCAAAGCAGAACAAATAAAGCTGAAGTCAGCTAATCTCAGGCAGGGCGAAGATCGACTCCTCCACCGCAGTCCCCAGCTGGTTTCATTTTCATAACAACACAATGGTTGCTGTGTTAGCCTACAAAGCATGAACAGGTGTGTCACCACTCACAGTTTCTTTTCTAAAATTACTAGTAATAAACTACGTTTTTGTTGGAAGTGGTTTAACAGATGGTGCAGCTATTCCTTCACCCAGCAAAATAATAAGAATAATTTTAATAATAATAAAAGTAACAAACAACTAATAATACAACTTTCATACGTCCCCTAAAATATACTTTACCTTATACTTTTTAGCCCCCAGAATTCCCACATGTTATTGTAAATGTCATGATCCTGGGTCCTTTTGACCCAGCGTTTTGTGTTTTCTCTTCGCGATTTTGGTTCTGTTCTTCCTCTGGTTAGTGTTTACTCTGTTCTGCCCGTGTGTTCCTGTATCTAGTCCGCGTTTCTTAGTTTGTGTCCTTTCATGTGTAAGTTCCTGTTTTATTGTGAAGGTCTGTGTCTTATGTGAGTGTTTTCAGTTTGCCTCCCTAGTCTCGTCATGTTAATTACTCCCAGCTGTGTCCCCACCTGTATGTAATCCCCCTGTGTTCTCTGAGTGTATTTAAGTTGTGTCTTCTGTCATAGTGGTTGCTGGTTCGTCTGTGTTGTTTCCCCTCGGTCTCCCTGCATGTATTTCCCCGGACCTCCCTGCACCGTCATTCCTGGTTTGTGTGTTAGTTTACCCAGTTTAGGTTTCAGTTTCATGTTCCTAGCGCCTTTGTTGTTTGCATTTTTGTTGTTAATAAACACTCACCTGCACCAGAGCTGCCGCCTTTTGGTCCTATATATATTCCACACGGCTTGCCCCCGCAAACCGTGACAGAACGAACCAGCCAACATGGACCCAGCGGCTGTAAATCCGTCCGAGGAGCTCCAGGACGACATCACGTACAATGTGGAGATCCTTCTCAGCCTATGGCTGGAACATCCCCCGGAAGAGCTTCGCCGCGCAACAGAAGACCGGCTGCAACGGCTCTTTTCCGGCCTGCCATGGCTATTGAACTCGCTTCCTCCGACTATGCAGGCTTTTCTCCGGCTCACACCGCACCTTCTCTCGGCCACTCCTGCCTCGCTGCCCGACTCGCCGGATGTGATCTTGCCCGGCCCGTCGGAGCCGTCTGCGGGGAGGAGACGCCGATCGCGCCGTAAGCGCGCCACCCCACAGCTGGACGTTCGGACTTCTAATTCGCCGGCTGTGGTGAGTGAGGACTGTTTTTCATTTTCGGACTGCATGACTGTTCATTCAGGGGCTGCGTTTTGTGTGGCGGATATCAACGCGAGCTGCTTATCGCCTGTGCAGCTACCGGCAGCTAAGTTAGCTCCCCCGCAGCCACTCTCAGCTCAGTTTCCTGTGCTTCCTTCAGTTCAGTCTCCGGTGCCGCCTTCAGTTCAGTCTCCGGTGCCGCCCTCAGTTCAGTCTCCGGTGCCGCCCTCAGTTCAGTCTCCGGTGCCGCCCTCAGTTCAGTCTCCGGTGCCGCCCTCAGTTCAGTCTCCGGTGCCGCCCTCAGTTCAGTCTCCGGTGCCGCCCTCAGTTCAGTCTCCGGTGCCGCCCTCAGTTCAGTCTCCGGTGCCGCCCTCAGTTCAGTCTCCGGTGCCGCCCTCAGTTCAGTCTCCGGTGCCGGCCCCAGTAGCTCCTGTGCCGCCTGTAGCTCCTGTGCCGCCTGTAGCTCCTGTGCCGCCTGTAGCGCAGGCCCCAGTAGCTCCTGTGCCGCCTGTAGCTCCTGTGCCGCCTGTAGCGCAGGCCCCAGTATCATCGGCTTCACTCATTCACTCCGTGCAGGGAGAAAGTTTAATTTCACCTCAAGGTGCTTTTCCTGGTTCAGCCGCCATTGGCACTGTTTGCCGCTCCAGGGCTTCCCCAGAGGCTAGGTCCCAGTCCTCAGCTGATTCTGGACCCCTGGAGTTTAAGCAGCCACCCGAGGGACCGCTCCGGCCTTTGTCTCCTGTTTCAGCTGGGGGGCCCGAGGAGCCCGTCCAGCAGCCTTCCTCGTCAGCTGGGCACCAGCACCATGCTACATCAGCTGGAGGGCCCGAGGAGCCCATCCAGCCACCATCTGCTACGCCAGCTCCAGCCTGTGCTTCGTCAGCTGCAGCTCCAGCCTGTGCTTCGTCAGCTGCAGCTCCAGCCTGTGCTTCGTCAGCTGCAGCTCCAGCCTGTGCTTCGTCAGCTGCAGCTCCAGCCTGTGCTTCGTCAGCTGCAGCTCCAGCCTGTGCTTCGTCAGCTGCAGCTCCAGCCTGTGCTTCGTCAGCTGCAGCTCCAGCCTGTGCTTCGTCAGCTGCAGCCTCATCGCCAGCTGCAGTCGGTGCTCCTGACACTTGGGCGCCGCCGGCCCCCGGACCGCCATCGCCTGAGTGGCCGCCGCTGCCTTCCGCACGGCCGGCCTCCCGAACTGTATCCACGTCGCCGCCGTTGCCGTCCGCACGGTCGGCCCCCCGAACTGTTTTGGACTCCTGTGCTGTCGGCCCCCTGAACTCTTCTGTTTTGGACTCTGTTTTTTTTTCCTGTGTTTTGGTGTGCTTCGTTTCTTTTGGTTTTGGGCTCGTTTTTTTGTTTTTGTCTTTTGGCCTTCTGGTGCTCCGGTTTTGTTTTGCTTCGAGCCCTCCTTCCTGGGCCCCCGCCGCCCGCCCTGGTCGGGTTGTTTTCTGTTTTTTCTGGCTGTTTTGTTTCTTGTTGGGCTGTCTGGAGCCAGCCTTTGAGGGGGGGGTACTGTCATGATCCTGGGTCCTTTTGACCCAGCGTTTTGTGTTTTCTCTTCGCGATTTTGGTTCTGTTCTTCCTCTGGTTAGTGTTTACTCTGTTCTGCCCGTGTGTTCCTGTATCTAGTCCGCGTTTCTTAGTTTGTGTCCTTTCATGTATAAGTTCCTGTTTTATTGTGAAGGTCTGTGTCTTATGTGAGTGTTTTCAGTTTGCCTCCCTAGTCTCGTCATGTTAATTACTCCCAGCTGTGTCCCCACCTGTATGTAATCCCCCTGTGTTCTCTGAGTGTATTTAAGTTGTGTCTTCTGTCATAGTGGTTGCTGGTTCGTCTGTGTTGTTTCCCCTCGGTCTCCCTGCATGCATTTCCCCGGACCTCCCTGCACCGTCATTCCTGGTTTGTGTGTTAGTTTACCCAGTTTAGGTTTCAGTTTCATGTTCCTAGCGCCTTTGTTGTTTGCATTTTTGTTGTTAATAAACACTCACCTGCACCAGAGCTGCCGCCTTTTGGTCCTATATATATTCCACACGGCTTGCCCCCGCAAACCGTGACAGTAAAGACTTAAAGATTCATTTAAACTTTATTATATTACGGTTTTAAAATGTTTTGTGTGTTTCAGTTATCACCATTTTCAAAGGCAAGGTTGAGGAAGTGGAGCTTCCTGTTGAAAAAGTTGACATCATCATATCTGAATGGATGGGCTACTGCCTCTTCTATGAATCCATGCTCAACACTGTCATCTTTGCCAGAGACAAGTGGCTGGTAAGGCGTCTGGATTGTGTGCGTTTGTGTATCCTACAACAACACAAGTCACCAAGATACCTGATACGCTTATGAAGAACACGTAGGCAGATGGAGTTAAATAAACACGAGCTGTTGATCATTGAAGAAAATATCAGCAGCACAACAGGGAGTATTAACAGATGATCTGGAAAGGAGAAGATTAGGGACACAGGTGAAAACAATCGTGAAGTCAGGGGGAGACAGACAGGAAGCTCACATAAGACGCTTCAAAGTAAAATGTTTTATTAGCGAGGGAGACACGAATACTAACGCTAAACAAGAGGCAAGTAAACAAAAGGGACCGAGGCATCAATACAGTCTGAGACGGAGGGAGGTGTGACAGAAACAGAAGCAAGACAAAGCATAAGAAAACTAAAACTCACGACTAGAAGCCGCAAAGTAAATCAGCAAGAGACAACAATGTAATCAGAACTTTGAAAGTCAAAGCACGAATCTAAAAAAATACAATAAACACAAAACTCTCAACTTTACACAGAGGAACAACAGAAGAACCTCAGAAACTACGAAATTCAAACCAAGCAACCACCACCGACACAAAATGTTTAAAGTAATAAAACACAAAGTATAAAGCTGGAATTATAATATTCTCAAATGTTAGGACAGTTGAACAGATTCAGGATTACATTTCTAATAACACTCACAGCTGTCTGCACTCGCTGTTAACAGATCTCGGCTGAAGTCCCGGGTTGATTCCATTGCACTGTTCAAATCACAACTAAAAACCCACTTATTCAATCTTGCCTTTCCATCTAGTTAATATTTCTTTTATGATTTTATATTATGCACTTTTATGCTCATTTAATTTCTTGTTTGCTCTGTACCTGTTGCTTTGGTCCTATTTCTATTATCTTCCTTCTATTCTCTATGTTACTTGTTAAGCACCTTGGCATACCCTTGGTTTTTAAGTGTGCTTTATAAATAAAGTTTATTATTATTATTATTATTATTATTATTATTATTTATTTATTAAAAAAAAAAAGATCTACATGTTAGTTTTCAGTTCATTTTATTTTATTTTGGTCAAACGTTTTGCAGTTTCGATGCATTCCTAATTCATCTCTGGGGTTTTTTCCAGAAACCTGGTGGATTAATGTTTCCTGACCGGGCCTCCCTGTATGTGGTGGCCATAGAGGACAGGCAGTACAAAGACTTCAAAATACACTGTAAGTGCAGTTTAATGCCAAAATCATGTTTTTGCCACTTACTTGTCCTGTACATAGCGTGGGTAACCAGAAATACGACTTGCTGGATGGATGCAGAAAGCACCATCAACACACCCACGTTCTGCTCTCCACTGTGGGCACACACACACAGCCTTTCCAGCTCTGCAAATAATTTTAAACTATTCCTGAGGTACAAGACTGGGCGCGATAATTGATATTATAAGTCAGCAAGCCTCTCCATCTCTGTATGATCCCCTGTATAAACCCTGCAAGGAGCACTGTGGCCGATTTATTGCTGCTGGACATAAAGCAGCATAAAGTCTGCGCACAACCCAAAATGACAACACAATTGTCAGTAGGCCTCCTACTCACACTCCTCCATACATCTGGGAAATTATACAACCACAGTGCACCAGATAAAATCTAGCCAATCATATCATATTGGTCTTCTTATGTCTGGCTAGTTCAGTTAAGCTTGCTGTGGCTCTGAAGTGCTCTATGCACAAAGTCACGCTGAGACAAGTGTACATATTGACGGCAAACTTTTTCCAGTGGCACGGAGCCAAAGACGACCTTTATCTCAGTTGGAAGTGCCTTTCTGTAGCACTCCAGCATTCTAAGAGCATCCTGCAGTCATTAGTGCTTCTCTGGGCTGCAGAGTAAGTTAAGTGGGCAGCAGGAAATGCAAATACACAGCATTACAAAAGCCCCCGGGGGTTTGTGACCTGTTCATTATCACCAGTATTTCAGCGCGTTCAAGTAGTTCTTCCCTGCCTCTTGGGCCACAACAGAGATGTTTGCTCACACACTCTCTTAAGGTGCTTTGTGAATAATTTATGCACCAATTTCACTTGCGCAACGAGGATATTCAGGGAAAGAATGCTGCCTGTGTTCAAGGGGCTCGTGTTGACAATTCATCGCCATATACAATGTGACTTTCATCTGTCAAAATGAAAATCATTCCAAAATGTCAGGATATATCTCTCTAGGATCTTAGATGAGACTATTCTGGGACGAGCAAAGCCCCCAACCAGAGATTTTTATTTATTTATTTTTTCATATTCAGTCCAAATGTTTACATATCCTGTGGCTTTTGCCGGCTCTATAAACCAAATAGAAACTTGGAGCAAATATAACAGAAGAAAATATTAATTCTAAATATGTTTAGAATGTGATAACAAATCATTTTGTGACGCTGTATTTACCAGGGTGGGAGAACGTGTATGGCTTTGACATGACGTGTATCCGTAATGTGGCCATGAAGGAACCCCTGGTGGACGTAGTAGACCCCAAACAGGTGGTGACCAACTCCTGCCTGGTCAAGGTTAGTGAATCATATTTTGGCTCATGGGTAATGTTCACTGTCTGATCAGCCAATATGCAGCGCTGCCATTGCTGATTATTAACTGAAGCAACAATAAAAAGGGTTTAATGCCAATTCTGAGCTTCAGATTTCATTTCTTGCTCTGGAAATACAGTTTAGCAGTTCTGTTTGTGACATAATTAACCTGGTAAAACACACCAGGGTTGCACGTTAACTACTGATTAACTACCCAATGACATTGTTTGACTGGCAAACGTATTGTCTAACATACCGGGGCTGTTATGAGTGCCACCTCGATGTTCTGTCTGTGGCTCCCTCTGTGTTTATTTGCCTGATCACACTGCCATGCATGCCAATAGCAGTCTGTCTAGTCTCCCTGATTGTGCTCCTTGTCATAGTGACCTTCTTATCGCTGGCCTTGATTAGATGGCTCTGCCCTGTCTCACCTTTGTCCCGGTGGAATATTGTTGTGCGGTTATACCTTCATTTCAGTGTTGCCTCTTTCATGTTCCCCTTTTAGCTCATACTTTTGTCACCTTACAAGTCTTTCCTCACCGCTTTGAGTTCAGCTGTTTTCAGTCCTATTACCACGCAGGCATCCCATTTGCCCTTACAGACATTTGTGAAAGAAATAATTGCTCTGAAGAGGTCGGTGAATAGACTACTTGCACTAGGGCATGTGACGTATTTCCGTTTCCAAATAGTACCGCTTGTGCGTTTCCGGTACGTTTGCTTATCTATCGGTAGCTATGCTAATGTCGCTTCAGAATGAGTATAAAAAGGAAAGTATTTAAAACAGAACATTTTCAAAAACAGGAGAAGAAATACTCCGAGCATTGCTGTGTCCCACTTTGTTCAGCTTCAGCCAAATTTAACGGCATACTAAGTTTTCATGCCTTTCCGACCCATTCCGACTTGAGAAGACAATGGCTGGTAAATATACGCCGGGATCATTTCACGATTACCTCTCACACCAGGGTCTGCTGCAGACACTTTGCCAGTGATCAACTCATAGAGCCAACAACCCTCGATGGTCGAAGGAGGCTTATTAAAGGTGCTGTACCAACACTTTTTGAGTGGAATGGCTATAAAGTTGAACCACCGCGGCGTAGTGTTTGGGAGAGAACGGAGCGACGCCCTGAACTAGTTCCTCCTGACGATCAAGAAGAGCACAGTCTTACAAGAGATCATGACTACTGCTCAGTCCCTGAGCCGTCTGCATTGGACATATCAGCATCAGCTGCAGAAGACCTGTCCGAAGACGTGGAGACTCTGAGGAAGGAAATACAGGAGTTATGTGTCCAGCGAGAATTTGGGTTACAGCGTTTTGCTGGCTCCGACACTGACATCCGATTCTATACCAGGTACACCTAAGTTCTATTCAAGCTAACTGTTTAAAATATACCAAGGTCACCATCAGTTAAATTTCGAAAGTTTTTCCAGTCTTAATGAAAACAAAATAGATATTTACTTTTTCTCTGCTGATTGTATGTTTTATGTAGATGCTTTAGTATTTAAACGATATCCTAATGCTACAGGTAAAATACAACACCAAATACTCTTAATCAGACTATTTTATACAGCATTCCATTAGCATATTTGTCACAGTTTACATTATTTTATGCCAATGTTGGATGTTAATTAATGATTGACACATGTATGGCTCTCTCGTGAATAGATTTCCAAGCTATGATCATTTGATGGCATTCTGGGTTTTGATTGAGCCTTGCATCTATAAAATGATCCGGGTTTCAAGAGCCAAGTCAGCTGCCAATCGGAACGAAGAAGTGTTGACACCTGCACGCACATCAACAGTAGGTTATGGGTTTGTTGGTAGTTAGAACTAGAGGTGTAATGTTATTGTATTTATGTACAATAACATTACTTTATGTACAGTAGCATACATACACAGGTGTATGTATGCTAGACTCAGTATCCTTTACATACATACACCTGTGCACTACAGCACCTCATTGTTTAACCCATGGTACAGTATGGTATGCCTAACCATTACAAAACATTTAGCCAAGAAAAGAATAATTTTACTAGTTCATAGCTTAAGGAGTAACATTTTCCCTTTTGTTTTCACCTTCCAGAGGCAGCTGCTACAGCCAATTGATGAGTTTTTTCTTTTCCTGGTTTTCCTGTCAGTTGGTTTGAAGGAGAGGGACCTGGCACACCGATTTAACATACACCAGTCCACAGTGAGCCGCATTATTGCAACATGGACAAATTTTCTTGCCACTGCACTGGGGTCTCAGTGCATCTGGCTTACACGTGAAGAAGTGCAAGCTTACCTCCCTGAGGAATTCAAAGATTTCTCAGACACCCAGATGATCCTTGACTGTACAGAGCTGAGGTGTCAGACACCATCCTCACCACTTCTCCAAAGTGAAATGTACTCTTCGTACAAATCCCACTGTACGATGAAAGCCCTGGTTGGCATAGCTCCACATGGTCCAGTGACATTCATCTCTAATCTGTATGCTGGTTCGGTTAGTGACAAGGAACTATTCAAACAATCAGGCATTGCTGAGAAGTTGACTGAAGACATGGCAGTGATGGTAGATAAGGGCTTCCTAATCACCGATTGTTGTAAATGCAAAGTGTACTGCCCACCTTTTCTATCTAAGCAGAAGCAGATGCCAGCATACCAGGTTAAGGAGACGCAGGCCATAGCCAGACTCAGGGTACATGTGGAGCGAGTCATTAGGAGGATCAAACAGAACAAACTTTTTGATAGCATCATTACCATGTCACATGTTTATAATATCAACCAACTGTTTGCAGTGGCATGTATGCTGTCAAATTACCAGAACACAGCATTAGTTAAAAAATGGGTTAAGTGAGACAAGATGGATTTTTCCCAAGACACCAGTGCCAGTAACTTATGGAAAATGACCTGCAGCTGAGGCCACTACAGTTGAATTTCTTCCTTCTCAGCTGACAATACTTGATTACAGAACTGGTACTTGAGTGCTGATAGTTGAGTTTCAGTTATTGATAATTCAAATTCATTGCAAATGTTTAATGTTAATAATACTGTTTAATTATACTACTATATTACTATTCAGATTCAACAAAACTATTTATCAAAATTATAAAGTAAATCACTAAATCGTTTTAAAACCATAAGTGACATTGAACTTTTGTAACATCAAAAATACCATTTGTCATTTTCTACAGTTCAGTTGTGTTATTGTCTAAATGTATATCAGTATGCTAGGCATGGAGTTTTAAATACTTACCATGTAAATAAGTTCTGCACAAATTCAATGTTTTAATGTGTGTTTTTAAAAATTAAATTGATGCCATTGCTTAAATAACAGTTTATTGATGTCACATAAAAGTAACATGTAACAACAAAAGAATTCATGAAATATATTGAAAATAAAACATCAGTTATTTTGTTCCAGCCAGCCTGAAGGATCTGTTTTTCTTTTTGCTATGTTTTCACTGTTCATTTTTTCAAACACAGGTATCTTGGCATATATATGTAAAAAAAGAAATAGTCTGCCTTTTCTCTGATTGCATTGTGCACATCTGTATCCATGTATATTCTTTGCACTAGGTAGTCCTCTTGTGCCCACACAACAAAGTCACACCACTGCATCCCACTGATGAGCAGTTGTCCTTGCACTTGCCAGTAATATGCGTGGCTCTTTTTTAGTTTAGGGGTACCACATTCCATCTGCACATATTTGCAGTCAATAAAGTTTTGTACATTGGGACATTTGAATTCGACAAAGCCAAACTGGGGGTATTCATTGGGGTCAAAAACAACACCATCAGGAGATGCAGCAAGCCAGGGGGCAATGGGGTGAATGACCAGACCACAGGGTGAGTAGTTAACATTCATTAGCCTACTATACTCTGCTGCTATTGCAGGCTCCATCTCAGTTCCTCTCCTCATGTCTGCTGTCTGCCTTGTTCCCTTCAATATACGCTCTGCTAGTGACTCGGCCGAGCTCTGGCCTCTGACGTGACACACCTCCCGAAACCTAGAGGCAGTCACTCTGGGCCTTTGGAGCTGATGCCACTCAGACGAAGAGCTTTGCTCACGTGTAGCTTCCTCTATTTTGTGAGCCATTTCCAGAGTTACAGACAAGCTTTTCAGATGCAGAAGCTCTTCTTCTGAGCACACAAACACACAATCTGATGGCAAGATGTCATACCCCTCCAGAGGCAAGTGCGGTGTTGGTGGTGCATCGCGGTGTAGTGTGATGTACCGGGTTGTCAAAACCGGCTGCTGATATGACAGAACACTGCCCTCCTGCACCAGCCCAAAGGCACTTTCCACAAGGGGCTTGTCAGGTCTCATGTTCATTGTGGTCACAAGTGGCCTGTCCTCAATATTAAATTTTGCATATGCCTCCGTTATTCTGAACAAGCAGGGATCTGGTAACGGACCCACCATGCCTCTGTAGAAGCCACTCCTAAAGAAAACATCAATGACAATAATGTAAGGAAGAAGGTTGTTATACTGAACAACAACTAAACTAAAAACCAAAAGGTGTAAAACAGTGGTGCATAAGTTAGAGACTGGGATGTATATGTACATGACTGAGTTAGCCGTCTTCAGAAAGTGTAATGTTGTATGTAAATTAATACCTATTCTGACACATGTATGTATGAAAAAAATAGCAACATACATTTGTAACACGTGAAACCAAATTTTACAAATCTAATTACCGTACTCCAGTCTGGGCCATCCTATTTGGTACTGGCTTAGTGAAGATCATGGAGTTGATGGGTCCTGGCTTCACACCCTAACAGAAGACACATTTACTATGGATGGTGTTGCTGTTCATATGTAAACATGGACTAATTCAAAAACTTTAACCTCATTTAAATTACCACTGTCCGTGGCTTGTGCCATTGCTGTTCAGATTCCGTGCAGCTATGCACAGGGGGGACAACCGGCACTCTGAGTTGTGAGTAGTGTGCTGTTTGGAAGAGCAGTGCCACTGTGTGATTGCACATAACAGCGCCTGCCACACAGGAGCACTGGCTATGTGTCAGTATCACCGGCGATGAATCCAGAAGCTTAATCTAAGAAGAAAGAACGAAAATTAAAAATGTAACATCTTCATGGAAGAGCCGAACAGGAACATAGTTCAGTGTTATGGTTACGTACCCTCCTGAATGCTTAGTGTTTCCTTCTCTCCCTATTAAAACAACTTAACCATGCTTGATAACTGTAATAACTTAGATTGTGTATATTTGCAGTATTAACTTGTTGTCAAATGTTTCTGATCACCCAAACACACGTTGATTTAACTATCTGACTAGTCAAATTAGGAGTGATAAAGCAGGGAGACAAGGAAAACATTCAAGTTGATGGGCCTTTAGGAATGAACTTAACTAATGCTTAAATGAACTGAACCCCACTGAACGGGGATTAACAACTTTACACAGCTTCCTGCCTACACTTAGTCTGTGTGGTGCCTCACTCTTCCTCATCGACCTGTAGCACAGGGCTCTCACACCGACCTCCCCTGACAACCTGTCTTTATTGGACACTGAATAAAGATACAAGTACCATTAGCATTATTTCTGTATTACTCATTTCAGCATGTCTTAAACATATATATTTTACACTTAGCAAGAGTAGCATTAGGTAGTTAACTACCTCCATAGTTAGCCAACTACCTAACGCCATTATAACAGTGTCTAACTACAAAAGTGACATTAGTTAAGAAAACCTCAACTATAGTTTAGGACGACATAAAACACCGTTTAAGAAAACATGTAATGTAGAGAACTGACATCAAATGAAGGACATAGCGGAGTAACGTAGTGTTTGCATTTGACGTTAGCTAGCGTTTCTTTGTCGGTTAATTTACGTTTTCTTACCTTCGTAGTTGTGTATATATGATGCAGCATATAACTTAAATCCTTTATCTAATTTGCTGGCGGGGGTAGTCGTCACTCTGCAAATCCGATGAACATCGGTGATGTTCAATTTTGGGAGCTCTTGTAGGCAGCGAGTGTAGAACGTCGCCATGGTTTAACCGCACCGGAAGCACTGGAGCAGGACTACATAGAACGCGGAAGTGTTAGTGCAAGTAGTCCATTTGAATGTGTTACTGTAATAGGATGCAATTGTTGCAACAATTTTAGTTTGTGAAATTATTGACAAAAGGAAGCATTTAGGAACCACAGCAACTCAGCCACAAAGAAAATTTGCAGAGATCGATGAGCGCTGAGGCACATGTTAACTAAAGAGCCACAGACCTCCTCAGGCATTAACATCAGCACAAAAACTGTGCTAGGAGCATCGTTCCATGGTTTCCATTGCCAAGGTGTAACATGTAGGTGGGCCAGTACTTTTGCCCATATAGCATATACTGTGATCGGAGAACTGTCTAGAGTCAAAGCTGCTATGGTCCCATAGCAACTATATGACTATGGCGAGTATCACAGAATTATAACGTATCACGGTGTTTTGAAATCTAAATGCTATGATTTTCAGCACTATCAGCACAATTTCTGCTTCCAGTCAAACTGACGATGTATTATAGAGCATTGCAGTGCACCCACTACAAGAGTGCAGTCTCCAGTATTGTTAAAATAAGCTGAGCTCAGAGAGCAGTGAAAGATGACAACTGCAAGTAGCAAAAAGAGTGACTCACTTAAAATAAAAAGAGTGAGATTTCTTTTCTGTGAAGGTTCTCAGTCATCCAGCTCATCCTAGTCTAAATAGCTTAGAAAGAAAAGCATCTGGATTTCTTTAAGTTTCCTTGAAGATGTTTCAACTCTCATCCGAGAAGCTTCTTCAGTTCTAAGAGCAATTGGTGTAGAGTCCCAGATTTAAGCCCTATGGAAGTGTCCCCCCAAGAGAGTCATGGACCCCTTAATGATCCTCTACCGGTCCGTGAGTTGTTTGGTACCGGGCCGCAAGAGTTGAGGCTCAGGTGTGAAATGTATGCTTTTCAGGGTTTTTATCGGTTTTCAGCGTTATTTTGTTATCATACCGGTACTAGTTTTATTTTGTTGTATTTTTCCGCGACACCTTAAAGGCCGGTCTGTGAAAATATTGTCGGGAATAAACTGGTCCGTGGCGCAAATAAGGTTGGGGACCGCTGCTCTACCTAATCACATGAGCCAAGGTGTGAAAACAGGTGTGGGTCACAATCAGCCAAGGTTTTGGGTGAAGCCTAGCGCCACCCTATCATGTGACTTCCTGAGGTCAAATGGCCCAGGATGTGATTGGGCCTTATGGTGTCTGAAGGGATCTCAAAACTGGATTCCAGATGGCAGACAGTTGGTGTCGTAAGCCACCGCCTCTGTTCAAAGATGGACATGGATGGCTTCTTTCACTCCTCTTTCTTGAATGGATGGATCTGTCTTCTCTGTCCAAAATGTGAACATTGGCATCCTCGAAGGAGTGACCTTTGTCCTTTAGATGCAGGTGAACAACCGAGTCTTGTCCTGCTGACGTGGCTCTTCTGTGTTGTGCCATGCGTTTATAAGCATGTTAGTCTTTTTAATCAAAGCAAAGGTCTGTTCAATATTTCTTGTGCAAACTAGTTGTTCATATGAGTAGTTCCAGTAACTTAAATCACTGCAGCTTAGTTTTTTAGTTTCAGTTTTCCCCCTCTGTATAAGCTGACTTAGGCAGACAGCCCTTGAGATAAAAAGTGTGTGAGGCTGATGGGAATAGGGTTGTTTTGCCTCTGGGATTGTTTTTATATCAAGGCCTTACACCATTGATACCACACTGAAAAGAGTGGTATTAATGGTGTAAGGCCTTTTAAAGACATGCAAATCCATTCAACGTCACTGTGTTGACTTTAAATGAATTACTGATTGACCTCATTAAAGTTGTATAACCGAGGAGTAGCACGTACAGGACCCCGTGTTATTAAACCTTGACTGAAAACTACTGTAACGATACTCGGGGAGCATCATTAGCAAGTATGATCGTGAAGAAAACAACCTGTATGATGGTGCTCTTAAAATGTTTATTTTGCCTTAGGAGTAATTGCTAGAGGATAAACATTGCAATGCAGTATATTGCTGTCTTAAACTTTGAAATGTGACTTTGAGAAGTTTATACTGCATGACCAGAGTAAACATCTCGTAAATGTGTTTATGGGATTAATTATTTTTTAAAGGCAGCCGGGGAAATCTGATATTATTGTTGCAGTGTTTTATTGTCACCAAACATAAGGCTCATTCCTCTGCAGCAAATGTGGCATCTGGCACCAAAGCCATCAGTGAATATCTATTAGCACTGATGCCACGTGAAATGCCTTCATGTTTATGCTGTGGTAGCAGGTTTCAGGTAAGCTTTGCTATGTTGTGCAGTAATCATAGATAATTCTTTATGTTGACAGTAAATCAGAATCAGGAGGAACGTGCTCCACACTTAGCATGACTCACTGGGATGATATGGGAGACCTTGTAAAATTGATTGGAATCAGGGGACATTTATAGACTTGGGTTGTAGAGCCTTGCATGACATGCTCCCCAACACTTGGATCATGACAAGTATGGGCACAGCTCCTTCTTCTTGTCTATCCTACACAGCGGTTACTGGCTTCTACTTGTGGAGGTAAATGGACTGATTCTTATATAGCGCTTTTCTACTCTCACGGAGCACTCAAAGCGCTCTATACAACATGCCTCATTCACCCAATCTCACACATTCATATGGATGCATCGGAGAGCAAGTTGGGGTTAGTATCTTGCCCAAGGATATTTGACAAGCAGACTGTAGGAGCCAGGGATTGAACCACCGACCTTCTGATCAGTAGGTGACCTGCGCTACCTCCTGAGCTACAGCCACCCAAGTGGAAGCTTTCCTGTAGGCTCCATCTTAATGTTGGTCGTTTTTCTCCTCGCTGTATTGCAGATTTATTTTTTACAGCCTTTTAAAACTGGTAGGTTTAATTTCTTGTTGTGTGAATAAATAAAAGGTCCGGTGAAGGTAAGAGCAAAGCGCTCTATTAAAGAATTCATATACATTTCTAAAAGCACACTTCTGAGAATTTTCTTTGAATCACAGTGAAAGGGAGAACTTAATGTAATGACTCACATAAGAAACTTGTCATTTGTTTATGTAAAAAAAATTTTTTTTTACTTTTACAGGAAGTGGACATCTACACAGTAAAACCTGAGGACCTGTCCTTCACATCATCTTTTTGCCTGCAGATCCAGAGGAATGACTACATCCACGCACTGGTCACTTACTTTAACATTGAATTTACTAAGTGTCACAAGAAGACAGGTTTTTCCACAGGTAAGATACCCAGCACTTCTGCTTACTTCATATTCTGTACAAGGCCTCTTCATCTATCTGTTTGTTTGCCAGTTTATGCACAGCTTCAGTAATCGAGCTGCATTATATCTATTAATGTGACAATTAAACTTTCTGGTCATCATCAAGACATAAAAATTTGAGAAAAATAGCCTTACAGCCACTAGCAGTCTGACTCCTGGCCCTCTGAATCTGAGGTCTGTAGAGCGAGAGATGTAGTGTTGTTTTTCTTTGCAATTTCTCTGAGCATTGCACAGTCTGACCTCGAGGTGAGTTTGCCTTGGTGTCCACTCCTGGGAAGATTTGCAGCTGTCCTGAATGTTTTCCACTTGTGAATAATCTTCCTCACTGTAGAATGAAAGATGTCTTCATTTTATTTATTTATCTGCTTTTTTTTATTATTGAAAGGGCCTTATAACTCTACCAGGATTCATTGCTTTTGTCTTTCCTCCTGGGCACTGTGATAAAACACACACACATAATTATTACATATCAGAAACTTCTGATCATCTAAAGGTGATTACCAGCACCTGGTTGCTACTTTACCTTCTTAATTAGTGTGGAAACAGACTGCATAGAGTCCTGTGAAAAACGTGTTGCACCTTTGATAGACATGACCAGTGTTGGTCAAGTTACTTGAAAAAAGTAATCAGTAACTAATTACTGATTACTTCCCCCAAAAAGTAATCCCGTTACTTTACTGATTACTTATTTTCAAAAGTAATTAATTACTTAGTTACTTAGTTACTTTTTAAAAACACGATTTACAACCTGAATAGGTAATAAAGTGATAGATCTTTCAGCCCAATTCTACTTTTTCTGCATAATCCATCATACAAAATGTAATCAGATGGAAAAGTCTCTTTTTAAAACTTGTTTTATTAGTTTTAATCTTTTAACTTTATGCATCAAGCAAAAATGTAATTATATGCACCATTCTCTGACTGGAAGAAATTTGTTTAATATTTAAACCTATTTTCTGCACATTCCAGCACATAAAATAAAATATATTTTTTGTGTTTACACTCAGTCTTTCAAATAGATGCAAGTAAAACACAGCAGAAAATAAATAAAGTCAAAGACTCAGCGGTCCTGTTGCTCTATTTTCACCTGTAAAGCAGGAGTTGGGTAGGCGGAGGTTTAACCTGGTGCAGGTGTGCCGCGGTCAGTGGAAGAATCCGCGAGTTTCTCTGTGAGTTTCCCATTACGTCGTAGCTACTCGGTGCTTGTTTGGAAGTTTAGGGGTTTTTTCGCTGTAAAAAGAAGTTTTCTTCCCACGCACAGCGGACACTAATGTTTTTGTCACTTTTTATGGAATCAAACTCAAAGTAAGGTCAGTACTTCCACGCTTTAAACGCTGCACGCTCACACTCTCTCTGCACTCCATATATGATCCATTGTTGATCTGCACACAGCTGTTGTCACGAACGTCGCACTCGCTTACGTCACTGTCATGAGACATTCTCGCAAAAAAAATCACGGTTTTAGTAACGCAGTAACGCAGCGTTCCTACGGGAAAGTAACGGTAATCTAATTACCCTTTTTGCAATAGTAATCCCTTACTTTACTCGTTACCTGAAAAAAGTAATCAGATTACAGTAACGGGTTACATGTAACGCGTTACTGCCCATCTTTGGACATGACACATAATTAGAGACTAATCAGCAATTAATAGAGCACAGACATTATTTGGAGATAACCAGATAGAAACATCCAGTTATCTGCACCGTTTTTTCTTAAAAAAAACAAAAAAACAAATTAAATAAAGACAAATCTACATAAACAGATCTAAAACTATTTTCTAAAACTAGTCTCTTTTATTCCATTGAGAGAATTCTGAACTTTCTTTGGAGCAACAACCTCAAAAGGCCCGGTCTCCTTTTGTCTTGAGTGTGGAAACTAACAATAAACCCTGATAAGAAGACCATGGATTTCTACTGGTATTATGTGGCTACAGTTGCAAGAAGAATGGAATCACATCAGGGAAAACCTGCCTTTATGTTTAAAAAACCCAATCCCTTTCATAGTAGGACATACAAATAACACAAGTCACTTTCTGCAGTCTAAATTAGGAGTGATAGATTCAGAAGACCCCAGGTTAAAGAGTGTCCTGTTTCTGAAGCCCTGTGTTTCATCACAGTCCAATGAGAATCAGAGCTGTATACTTTGCCCAGTGGGAAAGGCAAAAAACCACACTTCCTGTCAGGTTTTGTGTTCCTCATTGTGCTCACTTCTTTTCATAGATGGCAGACCAGTGCTTTCTCACCTTGCATGTTTGGAGGCCCCAATTTGTGTGAAATTAGGCCAATCCAAAGATTTGAGATTGTGGCATTCTAAGAGAATAACTGCAATTTTAAAACCTGTGTGTGACTGACCTCTGTTGGTGAAGGAGAACATTGAACTGAAATGTAAAGAGGAATAAACTGTCTTAATTGTTGGATTAATAAATATATCTTTTGGCTCTTTTGGTTAAAAAAAATGTGTGTAAGCACAGGTCACCTTTAATTTGTCAAGTACACCATCATCAAGACCTTGTGACTTATACTCAAAGAGATGTATTGTTTCCTAACATTGGCTTTTTCTGCCAAAGCACAGTCCCGTCTGTTGATTTTCTGTAAGTGTGTCTGCCAAGCAAAGTTTCCAGTGTCAAAACTTGGGTCTTTCCTCCTGAAAAGGTTAGACAGATTAAAAATTACACACAAAAGGCTAAAATGGGCCATCAGTCTTTCACGCGGCCGTGAAGGACAGTGTATCAGACACACACACAGACTGTCAGGTGAGGAGGAAAAGGTTAGGTCAGTACAAAAATACCATTTCATCTACTGCAGTTGCAGAATTAGATGAAACGGAATTAGTTTCTCAGTGCCTTTATTGAACTATGCCCTAAAAAAAAGACCCTGGCCTGCGTAGCAGTATGCTGATTGGCAGGCCCTTTTATCTATGGACTCACAAAGCACAGATCCACCAAGCTGCCACACAAAAACAACAAAAAGTCTAATTTATTTTAAGTGGTATTGACAGCAATGGTCAGAATCCTGGCCAATGCTCACATTGGTTTTGGGACTGGGATTTCAGGTTTTACATTCATGCAAACTATATGAGTGCAGATAAAGAAAGACTACAAAGACACAAAGTGAAATGGTAATGGAAGAAGTCTGACAAAAGTTTTAGTTGAGAGGCAAGAAATTTGTTATCTGCATTTTACTTCAGAGCTGTATTCTGGATCTCAGGTGAAGACACATGCCTTTTTTGCACTTAGTTAAATTCACATCAGGTACTTAGGCAGCTGTGTATCGGTAAAAAGTCTCATGATTAATTTCTTGTATGCTTGCATAGTATTCAGATCTTTGGAAACATTGTAAAAGGGATAACTATGTGCACAGCTGCATTGGGATGACTGATTGTTGTCTTCAGTCTGGGTTATTTAGTTGGTGTATTGCACAAATTAAACACCTGAGATATCTGCAGCTGTTCATTAAAGTCAGTAAATAGTAACAAGACTTTAATCCAGACATGTGGCAATAAACACCAACTAAAAGGTCTTTTTCCAAACTGCCAACTAGTCAACAGTTCCTATAAGTGATCAATGATTTGTTTATCATTACGAAAGTCATTAGTGACATAGTGTTTCTCTGTGTGTGTTGCAGCTCCAGATGCTTCATACACCCACTGGAAGCAGACAGTATTTTACCTGGAGGACTATTTAACAGTCCGAAGAGGAGAAGAGATCGTTGGCTCAATTGCTATGAAGCCCAATGAGAAAAATGTTGTAAGTACTGGTATGGATATATTTTGAAATTAGGAGGGATGGATGGATGGATGGATGGATGGATAGATAGATAGATAGATAGATAGATAGATAGATGTGTAAATGAGTCATTCCCTGCCCACAGCAGGCTGTTTCCTCTTCAGTTTTGTCTTCCTGTCATGCAGGCAGCAGCCCTGCAGTGACTTCAACAAACAACAACAGATTCTATTGTTGACCTTGTCAGTGTCCTCTCCTCCCCTACGGGATGGAGAAGCGGCGCCTGCTTTCTCTTCACAAACACTCTGCTTTCGTAATACCATGTTCTGCACTCTGGTCAAAAAGGAGATCTCATCTCTTGTCTTACTTGTTATTTTCTTTCTTTCTGCTGTGTATTTGATCAGTTGTTGTCTGAAGTATCACTGAACACCATCTTTTTTATTTCTGTCTCTCTGCTCACTTGCAGCGTGACTTAGACTTCACCTTTGAGCTGGATTTCAAAGGGCAGCTGTGTGAAGCAGCCATATCACATGACTACAAGATGCGTTAAGTTTCACTGCGGGGACATTGGTGCCCCGCTGAGTGCAACTCCTGAGCACCAGAGGGAGACAAAGACGCTCTCATGACCACAGACAGATGCACAGCGGGACCGAGACTCACAGAGGAAGAAATTAGACCGGGCTAAAGACCCGGTTTAGCTGGCACCACTGACAATATCAATATGGTTGCTACTTGTATGATGAAGACAGGATGTTGACTGTTAAGCAATTCTGAATGTAACTCTGACAAAATGTGTTAAGAAACTGTTCTAGTCTTGATGAATGTTAATTACTGACGTAAGTATATGTGAGATGGAGTGATGTACTTGTGTGTTTTCTTCAGTATTTGTTTTTCCACACTAACCCGGACCTTATGGAGCGATATTTGGCATTTTAAAATACAGTAATGAGTTACTCTAATGTCCACATTCTGTTACAGTAGAGAATACATTTAACTTTTTAAATGTCATGTACTGTAGCAAATGATTACCAGTAAAATGATTTATTTATTGTTGTATCAGTTTAGCAATGCGAGAAAAACTAGAAGCGACTGAACACCACAGCCAGGACAAAGAAACGTGTAATGTGAAAGGTAATGTGTTTGCATAGTCAGTGTAGTAGTGGTTTACAGTGCGTGTAAAATAGAAGGTGTCAAAGTTCACACTGTTAAACTGTTTGGACATCCGGTGTGCTTTGTGTTGTCAGTTCGAGCTGTGATGTTGACCTGCCAAAAACATACTTTTTCCATCCTAAATGCCTTGACCAAGTGCCGAAGTGTACCTAGTTTTGTTCCACACTGCTGAGTTTAGCTTCTTACAGTGGTTTCATACGTAGACATAAGCCACTCTTATTCTGTTGATTTAAGATTAAGCAGTTCTTCAAATCTAGCCTCAAGCCATTTAGTCTATGCCTGAGCATAATTCATGTCAAGGAATCAAAGGAAAGCCTGCGTAACTCATATTGTTAATAATGCAGCTGGATCCTAGACAGACAACAAAGAATTATTACAAAGGGAGTCAATAAAATATTGATGACCTGCTTTAGTTATATCCCAATATCTTGGCTTCAACCAAACTGACGGATACTGAGGTTTCTTCTAGCAAACGTACGGACCACAAGATATGGTTCTTTGGTTTTTATCTCAGGCTCCCCCTGCATTGCACACTTTTGATTCACACTGGATTCAGTGTACTGATGGGGATCTTTTCATTTCCCTGTACTCTTACTACAGTCATTGCCAAGTACCCAGTGAAGAATTTATTCAGTAAAGATCTGCAGATAATTTACATATCTGAAACCTCGCATTAGTGCTCCGGATCGCCTCACGCGTCACAGATCTTGACATTGCCAAATCCAGCCTCCATTCTTAAAACACACAGATGCCCTTACTTAGGGTTGGGCGATATGGCCTAAAATTCATATCGCGATATAATTTGAAGCATGTGCGGTAACGATATATATCACGATATATTCTTTTCTTCTGTATAACGTATTTTCCTCGCTATAAGGCACACTTAAAATCCTTTAATTGTATGAATTCTGGTTGTGCTTACTGACCTCAAACCAATTTGGGCGTGCAGAAATCTGTTAAAAAATGTTTTAGTACAACTTTGGTAAGCTGCACTGCTTGATGGATGTCAGAGCATTACGGCCGTAGTGAGGAGCTTCACGGAGTAATCTGGGTCCAAAACTCCGTCTGCTTCAGGTCCCAAAGTCAAACGAACACTAAGAGTTAAAAACGGTCTAAATTTTTTCATCTTTAATTAAATCATCAGCGTTGCTGCTTTATCGGGTGTAACAATTAAGTTTAACATCCAGGCATCCATGAAAACAGAATTTATTAAATTTAAAGGAGTTAGAAGTTAGCAGGAAGTTAGCTCGCTAGTTTACACCTAAACATTTCATACCATGTTCTGACTGAGAGATTTTTGAAACTAATTCAAACGTACAGCTCTGCTACCACTTCCAACATAAATGAAGACAGAAAACTAAACAGCAGTGGCGTTTGTAGGGTTACTGAAGTTGGACTACCTGGTATATAATGTTGTGCTACGTGATTGCTAGCGACACAGCTATGTTAGCATAACATTAGCACAGTGAAGCTGGAGGATGAACGCCAACTTTTTTTCCACTCGATTAAAAGTTAACGTGAGGGATTCTGGTGGTCAGGGACAAATGCAATCGCATAGCAGGATGCTATACATGGAGCTGCGAGAGAATTCAACATTAATGAATCAATGTTACGGAAGTGGAGGAAGCGCAGTTTTTGGCTTTCCCCATATTTCAAAAGTGCTTCATCTCTTTGCTATGACTG
This sequence comes from Copadichromis virginalis, assembly GCF_057382275.1. Classification (NCBI taxonomy): domain Eukaryota; kingdom Metazoa; phylum Chordata; class Actinopteri; order Cichliformes; family Cichlidae; genus Copadichromis; species Copadichromis virginalis. The sequence goes on along the minus strand of NC_140624.1, from coordinate 3,837,356 downwards.
TCGCCCGCCATAATTTGCAGATGATAATGGTTTTAGCCGCTGCTTTCGACCAAAACAGGCGCAGCTTGATGACATCATCAACATGCGCTATCGCGATAGAGTCAAAATCTCTATCGTTGGCCAAATTTATATCGTTTCTATCGTATATCGTTTATATCGCCCACCCCTACCCTTACTACCAAATTCTAAGCAAAATGTACAATGTGTGCATATGTTGGTAGTGAATGAAGATCATCATAATAAACTCATGTAATTACCAACTAAAAGAAAGCACAGCATCAAGCTGCAGCGTTGCCCTCTGAAAGCACACGGTTTGATAATTGCTTTGATCGTGTGCATTTTATACAGGATCATCGTGTGTACAGGATCAAAGCTATTGGCACAAATAAGCAATATCACGAGTCATTTATGCTTACAGTTAATTCAAATTAAAGGTTATTTATCTATAATAATACCTGCATCGAAAGAGCACCTTTAGATTCAGAAAGAAAACATATTCGGACAAACATCCGACTTATTAAACACAAACATGGCGACGGAATAAGTTATAAAAAATCTATTAAATCAGCATGCTGATTGCACATGTATTACTTTTTTATTGTTGAATATATTGTTTCACATATTGTCATGTACTGTAAGTTTGAAAACTCAATAAACTGCAATGTCCAAACATATCCACCAGGTGATGCTGTACAATATATTTTTATTTCATGGTGCCAGAAAGGAAACAAAGTCCTCCCGTGCTTTTCACATAAACTGTACACATAGCTATTATTAAGTTATCGGCATTTCCATTTTTTATATACATATGTATGTCTACATGAGAGTAATGTGCAAGATCCTGGCAGTAGTGATTCACTGTTAGTGAGAGTACTTTTTTTTTTTTTTACCAAAACCACATTGTTACAAATTACATATCAAGTTACAGGAATATCATTTTCATAAATACTTGGCACCAAACATAGTAAAGTGAAAAGTTGAATAAATATTTGTCAACTGTCTGGTCTCTTGGGAACAAGGGTGTGTCTTTCAAAATAAAGCTGAGATGAGTTCTCATGTTAATACACATGTAGCCTAGTAACTTGCAGTACTGCTATAACAACACCTGTAATATAAAATAACATGAACAATAACAGCTGTGGGACAAATACTAAATGACATTTTTTGTTTGTTCATTAAAAAGATATAACTGCAGTTCACCAAGTGAAGCAACCATAATATCCCGAAATGTTATTTAACACCACAGTTAATCTTGGTCCAAAGACTAACCACGAACTTAAAAAGCGATCTAAACCTGAACACCAAAGGCTTTTCAAAAGTAGTGTTAAATGTAATGTTGTTTGACAATGAGTCATATGCTACAGTTATTCACACTATTAAGTCCACCTGAAATGTTTGAAAAAGATGTAAAGGCGAAACATTTAAACACTGAATTCATATATTAAAAGCAAAAACTCCACATTTGAATACTACAAAGCTTTTGGAAGATTATTAAATATTGGAAATTTGTGAGTTACATTCAAATGTGAGTAAGTATCCTTCATTAAAAATGTCCTAGTTTGACTTGAAAAAGAGTGAACTTAGCTTAACATTTGTTCAGTGATATTTACATCTGACCCACGGAGGGAAATCCACATACTAGCTATGACTCGTGTTTTACTTCATCCTCGTGAATAAGTGATTTTTAAACTGTCACTAGTTTGGCAAATCACACATTTATAACAGAGAACTTTTAATGCAAAGAGTAAACAATTTTGTGATGACAATCAGCACGATATGTTCTCGCTTGCACATGTGATCACACTTTTACAACGTGTATCTACGTAAAGGGTAGTGCTTCTGTGTAAGTGTCAACTGTTTATCTGTCAGCAGCAGGATCTCTTCTTCTCTGAGTGGATACTGACGAGATGGACAGTCTTCTCCTTTTCTTGGTCTTCTTGCTCTTTCAGAATTCTACGAGACATAATGAAACAAAAATGTAGCAATTTCTAACAGGAGCCTTGATGTGCATCATGATGCGCTTCGCCCTTTGGAGTTGGATTTGCTATGAAAATGCAAACGTGCATATGCATTAACTCTGCTCTGTCTTCATCAGTGATTAGTTTTTTCTCACTATGGGAAGGGTCCTCTGGTGAAACCATGATGTAAATTCCACTTGCATTCATTTGGGTTTGTTTTGTAAGTGGTTAAGATGTCGTAACAAGTTACTTTATTTGACAGCAAAAATTGCAGACTAGCACGTCAGAGTACCTGTGCTAATAGTGCTGCTATATGCAATGCATGGCAGTGGGTATCTCTGACGCTCTAGTGTTACATTCGTGGTCTGTGGCTGCTGCTGACACTGTGCATGGACTCCCCCCTTGAGGACTGACAGAAACCACTCAGAATACTTGGGTGCTAACTACAGTACACGTTTGGCTCATAATGGTAAGTGCTGACGTTTGAGAGATGGTGTGAAGGAACCTTTTTTTCATTGTTGTGTACGACATGCATTATCTTCCTGTGTAATTTGCCAGATAGTGATAAGGCGCTAGGGATGTTTGAAAAGGTAACCAGTTCAACCAGTCCATGTCCTCGTGATTTTTTATTTTCCCCAGGAGCAGCTGGCTGGTGGTGTATGTGTGCCAAGGACTGAAACCTCCTGTATAACTGTGAGTGCATTCCATCAGACATATGGCTACTCGTGGTCCCTGCTTACAAGTGCTGGTGTTATCACATACTTTTATTAGACTCTACTGCCTGCAGAACAGGGCTCCCTTTGGACAGGCCGAGTGATACTGGAGCTTCAGGGACTGATCATGCCATCGGGCCCTTCGCATGGTGAGATACCTCACTGCGTTTTCAGAGAACGAAAAATATTCTAGTAATCATTTTGTTTTCTTTTGTTTCTTGTGTCCAAGACCAGAACCATAATCCTCACTCACACCATAATGCTGTCTAGATTCACAAACCTACAGTATCCTAATTTTTAGCAGTAATTTCATAAAACAGGTTACTGTTACTCTTTTACTTTCACTTGGGCATTTTACGTGACTGCTTTCTTATTGTTACAAACTTTTGACTTACGTCTTTATACAGTACTTACCACAGTAATTACCAGTTAAAAGTAGTGGTAAATACCAAATGTTTTATGTTTTTGTAATGGTTAATCCAGTAGTATGCTCAAGCTGTGTAACTGAAACTATATTTTTAATGCCAAATTGTAATTACGGTTGTTACTGAATAATTTTAAAATGTGCTGTTTTACAAAAAAGCTGTAGAAAACAGTAAAGCACATTTTTATTTAATGCCAAATTAGTTATTTATTTACCTTCACTGAACGTGTAAAGCGCTATACAAATACAGGCCATTTGCCATTTCATGAGCAGAAAAATAAGTTTTAGTGATTAAACATTAAGCTTGATTAATTATTGACTTCTCATAAGTAAGAAGTCCAGTGTGCCAACTCAAACTTGGCTATAAAAATGTGGATTCATTTTTTTTTTAAATTAAATAACATGTTTCTAATATATTTTTGTTTTCTTGTTTTTATTACAGGTGGTCTAATAAATTTGTTAAGTAGTGTATTGTCACATATAAAGATGTATATTGGTGCAGGAAGAGTCTCACTGATAATCACTCCACAGTTTGCCAAACTGAAGTTTCCTGCAGGGCAAAATGTTGCTGAAATGTCATTATTTTTGCTCACCTGGCTAAATGAACCATGGACTCCACGACATTGTACCCAGAGCAGGCGCTGCACTCATAGAACGTCATCTGGCAGTCCTAAAAGAGCCAAAAGGTGACAGATTAAAAGAATCTTACAAGGAAATCTAAAACTTTTGACTAAAACTAAAACTGCTGGAACACATGAATTTCCCCAATGATCCAATGAAGGACAGTAAAAGAAAGAATGTGTACTTTATTGACCCCCTTGGGGAAATTCCTCTCTGCATTTAACCCATTCACTCAGTGAAGCAGTGGGCAGCCATTGGGCGCCCGGGGAGCAGTGTGTAGGGACGGTACCTTGCTCAGGGGTACCTCAGGGTAGCTGTTCAGTGGATTCGAACCACCGACCTTCCGATCATGGGGAAATAGGATATTTCTATTCTATTCTAAAATGACTTCTGTGCTACCTTGAGAAATGTAGACGATAAATCCTACACTGAAAATTGTAAAAGCACTAAGAAAGAAACATTTCTTATATAGCAATATTAGTTCACAAGACTCTGTCCAGTAACTATAGAAACTACAACACCCGCTAGAGATTAGAAGGATAAAAAAAACCCCCTAAATTATGAATATTAATTATTCATTCATGCTTCTTTTAATTATTTTCTTTTAATTATTCTTCATGTTTCTTTCATTTGTAGTATGACTGACCAGAAACTAACAGTGACTAAAACAGAATCTCATGCTTAGCAGCAACAACAGACACAGACCTTGGCTAATCTTTCGCCGATACTTTTCTGAACTTCTCTTTGAGTCTCCTTGTCTGTTTTGTTTCCCAGGAGCATGACGGGGATGTCCTCACCTGCCCCTTCCTGTGAAGCAAGTTAAGGAAAGAGCACAGGCTAAAACAGCCTTGTTTTTTTGTTTTTTAATGTAATTTGTTTGTTTTTTATAGCAGGTAAGCAAAATAAAGCAAAACACAAAAATGGGATTGTGGTGTTTTTGTGACTGGTACTGCCTTACCTTAACACTAGTGAGCCACTGTCTTACAGCTGTGAAACTCTCCTCAGTAGTGATATCATACATCACAACCACACCATCAGCCTTACGAAAGAACTGCTTGGTGATGCTTCGATACCTGCAGGACAAGCAGGAGGAAGTAGCAAATTTATGGGTACAGCTTACATAATGGAAAAGTACTTTTTCTGCCTCTTTACTCAGGTAAAAACATGCGAAGGTTTTGTCACCGCATAAGAAAAAAAACGTTTTGCTTGATCATTGCTTCTGTTAGTTGAGAACATTTGATCACATTAGAGAAAAAAATAAGAACAGATTAGAAAGTTTAAAGATCTCAGCCAAATCCACACCTGACAGTGTCTGAAAAGCTCACCTCTCCTGTCCTGCTGTATCCCACAGCTGCAGCGCCACCTGGCTGTTATCCACAGCTATTGTTTTTACACTGTAGTCTATACCTGCACATTCAGACAAAACAAATGACATCATAAGCATATAACGCCAAAGGTTATTATACTTTACAGTTTGATCGTGTTTAAGGCTATTTCAGCCCTGGATTGAACGTTCATTGCTGACAGCACTGCACCCCGAGGAGAAAAAAACTGTCATAACCAACTGTTACATTTAGTGCTGTGCAGGCAAACGCATACAAAGCTCGAGGTCAACCACAGAGCTTCGAATGCTTTTCTTAAACCAGCTAATGTCTGTTTACACTATAAAATACGTACCCACAGTGGCGGAGGTGCCGGGGTGGAAGGCGTCATCACAAAATCGTCGGAGGAGGCAGGTCTTTCCAACACTAGAATTTCCTACCAGGATGATCTTGAAGAGGCGTTCAGGTGCTAAAGTGCTAACTTCCTCCTAAAGAAACAGGACGAACAGGAATAAGACCTAAAGAATATGAGAACTCGCTTTTTATTGCCAGTCAGCAAAGGCTCGCATATTGCATGTGTGAGAAAGTTGACGCTACAACAGCGTGACGAAGCTTACATTCATGCTGTTCTCTTTGCCAACAGGCTGGCCTCTCGGAGACGAGGGGGTTTCCATTTTCTCCATGCTTTGTTGGTGCGAGGCTGAAGACATGCGAGCATGAATATCACTCATCACCAAGTCTATATTGTCTTCATTATCTGAGACCTTCTTTCCTTCATTGCATTCTTGAAGTGGGGTTTGGACTTGACAGTCAATCAGGAAGGAGGGGAGGTGGTCCTCCTCAATTGAAATGATTCTCTGGAGATGTCCTTGGCCTCTTGCTTGTGCTGCACAAAACGGCTGGCATGACCCATTGACTAAGCGGTGCCTCATAGAGCTGGAGGTTAGTTCCTCCTCATCCTCACTGCAGATAGAAAGTAACATTGCACATACAATAAACATTAATACATAAAATAAATAGCCAAGGGTGTATAAGCTTTGGCTTGCCTTCCATTCAAGGTAATGACATTTGTTACCTTTTGAAGACATCTGTATTTATGCGTTTCCCGACACCAATTAAAGGCTTCAAACCCGATGTTTTAGAATTCTTTGGTTTCTGCAGAGTCACAGTGTTTATTTGCAATATGGCACGAGAGTCTGATATTTTTATATATATACTGTATTTGCAATCTTTTTAAAAAGGGCAAAAATAAAATGAACTGAGAGGATAAATTTAAATAATCAAGGGAATGAAATTCACACACGAAACACACCTGATAGCAAATGTCCCTTTCATCTCGTAAATGTTTGTTCATCTCCCTGAAAAGAAAGAAGGGATAAAAAATAAAGACTGAGAACTTCAGTCAAAGTGGTTCAAACATTCAAATATATACAAGGCGCAATTTCTTTGTTCTTCAAATTAAATCTTTTTGAAAAACCTTCTTTATACTTAAATCATCAGCAGAAACTTTTCTCTGTTAGATTCAGTTCAGACACTTCAGCCCATGTGTCGTTGTTGTTGCGACTGCTGGCGAACGGACAGATTAAGATCAGATTAAATTCACCGGTCATGATTATGCCACATCTTCGCCCTGATGATTAGGATTCTTGTAATGCTCGATACAGAAATGTTGTCTAATACGTTTTAAAGGAGCTGGCTGAATGTGAGCATGCAGAATGCTCCTGCATACTTTCCAGTGATCCAGATAATGGGATATAACAGTGTGCCATTTCATATGGAAGCCCACTGTCTGTGCAGGATAACGATCATGCTGGACGTAAAAATGCAATACAAAAAAAGGGGTTGTCCCATGTTGAGTTATTTTCTTGATGCATTATTCATTCATTCATTTCAAATTGTTGGTGCTGCAGACAGAGGTGTGAAACCGTCCAAACACGCGGTCTGGAGCTGATACAGAAAAAAGCCTTTGGATAATCGGATAGGAATCGCTGTCATTTACTGTAAAGCAACATTTCTTTCAAAAGCAGCCTTAAAGGATCAAAAACTCATCTTCTGAAAAGGCTTTGAGGCTGAGAAACTAATCAGTTTTTCTTTGTTATGGGACTGGTACACTTGTAAAAGATGAATTACCAACTGAGATGTTTGCTCCTCAGTGCTGTTCTGATTTAGTTAAACAACAAATCTCACATGAAAACAGAAAGAAATTACTTTTTTGGATGACTTGTTTCGGTTGCGAAAATTGGCTTTGGAGCTCATCAGTGGGAAAGAAATAGAGACAAAACACCCAAAACTCATGTCATGTTTCTGTACACTCCAATTCTTTCTAAAGCAGACATGTACAGCTGTACCTTCTTTATTCTGATCCATACCTTAGCAGGTCCAGTTGTTTAAGGAGACTTTCTCGCTCTCTCTGCAGGCCTTCAGTTATTCTGTATATTTCTCTATTTTAAACAGCAAGACATCAGTGATTATTAATACTCTGTCATTGCATTATACTGTATTTTGCATTTACACTTCTCACATATGACTTGAACAAGTTTATAGTGTTTCGAGACAGTTTTTACAGCATTAGTAATAAAAAAAACAAAAAAAAAACACAACTGACAGACTGTGGGTTCATACAAAATTCAATATATAAGAATAAATGCCAATGAAATCAGAAATACTTACAATATGAGTAAGAGTATGAGTTCTACGAGTCCATATACGTTTGTAAATATTTTTAGATGTTTAATAGCTTATTAACCGTCGGGTTTGCATGACGGCAGTAAAAAGTATGGTGGACATTACTTTGTTTTTACAAATTATATTTATGTCTTCAGTATCAAAGTTTTGCATCCTAATCAATCAGCAACAGATAAGAAATTGAGAGAGCAAGAGCTCGAGGTACCAAAACATCAGATAAACTGAGATCAGTCATCGCTTACATCTCTTTTTCTTCATGTAGTCGTGTGGACTGCTCTTGCAGTAAACTCAGCTGCTCCTGTGCCAACATCAGCTCCTGGGAGGTGTTTTCCAGCTCCTGTGCCAACTCATCATTTGTCTGCTTTAACTTCACATTCTCCACCTTGGTCACATGCTGCTCACTGTGTAGTTCCTGGCACTGACTCTCCAACTGGAGGTAGGTGGGTAGCGAAAAAAGAAAAAAGGAAAAGAAGACACCTCTGATAAGATAGATAAATATAACTGGTTACACTGTCTCCTTAAATACGACAGCATTTCATGAATACTCATTATAAATGCCTGATGTAACTTTAACTTCTATTAATATGAGGACAGCATGAAGCTAGGATACAGTAACATCAGATATGTTACTGCATTAAGATCAGATTAAATTAGCCAGTCATGATTATACAGCCTCTTAACCCTGCTGTTTAGGATTCTTGTCCTTGTTAGTAATGTGACGTTGTCTAATACGCTGAATGTGAGCGTGCAGGATGCTCTTGTATACTTTAGGCATTTTTCCAGTTATGATTCAAGTAACAGGATAAAACAGTGTGCGGTTTCAACTAGAGGCTCAAAGTCTGTGGAGAATAACAATCCCACAGGTGTCAAAATGCCACAAAGATGCACAAAGAAAAAAATAAAATTGGGTTTTCCGCGTTGTAACTTTTGGACACTGTGTTGGTTATTTTCCTACTGCATTATTCATGCCTTCGTTTTAAAATGTTGGTGCTGCTGACAGAGCCATGTGAAACTGTCCAAACACTTGTGGTCTGGAGTGCATTCGGTGCATAAACCAGTAAAAGAGAATAATCAGCATTATCAGACTGGATGCTGCTTAAGCTGTAGCAGCCATTATGATGTGTGGTTGATTGTTCTGCATAAACAGCAAACCAGCATGACCAGAACTAATTTTCAGCTTGGTAATTAATCATAAAAGCATAAAGGTGTGATATAACCTGCTACTATCTGTCTAGCATTTATGGTGAAGAGTGAATTACTTTATGACTGCATTCTGTTATCTGTCGTGTCTCACATGTTTTAACAACTGAATTTACCTCACTTGGGTTAAAGAGTTTCATCTGTAATTTATTTTCTCTCTATTAGATTTCATCTAAATACTCCAGCGTGGGACAGTGGTGGAAATCATTCTGCTAAATTCAGCTCACTCTTTTCTGTTTCTGGAAGAGTTGTTCCAGCTCCTTCTCCTTACGGGACAGCTGCAGCTCCAGGTCCTGACTGCGAGACAGAAACCGCTCATAGTCCTTCAGTGGACAAAGAACAAAGTTGAAAAGTCAGATTAAAATGCAAAACATCTGACAGAGCAAAGGTAAGTCGACTCTAACAGAAAACACCAGTGATTGCTTTGTACCTGCAGCACAATTCTCTCCTTTTCACTTTTTATTTGCTGCTCCATCTCCTCGTATAGTCGCTGGATCTCATTATCATGTGTTGCTGCTTTCCTGATTTAGATATAACAGTTAGATATAATATTGTGAAATGTATATAAATAACCCTGTTGACATAACAGATCTATAAAATTGATCACTAAAATAATAATGCACTAGAGAGAAAAAGCTTCTGTAAATGATTTACACAGTGATTAAGGAGCTTTGTCGCAGCACTGTCAGTCATTCAAATCTGAAAAACCTCCAATAATATTTCAACCTTTCATGACGACTGCATCAAATATACATGAATGTTTTCTGACCTTTTGAGAGCACTCTCCATCTCCCTCTTCTCCTGGTTGGCCTCTCGGATCTGGGATGTCACTCTACCTAGGAAGTCCTCGAAATTGGATAAAAGGTGTGGTTCATCCCGGCGCAGCTGGGCCCAAAGACTGCACACTTCAGCAGGACTGATGGGACAAAATTAAGCAGATAATTGCAGCGGCTAAGCCAATTCATTTACTGATATCAGATGTCTTTGTCACAAGGATTCATGAGGAAATAAGTACCGTTATTTGGAAGAAAAATAGAAGTAATGCGGTGGGGAATGTTAGAGATTTTACCACAGCAACAGCACATGACAATAACAATGAAGAAAAGCAGCTCCTCCGTAATCACATAATTTTTAAAAGGATATTTTATGTTTAACCTTGAGAAATCGATAATTATTATTGCACTGTAAGAATCTAACTATAACGCTCTTCATGCTGGTTTAAATGTTTTTTATGTGCTTCAATGTCTACAACCAATGCATTAAGAAAACAGAAATAGCATTAAGTCTGAAAATCAGAGTCAGAGGTTGTTTTTACACTGTCACCTCGTCCATATAATAAACTCTACAAACATGAAAATTTAGTATTTTCTAGTCGAGAAGTTGCAGCTATTCACAGTGAAGGAATTCTTACGATACAACTTTTGATTTTTGCTTGGAAAGCATTTGCTTCAGAGCTTAAATTCTGTTTGGCGAGCTCTCTGTGTCTGACCCTGAGGTACACAGAAGTGTATGTCACCCCCAACCACCGCCACTGGCAGGAGTCGCTATAGTAACCTCTCCTCACAGATTTTTACTAATCAGCTTCTGAGCAGGTCCTTTGCTTCTGATTTGGTCTTCATCCAACCTGGTACGGCCTATTGTCTTCTGACAACTGACCCTGTAGTACCATATGCACACTCAGAAATGTTCCCGTTCGCCTCTGTTCCCTGGCAACGACTACATGCCACATTTATACTGTTAGTTCATCTCTATTTCCCTCATTTAGTTTATCTTGCTATAAAATTTGCTGTATTTTATTTTAGATCGCCTAACTCTATTTTCAGTTTATTTTATCTGGGTGCTAAAAAACAAACAAACAATGACTTTAAGGTGGGTATCATGTAGTTGGTGCAAAATTATAGCATTTGATTTGAAATGGGACACTAATACTGAAAGTCACAAGCTGCTGTGTGAAGGTTCTCCATCCTGAAAGTCTTTCACACCTTCAGACCCTGAAATTGCTAAATATTGGTCAAAGACCAAACAGCTTTAGGTCAATGCAGGTGGAGCCCCCAATGCCCTCCTAAGCGGCTGTAATCAGAATCACTTTATTCATCCCAGTGATATTATGTGGTCACAGTTTCTCCAACACAGTAATAATAGCAACTAACTAAACTAAATTAAATAATACAATTTATTATATATTGCAAATATAATTATAAAATATGGAAAATATAACAACAGCTCTAATAAATACAAAAAGCTGTAATTATAAATATCCCAGTACATTACACAAAATGAAAAATATATTAAATAAAAGCAACAAGTGTTGATTTCTGGAACATCTATAACCTGTTACATTCTGTTCCTACTATGGAACAGAACAACAACAGCTTATCAACATGCCTTTAAGTTATTAGACTAAGAAAGTCAGAAACATTTTGAAATATTTATTCTCCAGGTCTTCCCAAAATCAATATCAGTTAGTGCTGCACAAATTCATCTGAACTAAAATGTCATTGTTCACCTCTAACCAGGTAGGTGGAAGCCAACAGGATGTGTAAGTCTGGCATCCACCTCCACTACTGTTTGCTTTTATTGAGTTAGAGTTGCTTGTTAAAGGTTAGTCTAGTCATGCATTTCGTAAGAGTCTGTCACTACATAGTTTTCATGCTAACAAAGAAAACTCTAAACAGACCTCAACAGCAGTTACAAAGAAGCAGTCATGAAAGAGGAAAAAACATGAAAGCTTACATTAATGAGGTTTGTGAAGGCAGTTTTAAGTATAAAGATTTTGAGAAAGTCAAGCTTCTTTGAAAATCTTAAGGCGTAACACTAAATTACTATGTTTTTAATGTAATCATATAAAAATGACTTGAAATTTTAAGCAGACATACTCTACCAAGAGGCAAGAGGTTTGCTTATAAGAGGAAACAAAGTTTTTCTCATGCTGATTAAAGTGTCAGGCTTTAAATAGGTTTTCATTTCAAATTTAATGTACAAAATGCACAAAGGTGTGCAAAGACACTCATACAGTACTCACTCTTCAAAGACATTGTTGGCTCCAAGGCTCTCCATAAGCATGCAAAAGTGTTTTTCCTCCTCATCCTCTTCTGCTTTTGCCAGGCCCTCTTCTCTGTGTGTCTGGTACAGGACCTCTGGCAAGCTGTTCTTCACCCCCATGACTTCCTCTTCAGCAATGGTATTACCAAACAAAAAGGAACCTAAAAAAAGATCAAGAGCTTAGATGATTAATAAGAAGTGTGATGCTCCTATTTGAACATGAAACGGAGAGAAAACGTACTAAAGCCAGAGGAGAACTCTTCCAGGGTGAGGTATCCGTTGTTATCAGAATCAAGGGTATCAAATACATTCTCCAACTCCTCCGCACTTAGAGGAAGCTCACTGTTCAGCCTCTGTTAATCAAGACAGAAAATACAGCAGATATTCAAGGACATTATTAGTACTGAAACTTAACAGTAGAGTTTTATAAGGAGAGTCGTGCGCAGTGGAAATTGTGAGCTAAGGAACAGTCAGGTTATTTTCCTTTTATTCCTGGTGATTCTAAATTGAACCAAATAAGCTCTAGAGCTTCTTTAACGGATATATATCTTGTTTAGCAAAACACTGTTTCACACTCATGCAGTGAAACAATCTTTCTCGTGTAGATACAGCCTTCAGTTTGTGACCATTGGCATCTCCACTGGAAATGATGGCGATGCAAGACTATCAATCTCTCATAATCTTTCAGAATTTAAGGCTTTAAAAGGTTAATCCAAAGGAACGTGGGAAAGAGAGATTCTCCTAAAGAACTGCACATGACAGCAACTTCTTTTCTTTAACAAAAGCCAACACAGCCACACCTCTGCAAGCAATTTGAGTTTATGTGATGTTTACACTGTTGCAAATGTTGACTGATGCGCACCCTTAAAATCTAGGGCAGGGACACAGAAATGATACCATCTTTCTACAACTATCAGCTGTTCCTCTGAAGTGTTATCTGAAGAACATATCCCTTATGTTGGCAAACAGTTCAACTGTAAAGCCATCCCTTTCCTGATCGTGGTTGGAAATGGATTTTAAGCTGTGAAGCCAAGTGAAAATGACTCAGCCACTGAAATTACAATGTCAACAGTGAAAATAAACTTAAGCAGCGCTGTTTATTTAGCTGTTATATCGTCACAGTCGTTGTCAGCTGAAAGCAAAGTGTGAAAACAAACCCTGTAACACGACAAGTATTGCCTTTAAGTAGAGAGCAGTCAGTGCAGATGTTCATATAAATAATTTTGAGGACTGGACTCTCGTCATCATTACTAGTTAAATTAGAAACCATTATCATAAACCGCAGATCAAAGCTTATCTTCTACGTGTTTGTCCTCCTCAGAGCAAGAGCCTAGAAGTGCTTCATCAAAGTGTAAGCCGTGGCCTGGATGAATATCTGAGGGGCAAATGAATCTGCACAATAATGTGAGTGGAGGAGCTGCATGACAAAGCTTCCGCGTGGCTCTCTGTCTCTGAGTGTCTATTATGTCGCTTTGAAAAGGGTGTGCATGTCGTATCCGTGTCCTGTTCAGCATCATTAATGAGTGTGCGGACACATCCCTGCATATTATTCTGGATAAATGATGACCTGTTATCTTTAAACACAATAAAAATGTGATGTGTAAACTGTGGTTTTAGAATAATGATTGAAACAGTGCAAAAACGTAACTGATTAGGAATGATTAAAGTTGGTAGTAATGATGTTTTCTAATTCTTCTGCTGGCTACTATGAAATAAATTATTTTTAGTAATGTTAAAACAGATTATAACACTAGTTTAAAGATAGCAGAACTTTATCAGTCGTCCTTAAACCAGAAGCCTCACCTGCATGTCCCGTCGGGTGATGAAACCCTTGTTCTCGATGTCGCACATCTGGAAGAACTCGTGGGTTTTCTCCAGAATAGTGTTCTGTCCAACGTTCCCGTTCCCACTCGTACTTGCCTCATCATTGCTTTCTTGGCTTTGCCAGGCGGTATGGGCCAATATGGAGTTCATGGCACTGGTGTTGGCAAATGGAGCAGTAAAAGCTGCCATGGTAACTATGAGTTTGTTGATAGAAGACCGTTTTCCACGTCCTTCATATGAGCCAGGTACAGACTGAGGCGTGCAGGAAAAAGATCCCAAACGAGTGGAGCTTTAGTCTGCTGAACATCTGAGGCTTTCACCAATGTCACCGACTGTCATCTCTTAGCAACCACCTCTTTAATTACCAGCTCAAACCTATGAGAGAGACAAAAAGAGTGTTCAGTTATGACTGCTTTCCCATTAAATATATCTTTTTTTGTTGTTCTATATGCAAAAGTACATAAAATTGTATAGAAATTAGAGATTTGCATGAAGTGCAAACATGAAAACATGAAGTCTATAAAAGGGAGTTTTGTTTGATACATCTAATTAAACTAATATTAATTGGTTACAATCGTATAACAGACAAGAATCACTCATTTAAAATGTGTAGTTCCTTTCTCTCTTTCTGCTACAAATCCTGATTCTGTTTTTGACTTACATAGTACTAGCTGCACACCTAAAACTACTGCTGCTCTTCTCTTTACATTCAGGGATGACGGCTGCTGCTGAAAGTAATGTCATCTGACAAGTAAACCCAAAACTGCAGCTGAAACTTGTGGTATGACGAGGGTGGTCTTTACCAGGAAATATTGACTGATTACTCTATTACTGGTGGGTTTTATGCAGACAACAGTTCTGTGTGCATTGGTTTGGAAGACTGCCTTCAACTTGTGCACCGTGACTTTGCTCAATCGATTTATAAACGGCAGCTTCTGAAGCTGTGTGTGATGACCTACGCAAATGCAGACATGTGGAACAGACAGAGGAAAAATCTGACATGCATGTAGGCAGGTAAAAGAACAGATGAGAAAGCAGGTTCAGACACACACTGGCAAACCCACATGGAAGGACAAGTCAAATGATTCATATTTGCTTTGCTCATAAAGTTGACTTAAAAATGTCTGTATTATATTTAATCTAAACTGGTTTGGCAAACCTTGACGATAAAGTAAACATTTTACCACAGATTTAACTTTTTACATTTATCTATTACAGCATTTGGTGTTCAGCCATCTCAATGGTTGCATAAACTGGTAAGCATTGTTTAATATGCAACAATTGTGTAACATTTAGCATGTCAAGCCTCATGAGGTCTATGCAAAAAGACAATGATTAAGAATTTCAGAGGAAACAAGAAAGGGAACTAAGGTGAATTGCTCTTTTTTCCTCAGGCTCATAATATCAACAATAATATTGTCTATAATCGTTCCAGCCTTTAACCACATAAGCACACAAGGTTAATGCCTCCTGTGTTAAAACTTGGAAATGTTGTCAATACTTTTAGAGAAAACAAATAAATACTTTTTTAAAAAACCTACCTATGTAATGCCTGGATCCTTGTTTTCACTGCCAGAAAACTGTCCTTTTCCTAAGATCCAGTGTTTAAACACATAAAAGGTACCTGCTTTGCATAGCTGCCTTATCTGTCTCTGGGGTTGGCATGTAACAGCTGTTAGAGCTACCGCAGTTAGCAACATTTAAGCAAACATTGTGGTCAGGGCTAGACTGAGACAATTTAAGTTGTTGGTCTCCAACTAAACACAACAGCCATAACCTTTATTTTCCATTCTTTCAACTAGCCTGTCACAGATCAATAACTGGCAAAACCGAGGTGCCATTTCTCAGACCTGTTCATGACAACTACAATTAAATATAAAGTCTAATAATAATCCTCTTGAGAAATTTTTTAACAAGTTGACTAAAAAAAAAAGTGGACTTTTTTGCAACACATCTTCAGAATATTTCACAACATGTAAACTGTCCTCTGCTTTCTTCCTCTTATAAAAATTGGTTAAGTGTCACACTTATTTTGAACCTGTATTTACAGAAAATACATTTTAATGCACAGCTTAAAACAAATGACTGGGACTGTTTTTATTTAAGTTCAGCGGGTCATAACCTCCTGTCTTCTGCCAAGTCGTTCAATGTTTTTATATCGCTGCATGTGTCGGCAGAATATTTCACGTATTACAGGCTGCCAAACAAACATATTCACTCAACTTCCTAAAAAGTCAACAGCATCTAAATATAACAACCGTCGATTTTCCGCCACAGGGTGGAGTATGTCCAACTTCAATTTGTTAAATAAATACCAGTTACACCTGTCAAGCAGTCAAATTAATCGTCACATGCACATTGTACATATAGCGAAAAGAAAGCGGGGACGACGCTTGTGGTAAACGAGACAAAGCTAAGAGAAAAGAATAGCTCAGGTTTCAGTTCACGTGTGGCTTGACAAGTTAAAACGTAATGTTTACTTCATTTCCGATGTTGTAAAACTTCCTGCGGCAACTGAAATCTTCTCAATATAAAAATACTGCAATAACAACAGTGCAAACAAACGTACTGCATGAACATATTAAAAAGTCTTCCCGAAAACATACAGTTGTAACGTTTGGCTAGCAGCAACGACAATGTGCATCCTGTTACTAAGTATTTAGCGGGGAATGGGTAAAGTACGTACCCGTGACTAAAAAGTAGAATTCAAGTAGAAGAAAATAAATATCTTGCGCTGTATCGGCCTCATCCGCTTCATATGAAGTTCACTGTTTACTATAAACTCCCTTGTGTGGTTGGGTGTGTGTGTGTGTAAAGGAACTTGAGTGAGCAGCACTGACGGGGCAAACTCGGAGGGAGGGACTTCAGCCAAGTCATCGCTGGTAACCGTAGCAACGGTAACAAGGAAGTCCACACGCGGTAAGCGGCCACTCAGGAGCCACCGTCATCCGCGAGGAAACTTATACATCTTGTAAGATGTGTTATCTTTCTTGGTAGTAGTAGCAGTATTTCCTCATACTACACTAACTTTGTAAAGTATGAGGAAATAACCCAAATTCGTAAGAGAATGTGCCCTGCAGTCGCTGCTTGTTTTAAGACACAAAAGAGAGGTCGTGTCGTTGTTTTACAGGTTGTGTTACAGGTTTTACGTGTAATGAATCCTTATGTCTACACAAGATCCATCGTATTGTGTGAGTGATATTCACATTTTTGTTTATGGTAGACACTGATGAAGCACTTTATTTGGAAAATTATCAAGGACAAAATTATAAACTAAACAAAATCATGATTCTATTTATATTGGGCGAGTTTAACTAGACTAGGCTAGGGACACTATATTGGCCAATTTATGTAAAAAAAAAAAAAATAGGCCTGTTTGTACTCTGAAATTCAAGGTCTTGAGCCTCAACATATTTTTCACTGAAAATCACCTGAATGAAGCTAACCAGATAGCCGTGCCAACTCCAGAGTGACAGTCTGGCCTCTCTCTGTTTCAGAGCCCAAGCTGTACATTGAGGTTAACCTTACCTATATATACTGTCAACCTCAAGCACTAGCTCAGGGTTAACTGAGCTACAGGTGATATTCCATGTTCCCAAAGCCAGATTCGGACAGCCAGAACCTCTGCTCCTGACCTCCTCCTCCTGCAAACATAATTAACTGTTACATATGTGAAAATACCTTGCACGTACTGATTAAATAGCCAGGTGATTGTCATGTCATTGGGCGATTTAATCTGTATTTTCCTTTTAACCACTAAAAGCATTGGGTAACTTTAAAAAAAAACATGTAATCGAGTGTCATGTAATGAAACCTACCTCTGAAATGTAGTGAAGCAAAAATAGACAAAAGTACCTCTAAAGTATTTATTAATGGTAATTGGTAATGGTGCTGTGGTTCTTTTTTTGTTTTTTTGTTTTGGTTTGTTTGTTTTTCGATAACTTGTGTATCTGCAAATATACACATTCTGTATTTTTCATATGAAAGAAACTATACTGTGGTGGGGCTTGCTAATTTCTTGTTTTTGATTTATGCATGTTTTGTTTTGTTTTGCTTTACTTTTGTTTCATATGTTGTTTATATAATTTAAGACTAAAAAAATATTAAATGAATGAGAGGTAAAACTTGAGGGGGTAGGGACAAACAAGTAAATACTTCTGCCTACTCCTTTTCAAACAAATAATGGAATGATATTTTGTAATGATTGTGAAGGCACATGTTTGAAATTTTGAAATAAAAATGAACTGAACTGAATTAAAAGGAAAAAACAGAAATTAACCTCATTTCTATCTTCTTTTTTTTGTAATACCAATGAGTAACAGATGAGGGCACTACAGGATGTGTTATAGATTTGCTGACATGAACTCAAACACTTTTCAACACCAGCTTTGCCATCATAAAACAGGAAACTTATGTTTATTAAGCTGCTTTTATAAAGGATATTATAGTAGTTATTGACCTTTCAACACACTCCAGCAAGTTCTTGGCTGTCCATCTGGCCTGGTGTTTTCTAATAAATGGTGCAGATGAGTTTGGACCTACTTTTATAACTAGTGAGTCTAAGCTGCAGGGGGAAGCCTTATAATATGCCATAAAAATGTGTCTGTGCAGCAGCCAAACAGGTGTGAAAGCACTCTCCCAGGCAATGATTGTCACAGTTTCCAATTTCACTGACTGAAACTACATGGATGTTCCACATGTGTGACAATGATGAGAGCCCTTGAGCTTTCAGTGTCCTCCTCTTGAGGATGTTTTTGAAAGGCTGATTTGCAGCAAGCAGATGCATGCAAAGTGATGCTTCAGTTGAGATTTAAGAGCCAGATGTGTTTACACTGGGGGACACTGAGTAATGATCAATGCCATAGCACACATTTCTTCCATGAATGAAGATTCCAACAGTAAGTAAATATATTTCACAATGTTTTATGTAGTTTCAAGTCTGTATTTGTATGTGTTTTTATGCAAAGTTGATACCTAAAACAAAAATTAGATAGTCTCTGTTCTCATAGCCATGCAGAAATCTACTACAATAGGAAATCTAGGAGCCAGTTTTACCAGTACAGTGAAGAACTAGTGCACATTCACAAAAAGAGATGACTGGTGGAGAAGAGAGGATGACGTGTATAGTCACTGTCACCGCACAGCTCTGGTTTAAGGTCTCGGAAGGGTTGACATCACACTTGGAGACTTTCATTCTGTTCTGCATCTCAAAGTATGAGGGGGTGTGTGGTCGGGGGCCTGGAGTCATCTGTGCCACTGCTTTAGTGGTCTTTCAATGTCTTTGGGATTATGCTGGCTATGATCAGAGATATCCTTGTCTCAGTGCATGCATGAGGACAGCATTTCCATTTAAAGCTTTGGCCTTTGCTGTGTCTTTGAGACTGTGGATCTGGGTTTTTATTATGTATGTATCCCAGGAAAAACTGAAAAACACATTTTTGTACTGCATCAAAAAAAAAGAACTTTATGGAGAGTACTTGATCCATTTCACAGTCACTGGATAAACAATTCAAAACTCGCACATCCATATTTTAAAGGGTTCTTTTCCCCCCATTCTGATCTAATGATTTAGATCATTTTTGACAGCTACGAGGTTCAAGGTTCAAGGTTCTTTATTTGTCACATGCATAGTTATACAAGTATAACACACAGTGAAATGTAGGCAGTGCATTTGCCTCTTTCATTTAAGACTGGCATTCAGGCTTCATTTCCTTCACGGCCCTTTTTCTTAAGGTTCACTTGTATTTTTTGTCATGGCCTTGACATGACTTTACCATGTTTTGTTTTTTAGGTTTAATTAAAAGATAAGTCTGTTTGCAACAATAACTGGGGATAGTTCCCTGACTTCTTTTACTATAATTCATGCCATTGCATTGAACTCTCTGCTCAAATTATGTGGTGTGTTTATGTCTGAATAACCATAAACACATCTTCATCATCATCACAACTAATCACATCACAACTAATGCATCTATTTTATAAATAAATTCTTTTGTCAAAACAATTGCCAGAAAGACTTTGGCAAAGGGTGCATCTTTACTCGTAGCTCTCTTTCTTCTCATCTGAAGACGCAGTATAGGATTTGAGTTATCTGTTCCAGGAAGCAAGACTGAGACAAGAGAAAATAAAGTGGCAATGTAATGCCAGAGGGCACTGCAAAAATTGATATTACAGTATTTTCCATTTTTTCACCCCCACAGATTTCAATATAAATGTCAAACGATCTTCTTAACAAGCATCTCAGGCAAGTTTGCACTTTGTAGCCAAATGAAATTGCCATTTTTTGTTGCCAAACACAAAAAACCAATTGGATTTCAGCAAAAAAAATTGTATAGCTATTGACAACAAAGTG
This sequence comes from Copadichromis virginalis, assembly GCF_057382275.1. Lineage (NCBI taxonomy): Eukaryota > Metazoa > Chordata > Actinopteri > Cichliformes > Cichlidae > Copadichromis > Copadichromis virginalis. The sequence continues at coordinate 3,817,215 of NC_140624.1, read as the reverse complement.
GTGAGGACCAAAAACTGTATTTAAAAGATGAATTAAAAGACGAACATAGCCACTGTGGCATCACTTATTGATTATGAACTCTGCATGCAGACTCATCTTTAGTGTTTTTTCTTGGGCTATGCTGCAGAGGGTGGAGGGTTGGGTCGTCAGCTAAAGCGTCTAAGCTTGGTTATCAGGTTTTATGCATAAATGTCATTGCTGTAGTATATGGGTGTTTTTATATAAGCACTTACAACCATGTTTTAAAAATGATCAACTTAAGTTGCCATGCTGAAGTCATCATTGCTTGTAGGTAAATTATTCATGTTTATTGTAATGCAAAATGTATTGGGGGGTTTTTCAGTATATGACAGTTGTCTCGAACATAAACCTCCACTGGAATTTCATTGTCTTACTGGAACCTGTAGGTGGCTCTCTAAAAAAGGCATGTTAATGTGAAACATGCCTCAGCACCTGTAGACTTAAGTTCTCACTAATGACTCTGGATATGGAGATAGTGGGGAATTAGCTGTATATAAATTCTTGAATCAATTAATGATCTGCGTGAGCTAAGCGTTTCCATTCTCTCATCTCCACATCTCTGAAAAACCTTAATGTTCTAGTCCTTTATGATAGCTTGTGTGAAGTCCTATTATTTTTTAGAGAGAAATGTTCTACTCGTTGCTTCGTACACTGGGAGCGTAAATCTAAAATAGAAATGTTGATTTGGTTTTAATGTGCTGTTGTCTGGGAACTATGGTTAATTTGCCATTACAGCAAAACTTCTGTTCACAAACAGCTCCATCCTTCATGTTGTCCCTCTGTGTGCTGTTACTGCCATATTTTTTTTTACATCGCAGGGATGATAGATCTGACCCATCTGACATATTTTCCAAGACTGTGACAATGTTGAAGTGCAGTCATGTGGCAAACTGGCTTTTGACTGTTGCCAAGTTGGAACGGCATATTGTGCATGCAAACCAAGCATGCTGCCGGTATCGCTTCTTATCACACAAAGTCTTATTGTGCAAGACAAGCTATTATGTGCTCCATTTACAGGATTTCTGCAGAGAGGGGAAGCATTTTAACAGAAATAGTGGAAAGCTTCTAAAGCTGCCATTGTTGCGTCAGTGCTACCATATAGCGAATATAGTTGGTGTCTTCGGATTATCTGCGACTGAGTAGTAGTCTCCTACGGTGATGAGAAATGCTGAAAATCTTCTTACTTATCTTGGTATTGTATATTTGCATCAGGGATTTCCACACCCTGTTGATCCTGAATTCCTCCAAGAAAATATGATTACGTATAAGAAACTTGCCAAGCAAACGGCCCCTCTCCCAGAGGAAAATAGAACATGTGTTTTCTATTGTTCTTCAAATGTTCCCAATGGCCACACTAATTTTCCACTTGAGATTGAGCATGTCCTGCTTGCCTTTAGATAATATCACCTGAACCAGATTCGGTCGGTAAGCAGAGTCTTAAAGAACTTAGTTCTTATTTTCCCATATGTGCCCAATAATCTTTTCCAGCTTGATGAAATAAAATAAGAGGGATCTATCTGACTCTGATAAAATACTTTTTTCATTTGATATCTGACAGCTTGAGCTGAGCAGAATCATTTTCCCAGTTTCTTACCAACTATGGTGTGTAAAACCCCAAGTTCTTTATTTTTAGCCTTTCGTAACTCATGCATGTGAAAACATTATCTTTTTTTTATCTTTTAGTTGGCCTGGGGTTTCACAAGTCCTGTTTTACAACCCACAGGAGTGGAATTCTGTACCAGAAGGAAGAAAAAAAAAGCCAATTTTCTGGCCAACATAACTTCAAGATAAATGCTGCTTGCAGAAATGAATTGCAGGTGTTATTTCAATCATAAAGACCTGTTTTGCGATGTCTGAGATTTGTGTTAAAGGGAATTGAAGGAAGGGAATACACCCAAATGTCCATCACGCCACTCTTGTGTTAATCTATGCACGGTCTGAAGCATGTGTGTGGGAATGTATGTGAATGTTTTACTGTTATATCTTATTAGTATTTTAAGTATTCTATCTATTTTATTTATTGAATTTTATTGTTTTATTTATATTTTGATATTGCTAGGGATGATGCAATGATCGGGGACCATTCTTAATTTCGTTGTTCTCATGACAATGACAATAAAGTTTCTGATTCTGATTCTGATTCAAAATTAGAATTTTTCAGATAAAATGCTTAATCTGCTTTTCCTGACATTTGTCACATCATGACAGAGCTTTTGTGCTTTTGTGTTTTTGTAGGATGGCAGAAAGGCAGATTTTAATAATTTAATAGACCAACACCTTTATATATCTATCAAAATGTCCATTTCAATACTTTGTTCTTTATGCCACAAATTCAATAACTTCCTGGAAATATTCCTCAAATATTTTGGTCTATACTCCACTGTTCCAAAAAATAGTAATGTCAAAGTATCTTAGTGTATATTTTACAGTTTTGTACTCTTTCTAGAATACCATGAAATTTACATAAGTAGACTGTGATTTTACATGTCAAAGGTAAAATAACATAACATCACTGTAAATATAGTAAAACACAATTTACTTGTTTTTTAAATATATTTTTTTGTACATATGCATATTTAGATTGTAAAAATACAGTCAGAAATGTATCATAATTTCACAAATATTTGTCTGTTAAATCCAAATGTAATACTATGGAAAATTATATAAAATGATAGAAAATTAATGAGAATAATCAATAATTAAAGGAGTATTTGAATTATAATTTTGCTGAAAATTACACGTCATCTAGGTCTGATTCAATAATTCAGAGGTAACAAGTGAAAATATAATTAATAGGAATAAAAACTAAAATATATATATATATAAAACATTGCACGGCCACGCTGTGCTAATTATATATTTTAAAAAATAAATGTAGAGGTAGGGATTGCAATTAATATAAATCTCAAAGTATTCCCAACATTCCTGAACAGAAATAGGCCTCTGCACCTGGGGTTAGGGTGTGGCCATGAAAACAATGTGACATGCCATTGGATGTTGGGACACATAATAACACGACGCTAAGCATCGGCCAGTGAATGTGAACTAACAACCACAAGGTCGCGGGTATGGCAGCACTGTAGGAAAACATCCTAATATAAAAGTATTTTACTGCATTTTACAGTTTTGTTCTGTTCTTCTAGAATATCATTAAAGTTACGTAAATAAACTGATTTCACATTTCAAATGTAAATTAACATTAAATCACTGTAATGTAATAAAACATAATTTTCATGATTTGTTTGATCACGTTAAAATGTTCCTAATCTAAAAGCACTTGGAAAAGGCAGAATCCCATGTAAAATTAACGCAACAAACTCTATTTTCATACTGAAAATAACCGTATTTTCATGAGAAAGTTATTTTCTGTTATTTTACGGTAGTATTTTGGCGCCCAAGCTGCCGGACTATTACCGTTTTTTAAAGATATTTTTTGTAACAGTGTAACATGATAGGCTCATGCAGTTACTGTCAATATGTTTGGTTGCATGTCCATGATGCAAATCTGATGTTCCACATCATGAAGACTCTATAGGACTGGGATCTGATGGCTCCAGAGGCCATTTGAATATAGTGAACGTACTGTCATGTTTAATAAACCAGGTTGATTTGAGCTGAAATGAGTGACATGATGCCTTATCCTGCTGGAACCAGCCATCAGAAAGTTTAATGTGGTCATAAAGGGATGGAAACGGTCAGCCACAATACTCAGGTAGGCTGTGTAGGTTGCCTAAAGAGTGCACAGAAAATATCCCCTGTACCTGCACCACCACCACCAGCTGAAACCTTGATATGAGGCAAGAGGGATCTCTGCTTTCCTGTTGTTAACGCCAAAATTTGGGCATACCATTCCAGATGTCACAGCCGCAATTTAGACTTATCAGATTAAGCAACATTTTTCCATGATTATGCTGTCTAATTTTGTCAAGTGTATGGAAATTACAGCCCCAGCTTCCTTTTATTAGATGTCAGGAATGGCTCCCAGTGTGGTCTTCTGCTGCTGTAACCCACGTGCTTCAAGGTTCAACATGTGTTCAGAGGTGCTCTTCTGTAGACCCTTTTTTATTGAGTGGTTATTTGAGTTCCTGTTGCCTTCCTATCAGCATGAAACAGTCTGGACATTCTTGTCTTGACTGCTTAAAAAGAAGGCCACTGGAGTTCTTTATCCTTCTTTTTAATCAGTCTCGATGACCATCACCTGACTGATTGAGAACCTACACACCCATCTCGCCGTTCTCCTCTGACCTGCAGGTGACTGAATATTTTTTTTTTCTGACCATTTTCTGCAAGTAAAAAGTAAAGTAGTTCTATGGGAAAATCCAAGTGGAACTAATAACCATGCCATATTCAAAGTAAATGAAGTTTCTTCCCTATTTTGATGCTTAATTTGAGCTTCAGTAGGTTGTGTTAACAATGTCAACATTCCAAAATGCATAATGTTATATAAAAAGTCAGATGGTATATTACACATTTGAATTATGGATGTCCTGCATCGTGTCATGCATCACATGATTCTTGAAGTTCATGTAATTTGTTTACAGTTTTTTATGTGTCAGTGCAGAAATAAATCTTCTATATTATATCTTGAACCTTTGGAGGTGCAAAGAATTTACCTGTAGACATTTGCAGATAAAGCATATAATGAGACAGACAGAAACATACAGATAGAGACAGGGACTGGACCTCCCACTGATAATCACTGTGCTGAATGGGCACAGCCTTCTCGCTGGGTGGCACATCTTGTAAATGCCTGCTCTGACCAGAAGGCAAATACCACAGGGGTTGAACCACGTGCTTGGCTGGGCTTTCTGAAGGTCGTGGAATTAGTTAGTCAGCGGGACAAGCAAAAGAAGAAAGGTTTCACAACCTCACACAGGCCTGAGTAGAGAGGCTAATGCATAACAGGTTGTTTTTGTAACCATCCTGTGGAATGATTGAGTATTTGGTTGACTTTCATTGGTCTGTCAAATGTGACTTAACTTAAATATTGTACTTTGACGAAATACATGTTGCTCTAAAGTTGGTGAAAGCATTTCCAAATATTAATTCAGGGCTATCACTCAAACTAGAGCTGAATTTCATGTATGTTATCCATTATGCATCCCATTCCTTTGCTACAGACTTGATACATTTCCCATTTATATATCATAGTCGATGGCAGCAAGGCATTCTGTGAAGTCAGCCTTTTTTCCAGGGAGCTCTTTTACACCAGAAACATTCTGTTATTTGTGCAAGTCATGATTTAGGATAGTGTCCACTGGTCCAAGTGGAAACCTAAAAGTACATTTTGGCTGAGGATGAAAACTGCAAATGTTAACCGCTGTTCATAACTCAAATTGTTTTCTAGATTGACTTGGCAGTAGTGGTATTTGCATTTTATCAAAGATGACAGACCTTTTCTGTTAATGTTTCTGCAGGAGACGTTTTGTTCTTGTACTGTTAAAGTTCTTGTGAGACAATTACGAGCTCCACAAACTGTGATGGCTCACGTTCATTCATCAGATTCAGATCACTGATTTGTGCTGGACTGGAATCAGATGGATGTTAATATTTTATTAACATCTAGGATTTTACCAGAATGAAATCCTGCAACCCAAGCGATGAACTTATTATTTATCATCACTGGAATTACTCATGCAGTTTATTACAAATTGATTACATAGTACCAAATGGAATTCTGCAGAAGTAAAGTAACATTTGTTTCTTATGGCAGTACCTTTTAACAGTTTCTTTAAAGTTCTATGTTTTCAAAACTGAATTTAATATGAAAATGACACATCCTTAGTAATACATATTAAAAAAAAAGGTACATTATTTAAGGTGCATGACATACTCCAAATTAATCTAAGTTTAATCATATATCCACATTGTTCATATTTTAATGTTAAATTGCATTTTCACATCAATCATTTTACAGCATGTAAAAATTGCATTATTCCTTTAAACAAAAAAAACAAAAAAACAAAAAAAAAATAGTGTTAGCACAATTTTCATCCATGTGTAGTACCTGTAGTCCATCATGACATTTTATTCAAGCAGAAATTTTGTAATTTACTGGATGTATTATAAAGTGTTTGTGATGTGCTACGTGTGTGGTGGTTAACACGTTCGCCTTACACGTGAAAGATCCCTGGTTTGGGAGAAGTGGAAATTCGGCCTCAGGGGGTCACAATCGAGTTCACTCCCAGTGCTGGTCCCAAGCCTGGATAATTGGAAGGCTTGCATCAGGAAAAGCATCTGGTGTAAAATCTTTGCCAAATCAATCATGTGGATTCATCTGCTGTGTTCACCCTTTGGGAAATAAGGGAAGAGCAAAGTGAAGAATGATTTGACTGTTAGAGTAGCATCATTTGAGAAAAAGTGCTCGCTAAGGTTTCAAGTATTGATTATCAGCATCTAATGGATCGTTAACAGTACTGACTGCTGTTGTCCATAAAGCCTAGTCTACACTGGGACAAAGGATAACTCTGGCAAAGTTTTACATAGAGTAGCTAACTTTACCAAGTGATGCTCTAGGGATAAATCAAAGGTCAAGTAAAGCTACTTTGGCTTGTTTGAACTCCATCCAGTAATTTTCTGAGGCCCATGTGGGGCCAGGTGGCAGGGGCAGCAACCTAAGCAGAGAAGCCCAGACCTCCCTCTCTCCACCCACCTCCTCTAGCTCATTATTTTCTTAAAAAATGGATTTAAAAATAATGATATGGTATGATATGGAATTATACCAAAATTGTCATGAATCGCTGTGCGGCAGGCAGGAGTTGGACCCAAAATGCAGGACTCACAGACTCAGGGGATGAACTCAAAATCATAGCTTTATTTGCTGGTCACAGAAAACGAGCAAACTAAACTAAACTAAACTAAACTAAACTAAAGAAAATATAAACTCACACTCAGCGAGGCACACGAGGAAACACACAGCTTAAGGGACAACACGGCACTGACTCAGAGAAACACAGGGTTTAAATACAATGGGAAGTAACGAGGGGAATGAGACACAGAAGGAGAGCACAGCTGGGAGAAATCAGAACTGACGAGACAAGGGATCAAAGTAGGATACACTCACATGAGACACAGACCTTCAAAGTAAAACAGGAATTAGCACAGATGCAAACTAGACTAGGGGAGACAGAGCAACTAAGAAACACAGAGGGCAGCTACTAAATACTCAGAGAACTAAACAGAATACAAGAAAACCAAACTAAGACACTACACTAAAGAATAAGCTGGGACAACAAAGAGAACTAAGAACATAATACAGAAAACTCAGAGGCACAAGAAACTCAAAACACTGGGTCACTGACCCAGGACCGTGACAAAAATATAATACAAACAAATTACAAATCGGCTAAAATTACAAAAATGAAAGGAAAGAGGGTGAGGACTGTAGGGAAGATTCAGCTGCAATTAGGAAACAAAGGCCTAATTTAAATGGGCTGAAATAGTTCAGAGTTTCAGAAGTGATTTATGCAGATTTGCTTAAACTTATATAAAATTATTTCACACTGATCAAAACCAACATGCAACAGCTGGTAAGACCAATGAGTGACCTCTGGATTAACCTAGTAAACAAGCATTACAGGTAAATCGTTTTTCCTGATGTATTTATGCCAAGTGTCCCTTGAAGCTGTGTTGAATACATTCTGTAGGCTTTGAAGCCAGGTGGCTGAAAGGACCAGCTATTCCCGGAATAAAACGTCTGCATTCATTCCATAAAAAGACAAATGCGCCGATGCAGTGAGGGTTTTTTTATTCTGTGAGTGACTTGTTTACTTCAGTTAAAGCAATTTAAAAAACATAACACTTATATGGTTTGACCTTTCAGCCATAAGGGGTTTGGACCGTCTCAGTTTATTATATTCAAAGCGCATACTGCAAGCAATATAATTCTCGGTCAACTTTAAATCCAGAGTGCATCTAAAGCTGAATGTTTGATGTGATTTGGGTCTGTCAAAGTGTGAAGTGGGAGCTGTCGCTTCTCGGTATCTTAAAACCAAGCCACTTACTGTAGCTGCCATTCCTGTATGCCATGAAATAAATCTAACTATAGTGCCTTTTTGGAGACTACATCCTGGAGCTGTTGCAGATGTTCTCATGAATAGACTGTGTGTGAAGTATTCTGGTACTTGTTAGGGATTATTTGAATCGATTGCCATGTCTGTGTCAACACAGATTTACAGGGCTGCAAGTTTCACTGAAGTTTTTGCTCACTTCTTACAGTTAACTCATGGAAACTGTGTTGTGTGAGTCATGGTGGTGAACTCATTTGTTCTGCAGGAATACGATACAACAAGGTGCAGCTAAATAGACTGGAAATATAGTTAGGTCTGTAAGTACTGGGACAGTTACTCAGTTTTTGTAGTTTAGTCTCTGTGCACAAAAAACGGTGGATTTGAAATCAAACAGCCAGGATATAATTCAAGAGCAGACTTTTAGCTTTAATTGAATGAGTTTAATAGTAAAAACCATTCCATTCACTGTTTAGGAATTACAGCCATTTCATACAAAAGCCACTATTTTTGGAGGCTCAAAAGTAAGACCCGTCCCCTCAATAAGTTACTTGATTTCAGGTGTTGAACTTGCATTCACTGGAACTACCACAGTGAGGTCCAAGTAAAGGAGACCATCATTAGGATGAAAGCTGAAGATAAACCTATCCCAAGATTAACAACAACTTTAGGAGTAACCAGCTCAGCGATCTGGTACATTCTTAAAAAACAAAGAATGCATTCGCTAGCTCAACAAAACCAAAAGACGTGGAAGAAAACTTGACTAGATCATCACAGAATTCTCTCTTTTCTTGGTTCAGAAAAGCATGCACCGAAATGATGGAAAAAGAAAATTATGGAGAAGAAAAAGGAACAGCTTATTATCCAAAGCATACCACATTGTCTTTCAGACGTGGTGGAGGCAAAGTCATGGCATGGGAATGCATGATTGTCAACAGAATCAGGTCACTAGTGCTTACTGATGATGTGCCTGCTGAAAGAAGTAACAGGAAAAAATCAAAAGTCATACCAGTTACACTCTGCTCAGGCTAAGCCAGATGCTGCAAAACTGACTGGACAGCACTTGCAGTGCAAACAGATAATAACGCCAAAGCATTCTGCAAAGGCAACGCAAGAGTTTCGCAAGGCAAGAAATTTGTTTGTATTTTTCAGCGGCCAAGTCAGTCACCTGATCTGAACCCACAAACAAACGGCAGCTGAAGATTGCTGCAGCAAAGCCAGCAGAGCATCTCGAGGGAGAAAACACACCATTTGATGAGTTCTATTCTTCAGACGGTCACTGAGTGCAAAGCATTTTTAAGTATTAAATTACCTTTGAGTCTCTGCCGATGGGGGGATATGTATAAAAATAGCAATCAACAGAAACAGTTTACATTTCTAAAAGCCTTAAATTGAGATGGATTAAAGGTCCCTCTGTACACCACTGTGGTGTCATACAGAAATACAGAGGCAAAATTAAATGGTAAATGGCCTGTATTTATATAGCGCTTTTCTAGTCCCTAAGGACCCCAAAGCGCTTTACACAACCAGTCATCCACCCATTGGTGATGGCAGCTACATTGCAGCCACAGCCACCCTGGGGCGCACTGACAGAGGCGAGGCTGCCGGACACTGGCGCCACCGGGCCCTCTGACCACCACCAGTAGGCAACAGGTGAAGTGTCTCGCCCAAGGACACAACGACCGAGACTGTCCAAGCCGGGGCTCGAACCGGCAACCTTCCGATTACAAGGTGAACTCCCAACTCTTGAGCCACGATCGCCCCAAAATGAGTGTGTTACTGTGTTATTGTTCTTAGTGCATGTGCTAAATTCTTATAATTATGAAGTGGTAATTATGTGCAGACAGAGTAAATTCATATCTTATAAGTCTTATCTTATTATAAGATTAAGATAAGATAAAAACATTCATTTGGCATCAACCTGAATCAGAATTGTATATATGCGTGACATTAACCTGATTGATTGCTGTACATTGTGCTGGTTTTAGCCCCTTTGAATCAAATATTCCTTCAAACATTCTTTTACTTATACTGTCACACTGGGCCAACATACCAGATACTCTAAATCAAATCAAATCAAATCACTTTTTTATTGTCACATCACATGTGCAGGCACACTGGCACAGCACATGCGAGTGAAATTCTTGTGTGCGAGCCCCACAAGCAACAGAGATGTGCAAACACAACAACACAAACGAGCAAAAACACGCTGTGCATGTAATCTTGACATAAAACCAATGAAATGCGGGTTGTAATGGATGTCTGTGTAGACATCCTTCCAAGAAATCCCCTCAAATAAAATCATTTTTAAACTATGATGAATTGCATGTTCTTGACTTCAGTTTCTGCTTTTTAAGTTCTGTTAATGGCAGTGTTTTGCTAGCCGCTCACAGCATATTAATCATTTCTGAGTGTTGCTAGTACAGGGAACACTTTGGAACTGGATTTAAATAAGCTCTAGTTTTGGCAGAGTAAGTGCAAACTGTGAGAAAAAAATAGCAGGAATGATAATCTGATAGTGACAGAGGAGGCAGCTTTTGGCTTCAATCAACAAAAGTTATTTGTCAGTTTCTGAGAAAGGTCTCAGATTCCACCACAATTCTTGTGCAGCTAATGCAGATTTGTGGTTGTCTCAAAATCAAAGTTATTGAACTTGTTTTCCAATCCTACATCAGGAGTAGCTTTCTTTAACCCAAGACCAACTTTGCCCACAATCTCTGACTGCGATCACTCAGCTTCTCTTTGGATGGACTTTTATAGCAAGTACTTGAAATACCAGTAGTCTGTTGTGGCTCACTAATACAGTAGTATTTAGTTAAAATTGTGATGCAACATCTTCATGTCTATTGAACATAAAAATAACAACAATTTAATGATAATTTAATAAAATCACCACTCTAATCAGTTTTTGTTCCTTGATTACAAATTTCTTCTAGCTTCACTTTATGCCTACTTATTGGGCTGCACTTGGACCTAATCATCTGCTCTTAGCTAAGCAGTAATGCACTTATAGAGCGTACTGACGAAACTACTAGACTGACAACGCATTTGAAAGCACATACATTTTCGTGGGTGATGTGGAGAGCACAGCAGGTCATTTTGGGTTTATTCCATCTCACCATATGTTTCCATTTTTTATTGTTTTGGTTTTGTAAAGCGAGGACTGATCTCTCTCTCTCCCACACACACACACACACAAAAGATAAGAGCCATCAAGTTGAGCAAGAAACCATGAATCAAATGTCCTGTTTTCCATGGTATGATGATGTATTGTTTGAATCTGCACACCACATGGTCAATAAATTCTCCTGGACTATACCTGGATAAAACAGCTCTTCTGCATTCTGCATGTAATCTCTGGTTGAGACAGAGCGTAAAGTTTGTTGTACAAATATCATGAAATTAACAAAAAGATATTCTTTAATTCTCGCATAAATGTTGCAATTCTCCAATTGAAACGACCAATATTTTAGTGGTTCGTCCCAGGCTTCTCGTTGTTGGATAGCACTAAGATGACCTTTGGATATGATGAATTCTACAATTCACTGTTACAAACAAAAATGACATGAATAGCCACTTGGGATGATTCTGCATTGATACGACTGCCAGTTTTCAGCTGAAATGAGAATGACTACAAGGATTTTGTTCCTGAGAAAAAAGTGCGTAGACTCACGTTACACTTTAACCTCACCTTAGAGCTCCGTTAATGAATCTTTGAAATCCAACTGAAAGATCAACAACAAGTGCATTGGAAGAAGCCTTGAGTTCAGCAAGCAGAGATGCTTAAAACAACGTTAGCTCGCTATTACAGAAGTAATATTATTTTCCCATGACAGCTAAACTTACAGACACATAATTAAAGGCCTAACTTTGGTTAGTGTGAGCTTCGAACAAGGAAAAGTTCACAAGATGTTAAACGATTGCATGCATGAGAATCACTTCTTACCATTGTGGGATATTGTATTGCAGCTATCATGCAAGAGTCGATCATTAAAAAGAAGTTTTAGGGCTTTTAAGATGTCAGTCACCGAAAGCAAAACCTCTGTAAGTAGGAAGCTAACGAGTTTCAGATGGTAACACTAAGACATTGTGGCTTTTCATGAAGAAGGGAATGTTTTGGCTCTCTGTTATGATCGTGTGGGCCCGCCATATGCACGACAAGCAGTTGTTGTCATTCTCAAAGCCATCATTACTATCAGACTAGATCATTTTAAATACGAATGTACTTTATTTTGACAGATTATAAAAGTGTCAGTGTCAAACGATCCGTGCTTGTTCGTTATTAAATAGAGCTACAAAAACATTAGTGGGAAAGAAAGAAATGACTGAAGCGTCAATAGATAATCAGCATACAGTGGAAATGGAAATAGTATTCAAAATGTAGAACTGAAAGAAGTGCTGGACAAATACAGTTTTTTACCTGGGATCGTGACTTTGTCATGTAGCAGACCATCACTTCAGGCATTATGGAAGGTGGAATCAGTGCAGTGTCACCAATATCCTTACGGTGCATTTGACTTTGAGAAATGCTGCATGAAGCATGAACTGAATTCACTATTCAAAGCATTCATTAGAATGAGTAATGTCTTTGTTTTTATGTTTTGAATTCTTGTTTTTGGAAAAAAGAATATGCTGTGTTAGATTTATTATGCTCTAAGTACTTAGTTTGATCATGTAAGCGGGTAGCATCCTTTTAATTTTCTCTTACAAATGCCCCTTTAAACTGACGATGAGGAGGAATGTGTCAGCATCAAAGGAAAGGGGGAAATATGGCTCCTTTTATGTTTACATCATCTGTGATTGGTTCAAAACCTAAAGCCAGTTCACTGTAATAATGAATCACATGTGACCAGTTTCTTTATGTTTTACGGTCAACGTTTATGATAAGCGGGCTGTAATGTATAAACACAAAGAAAAATCAGGAGAGTTGCTGATATGTGTTCCATCTGGGTGTGTAGTAAATTAAACTTGGCTCACAGGCAGCTCATCTGCTGAACCTTCAGACAAACACATATACAGGATGAAAAGATCAATCAGTTCTACTCTGCTTCTCAAATATTTGACTTGAATACAGACACCACAGCTGAGCGTTTCATACAGGACACCTACCACGGGCTATCTTAATTGTTTCAGATGAAATTCACGTTCCGTTTAATTTTTTATTTCCATCACATCACTGTGATTTATCCAGATGCTTCATTACAAACAGTCTTGGAATCTTTTTCTTGGAAAATGCGAATCAAAGAAACAGACATTTTAAAAAAGATGAAACACTTCTTTTACTAAGTCTTTTACTCATAAAGATTGAGTGTGGAATTAAACTCACCCAAACACAGGAAATTGTACCATTTGAGGTGGAGTAACCATATATACAGTTTGACTTGTGATTATAATAATAATAATAATGGATTGCATTTATATAGCGCTTTTCGAGACCCTCAAAGCAGTGATGTATTGCACACGAGCCCACACTGGGGTGGTTGTAGCTCCGGGGGCAGAGCAGGTCATTTGCTGATCGGAAGGTTGGTGTTCGATCCCTGACTGCCCCAGTCTGCATGCTGAATATCCTTGGGCAGGATACTAACCAAGGTTCTCTCCATCTGAGTATGAGTGTGTGTGAATGCTAGATAGAAAGCACTTAAAGTATAGAAGAAAGTGTCACGTCCGGTGTGGCAGACGTGTGGGGTTGAAGATAGGACCCAAAATGCATCAGCTCTGATGCAGGTGAGTATTTATTAAACAAAAGAAAATACAAACAGCAATGGCGCGGGAACATGACACTGGAACCTAAACTGGGCAGAGCTAACAAAACAAACCAGAAACGTAGATGCAGGGAGGACGGATGGAGAGACGCAGGGAGACCGAGGTAAACAACACAGACGAACCAGCAACGACTAAGACAGAAGACACGACTTAAAAACACTCAGAGAACACAGGGAGATCACACACAGGTGGGAGTGATTAACGTGACAAGACTAGAGAGGCGAACTGAAAACACTCACATAAGACGCAGACCTTCACAATAAAACAGGAACTTACACATGCAAGGACACAGACTAAGAAACGCAGACTTGATACAGGAACACACGGGCAGACAGAGGAAGAACAGAACCAACAATCACACTAATAGAAAACACAAAACGCTGAGTCAAAAGGACCCAGGACCATGACAGAAAGTGCTTGCATGAAAGGATGAATGAGTAGGAAAGCACTATAAGAATCAGTCCATTTACCATAAAGCTAATGATCAACTGATTATCAGACTCTGCCTTCTTTCTGCAATTACAATCATCTTAGCTCTGATATTTGTCTGAGCACACTGATGCATGCTCAATCATCCAGGTAAGTAAATCCCACTACTTCCAGATGAACAGAATCAACCTTCTGGGGCAAAGCTGAGATGGTTTTGACCTGTGCAGAGGAGGGATAGTGGATACCGTACGCTGGGCAAAAGAGCTTGAATTTGGAGCTGCCAGGCAGGAGGAAAAGAGGAAGACCTCAGGCAAGATTCATGAAAAGACGGCCGTAGTGATCGATGTAGCGGTTCCGAATGACAGCAACATCAGGAAGAAGGAACACGAGAAGCTGGAGAAATACCAAGGGCTCAGAGAAGAGCTCGAGAAGATGTGGAGGGTGAAGATAACGGTGGTCCCCGTGGTAATCGAAGCACTAGGTGCGGTGTCTCCCAAGCTAGGCGAGTGGCTCCAGCAGATCCCGGGAACAACATCGGAGATCTCTGTCCAGAAGAGCGCAGTCCTGGGAACAGCTAAGATACTGCGCAGGACCCTCAAGCTCCCAGGCCTCTGGTAGAGGACCCGAGCTTGAAGGATTGACCACCCACAGGGGCGAGTGGGGAACTTTTTTTTAATATATATATATACTAGCCAATCAGAAATAATAAAAAATGTTATGTTAACAAAACTGCAGTATCACTAGGTGCAGCATGTCTGCCAAAAATAATATATTAATGGTCATTAAACGTGGCTGTTTTGTAAAAGTTGGTAGACAACTAGAAGCAAGTGATTGATGTTTAAATCTGTGTTAATAAATGTTTTATTATAAGCAAATCTTCAGATAGAACTTATTCTATTCTAAAATTCTCTGTATTCTTTTGTTTCTTTGTGATATGAGTGTGTGTGTTGCATATTAAAGTAATCTGTCCTGATTGTATAACACCACATTAGTTTTGAGTTGTGCACAAACCATAGGGGAAAATAGATCTTGCTAACAGTCAGTATTGATTAGTATATTGGACTTTTGGGGTTTTCTCATTAAAAACAATACAGACAGAAGAAAGTTTCATGTTCAATTCAAGCTGTTCTATGAAGCTGAATTTGGGAGGGATCATCATAAATCGAATGAATATTTTTAATCATGCAAACATTTTTCTTCATTTAATATACATGTGCTACTGTGCCACTAAGCTGTCCTGATGAAGAGGTTCTCAAGTACAGTTTTCAACACTGAAATAAACGCAGCATCTAGAGCTCTATTTGTGTAACATTTAGAACTGTTTTATGGAAGTCTTTGATCATACAAATCAGAAGCACGATGGAGTGTAACACTGCAACCAACTAGTCGTGTTTATGTAGAAATAAACAGTTGAAAACTCTGCATAATATTTACTGCGTAGAATTGGTAAGCTGTAAGCTTACAAGTGTCCTCACATGCATCTTCTCATTCATAGCAAATGCATCTAGGATTAATTTGCCTCAGCCTGGTAGATATTCAGGCTACATTTAAATACTTGCTCTTTCTTTTTTGTGTTGCATAAACCTCTTTCTGAACTTCTGAAAAGCCAATTTCAAGTCAGAGGGTAGGAACAGCACAAAAAAGAACTGTCTGGGGCTGACCAGCCATCTAATCCCGTCTTTAAAGAGAAACTGTGCGTAATCCTGGTTACATAGGGTTATCTACAGCTCCTATGAAGCTGCAGGCATTTAATGTTCTGACACAAGATGCCTACAAACAACTTTTGACATATTAGATAAACCCACAATCAATCATAACTGGGAGTTACCACACATTGCACTGTTATGAGTGTAACCTGATCGTTCCAGTATTATACAGCAAAGACCCTGTGCAGTATCAGAGCGAGCTCCAGAAACCTGCAGTTATCTTTTAATGGAAGAGATCTCTGACAGAATCAGGCTCGGGTGAATGGAGTCTTCTGTCATGGCTGGTTTGAAGGGTCAAGGGTGAAATGATAGAAGAGCATAGAGAGGCAACTACAGGGCAAAACAGACTATGGGAGAGAACAAGCAAAATTTAATGACCTATAAGAATGGCATTTAAATGCATGGGGAGCTAGAAGAGGAGAGGATTACTGTTAGCACAAGAGGAAGTCTCCCAGCAGCCTGACTCTACAGAATTAGTTGATCTATCCCTATGCTATTCAAAAGAAAAGATTTAAACTGAAATGTAAAAATAGATAAATAGTCTGTGGTCCAAGCCCAAGCTGGGAGCCGATTACACATGAGAGAAACTTTAAAGCTGACGTCAGCACACCATTCTACTTCTGGAGACACAAGAAGCTCTAGAAATGTTGTCTTTAAGATACAAATGCATCTGATCATTTAGGATTTTGCATGTGAAGAGAGAGAATTGGACTGGCGGCCAATGAGGAGTAGCTAATATGGCAACTTTATTAGTATGATCTCTCATTCTAGTCCCTATTAATAGCACAGTATTCTTACTTAGTGAGGCCTCATCACTATTAACAAGAAAGCCATCAGCTGAAGGACAACATGTGGCTGTGCATGTCCTCATTGGTCAGATTACAAAAAGTCTAGAGGGGTCCTCAGATATTCTCCATCTGTGGATCTGTCATTAACGTACATCTTGCAACAGTGGGTTTTATTTTGTCTGTCATAACACTCTAGCTGAAGCTGCGAATAAACCAAAGTGAATTTTTATTTCAAATAAAACATTCTGATTAGTTACGTAGCTTTGCTGGCATCAGAGCACTTTAGAAACATCACCACTGTTCGATTAACTTCTCTTCTTTATTCATGATAAATTGTAATTGTCAAGCTAGAGACAAATTGTTTGTGCATCCAAGCAAATCCAATTAGAAACACATGACCTCCGTATTGCAGATGACTTTGTGCAATTTAGCTGGTTTACCAGATGATGCTGTGGGGCTCCAGCAGTACTCTACCAGATGTTGTTCTTTGGTTCCATGGAGTGATTATTAAAACATACTTTTTCACCAGGGTTTGCTGGATGTTTTTATGTCATGTTTATTCTTCCCACAGAGAATCCACGATTATTTGCATCAACAGCATCCAGATGCTTGTTTTTGTTGATAACCTTGCAGTATTGAATATACCTAGTTATGATAAACATGTAATTCTAGCTGAAGACCTTTTTGAATATGCAGGAATGAATGGTAAATGGACTGCTTGTTATCAAGCGCTTTTCTACTCTGAGCACTCAAAGCCCTTTCAGTACATCAGAGAGCAACTCGGGGTTTCTTACTCGTCTGCAGACAGGAGCAGACGGGGATCGAACCACCAACCTACCATAGTTGATGGTTCAATCTTTCGATTAGTGGGTGACCTGCTCTATCACTTGAGCTGCTGTTTATCACAGATAACATTGTGTCATTTGAAAGCCGTACACCCTCAACTATACTTTGTCTTCAGTACAGTTTGTTAAGATGCTAGAAGTCTAAATGTAGTGTCTGAACACTAGTAAACAATGCAACTCCAATACAGCATACTAACATCTTTATAGCATTATTATAGCCTGGCAGCACGACTCTAGGCTGGTGTGAACCTAAACTCACAGTTTGGCAAAAGAAACAAGCAAGAAGATCTATGATCAGGAGAACGTTGTACCATCCTTTAAAACTTGCTTCATGAATCAGCATAACCTTTATTGTTTCTCAGTGTACTGTACATTGGGACCAGAGTGTGTATTTTTCTGCACCTCAGACGATAGGGTCAGATTTTGAACAAATTACCTCCATTTAAACTTTTTATACTGAAAACGAGATTTAGAATTAGTCTTCACGCATTAATCAAAGCTTTGACCTTTTCTCGACGTACGGCCCAAATCACAGGAGAACAGAAACATCACAGGAAACCTATTACAGTTCAAAGCTTGCTGTTTTTGAGGCCACTACACCAGGGTGTGTCGCAAAGGGAACTCTCTTTGTCATATAATTGCTTCATAAACACTCACACCTGGGGCCTGCTGTTTCCAAACCTGGTGGGGGGGGGGGGGGGCTGAACCTCACAGTTCATCTCATGTTCTCCAGAAAGCACAGTCCACTTCTGCGTGAATGTATGAGTAGTAAATTATGGACATGATGTAATCCTAAATAGAACTGATGGCTCCCATATGGCCAGTGATTTAAGGTTTCTTTTGCAGTCTGCTTGCTTTGTTTGCGTGTTGGATAATCTCCTTATTTGACATACTTGTCCTAGCAAAGCTGCGAAGATTGCTCTGAATGAAATATGGATGTCAACAGCATGTCAACATTTCACTCAATATATAGTATTTTATATTAGCTATGCATTTACTGCTGTTTTATCTCGTGCCTTCATTTAAACAGGTTTTTTTTTGAAAGCTCATTGTTTTTCTTTTGTCTCTGACAGACTTGGGTTGCTTTTGCAAGAACTGCTGGCACCATTTAGGATGCATGTCCATCCGACTGCATAAACACACATACACAAGCATAGAGATGATGGAAAGGTAATTCACGTGTCAGTATAGAATTTACAGTAATTACAGAACACATGGTAAAGGCCTAATTACTGAGGAGAAGACATTCATTTCAGTGTGTCCTTTAAATGTCACTGTGCTTGTTGTGTCTTCTAGATACATCCCAATACTTAAAATGCTGAATCTTGATGGTTTTCTTCCCAAGGCAAATCCAATGGACCGGCTCACTTACATTAGCATGCAGAATTTACATTCGTTTAATCGTAATAATTATCACCTGGGTCTCACTGATCAAATGTTCTATACACAGTCATGAAAAAAACCCTCTTAGATTTGTCAGAAGATTCACAGCTTCCCTTTTTATGCCCAACATCAGTATGCTACCTCTTTGACTTTATTTTAAATTCATCTTTGTGTGTTTTATGGATCAGTCAGTGAGGTCAGTTTGTGTTTTTTGGATTAATAATAACGGGATAATTTTTGATTATATTGAATGTCCTACAACCTGCTGCCCACATATGTGGACATCACATTTTGGACTGTCTAGACCACGATACTGAATTTTGCTCTACCTGCCTGATATCCACTTATGAGGACATTATACTGAAATTTAAAACGAGTGTCCTCGTATGTGGATATCAGGCCCTTGTAGAGCAAAATCAGATAAAAAGATAATTCTTTGTTTTTACATTCATCAGGTCCCAATCAGCCCAAATAACAAAGAGAAATTAAAAATGCATGAAAGAGTTCAGGTCTTAGGAGGTTAAAAGAAAGAAAAGCGCTCAAATCACCACAGTTAATTTCTTTATATTCAGTATATTTATCATGATGTTATATCCCCCCCCCCCCCCAAGTATATATCTTTGTAGCTCCGGGGTCATCCAGGTCATGGCAGTCTTAAGTATTTAAGGTGAATGCAACAGGTTTTCCAGCTGATCAACGCTGAATGCTGAACTAAGCACCTCGAAAATATCAAGAAGCAGCTTTTTAAGTTCCAGGTCCCATACTCCCAAATTCATTTGTCACACTCTGGGCACATTTTGATGTTTGTCTGCTAATGCACTCCTGCTTTCACAAAAGCTCCGGGCTAAGATAGGTGTTTTATTTATATGACCGTTCAAAAGCTTTGCTTTGTGCAAAAATCCAAAAATTGCTGTATGTGCTGTATTTTGATGCAAGCCAGGACCTCGGGACCTACACCTGTTTGCTGTTCTGAAAATATGAAACACTGGACTGAAAACCATCAAAGTGAAATATAGTTTGCTTGCAAGAGATTCTAAAACCAAGGCAAATGAATACCTGTCTGACACAAAAACTTATTAGTTACTCAGAAGCCAACAGCCAATGCCGAACTGAGCTTACTGAGTCAAACTCCTGTTTGAAGCTTAGAAATGTGATGCCTGGCTCTGCAGAATTTTCCACCCCTAACTCATTTCACTGTTTATTGGCTGATCCCTCCTCTCTGGTTCACTCACAATAGTGTGTGCATTGTTGCATATAATCCAGACATTTCATGTGTGTGTGTGTGTGTGTGTGTGTGTGTGTGTGTGTGCAGATGAACCCAAGTTTTATAGTATGAGATAGACAGGAGTGATATCATGGTTTTGGGCTTGTGTGTTTGAGTGTGAAGATGGGCTGCAGATGGTGAGATTTATGGATGAACAGTGGCTTTGTAATGTGAATGTGAGGGATGTAAGAGAAATCTGCGATCTCTGCTACTACACTGCAAAGAGTGCGTCTCCGTGTGACCCCAAACTTACCACGAAACTCCTGATTTGTGATTCTCGTCCTGTCTTCTGGCAACACGTGAAACTGTGAAAGAACGGTTTGGCAGTGAAAGGGAAATAAATCCTTTATAATGTAAAGCTTCATCTTAGTTTTTCAGGTGTGAATTTTACTGGATCACTGTATAAAATGGAGACATCTGCCACAGAACCATTTATTGGTTTGTGCTAAAGGCTCATTTTGGCCACTTGTTAGAATTAAGGTTGAAGGAGTCCTTCCTGGTAGTTATACTAGTCGTTAAACTACAGCAGTTCATAACTAGTCAGCTTGGTTTTAGGCATTGTTAGAGAAGTAAACATGGTCTCTGCTATTTCTCGTGTTTTGCCCGTGCTTTTATACGACTACGGTTATTATTGTTGGTGTCAGATTGTTTAGAACGGTGATGAATGCTGGTTGAAGGGACACTACTGTAAATTGTTGCCTAGAGCTTCATCAGACTCTAGAATTACTGATACTGTATGGGCTGTCCAATCAAAAATATAATTACCTATTTACTCTTAAGTAAAGGTCAAAACATATTTCTGAAAAATATATCTGTCTGCATTTCTGCCCCATGGAAAAACCATCATCGTCAAAAGATTTAGCCAGGGGCTAATTGGATTCTCACGGACCTCAATCCTCACTTTTTGGGATACTGCATATGGGTGGAGTATGTTCACTCCGGGCTGCCCACCACTTCTAAAGGAGAGAGGCTACATGAGGGGAAAAAGGAGGCCTTGATCTGATTAAGCGCTTCAAGATGTTCGCATGTTGGTTTAAAGCTGAGAGAAAGAGGGCCACTCGGGGCATTGCATTGTCACATCCTGTTGTTTGTACGGCTGTTCTTCCACTCCACATGCTTTGTGTGATGCTTACAGAAAGCATGCAGCTATACAATGGCTGCTGTCATCATGTGTCTAACAGCTGTAAATAAATCACTTCCTACATAGAGTAAAAAAACAAGTCTGAGTATTGGAATAGATGCCCTTAACAACTTGTGCTGAATCCAAAAAAGGCCCTTCATGGGAAGTGCAAAGGGAAGAACTCACTGTACAAATAGAAAAAATAGACTCCCTGGTTCCCAGAGGTTTTCTTCAGCATCTTAAACACATTATGAATATATTTACTAATTAAAGGTATCGACAGATGCCAAAGGGTTCTAGAATAGCATGCATTTCCACAACTCCACACAAACGCTCCCCTCTCTTTCTTAAAATAAAAACAAAGGGTTCTTTATACTTGTTTATCAAGATATTATTGCAACTGACCTGTGTTTAGATGATGCTCAACAGCATGAAGTGCTGAGACAAATGGCAAAGAAGAAGCCCAGGGTTATGTGAGGGCAGCTCTCTGAAAAGATGGTTTGATTGCACGGCTAAAATGTGGACAATCTGCATTTACCTTTTGCATCTTGTCCCATTCATTATGTATCACCAAAATGATGCATAATGAATGGAGCCATGAGAGTAGTAGCATAAACAGTAGCGGCTGTCACCCTACCACAATAGAACAATACATCATGCTACGCCTGTAGTAATAATCCTATGATGTACTAGTGTAGTATAATTTCACTATCATGTATTTCTTTTCTTTTGATATATTCTACTGACTTTCTGTATAGCACTACATAGCCTGTTATATTTATATGTATAATATATATCTCACCCACTTCTTTCGTTACACCTGTTCAACTGCTTATATGTGTGCTAATATCTAATGAACTTATCACATGACAGAAACTGGTGCGTTTAGGCGTGTAGACATAGTTAAGATGACCTGAAGTTGGTATCAAAGTGGAGACAAATGCGATTTAAATCAAACTGAATGTGGCATGGTTGTTGAGGTCAAGATTTTCCTGGTAATGAGAGTGGCCTAAAAGAAATCCATAGTGCAGCAGTTCTTTGGGTTAAAAAGCCTCGCAGGAGAATAGCCAGACTGCTTAGACTGAGAGGAAGGCAACAGCCACTCAAACAGCCACTCATTACAACCAAGGATACGCAGAAAAGTATCTCTGAATGTACAATATGTTGAACTTTTAAGTAAGTGGGCCATAGCAGCAGAAGACCGCAAGAAGAATTCCTGTGAGGAAAGGACGGGAATGTGGTGCAGGCTTGTGTGGGTTTGCCAAAATTGGATAAGAGAAAGCTTGAACATTGTTGCATGGTTAGTCAAGACTTTTGCTCTCGTTCAAATGGCAGCGTCACCATTTACTGTAAACAACATGACTGTATGACTCATTCTGCGTTGCATCAGTGGTTCCTAGTGGTGGGGAAATTGTATGGGGAGATATTTTTCTTGGTACACCTCAAATCATCTCAAACTGGTTTCTTGGACATGACATTGTGTTTATTGTACTCAAATGGCCTTCACAGTCACCAGAGCTAACTCCAGTAGCACCTCAGAAAGGTTGTGTAGCAGGAGATTCAAATCATGAATGTGCAGCAGATCTGCAGCAAATGTATAACGCCATCATGTCAACACGGCCATAATCTGTGAGGAAAGTTTCCAGCACCTTGTTAAATCTACGCCAAGAAGAATGAAGGAAGTTCTGAAGGCAAAAGGAGGGTGAAACCCAGTGCTAGATGGACCCTATGAACTATATTTCTGAGTCCATATCTATATATGTCTTTATTCATGAATTTATACTCATCATCTCTGGAATTGTTTTAATTAGATTTGTCATATAATATACTGTAATAATAAGTCAAGTTCAACAGGTTACTGTCATTGCTAATTTCCTTTTTTTTTCCATTTTATTTCCTTTTTTAAAATTCAGATCATTTTTAGGATATCAGTGCTCGCTTAAATTATTTTAACTGGGGTCCCAGTACAGGAAGTTTCTTCCTGCTTTGCTCACATTGACTTTGGAGAGCGCTTTGTTTATTCACGACTCTCTGCTCTTCTCCCGTTATGAAAGCAATTTGTTCAGCTGAACTTTGTGTAACCTGCATTAAATGATTGCAGCAAGGACAAAAGGTTGCTTAAAAAAAACTTCTGATCATCATCGTAATAATTAACCTGCTATTGCCTTCATCAAACCACAGCCTGCGATTCAAAGTCTACCATTAGTGTTCATGACAATACAATAAGTGATGGCTTAGCAACACTTGGACCTTTACAGTCTGACATTTACAGCAGTTTTATTAATGACCACTCAGATTACACGAGAACCAAAGATTGTGTTTCTCTGTTACTCAGAAACAGTGTGCGGTTCGTTACCTCTGTGTTTGCTTTTGTATAAAGGTGTTGACCATTTTCTCTTGTTTTTTTCAATCGAGGGAACAGAAGCAGATCGATGCATCGAGACTGTTTCCCATCAGACCCTCTTGGAGTCACTAGGATTAATTGATTTGACTGTCACTTCCGTTTGGACCACCAAGACATTATGTTATCTAACTATGATAAAAGAGGCAGTGTTTACACATGTGTCATGTCAAAGTCTGAATTTCAAGGCAATAAGGATATTTTATGGGAAACGAATCTACTTTGCTCTCGATTTGTGAGGACACAGCGTTTCCTACTGAGTAGCGGGAAAATCCCCTGTTTAAAAATTTAATGATTAACTAAGATGACAACTCGGGATGAGCATTTGAATTTCTTTATTAGAACTCAGCATTAATACTCAGCAATAAGCTGGTGTGTTAAATTAGACATATGTGTGTCATAGAAAACCCAGGACAGCCAATTAAAGGCATTGAAAAACAGAAAGCTAGCTCACGTGCCCACATTTGATTGGACACAACAAAGAAAAGAAATCGTTTTTTGAATCGCTTCCAGATGTCCAGAACAGAAAAGAGCTCAAATAAACACACGGACCTGCCCAACGCAATCTCCTTGAAAACTGAAATGTTGAGGAAAAATATCCAAACACGACCAAGCCACTGTTTATCACCAGTCAAAATATTTTCCTCGACATCCTCCACATCTGTCCCCACCCATGTCTGCTGCGTGTGGCAGCTGTGTTGAAAAGATGTGCAGATTAAAGAGTCCATTAGAGCCTCAGTGACACTGTATCCTATATCACAGGGAAGTGTGGTGGAATTGCAGAGCAGAGGGTCCGTGTAATCTAAGTTGATGATATAAACAGTTTGAAATATCACAGCACCCAAAGAACTGCGCAGGACAAAAGACATCATTATGCATGTGGAAAGATTTCACCCACGGTCATTACTCGTGATACGAGGCCACTGAGATGCTGTATCGGAGCGCTCTGTAATTTCAGATTGGACTTGGCGCCATTTCTCTCCTCTTATTATCTCCAGGGTTTTGGCAACGAGCAGGTTTGTGCATACACTGTGTGCACTCAGAAACTCTTACTTATTCATTTCTGATTTACATTAATGGGTGATTGGATCGACCGCATCAGTAAACTGGTAAACACAGTGCACTCTAATATCTGCTCTGCAGGAATATTCATAGACTCTGTGTACAAAAGGTCACTGTAGCCTTCATTACACATTTTTTCTTTGTATAAACTCAGTTGTACGATTATGATCATTTTGTTTTTGTGGAGCCAAAAGTGACCATATTTGGACAAGATAATAGTGCACTAAATTATCAGTAGATGCTAGCAAGCGTGGTTATCATTGTACATCTGTAATATAAAACAGACAGATGGCTAGAAATAAGAACTAAGTGACAGAAGTAAAGTACTAGAAATAAAATACTACAACATGAAATTAGCCACGAAGACCAGAGATATTTTTGTATCCGAATGTAAATGTTTCTATTTTTACTCCAAAGTTGAGTATTGTAATACTATGGGAGACAATAGGTTAGCACTGGTGCCTCACAGCAAGAAGGTCCTGAGTTCACTTCTGCCATCAGGCTGGTTTTTCTGTGCTGAGTTTTTATGTTCTCCCCGTGTTTGTGTGGGTTGTCTCTGGGTACTCCTGCTTCCTCCCACAGTCCAAAGACATGCAGTTAGTGGGGTTAGGTTACCTGGTAACTAAATTGCCCATAAGTGTTGTTGTCTGTGTCTATGTGTTAGCCCTGTGACAGACTAGTGACCTGTCCAGGGTGCAACCTGCCTCTTGTCCTAAGACAGCTTGGATAGGCTTCAGCCCCCCTGCAACCCTGAAAAAGGATGGATGGGAGTCAATAGCCATTCTGCCTCAAGTGGCTATTTGAGGAACTGCATGATTTGGCACTTCCATGTTGGCTTTAGCTTTTAGCCCAATTCCTGAAAAATGAGGGCTGGTTGGTTTTTTGAGACTGGAAATAATGCTAATCAGCAGCAAACAACTCCTACTGCATCTTATTCTTTGTCAGTAGAAAACAGTCTTCTGTAACAATTCAGTTCCATTTGTCTGACACGCCCAAAGAGTGAGGGGCAGAGATAAAAAAAAAAGAAAAGAATAAACATCATTCATGTTTTTCATTGGCACATCGACCCAAATTGCCTCACAGTCAGATCCATCTACGTAAGGCCCGGCAGATGTTCTTGTGTACATGCGACATTTAAATCCAATTTCATTACATTTGATGGAGAATATGTCGAAGTTGTTTGTGGTGTTGTGGTGTTTTGAGCAGCCAGCCTTTGTTTAGTATCTGTCATCTCTTGGCCTTGCTGGCAAACATGAGAGCAGCGAGTGCCCGAGTGCTTGTTGTGCTTAGCTTGTTTTAGGAAATGCACCGTAGACTGGAGTTTAGTTATTACAGGGTTTAGATCAGTTGCATTCAGGACATATTTTTAAACCAATGCAGTATGTTCTTTTATCGCTTTCATGTATCTTGACCCTCGTTGGTGCCTTGATCTCTGAACAACAAATCCAAACATAGCATGTCTTCTTCGATCAAGCTTCGGGTAAATGAAGCTTCATGGCATCGTGACAGGGACGAGCTCTGCGCAGTGTCACTAAATCTCAGTTCTAGCCCAAACACACATGAAACTTATTAAGTGTTTTTAAAAAACATTTGTATTTATTTGATCCCACTTGTTTGTCTCTAAAAGCATTCGTCTTTGTTGCATCATATATGTAATAGACATTATTACCAAAAAAAGATGTTGGTTTTCTCTGAAGTATAATAACACATAATCACCGAAACCACATTATATGGACAAATTACAGCAGAAGTGCATTTCTTTCAGTCCTAAACAGTGGGTACCGCACGTCTGCTTCAGATCAATCCATCCTAATATCCTGGTGTGTGGCACCACTTAAACACTGAAGCACCATGTGAATTCCTGGCTCTGAATTCTATACTTGAGCCGAGAAGAAAAGAACGCAGTAGAAATAAGGACAAAGAAACTGGAGGAACTTGCCTTAGCCTAACTTATGTGTTGTCTTCCACTACGTAAAAAGCATGCTGAACATTTTGTCGACTGAGTGCCGTCTCCTGAGAGAAAGCATGAAAGTAAGTCAGAGCGACAGCAAGAGCAGGAGAGTGGGCACAGAGGAGAAATAGAGGGAGAGGAGGATGAAGGAGAAATAGGGCGACAAGTGTGTTGGCAAAGGCGAGAGGAGGAAGACATTTGCATGCACGGCTTTGCTTGGGCACATTAGAATTCAGTGACTAGTCATTCCCGACTATGTGTTCGCTGCGCTATAAATCATAGCACATGTTTACAGCACAGGAGCAAACTGACAGAGATGGTGTTGCTGATGCAGAGCACATCACGAGACCCCTCTGAGTGCTTCACATTCTCATTTTATGTGCAGAGATTGCAGTCTTAGCTGGATGTCTGTGCTGACGACAATCAGAAGAACATCTTGATAAAATTATTGGACTGTCTATTGACAATAGATTCTTATTTCCCAAGAACATCTTCCAGGAACTCGTTTAAATGATTTTACCTTTTACAGTTTCTGCGATATTGTCTGTCTGACTGCTTATAGCTACTTTGAGCTAATATCAAAATCATGTGTTTGAAAAAGAGAAACTTTCAGGTTAAAAGCAGATTCTAGGTGTTTTGGAAATTTTCTGGGATATGGTTTTCCAGAAGTCATAATGCTGCTCTAGATACAGAAGAATCTAAACATACATTCATCAAGTGAATTCTGAGGACATGAGAACACGGATTGCAGCACCACAACATCCCTTATCCCCTACCACTCGATGGGAACACAGTGAAACTCTGCAGTCTCTCCAAACTTGACAACAAACAGCCAGGCTGTCCTCAAGGGCTGCACAGAGGCGAAATAAAAGTTGCCAAACAGGCAGCTGTCAGGCCAGCATCCTCCAAAAAGGCTCCACTTCTGAGGTCTGCCCAAAACAGTGAGGCCTCATCAAAAAATATCTCACAGAGAGGACTGACTTGGACAGCTGACAATAACAATCATTGGTCACTTTCAGAGAGTGACGAGTTGCCGTCATTACCTCACCAGCAGTGAAGGTTCATCTTGGCTTCACATCTTCGTATGTGACAGTAGCAACTACACAAAAACAGATTTCATGTGTTACCATCAGACAGTCTCAAAAACAACAACAATAATTAATAATAGCAATAATACCAACCATCTATTCTCTGCTGTTTATCCTTATCAGGGTGGCAGGGGGGCTGGAGCCTATCCCAGCTACCATAGCAGCCATAGTAATAAACCATAATAATAACAATATGTTCCCATTACTTTAGTTGAGCTTTATGTCAAAGATAATATACTTAGGCATTAAATCATTTGTTTGTTTATTTATTTTTTTGTTTGTTTTCCACTCATTGATAGAGATGGGCTTGTCACTGTAATCCGATTACTTTTTTTCAAGTAACGAGTAAGGTAAGGGATTACTATTGCAAAAACGGTAATTAGATTACCGTTACTTTCCCGTAGGAACGCTGCGTTACTGCGTTACTAAAACCGTGATTTTTTGTGAGAATGTCTCATGACAGCGAAGTTCGTGACAACAGCTGTGTGCAGATCAACAATGGATCATATATCGAGTGCAGGAGAGAGTATGAGCGTGCAGCGTTTAAAGCGTGGAAGTACTGACCTTACTTTGAGTTTGATTCCATAAAAAGTGACAAAAACATTAGCGTCCGTTGTGCGTGGGAAGAAAACTTCCTTTTACAGCGAAAAAAACCCCTAAACTTCCGAGCAAGCACCGAGTAGCTACGACGTAATGGGAAACTCACAGAGAAACTCGTGGATCCTTCCACTGACCACTGCGGCACACCTGCACCAGGGTAAACCTCCGCCTACCCAACTCCTGCTTTACAGGTGAAAATAGAGCAACAGGACCGCTGAGTCTTTGACTTTATTTATTTTCTGCTGTGTTTTACTTGCATCTATTTGAAAGACTGAGTGTAAACACAAAAATATTTTATTTTATGTGCTGGAATGTGTAGAAAATAGGTTTAAATGTTAAACTAATTTCTTCCAGTCAGAGAATGTTGCAGATAATTAAATTTTTGCTTGATGCATAAAGTTAAAAGATTAAAACTAATAAAACAAGTTTTAAAAAGAGACTTTTCCATTTGATTACATTTTGTATGATGGATTATGCAGAAAAAGTAGAATTGGGCTGAAAGATCTATCGCTTTATCACCTATTCAGGTTGTAAATCGTGTTTTTAAAAAGTAACTAAGTAATTAATTACTTTTGAAAATAAGTAATCAGTAAAGTAACGGGATTACTTTTGGGGGGAAGTAATCAGTAATTAGTTACTGATTACTTTTTCAAGTAACTTGACCAACACTGCTCATTGACAAGGTGATTCCCAAAGAGCCATTACTTAAAAACTTGCATATGTTGATATTATGTGTAGCGTGTCCTTAAAAGAAATGAGGAAAATGCACAAGTGGTGGAAAAAAGAAGGCGTGTCAGGCCTAAAAAATGCACAGTTTGTAGATGAACAGTATCTGAAAGTCAAAAATCCACCAAAGAACAGAAGCTGAGAGATGTGTCGGGGCCTTCACTGAATCATCAGAAATGACTGCAATAAAAGGGTCGCTGTCAAGAAGGCATTCTTGAAGAACAGAAGCAAGAAAAAAAGGCTGAGGCACACCAAATTACACAAGAACTGCAGTGAAATCAGCTGCAATGAGTCTGATGGATTGATGAAATAAAATTTGAACTTTTTGGTTTAATTAGCTGTCAATATGTGCAGAGAAGTTAGGGAAAGTACAACAGTGAGTATAGCCATCTGTGAAACAGGGTGGAGGCTCTACCACAGTTTAAAGAAGAGTCTTGAATGTCCTCCGAGAAGCCCAGAGGACTATTTGTGAAGGCTAATTAAAGAAATTCTGAGAAAGCTTGCCAAGGAGAGTTCAGGCTGTGCTGAAAAATGAAGGTGGTCATACCAAACTTTTAAACTTGTTAGAATGATAAACACATTTTTTTAAAACTCAGTTTTTGCCTCACACGCTATATTTTCATGTTTGTGCAAATTTTAATGAAAACATCATAGCACCTATTTCCCATAGCCTTGAAACATATACAAAATCAGGTGACTTGAGACTTTTTGCTCATGATTGTATTTTATAACCTCAGAAAGTCTACAAAGTGTCAACAAACACCAGAGGTGTGGACTCGAGTCACATGACTTGGACTCGAGTCAGACTCGAGTCATTAATTTTATGACTTTAGACTTGACTTGAAAAAATGTTCTAAGACTTGTGACTTGACTTGGACTTTTACACCAATGACTTGGGACTTGAATTGGACTTGAACCGGTTTACTTGAAAAGACTTGATATTTTACCCCAAATATAAAACTTAACATGCATATTATATAGAGATTGAAAATGTGATGTCATTCAGGGGTAAAACCGCAAAGGATTCTGGGAACTCGTGGCAAGAGGTACTAGCGCACGCAGGCTTTCAATTGAAATCAGTCACACAGCGATAAAAAGAAACACAAAAATGTCAAGAAGCTGTTGTATTATTAACTACAATAGCCGGTCACATGACAGCCACGGGAAGCCGACGGGTAAAGAGATCGGTTGTTATCGGATTACGGCGTTGAAGAGAAATTGTTCGAGCCATGTTTCCGAAGTAACAAAGACGCGACGGATGGCCTGGATTGCAGCCATTCAAAGACCAAATATAACGTCCCAGAACCCTCCAGCTCACAGGTTAGTCTGCTCCAAGCATTTACACGAAGGTCAGTGTTTTTTAGTAGTTAATGCGTCATTTTCATAACATAATTGGTGATACAGGTTACAAGCAAGTCTGGCGCTGAACAGAAATTGTCGCGCTATGCTCCTTTATTTATTGTGTTTATTGTGCATAAATAGTGAATTGTCCTGACACAATATTGTGTTTCGCTTCTGTTATTATGGTACATTGACAAAAACATATACTTTTATTCACAGGATAAAACAGGTTTTTGTATCACTAATTGCCCAGTGCGATTACTGCATACAGTATTATTGTCACTGCTACATTTCTGTGATGGGTACCAGAAATTATTTCCACTACTGATTAATTACCGTTGAGCTCAAAGGTCCTATTAATAAACGGTTAACGAATGTGTATTTATGACGACGATTTGTGAGACTGGTAAACTTATGATACGTACGATGGTCTTTCGTTCTACACGGTGCGTTTCAAGGTCCTGTACCCATCCGTCGGTAAACTGTACCTGGGCTTGTTGCAGTGACCTGAAGTTACTAAACTTCATGAGTGTATGCACTCACTCCAAGAACCGTATGATTATAAATATGCATATAAATATGCTACGATGAGATAGCTGACTTCATCTAACTAGCAAATGTTGTCCAGGCTACGTTGGTGATACAGTTTTTTTTAATATGTATGATATTTTTGTCATGTGATTTTAAAGCTGGTCCTACAACCGCATCCAAGAATAACATGCAGCTTATCTCAGAACTGTCGGTGAAAATTATTCTTGGAGCTAGGTTTAATTGAGCTGCATTTTATAGAGGTGCAATTTCACAATTTGTGTATATTTTCTAAGTTCACTATTTTGTCATGTGTTGAGAAAAACACAGATTTTAAAATTACATGGTCTAATATTTACATTTAGCATATAACTGCAACATGCTTTTTTTCGGGGGTTTTTAAAGACTCGAAAGGACTTGAAATTCAAAGTTTAAGACTTGTGACTTGACTCGGACTTTTACACCAGTGACTTGAGACTCGACTCTGACTTGCCTGACATTACTTGAGACTTACTTGAGACTTGCAAAACAATGACTTGGTCCCACCTCTGACAAACACTTCAAATACACCAAATAAAGGAGGTTTGTGTGGAATTTTTTATTAGTTAAGAAACTTCAAGATCAACAATCCAAAGTCCACAATTTTAAATGCCCTAAGTTTTAAGTGCTTTGTATTTGTCATGGTTTTATGGGCTGCAGGGACATTAATAATGAGTAATTTCTGCACTTTTCCTTTTGCGAATTATGTCCAAATTTATTTGGGCATGGGTTTTTTTTTTTGTGCTGTTTAAGTAATTGGCCAGTGTCATATTCACGAACATGTTTCCTTTTTTCCTTCTGGTTGTTTGCATCCATGTTCCCTCAGTCAAACGTCTCCCTAACTGCAGAAGAGCCGAGAGACTCGCGACCAA
Organism: Copadichromis virginalis; assembly: GCF_057382275.1. NCBI lineage: Eukaryota > Metazoa > Chordata > Actinopteri > Cichliformes > Cichlidae > Copadichromis > Copadichromis virginalis. The sequence goes on along the minus strand of NC_140624.1, from coordinate 3,785,282 downwards.
CCACCATGTAATTCTATGTAAGTCTCAAGACATCAGAAAACACAGAATTCCTTGTCATCACCAAGACGTTTATTCAAAGTTTGGCCTCCTCTGCCGTGCATTTAGCAGATACAGAGAGCAGAGAGACTGCAGGCAGAAGAGACCTGAGCTGACGTTTGAAGGAATCTTTGACTCAGTTTTCTTCTTCAATCCTCTGCTGAACACATTAGCTCCGATCAGCTGTGGTTCTCATCAGAGGCACTCAGGCTGAGGATCAAATGTTACACTTGGGGAAAAAACCCCTGAAATAAACACACGCTCCTATAAACAGACACACTGGTTTATATACATGTGCAACACATCTAGACACTCGCAGTGGAACAACACAACTACAGTCCTGGGATTCATAGCTCAGGTTGTTGCGACAGATTCAGCTGTGTCTTCAATAAAAAGATTATAAACATCCTCTCGGGATATGTTTATAGGATTTGGGTGACAGATTTCACTGGAAAATCTTTAAATGGTTAAAATGATTCTTTATTTTTCTTTTTTCATGCCATTAAAAAACAACAACAAAGATATAAGAGAAAAATGTCCTTGCATCAGATTTACCTGCACATTCCTCTCTATATGCAGTCCTGAGGCCAAAAGGTGCACTTTTATATAATATATCTAATCAAGTATTGTACATATTCAGGATACTAGACTCAAAGATGATAATATAATCAATAATCAGTAGTATGCATACATGCTCTGGCAGCATTCACAAACAAATACACATTTTAAAACCTACAACCCCAGTGTCGAGAAAATCCCCAAACATAAAAACGTTTGCATGTTTGACACCTTCAGAAAATTAAGTAATGTGCCCTTAAGGCTGGAATCCCATTAATAAGCTGCATGTGTTTGCACTCTGGTAGTTTTTTGTACCTTGCCAGATACTAGTGAAAGTATCAGTAAAATAAGAACAACGAAACACAGCTAAGAAGAAAGGCAAACATGCATATTTTATATATTTTAATACTATATATTTATATATTTGGACTCTTACTGAGAATTCAAAGTTTTATCTGCTTCACACCTGCACATTTTAAATGAACCCAACATGCATCCAGATTTAAAAGGTTTGTTTTTAAAGTGTTCTTATTGGTTTAGGCCTCTGGTAAAGGCCTGGGAGCCTGAGGGTCCTGGGCAGTATCCTAGCTGTCCCTAGGACTGCTCTGTTCTGGACAGAGATCTCCGATGTTGTTCCTGGGATCTGCTGGAGCCCCGTGCCAAGCTTGGGAGTCACCGGACCTAGTACACCTAGTGCTCCGATTACCACTGGGACCACTGTTACCTTCACCCTCCACATCTTCTCGAGCTCTTCTCTGAGACTTTGTTACTTCTGAAGCTTCTCATGCTCCTTCGTCCTGTTCTACAAACCATTTCTTCCTTTTTCTGTATAATTTTAAATATTCCTTATGGTGCTTTCGTTCACTTATTTGTTGAGACTTTGTTAAGGATCAGGGTCTATTAAACAGTTTTAAACCATGTCTGGTTGTTGAAGTATCCTAAGGACAATATCAAGAGACAATATTACAAGATTGCTCAAGCAGAAGATCATTTCTGTGCCATAGAAAGACATAAATGTTCATTTTTGCAGCTTTTAAAGATTAAATACGACCCACAGTTATATTGTTCAGTGGAGTCGGTCCAGTACCAGCCATTATCGAGGCAGAGGTTAGGAATAACGAAGGTTTCAGTGATTTTCTCTGCAGTGGAGATGTTGATTCATCCGTGGAAAGACCTTGCTGCGGGTAATTTCATTATGCAGATGAGAAGGAGCGCCTCTGTGCCTGTGCTGAAAAGAACACGGGCGGCGTGCTGCTGGCAGCACACGTACGGCCTGGCACGGTAATCTGTATACCACCGCCACCGCAGTGATCTCCTGATCAGTTGCAGTTGTCCACTTTCCTTGGGTTGAGTTAACAGGAAAAATGGCATCCACAAAAAAGCCACAGCATTCCTCTGACAATGCCTATGTCTATATAGCATAAACAGATGGAAGATCTTGGCTAAGCTCAGCCTGGGCTTAACTTTATTCGAGGATCTATTGTTTTTCTTTTTCCTTTTTTGAAAGCTAGAGCAGGCTGCTGCTGTTCTGGCATCTGCTCCTGTGGAGAATTTGGTTCCTAAACAAGAAGAAAGGGAAGTTACCAAAGCCACCGTTGCTAATGATAAGAAAAATTCAAGAAGACATTTAATATTATACATTTCACAGTGTTACAATAAACCATGGGAATGGTTCATTTTCTCCATCATTCTCTGGTTTTCTGTTCTTGTAGACAGTTTTTATTGTTCTCCTTCCTTTATGTCTTTGGGCCATAAAAATCCCCTCTCCTTTTCCATGTTGGCTTTAAACCATTTCTGTTGTTGTGGCAGATGTTTTTATGCTTAAAGTCTATCAAATGTTAACAATGCAAACATATTCTTGCCAGCTTTTACATCATTAGCAGAGACGACTTGTAATATGCATGCACATTTTTTTAAAATCAGTTATTCTTCTATAGCTTGTTTTAATTTTCACATAGAAAATCACACGAATCTTTCTCAGAAAGATTTCTGGCTTTAAGGAAAAAAAATCCCTTCTTCGCCAGAGATCAAGACTTTCCTTCTCTACTTAAACTTGAGAGAAAAAGAGAAGAGCAGCACGCCTGACACTGCAGGAGGCATCGCGGTTCAAAGGAAGATGCAGAGTATGTGGATGGATTCCTAAGTTGGTTGTGGATACTTGTTGAGAAAAAGGTAGTGCAGATCTTCAAAAAACAGTTAAAGAACCTGAGGTTATGTACCTCTGATTTGGGCAAGTTTGTCCTAAAGATAATAGAAAGTGCTTTCTTCTCTGCTCACAATTTAATTGCTTTTTAAATTGGATCTGTTTCTGTCTATGTACCAGCGCCCCACGAAAATGTGTTGGAGAGAGAATCTATGTGAGAGAACTGTTATCGCCATATTTAGAAGCAGTTCAGTCTAATCTTCCTGACATCACACGAGCAGGTGCCTTAAATCTCCCAAAACCAGTGCTCAATACGACACCATCCACTGGAGAAAGTCCATCAAACTCCCTTCTCCTCAGTTTGAGTCAGAGTTAATGAGCCTGTCGTGTGGACAGACTTGCAAACTCTCCAGTGAAAAAGAGAACAACAAATTATATTAATTGAAATGCCACTCCTCTTCATTTGATGGACACCTTCCTTTTTTTTACCTCCACTCAGCATTATGTTTCCACTGATGCTTCCACCATCAGCTCTCAAGCGAAAAGTAATTTGCTCAAGATAGTTTACTGCTGAGTAAGCAGTGTCGAGATGATATTCGGAGCTCGTATCTCGAACTAATGATGTCATGTTGTCCCTGATTGCTAAAAAGCTGAGGTCTGATATCCTGCAGACAAAAGTGGGAGAACGCACGAGGAATAAAAGAAAGTTCGCATTCCTAACCCTGGTCAAGATAACATTTATTACATTCTGCTGATATTAAATGTTTTCTTATTTGATATTGTGCAGAATGCATATTCCTCCAAACCGTCCACAAAGTGGATTAAGCTGCTTGGCTTCATGCAAAGCCATACTTCAGAAAGCCTGCATTTAGTGTCACTTTCTGCTTTAACATGCTCACGTTTGCATCATTATTTTCATTCCATGCACGGGCGATTTGCGGCTCAGATGTGCCGTTGAACCTACTATTAGTCGTGTCCTTGTAATTTCTTTTACCGTCCAGGATCCGTACAGGGAGGTCTTCTTCTGTCACATACATCGGGCAACACTCCCGTTCCCTCCACCCTGCCAGGACACTCTTCTTTCTCTCATTCACCCCCAGACGCACATGTTTTAACTTTGGTGAAACATTTATATGTGTGACGCTGAGAACTAACCATCATATATATATATATATATATATATGTATATATATATATATATATATATATATATATATATATATATATATATATATATATATATATATATATATATCAAGTGAGTTATGTTCATAATGATATATTATGAATTTTATTTAAGGATCCAGTGATCAGAGGTGTGGTAAGTAATCTATGCGCTTTGAACCTGAAAATAAATGTATTTATGGACCTGATGAAAATAAATAAATAAAAAGGAGCATGAATAATCAGTCAACAGAGACTCTAAGCCAAAAAACAGAAAAACTTTGATCAGACTAATTAATTCCTGAAATGTATTACATCACAGTGTCCTGCTGCTGTCCTGTGAAAGGCTACATTGAAATGCTGCCCTGACAGATGGGGCTTGCCTATTGAAACAACCTTGAATCAACAGCAGTCGCCAGACTACTGACTTTGTCTGCAACACTTTTGCAATTATTCTTTTCTTCTCTTCTTTCTTTGCCGCTGGTCTAATACCTCCTTGTGTTGTGCAATATACTCTTAAAGGAAGTCCAAGAATCATGTTGACGGTCGTGATGATCATTTTAATTTCGAAATGCAATGTATTGTTTTTGGAAATGTAGAAACACGCTGGCCATGTAAAACTGATAATAAAAGACTAAGTCTGGGAGAGTTTAATAATTACCAGACACTGAATTTACTCATCATGAAAAAGAACACCCAGCTTTGTTTTGCTTGTTCACTTCTAAAGTGGCAATTTTGTGCAATCACGGGAAAATCATCGGAAATGTTCGGTATTTAGCTAAGGACAATGCATTCAGTTGTATATTAGAGGCTGAAATAATTTACCTTGTTTAGTCTTCTCACAGATATTCTTGGCCTAAGGGCCCTCTAGTGGTCGCTTTGGGCCCAGCTTTACAACTTTTCCGACCCTTGTTGAGGAGAAAGAAGTTCCTGAAAACACACTGTCGCGACTCATTGTTCAGGGTGGTAAACATATAATCTGCTCTTCACATCAAAAGCAGGAAAAGATTTTCCCGTCATCATTTATCTAAGAAAGTCAGTCTTTTAGGTCAAAGTGATCTCTGCTCTCACACCATCTTGTCATTGGACTGACATAAATTACAATAATGTAGCTTTTAATAAGTAACTGTTACCTTTTCTGTCATAAGAATCGTCATCAAGGCAAGCGCACGGGATGTGTGTGTCTGCTTCAGCTGCTGCTCCCTGTATGTCTACATGTGCAGCAAACTGAAGCCACATTTAAAGTAGAGGGAAATATTTCTTACAGCCAAGCAAGCCTGTGTTTCTTTAATTATTAATTCTCCTACGTAAGCAATAATAGCTGTAGCCAGCAAATATATTATATGTTATTGTCTTTTGTAGATATTAGATGAGCGCCACAGATTACAGTGACAGGTTTTATGAAATTTAATATGATATTCGTTCATGAAGCATACCCTCGAACTCCACTCTAAGGACCACCTTGACATTATGGACTACTCTTAGCGGTATTAAGTGACCCCTACCAGCGGTTCTCAGCCCCACCTAGTGTGATTTATCCCCTTTCTAGAGGAGGGGAGGTGCGCATGCGCTCGGGTTCTCTCAAACCACATGTGTTAGGAGCATAGCTGCGTCAAGTTTGCAGAAATGCGAAGGTTTGGAGCGGAAGGAAAGTAGATTAATCGTCCATATTAAATCTTAAGGTTTGACAGAAATGAAGTTATATTAGAAAACTAAATATTAATTATTAAAAGAGTAGGCTATATATAAAAATCCTATATGGGGGAGCTCACTGAATAATATAAAGCTTTGTTAAAATGAACCTCATGTGTGGTCAAAAAGCAGTTATGTGTCTTTTACGCCTTGTTTTATCTGCTCATCTACATCCTCACACTACATCGCAGGACTTTCATTAAATAAGGCTACCGTGTTCTTTTGTCAACCTTTAGATGCACTTGGACACCTGTTTTTGTTCGCGCTGCTCACTGGAAAGTTTATTTTGAAAGTCTACTCGGATGTTGGACAATTCCAGACTGTCTGACTTGACCTCTGTCTCAATCGCGACGTTTAGCCAGCAGCGGCCGCTGAGCATCAGAGGCTGATCCTCCTCTGTGTCAGGGAGGCGTGCTGCGTGTGTTGTCACAGATCCACGAAACGCTGCTCGTGTTTTATTTCCTGCCCAACTCTCAGCGGGATAAAAAGCTCTCGGGCTCAGACCCAACATGGGTTAGAAAGAAAGCCACCTATGGATTATCCACTTTGCGCACTTCAGCGAGGATGATGGGGGGGAGAGAATGGACTTGTTTTCGCAGAGACATCCTGACAAAGACGGGGACTGAGAGGGACTAGAAACCGGGACTCGCTGCTTCTCTGTGTCTCGCTTTGCATCTTTTTAATTTTCTTTATTTTTTCTCATTTCCCAGTTTGTTTAGTTTTGTTTTTGTTAGTATTTCCCCGCGCGCGTGCGAGGCAGAAATGTTTGCAGAATTGCTGTGCGGCGCCGTGGCTCTGGTCCTGTATGTCAACACTCTGGGCGCCGATTTCTGCTACGATGACAGGTACTTGAGTGAATGAATGACATCCAAACGCACGGTGCTGTATCCACTAGCAGGAAACCTCATCAGTTCTGTAGAGAAGCGATGATTTACAACTTGGAGGAAGGAGGCATTTCATTGCGTCAGCATCAAAACAGAGCGTTGTGTCTATCACTACAAACAGTCCGCTTGAAGGCAGGTATCACGTATCGGTAGTTTGTGCTCTGAGGAGAAGCTGAGTGATGGAAATGTCTCACTGCTTTGAAAGTCACTGTCAGAGTCCACAGTCCAGACACGTGCTTGTTTGTGACATGTGTGGCAGCTGCCTTGAAAGATAATTCCTTTGGGCTAATATTTCAACAATACAGCTGATCTGTCTTGGATCACAGCTTGTTGTTTTTCCGTAAGTTGAAAAGTGTAGTCAGGCAGCGCGCCCGTACGCCTCAGAAATAACTTCTTCAAAGTCTCAAGGTCTTGAGATGTGCTGGGGAATCAATTGATCCCAACAGGAAAAAAAACGTGCCTCATATCTCTGCAGCAGTTCCACACATGCACGAGTGTGCAGAGCGTTTTCTTATTCATTTACTTAAAAGAGGCAACGTTGTAACCCATTTCATTGGTTTGTGGGCTCAGTCGCTGTTATGCAGGGAAATGCATTACTCATAGCTGGCCTTTTGATATTTGATGGCTGAATGGTTGTCAGTGCCTCCGGCTCCTTACTCTCCATCCATTGCCTTGATGTAGGTCAGCTGCATGCACATTTTATGCTCCTATCACTGTATCAACATCCTATCAATATTACTACAGCCAGTATTCATAGTTGTCAGTCTGGGATGCTTTTTCTCTGAACAGAATATTGTGCAGTGCTGTGCATTTATTATATGTGTCTTAAAGAGTAAAGCACGCACAGAGAATACAGCTTAGTGTACAAACACTGAACGTGGTGTATTTCCTGCACATCTCTGCTCACTGCTCTGGATATAGAACATTTCCTGCTGAGCACATCCCCCCTGGTCTTTTTCTTTCTTTCTTTTTTTGCTGAAAGTGTGACACTTTTTCTTTTACAGTTGTGTGTTGCTGTGCGTTTTGCACTTGGTGCTTAGGTCGGGTGATTCACACACTTACATGATAGGAAGGTGGAGAGGTGAGAGCCGGCTGTTGGATAGCCCCTCCAAGTTTGAATGTAATACAGACGCCAAACCTTGATAATTCTATGAGGAGATGTTAACATAATTGTAAAATAATTATTTATTACCGCAGGAGTTTGGCTCCAAATTTTTTCTGGCTTTTTTGGTGAAACAGATGAGTGACCGAATTCGCCCATCCCAGCCGGGGTTTTGCTCTGACGTACAGTATTCTGTCTCTGACATCTTGTTCTATCTGTCACATCCAGCGTTATCTGTTTTTAACACCGTGTGTTCCAGGCTTGCAATTAGCAGCCGTCTCCTGTCCCCCCCCTGGGCTCCACCGAGAGCGAGGAGGGAGGAGAGAGGAAGGGTGTGTGCGGCGGTGCTGTATCATTTTAAGTACAACAGTCCTGGGCATACAAACTGATCTGACTTGCTAATGCTGGGTTAGGTTTGAAAAAAGATGATGTCTTTATGCTGTCATTATGGAAAATACTAAATTTGTAATGGCAATAAATCAGACTTCGAGCTTGCCATTACTAAACACCCTGCAGCCTTTAGAGTGGATTTATTTAAACTGTGACACTAATTTATGCATCATTCAGATATTGTTTTTCATAAACTAAAAGGACACCAGAGTTACAGAATATAACGACGGCATGCCCCAAAATAAAGATTTATAGCTTCGATTGAACTTTTTATGGTAAACAGCTGAGGAGAAAAAAATAAATATAGCTGTTTTTCACAAGGCGGCATTGATTCCTGTCGGTGAAAAGATAGATTGTGTTTCTCCTTTGCTGCTGGCTGTGAAACTAATGCCCAGACTTAAATCAGTTTGTGATTTAAAATCAAAATTCAAGATTGCAGTGTGCATAAAATGCCTGGGAGGCACAAAGATGCCATAGAAGAGACACCTGAGGATTCATAGTCGCTTTGTAGCAGTGCTTTTTTTGTTTTCTTCAAATTCATTCTTCTCATGGTATCAGGAGTGCCTCGGTCACATGCGTCTTATCATATGTGTGTTCAGTGGTTACACATTAATAACTTTATGCCTGGTAACCAAGGCGGTAACCAAGGAAGTTCACATTTAAAAGGAGAGGGGAAAATTTTGTTTACACATGTTTAATTATTTTTGTCCAGAGTCTAAATAAAATAATTCCATGCAAGTCAGTTTTCTGACCCTGCAGCCGGTAATGCCCCTCATTTGATACGAATGACAGCGTGGAGAAGCGACCTGCTCGCCACGGCCAAATTCCCGCGGGGAGGGGGCTTTTCCTTTCCCTCCCTGGGACACAGTCATCATTAGCACATACACAGCTTTGACACCTGTACTGGAAAATGGGAATCATACGTCATGTAGTTCATATCAGCACTGCTGCAATCTACAGTTAGGGCTGAGCGAAGGAATGGGAGAGCTCAGATAAACGTCAGACGAGAAATACTGGTGCAATATTCTGCGGCTCCCTGTAAGCCGTGTGCACCAGGAACTCGCGTGATAATGAAAAGACCTCCGTGGTTTGATTGCAGGATTCTTTTATTCGGTTATAAAAACCTGTTGAGCGCAGGTTAATCAAGGTGACGGTGTTTTTAATGAAGCTTAAAAAGCTGCCAACTTCTCCATTTAGTAGCTGTAAACACTGGACTGTTTTTAAGATATATTTCACCCCCCAAACACACACACACACTGGCTTTATGGATTATTGTTCACTGTCAGGAGTTTGATGGATGTGATGAACTGCACCCACCTCATTTTTCCAGCCTCGTGTTATGGTGTACAATTTGACTGTGTGAGGATGTGTGAAGGTTGTGGGTCACGCTGAAGGACGCAGCCTCCCTGGGCATGGCCAGTGATTTATAATGGTCAGACAGTTGGTAACGGCGAGTCATCGTACAGCTCCACGCACTGAAAGTTTTATTAGAGAAGTTGGGATTGAGGGCAGAACCAAAAGCTGCTTTGCTGAGGCAGTTTATGTGAGGTTTGGGTGGTGACTCATGTTGACACCACCCAAATGTTATAGTAAATATGGTGAAGGAAAAAGAAACTATTAAATATTTGTTTTTAGTTCAGATTAATTCAAGTTTTCTTCAAGTTTAACTTCAGAGACGTGTAGACAACCTTAATCTGGCCTCTGAGGTGGAGACCAGAATACTTTGACCTACCTGCCCCAGTATAGGCTTGTCCATAGCTGTCTCTTCTTTGGCACAGTGTCACTGCAGTGATCTTGAACCCTACTCTCATAGCCTATACTGTAGGATTGCTGCTTAGCATTGTGGTTATCTTGAGGGCCCAAGGGCGGCAACCCAGCAGCCTGAATATCTCTTCTTTTTTTCCCAGTCAGGGTTTCTTAGCCTGCGCCCTGTAATTATCGTCCTGCCTGCAGAGAGGGACTCACGACATGGTTTCGTAGATGTAGCTACGCTGCTGTTTCTCTCTGCATCTTTTTTTCCCTCCGTCTCTCTTCCTTTCAGCTACCCCCCCAAAAACCTTTAGGCCCCCGGCTTCTATCATCCAGCGTCTCCAGATGGTCTCGTTCGGTAAGCAGTTTAGGGTTTTTCTCCCATCACCAGTTTCAGGGGGAGCATTTGAAGTGGATTCAAATGTAGGTTGTTTGTTGCTTGTAGTTGCCAGGATGGAGACATCAGAGTTCATGCTGACAGTCAGTGAAGATAGACAAAATAATATAATGCATTAAAACTCATGTATTTAGTTTTTCAAAGGGGCCATAATCACTGTTTAGAATAGATCGAATCTGTGTAATGCAACCAAAATGACAAACGTGCACATAATTATCACCTGACTCTGTGATACACAGAGCTTTCCAGCATTTTTCAACTCATCATTTATGTTACGGCCTTCAGATTAGCTGCTTTGATTCATTCTCACCGCTCTTATATGGTTTTCCATCACAACAGATTCATATTCCTCGATTGCTTTTCCCAGCACCAAGTATCAGACTGAAAAAGTGAGGCAGAAATAATATTGGAGTCAGGTTTCCTCTATTCCCGAACAATTCAGTTGAAGAAAATTAAAGCTCTTCTGTGTAAATGTGAAGAACTCTTTAATCTGTTAGTTTTAGGTTGCAGTGCTGTTCTGTTAAATTCAGTTAAATAAAACTTTACATATTAAGTCTTTTTAACTTAATGTCCTTTAACGGGAAAGAGTTCTCCACTCAGCCAGGGCTTTTCTAACATGTGGTAAACATTTACACGTGTTAGAAAGCATTAAAATAGACCCAAAAAATCATAGGTCTGTTTTTACCAAAGCTGTGATCTTTTCCTAAAACTAACCTAATCCTAACCCAGCAGTCATAGATGCAAACAAACATGAACCCCAATCTCCTGGGTCAAAGTCCTTCACGTTTGACTTGAAAAACTCTGTGATCTTGAAATTTTATGGACATTAACATATGTAATGATTCTTATCTTCAAAGTTATCGCAAATATATTAGAACAAAAATTTAAAAAAGGTATATTGCAAATTTAAATCAAGTTAAGGATGCAAAGAATTCGTTTTAAAAAAGCACAGATGAAAGAGCTGTAATGGTTTTCTTCAGTGCGACTCTGTTGTCAACGGTAAGAACCTTGGGTCCTGCATTTCCTTCCTTCGACTGCCAGACTGTATAATCTGCTGGCAGGATAGGAAGGAGACATGTGGGAGGTATCCTACTCACTCCTGGTGGCTCCACACTTTCTCTAATAAATATTCTAGCAGGAATGTTTCTGATTATCAGTTACAGATTTTTAGCTCCAGTGTGAGTCTGTTGACATTCCACGTGTGAGCGCTGCCAGTGTGCGGTGAATGTGACAACTTTTTGAAATCTTCATTACAGTATCTCTCAGATTTCCCTTCAAATGTACCAGAAAGAGAAAAGGAAGAAAGAAGATTCTTCTTTTAAAACATGACTCCTTTACACCAGCGCGGAAAGATCGGCTCACTTTCAACCACAGAAAGATTGGATCTCAATTTTCCCAAGTTCTCGTTTTCCAACAGATAGCCAGTGAGGGTAGAAATTGTTATTTTCTCTCTCACCACAATTGCAAGATAAGCTAGCCTGGCAGAAATTCGTTTGTTTCTAAAAATACCATTAATGAGGGGTTCTGATATGTTTCTTTTCTTTCCAACAAAACCCCACAGAATTGCTCGAAGCATGCGTCTTGGATGGAGTGAGTTCATATTCAGGGTAATAGGAATCAGCTGAGTAGAAACGATGCTACTCTCACTCCTACACACTGTCGTTGGGCCCAGAATATGGCCACGCTGCATCTTTGTTACTGCACCGAAACTCCTGAAGTTCATTTAAAAAATGTTGGCTCTTATGTTGCATTCACTGTGGTGAGGACAGAAAGGGGGGAATAAGACAGAAAGACCTGCATATCTGTAAACATGCAATGGAGACTAAACTTGAGAAAGCGTTTCATTGGTGGATGTCCTAACATGTAAAAATGCACACAAAGAATATTCTGGTGGTTGAACCAGTAAAAAACATTCAGCAAACGGTCGTGTGGTTGTGGCACGGCAGGACCTGCTGATGCACTGAATGCTTCAGCCACAACTTCCTGTACAGCATTTGCGGTCTGAGGAAGTTTGGGATTTTTTGGAAACTTTTTTTTCCCCACAATGCTTTGTGTGACTTCTTGTAAACCACTAACTGTTAATTAAATACAAAGCAGATTTCAGCAAGACGGATTAAGAATCAATTTGAATTTAATGCTGTGAAATTTGGTTTTCGTATTCATGGTCTTTAGAGGATAAATTCTCAATTTTGCCAAGACTTGTGTATTCTCCCCGTACCTGCACGGGCGCTCTCTTGGTACTCTGCCTTCCTCCCACAGTCCAAAGATGTGCATGTTAGGTTAATTGTTTATCCTAAATTGGTCACGGGTGTGAATGAGAGCATGAAAGGTTTTCTGTCTCTCGCTGACAGACTGGTGACCTGTCCAGGGTGGACCCTGCCAGCTGGGATAAACTCCAGCCCAGCATTTAGTTCATAGCATTGTTGTTCTGTGAGTATAGCCTCAGAAAACAATGACAACAAAGTGGCCTTGAATTTCTCTTACAACTATTAAAATATCCAGTAGAGCAGGGCGATATGACCAAAAATATTTATCACGATATACATTTGAAAATTGGCGATAACGATATAACTGACGATATAATTGATACGAAATACTTTACAACTCCACAACTTTATTAGTGCAAAAAAACCCCCATCAATGTATTTTCACTTAAACAAGCAAATTCCTCGCTGACAGTTTAACCAAAAGGCATTTCCAGTGGAAACTGGCCGACATATCCTCAGCATAACCATGTATAATATCCACAAAACCTAAAAAGAGGTTATACACACACAATACGGTAATATTATGTTGAAGCACAGTGCGTATCACTCCGCGAGGTGCCTGCCTACGACAGCCGTGATGCTCCGACAATCCATCAAGCGGTGCGGCTTCGTAGCTTAGCAAAGTCGTACTAAAACATTTGACAGATTTTCGAGCGCCGTGCACATAAAATCGTTTCGAGGTCAGTAAACACAACCAGAGTTCATACATAAGGCACACGGGATTATAAGGGGCACTGTCGACTTTCAGAAAAATCAAAGGATTGATTTTAAGTGTGCCGTATTTTCCAAACAACACGGTAATAACGACGGCCCGCTAGCATGCTCTACCAAAAATAGTGCTTTGTTGTGTATCTGACGCACGAAAGCCAAACCAGTTCCACACCACTGAAGCTGCAGCATTTTTACAAACCAATTCTGGTTCATCCATTTCATTCAACGATCCTCTTTCGCTCTTCTCATTCTGCGTCGCCGTCATGTGTGTATGAAAACAAAGGCACTGCGCATGTGCGGCAAGTTTATCGCCGCTCGTCATCCACGCCTCCCGCTCTTCAACCCCGATACTGTGTGTCTGATCACATGCCCTTCCGCCAGGCAACGTAGTGCCGTACAACAGCGGAACAAACAAAACAAATCGTCTTACGATATGACAAAAATCATGCACAATCCATAGAAAAGCCGCACCTGACTAAAAGCCGCAGGGTTCAAAGCTTGTGCAAAAAGTAGCGGCTTATAGCCCGACAATTACAGTAAATGCACTTAAAAAAGCTGCTTGTTTAAGTGGAAATACATTGATGTTTTGGGGGGGGGTTTGCACTAATAAAGTTGTGGAGGTGTAAAGTATTTTGTCTCGTGTCAATTATATCACCAGTTATATCATTATTAGGGCTGAACGATTATGGAAAATAATCTAATTGCGATTTTTTGCCCCAATATTGCGATTGCGATGCGATATGCGATTATTTTTTAAGGTCTTTGTCTTCTGTATTATTAAACAAAGACAAGCAATACATCATATAGTATGGCCAATACTATATTACATTAATTTTAAACTGTTCTTTCCTGGAAGACAGACCTCTGTTATGATGACATGAGGTGATGCATGAATTGATGACTGACATTTTTATTTAACTTCTTCAATCACAACAGTATATTTGAACATACACAATAGTTTATTTTTAGCTTACAAACATCTGAGCATAAAGTGCTGACAAGGAACCCTGGTGTAAACATTAAAATGAAAGTCAGTACAATGTGCAGATTGCAGAAATATACATAAACAAAATCAGTGGCTTTACCACACTCAGTTTTTCGACATCTGTGAACTACTAGACAGTCATTCAATTAAAAAATAATATTAAATAAATAAAACTAATAAATAAAAAATACACACATCTTACTGATCTCTGCAGTCAGTAACATTACACATAAAGTGCAAACATAATAGCAATTGTATAAACACACACACAAACACGCCTTTAAAATTTAAAGGCGTGAAATTGGACGGTCTAGTTCTGATTAGCGTCACCGCTGTCTCGGTGGAGTTTAATAAACTCGGCCGTCTGCTTCTTGCCATCTAAAATATAACCAGACACTGGCGTAAATTCTCGACTGTCTCATACTTCTGTTTAATAAGTTTTCTGTTTGACGTTTAGTCAGCTGTGTGAAAACCAAGGAGGAACCCACCCGGGGGATTAATAAAGTTTTATTTTATCTAATCTAATAACTTTAATCTCAGCCAAACCGATTTACTCACGAACAAACAAAACACTGAAAAAAGCCCAACAATAACATTTTTAGGTTGTCTAAGTGACTTATATATTACGTTTAACCCGAGCAGCGAAACTCCGCGGTGATCTGAAAATGATGTGCCGGGAGTTGTGCCGTTCTCGGCCGCATCAGTAACCCTCGAGCTCCCGGCTAGCTGTCGAGCTGGTGGGTAGCAGACGCCTCTGAAAACGTCGACGCACTTTTGCAAATATGGGATATCTTGATAAACCGAGCAGATATTTGATGTTTACACAACTACTTTCTCGCCTGAAAATATGTTAAAAGTTTATTTTGTGACCCAGAAAGATTAGTATGAGTAATTTTAAAACTCAGTAGCGGCCGCCATTGCTGGAAACTGGAGTTTGGCTGGGCCGCGCTATGAATTCTGGGATATGGTAGTAATTTGGACAGCCTTCGGCGCGTCGCTGTGACGTAATCGGTCTACAAATGCGGCCTCAGGAGGATGCAGCCCATGAATTTGGACATGTCCAGAGTATAATCGCAGCCTTTGCGGTTAGAAAATTGCACTTGATCATGTCGCGATATTATCGCAAATGCGATATATCGTTCAGCCCTAATCGTTATCGCAAATTTTCAAATGTATATCATGATAAATATTTTTGGTCATATCGCCCTGCTCTAATTGTTACTAAATCTGATTAGGTTGTGCACACCAACAAGGCTGTAATGCTAAACCAGGTTTTTTTAAACCTAATATGTAATCCATCTTACACAGGGAGCATGCTCCTTCCTCGCTTCTGGACACACACAGGTCCAGATGGTGTCTAGACGTTGGAGAAACACGATACATACATGAGTCTTAAATACCTCTAATAGTTGATATGCTCCTAATCAAATGGCACGCTGTGATATCTGCATGCTAAAATGAAGGGAATACATTGTCTCATTGTAAGATTGAAGCTGATAATGAATATATAGCATGCCCACGAGTCCTTGAAAGCCACCTCTGTGCTCTCACCAGGCCAGATCGAGATACTTTATAGCTACTTTAAAATAATCAGGCTCTGAAGCAGGGTAATCACCCAACTGCCATGCAGTGGGATAAAAAATGGTCCATATGTAGCTGTCGGGTGTGCTGCCTGGTGGTGGATTGAGGCATTAGAGATCAGTTTTTAGAATACAACACAAGATGATGACCATAGTCCACTTTGAGTATTCTCATTGTCTCGGCTGGCTGTTTAATTAAAGTTGACAGACTGTCTTGCTTAATAGATCTTGCACGCACAGTGTACTGCAGACAGAACCACACACACACACACACACACACACACACACACACACACACACACACACACTAATTGCCTTAAACAATGTGTAATACCAGTCTAAATCCCACCCACGGTCAGTTTTGTGTGGCAGACATTCACGACCACAGTTCAGTGATGTGAGAAAGGCATTAACGCTGCCAAGAATCAGCGCATCGATTGGTAAAGGGCAGCTATAGGTTTTGCTGCCGTCGTTGTAAATATGTCTCAGATGATTAAACTCTGTTGGGCTAAGTTGGCAATGGGTCTAGACAAGGGTTTGGATTTCCAGGGCTAATGCTGGCTGATGGCTCTTAAGCCACGGCCACTCTCAGGCTCTTGGCTCTCTTCATATTAATGGGATTAACAGCACTATGGATGAGGGCGTGTAAGCAGAGAACCCCGAGCTATTAGAAACAAAAACTTCCCTGTCCCCCATATCCAACAGGGATGCTATAGTTTGGCCTTTTCATCAATGAAGAGGAAAAGGCTTCTTTTCACTGTGCCTCACCATCTCTGTGGCAAGAAGCACTGGCTCATTTCGATAAGGTTATGACACAAGTTGGCCGGTTCAGAGCCAGCACCTTTGTTCGTTGTAAAAAGAAAGCTTTGTGTGCTCCCTCTGTTCTCCCTGGACCCAGTGAAGGCGACCATTTGTCGCCAAATAGAGGGGAATTAATCCCCGTTTGTGTTGTCCTGTTGTTTATGAAGGACAAAGAATCAAGACCCCAGAGGTCACTGTTTGAACAGAGCAGAAAACTGCTGCAGCATTGTGCACCAAACCTGTCAGAACCAATTGGGCAATCCCATTACGGCTGTACGTGCTCTGTTACATGCTCTCAAAGTTCTGGCTGTTCTCAAGTGGTAAGAAGACAGAGGAATGAGGTCAGAGGATTCACGGTTGGTGATCCCAAAGAAGCCCGACTGTTATGAATATGCCAGCTAAATTATCCAGTGTCTTGGTTGTATTGCTGGAAAATCACGTCTGTCAGTGCACTCGTGACTTCCAAACTGAATACGAGTCACCTGCTTAAACAAAGCTGCCAGATACAGTAGGTTCATTTATTTGTTTAAATTGATCATCATAGCAGTTACAGTGTTTGTCATTTTCGAACCATGTTTTAATAATGAACAAAGTTCATTAGTTCAAAGTAAGAAAAGTTCATAGTCTAAGGGTTTTTTCACACCTATAGTTCTTTTCAGCTGATGAGTTAGTAAACTTGTAGCTTTTCTCTGTGGTTTGTTTTCACACAGAGAAAAATCCAAGTGAATTCCACTAAAAATTACAGTGTGTGAGAATATTTAGAAAACACAGAATTTATGTTCATTTCATGGCTGCTAGCCTGCACAGAGCGTAACACATCTATAGTACTTGTAATGTACACCTGGTAGTCGCTTCAAATCGAGGTCGGATCACGTTCAAACGAAGCGCACCGGAGTTCGAGCTGAGCCATACCATCACCACGTCCTGTAAAGGGTCTGGGGCAGTTGTTTTGGTCCACTCCCGAGTGCTCAGAAGCGAAAACCAACCCGAGTTCAATTTAAATGCACTAAACACGGGTAATGTAGATGCCAGTGCTCTAACTACATTATTGCTAAAAAAAAAGCAACATGGTATTAAGCATTGTTTTCAATAAATTGCATGCTCAAACAAGTCTTTTGTCTCACTCCCCTTCCTTCTCGGTGCATGTTGACGGTCAACTTGGAACCTTGTTAAGATCCAACCATGCAAAATAAGATTTTTTTTTGCCATTTTTCAAGTTGTCTTAAACCTTTGATCGGGACTGTATTTTGGTTCCGATGTTTGTGAATCAACCTTTGCTGCATTTAGATGGTGTGTTTGAGCAATGCTCCGTTGCTTCAGTTATTTTAACATTGCAGGGTTGAGGATTTCTGTCTGCTTCTCGTCAGGTTCAGGTTCATTCCTTTAAGGGAAACAAGTGTTAGAAATCCTCTGACTTCTGTTATTATTGTGGTTTAAGTGGTTTTCACATATGATTACAGTATCTGGTGTTTCCTAAGTGTAGTGAGTGAGTCAGATGCAGTGCAGTAGAGCCTGTGGTCTGGCCGGTTGAGCTACTGTGGGTAACCTGCTGCAGCTGCTGTTCCCCCTGGACCTTTAACACTGGGACTTAACAGAAGCCTTTTGTGGCACATATTCTGAAGTTGTGTGCTGTTTGCCATTGAGCTGAGGTTGTACGGAGGGCAGATTATTGCACAGTTCAGATGAGAAAAAGGAAAATGAGAAGGACTGCTTGTTTATGAGTTGTTGCACTCCTTTTCTATATATGTGGATGGAGAAGCTGACAGAGCAAATTGGAGACTGAATTCTTGCGGACCCGGACAGTCCCAGCAGTACGAGTTGCCTCCTCCCTCTCTCTTCCCTCACTTCCTACCTCTTACCAGACCACAGCAACTGAGGAAGCACATCTTTTCACAAGCTGCCTCTAATTGATACTGTTGAGCCCTGGGAACCCAGAGTGTGGTTTTAGCGCTCTGAAAAAATGCGTGCAAAGCACAACAGCCTGCAGCATGCCACCCTCTGGGACACCACAGGTTATTTACAACCACACGACCAGTCTGGTCCAGGACCTCATATAATTTAAGTGAATTAAAAAAGGGGGGAAGAAAACTCCACCACACTTGGATGTGGCCTTTGCCAAGCCTTTCATCAAATAGCTTCACTGGGAGAGGGCAAGAGTTGAATCCAATCCAGAGCTGTAATCTTAGCCTTGGGGGGCTGCGCTCTAAATAGTTGTGTGCGATACGAAACTCCATACAAGATAAAGAAGTAGGTTCCTACTCTTTTTTTCTGTTGGTACATGTGCCCTGAATACTTTGCAGCTACACCTGCAAAGTATTCAGGTTATTTTCTTTATTTTTTTAAATAAATGATTTTCTGTATTTTGAATATAGCTGCGGGGCCATCAGGGGCATTTCTTTTTAATTTTCTTTTTTGTGTTTGGACATGTAAAGGTGGAATTACCAAATCCAATCGAATGTGGTGTGAAATGACTGCTTCTAATGTAGCTTGTCATGGCTCGGTGAGGCAGACGAGTCTGACATCTCTCCAGATGGAGAACAGCTTGTGTTGTATAGTATTTCACGCGCGGGGCCAAGTCTGTAGTTCACTGTTTCTCTCTGTCGTTGTGAACACAATCAACCCGGTGACTGATTGATGGGATCGTGATTGTTTACAGGGTTGATTTCGGCGGTTTATTTTGGCTCGCGGCGCTGACCCTCGGCATTTGCGGCTGAGGTGTTTCTCTTCAACTTTGACCTTTTACGTGTGCGACTTTCGTTTTTCAGCCGTTCTGCCGAGTAAGGTCTTCATCTTCACCACGAGGTGGACTCGCACAGTTGGCACAGGTTTATTCCTGGTCAGCAGAGAAACATTTAGTTTAGCAAAGGTGTCCAAGACAGCTTTTCCCCCCTTTCTCCAACCACAGAGAAAGAAAACCACCATATCAAGCTCTCAATACTAAGGCAGTAAATTGAAGTCTGACTCTGGATTGTGAAAGTGTGGTGGTAAGTCTACATTTTTTTGCTGTGTGCAGGTCTTTTTCTGATTTAACTATGCAGTGCCTTATAATACTTACCTGATGAAATGTCAAGTGTGCCCCAAACCAAACCCCTTAGTGGCTTCTCCAAAAGAGTCCAGCATTTACAGAAGACCCACTTCTTGCCACCACATGAAGCTTACTGCGCCGTCTCGCAAAAAGACAAATGAGAAGAATGACAATTTTAATAAGAAATGTCTTGAGGCAAGTCAATAAGTGAGAAATCTTATCCTTTTGGCAGATTTCCTTCACTTGTGTAAAGAAAAATGCATTATCAGAACTGAACATGAGCACTTTCACTGCTTCCACCGTTTATTTGATGTAACGCCTAAACATTTCCTAATTAATTATACCCGTCGCTCTACTTTAACTGATAAGATTGGTGACTCTTAAACAATGCGAGTAAAGTAGAGCGAAAGTAAAGCAGGCAGGTAACCTACCTTCCTGTGCGCTCCATTGAGACGTGGCCCCTTTTCTTTGAGGAGAATAGACCTTGATTGGTGCTTCTGTTTTCTAATTGGCTAAACAACACATTCTGAAGTGCTGATTGTCCACAGGAACCCACCAGTTCATTGAGAGGTTATTGATTCTTAGCGAAGAGAAAAAGAAAAATCCTCCCATAGTTTCCCTGCGAGTGCCACAGACGGATGGTGCTTATTACATGAATAAGGATGTCGTTTGTTTCTTCCTCCAGCCGGTGCAAATCGTATTCATTCATTCAGCGAAGTGTAACCCTGCAAGGTAAAAATTACCTACTTATATTTCTGTTGCCTGCAGCGTCACAGTAGCCTACGTCTCCATTTAACACGTGTGGTCATTCCCCCTGTTTTTTTATGGCTTGATCCAAATAGACGCACTAACATGAGAATGTAAAATAATCTCTTTTGTGTTTTGCGTGTGATCTGTTGCATGTAGCCAACAATTATAGGTCAGATTTATAAAGGGGATTACTGTGTATCTGATACTTTACTGTTGGAGACGTTTGGCGGTAAATCCTGTGGATGAATGATGGATGCCAGTTGTCACTATGAACAGATGAGTTGGCAGGAACACACGCTGGCATGTTTTCCTGCTCAATGAGTTTTTAATTTGCGGTAACGACTTGACATCGGCAAATTATGGGTATTTGGAAATCAGAAAATCAGACCTCTGTGAAGGAGCGAAACAACTGTTTCATATACCTGATAGAAGAGTGCCGATAAATTGCTTGTTTTACTTTCATGCAGCTTTGTTTTTCTTCTTCATCTTTTTTGGGGCTTATTAAAATATATTATTTAGGTCCAGCTTTCCTTAAACAGGCCGACTTTTATAAGTACACAAAATACATAAAAGAAGGTGTCAGGGTAAGAAAAAGTGACATGAAGCATTAGTCAGTACAGCTTCCACTTTTTCTACTGAGCCGCAGTTATTAGACACAATTTGCCTTCATGGCTAGTTTATAGTATTTATTTGTTTAACACATATAATTATCCCTGATTCTCAGTTTGGCTATTGTTGCACATTTGTATTGTTTTCAGTGTAATTGGCTGTTGTTTTCATAGGCACTTTGTGTTTTACACTAAATTACAAACTTGGCTCTCACTCCGTGCAATTACAATTTCCCCTTTGAGAGCCGTGATTAAGCTATGCTTGGGCTCCAGACAAGGCAAGCTTTCTTATTGCAATAATCCAAAAAAAATCTAGATTTTACATGGAAATAGAAATTATTTAGAGTAGAAATATGAATGAAAAAAAAAAGCACTTTCTGAACAAATTACTCAAATTCCTGTCATCTCATGCTCAGTGTTGCCAAAGTCTAATAGTTTTTAAATATGCTGTCTGAGTATTGTTGGAAGGGACGCATGGTTAGCCCTGCCATCATCACATAATTATCATTATGAATGATCTCATGGCATTTAATAAGAAGACCTCTGGTTTTCTTCAAAAAGTAGCCTGTTTAACATAACATCCACGGTGTGATTGATAGAGAAAATGACAATTCAAAAAAATATTGCCTTTTTATTCAAGCAAGCCATCAGAACCTATTTTTAATCTCAACGTTGTCTTTTAAAAGTAAACAAACAACTGAAGGAACAATGGGCTGGGAGGTCGGTTCCTTCATCATTAATATGCAAATTCTCATGACCATTGACCAACAACCGCTGCAATGTACTGGTCATAAGATGAACCTGGAGTCAGCTGAGACTGAAGAAGTCACCTGGATGAGTGAAAACGCTACGTCCAGATGAACAGAATCAACTTTTGGGGATATTTAAACATGATCACAGGCGGGTCATTAGCTTCTCCTGAAAGGACACTAAAACTGGATCAAATCAAATACAAAAACCAACTAATAGGAAACGTAAATGTAGAAATAAGATGATGCTAAATTTGAAATAACAGTATTTCACAAGAAAAAAAATACAAGAAAAACGTGCTCCATGGTCTACTAGGTAAAGTGTCGCACCATCACCACACAGTCCCAGCTCCTGAGTATGGACTGTCTCCCTAAGAAGCTTGGCTTTCTCTTGTAATAAAACAGACCAGTGCAGAAAAGAAATCAATATCTAAGCGTTTCACAATTTTACATCTTTTGTGGTAGAAAGAATTGTTATATGTGTGTGTGTGTGTGTGTGTGTGTGTGTGTGTGTGTGTATATAAAAATTTTATTTTTACAAAGGAGCCCATTCTCAGACTTTGGTTTACTGTAAGGATGATTCAGCTGCAGCCACAGTGTAAAGTGGATTATTGTTTAATCTTTCAGTCTGTGGTTAATTGCCTGCTTTACTTCTCTTACTTTATTAAATCCATATCCTTTTGCGAGGGATTTCTTATGCCGGTGCATGTGCTATAGTCTGGATAGTTCTCCCATACAAATAAAAAAATAAAATCAACATCAGGCTTTTCTATATTCATGATTCTTAGAGTTGAAACAGAAAGCCTTGAAGGTAAGGTGCATTTGATCTCCAACACAGGTTTCATCACAGCATTGATGAGTGAGATGAAAGAATATCAGAACTGGTCAAACATCGTGTTCTTATTTAAAACATTGATCAAAGCATCGACGTGTTCCGTCCCAGTACAGGATGAAAACCCAGTTCTCCTCTGTGGGCATGCACAGCGTTATGGCCACAGCACAGTTACTCCCTCTGACAGCTCTAAACCTTCAAGCAGAGGTCACTCGCATATTCATAAACCTCAGCACAGATGACGTGGATGCCCAGTTCTAAATATTTTCACATGTGCATAGATATTGTGGTTTGTTGAGAATAAACAGCAACACAAATTATTTCAGAGTCAGCTGTTTCCTATATAAATAGCTCGTGGCAGATTTTGTATGATCCCAACGCAGAACTCGCTGCAGCATGACAAGACGATGTAAAATCTGGAGCAGCTGAGAGCGTTCACCTTGTCAACGTAATAAAAACCACAATGATGCAAGTTTAGCCGTGTGTGGTGCAACCGCTGTCTGATCTGAATCCGTCTCCTGCCATCTTTGTGCAGTAGCCAGCACTAGTTTTACTGGAAAATTCGCCTTAAGTCTCCTCGGGATAAACTGTGTTTCTAATATGCTACAGTTTTCTGCTTTTTCCCCTTTTTTAAAGAAATAAAGGATACTCTAAACTCCCCTCATTCACTAATGCTTAACAGGTCAGCCACACTTTCTAAGTAGAGAAGATCGTGTTGCATGTTTGGAAAAATGTGAAATAACAGGCGATGCCTCGTGGTGATTGTTAAGCTGATGCAGGTGAATAAGTTGTTCCAGGAATGCAGAAACACTTGCCTCAATCTTTCAGCAAAGATGACTAAATCTCATTTACGTCGTTCATAACTAGATGCACTGCTGTGGAAACATTTCCTGGCATAGCACCAGCATCAGTATTTTCTCTGGTACGCCTGCAGTGTTTGAGCTCATATTTACTGCGTTGTTTTCAGCAGCGCTGGTCTGTATTATAGGCTCAGGGCGATGTGTTTATGGCTGTTGGGACTGTGTTTATTTGTTCAGGATTTAGAGTTGTTTATTTGGGACCAGCAGCTTACAGTACGTCTATTCAGGCAATTTAGACATTTATGAGCTGGATATATATAAAAAAGAGCTTCATGTTCAGCAGACTTTACCTCGAGAGTTTTGGTATAGCTAAAACTTCTTTTGGTTTTAAGAAACTCGTGAAATTTCTGAGTTTGACTCAGAAGCAAGTAAAGGCATCCATTTTTGCTTCTAAATTAGAGTTCAGTGATTTGCTTAAAAATGTTACTAATCCAGGGTTAGTTTTAATTCACTAATTTGCTGCTCTAATGGGTACGTTTGCAGATATACTATCACTAAAGCACTTCTGGATGGATGCAAACTGCATTTCGTTGCCCTGTACCTGTGCATGTGCAATGACAATAAAGTTGAATTCTATTCTATTCTATTCTATTCTATACTGTATATTAGGGGTGGGGGAAAAAATTGATACTGTGTAGTATCGTGATATTTTGTTTGCTAATAATGTATCGATACAGGGACAGCAGAAATCGATATTTTGTTACAAAAAAAGTTTTTGTGCTCTGACTTCAAAGCATGTTGATCCTTTTTCTGAGCAAGAATCCTGACATTCCTTCACTGTCCAAATGTGTTTAACTTGTTTTTTGGCAGCAATAAACATGACAGTTTACTTATTTTAATTTAAGACATGTTTTATTTTAATTAAGTTTAAAACTTTTTTATTTAAAGTAAAATTATATTTTGTTTTAATTTACTTTCAAATTCTTCAGTTGCTGAATGGGCTGCATAGTTTTCATATTGCATAGTTCAGAATAGCTATAATTGTACCAGATGGTTGCATTCAGTTAAGTTGGACTAGACTGTAATACAAACCGTTCAGTTTGTCAACAATAAAACTGACTGAAATGAGAGAAAGACTGAGTGCGAGACTTTGATATTAGATAAAATCAATATTGATAAAGTTTACCTTTATGTACAGAATCTGAATATCGCAAAATATTTTTAAAAATTGCAATAATATCGTATCGTGCGTTAAGTATTGTGATAATATCGTATCGTGGGATATTTGGTGATTCCCACCTCTACTGTATATTGTGTATTTGGGATTACTTAACAATTTTAACTCTGCAGATTTCAACTGAAAGAATGCTTTGTGCTACTTGTGGTTATTTGCATTCAGCACATGGTTAATTAACGTACCATTAAACATGCAGGTTACCAAGTTCTGTCTCAGCTTTCATAGAATTTAATTAATCGAAGCAAAATGATCTTAAAATGGGCTGGTTAATCAGACATTGTAAGTCATTGTGTTGGCTCCCTACATCAAGGATAACTGGTTGCCTATAACCAGCTATCCAGTACGGCTGGTACTACATGTGGCAGGATCCCTCCTGGCTTTGTGAAATGAAATGCCAACTACAGCCCTGAGGCATAGCTGACTGGAAGAGGGGAAAAGGAAAACCCATGACCCAACAGGAAGATCAATACTACACGATAAAGCTGTGGAAATGTTGCTGCAGCCCTTTGTTCTCATTCAGCCTTTGCTATCAACCAGCCTTTTTACCACATTACAGCTGGAATCTAATTGCCAAAAAAGACAAACTTATATCAGTGACATAGGCCATTTGTTTTCACTGGCCATGTGGTTTTTCCATTCCAAGGCCGACAATAATTCTTTTAACTGCTCACCATTGTAAGTGATATCAAGGATATAAAATACAACGTGGATGCCCAAAATAGCCTTTTAATATCCAGCACCATGACATGGAATCACCACAAATAAAGGGAGACATCACACAGAAATCCCACATTAAAAGTTGCTGAAAAGATTCAAACTCAAGCCCGTCTTTACTATTAGAGATCGTTGAGCTCACATGTTTGGATCGTAGACTCATGTGGAGCAACGTGGTGTCCGTCCATTTTCCACCGTATACTGACATTTGCCTTCAGGCAAAGTCTGAATAATTTGTTGGTATAACATGAATAATACAAACAAAGGACACTGAGGCAGCGATGTTGTGGGCATGTTTTTTAAGTTTGGGTTCACCTTCATTTTGTCTTTGATCTATTTGTGGGTGCAGTGCACAGTCGAACCATGCAGTGTGGAATTTGGCAACATCATCTTCACAGTCAGCATTTCTCAGCCAAGAGAGGGGATAGGTCAATTGCAAGTGCACTTTTCAAGTCATAAAAATCCATATACAAGTATTTTTCTTTGGGGTTTTGAGAGAATTTTTCAGCCTCTGGAATGGCAGCTGAAGGTTTGGAGGGATAATAGCTCACTTTGCACCTCATAAAGTCCGTGAGCACACCTCAAGTGCTGCTGCTGAAGACCTTATGCTGAAGGTCTCTCAACTGACAGCCTCAGAGCAATCCTTGTAAGCTTTCAGAGGTGGAGAGGAGTGGTGTGCATCCTGTCTGCCTCCACACAACTGATACGTGTGTTTAACGTACTTCACCTTAAAACACACTTATAAGAATGATGAGACACTTCCATAAATTTAGAAAGTCATAGTTTAGCAGTCTTTTCCTTCTGGATGTCCACAGCTGCCAGTTGACTCTAAAAAGTGCCAGAAGGGTATTTCTTTGCCACAAATGCAGAAGTCTGGCTTAAACCCTCGGCTACTGAGCTGAACAAAATGTGTGTGCTGTGTGGCATTTTAACCCAGTTTGCATGACTTGAATTTTTAATATCTGCTGAGCTCCAGGAATGTACTCTGTTTCACTGAAATAACAGGGTTGGGAGACTGCAGAGTCTCATTGCATTTACTGCACTTGATTTTGTGGTTTGCAGAGCTTCGCTAACACCCACCAACATGTTTAGCACCGAGCTGGAATTGAACTTCGCTGAATGAATTATGACGAGATACACGGGCAAATGACCATTTGTTTGGTGCTTACTCTCACAGATGTGTACAGATTGGTGCTGTGTGAGTCTTTTGTTAAACTGCTCAAACGATTGGCAATACTGATTGATCATCTAAGCTGTAGGAAACACCAGAGACCAGCATTGGCTCTGATTAATGACCTTGATGTCACTTGCTTTGGTTTCATTGTTGCAAAGAACCGAGCTTTTCATCACAAAACGTGAAAATCATACTTAACAAGAATAAGAGTTTCTCGCCACGCTAGCAACTCTACGACAGTGCATGATTTAAAGCTAATCGAGTTCTTAACACACCCTTAGTTCATAATGAACCTCTGCTGAATACATTTCACGTTTGCCATTTGCAGTGTAAATGCCCATATTAAAAAATGCTTGTAGTAACACAGCAACCACAGGACACTTAGATCCATTTATAAATTCACACTTGCATTCACAAAGTTCATATAGTTGGCTAGCATAATTCAGCCCTCACCCCACTGAAAGCAGCTGTAAGCATCCCAGTTTACCCAACTGGGAGAGGAATTTTTGGAAGCAGAACATGAACAACTTGTTAGCCACCGACTCCGCCCTTGGTGGAAAAGGGGAAAAGTTGAAACTGGCACAAGCTACCACAGAACTAGCATTGGTGGAAAGGTGGGACGGAGGGTGTGAACTTTTGCCCAGTGGTGCTTTGGACAAGAACCAATATAAAGAAGCTAATATGCTCATGAATAGCAGGTACAATGCAGATAGATTAAGAAAGTGAAAATATGTAGGGCAGGGGTGTCCATCTCTGGGCCTCGAGGGCCGGTGTCCTGCAGGTTTTAGATGTGTCCTTGATCCAACACAGCTGATTTAAATGGCTAAATGACCTCCTCAACATGAGGCCTGGTAATGAACCAATCATTTGATTCAAGTGTTTTGACGCAGGGTGAGATCTAAAACCTGCAGGGCACCGGCCCTCGAGGCCTGGACCCCTGATGTAGGGAGACGTGCTCCAAACTTTGTGTTATGTTCTAGTTTTTGTTGCATTTCAATCTAAAGTGAATTTGCTAAAGAGGCTCCCGAGAAACATTTCATAGATTTTTTTTTTTTATGTTTGGACGAAATGTTGTGCAGGTTGATTAAAACATCACGCACCATGACAACACCTGTAACATTATTCTAAAAAGAAAAATGTATTTGTCTGCTCTTGGGTCATAAGTTAAGATATAAAAGGGAGGTGATATAGAGAATGTAGTATGCAGCCAAAAATGTTTGACTTAATCATAATTCTGGATTATATATGACTTACTAGGTAGGAGGCTGAAATGAATCCATCCTCCCATTTTTAATTCACTGACTTGTTTTAGGTCAAAACGAGCATAAAACCCTGCAGGTTCATATAACTGAATCCCACTGTTTTGTTTACATCTTCTTACCATTTTCCAGACCCTGAGGCAGCTTTTGGGTGGTTTGGGACACTTTGTTTGGACGACTAAAGCTCTCTAACTTAAAATATCTTAAAGTCAGTCACTTCACAACTTAAAAAAACACAATAGCTTGTGAGTATGGATACATGTTAGTCATACAATAGGCTTGAATATTTCATCACTACTTGCTCTTGTGAGAGCATCACAAACAGAGCCAGTGCAATTTCTCAGCACCTCGCCGTTTTGGTCAATACCACGCGTTAAACGCGCACTTTCTGTCAACATGGTATTTTTGAGATTCTGGCTTTCCCGCTCCTTCACGAGGAAATTGAGTTGACACAGTGAATTTCTTTCCATTTAAGCAACCTTAATACTTAATGCTGTTTTGTCTGCCCCTGGGGCCCGCTGAGTGCGCTTTGCACTTTTTCCGAGCTGGCACAGATTCTCATTACCTCTGGAAAAACTTCCCGTGCTCATGTAAAACAGTGTAACCTGAAGCTTGAAATATTTTGTGGGAGACTTAACATCGTCCGCAATCTGGTGTAGGTGCTCCCGCTTCCCAAGGCGAGTTGGATAGAAACAGTCCAGCAGAGGACGTAAAAAGAAACGGCATCTGTTACCTTTTAACACCTTTAAAATCTGGACAGATTAGCATCTTTGTTTTCTCAAAATACCTTTTGTTAAAATAAACATTGCAGTTACTTTGGCCTCTATCGCCTCACATGTAGCAGATATCAGGAAATGTGTAACTACTGTAAGCACTCTTTGCAGAGGTGAGGTTACCTGGGGAGGGCACAGGACTATCAGCTGCGCTGTTCTTGCCCATTCCACAGATTTTCTACTTCGACGCTTTATTTATGAACATCTTTAAGGATCGAGTCGTCTCCAAATAAACGCTGATGACACGGACCCATCAAAAGAACGGAATCGCAATATGTTTACAAGAAATCATCTGTTGTGTGCTGAAGGAAGTTATTTCTTACTCCCTGGTGAGAGAATCTATTTCCACCAGCAACTTGTCACGCCGGAGCCACCCGAACAGAAAATCTAATCCCAGCCTGCTGGATAATGGGCCTTTGAATCCTCGAGGACCAGCGATAGCAATTGCCTCTGAGTTCATTGGAAAGCAGTTAGAATTTAAAAATGTGTGTTTGTTTGGGTGTACTGTTGCTGTGTGTGTGTGTGTGTGTGAGAGAGAAATGGAGCTTATGTGAGTAGATGCTTGTGTGTGTGGTTTTTTTTTTATGAGCTCTTTTGAGTGATTTCCCAGCGAGGGTGCGTTTTACAGCTGGATTCCTCCAGGATGAGTCTGACTTTTTGATTGAACAGCCCCACGGCGGCCTCTCAGTCCCCAGTCTAATGAGGATCACGTCTAACAGGTGGTCCCTCAGAGCACGGCGAAAAGAGGAATTAGCGGGTAATGCTTGTTTGCTGTGTGTGCGTAGAGACGGTTATTTATATTCCAGTAGCAAAACGTTTTTTCTGCATCCAGTACGAAAATGAAATCATCAATACGATATTTCTTGGACCGTCTGTCTGTCCAAGTTCTATACTATAAACGCTCAAGAAAACCTGAAAGGTGCTCTGTGTGTTGGCTGATGCTATTGACCACTGTGTGAGCAGGGCCGTGAAAACGCTGCCTTTTTCCCCGCCTCCAATTTGGACGCATTACAGCAAATTTTATACAGGCGCAATTAAAAGTGTTGCTGGAAATGTGGTACAAGTGTTAATTGTTTGCAGTTGCAATTCCAGTTTATTCACTTGTACACAACGTTCGTTTGACTTCACAATAAGTGTAAAGTGTTTGCGTGATATTAAGCAGTAATTGTGTCACACTAAGCAGCTACAAATTACTAACATACAGTACATAAAGCTGTTTCTATAAATTTCACAGTAGAGAGTACAAATGTTGTTGTTTCTCCACATTAATGCGATAGAAAAAGAAAAATGCCACACACGTAGCTCGCTGTTGTTTTTTAGGCGTTTGCTTTTACAGATTCATGTAGTCACCGACCGCAGCCGTTTAATCATGACTCGAGTATGCAGGGAATCAGAAACAAAAGCATATGTTTAGCAGGCCTTTTGTGAGATCATGAAATGATGGTGTGTTAGAATGCGCTCGGGGTGGGGTAGAGTTATATGCCCCCCTCTCTCTGGTGTTGCTGCTGCAGAGGACTTTTAATGCTATCTGATTTGAAAGCTTGTGCATAATTCCCATGGGGTTGTGGTTTGTAGGTCATTGTGCCATTATGGTTTGTTCCTGGTCTGTCTGAGGCAGGATGTATGCATGCGCCTGACTGTGTGTCTGGATGTGTGCGGGTGGGGGGAGGGGGAATGGGCACGGATGCTTCATCTCCTTGTCTGGTTAAAGCATCGTAGCTTCTCCATACGTGGAAACATCCAACCCACCCACCCGCCGCCGCCACGGGCTTGACCCACAAATCCCTCCTTCTAGGCAACAAAGGGATTATGGGGGGAATGGACTAATCTACTTCTGCGAATTTACGTATTTTGGTGTTTACCGCACAAACCTGGCATAGGCTTAATGTTAGAGTGGGAATAAACTGTTGCAAAAGTTGTTTGTATTTACAGTTTTTATTCTTTTTATTACCCAAACCTACAATTTCTGTGTTTTGTGCTTCCTGTGCAGGTGAAGGAAAAAAGCCCACTGCAGTTCTAATCTGAGAGCCTTTGTTTTCTTTATTTGGGATACTTGAGAAGGAACACTGGGCTTGTAAGGGGCCACCTGCAATAACAAATTACTCCCCAGTGTCTAAGAAACATCCAAAAGCAGCACTCTGGATGATTTTTGTCTTGATTTATTAATATTCTGCATATGCCCGAGTGTACTCCATGAATTATAGCTAGAGGTGCTGCAAGATGAAAATATACCTTTGCGAACAGCTTCCCAGCCAATTATATTCAGTAGCACATACCAGAAATGACAGTTTGTTACTCGGACGTATACTTGGAGAGCACCTTTCACCTCAGAATGGTATTTCTGGCCTGCTAACCTCAAGCATCTTTGATCTCCTCTTTCGGTTTATATCTGGATGTCGTGCCTTTATCTGACGGCGAGGTGGGAGTGAAATGATAGCGAGTGAGGGAGGCTGAATAAGGATGAACGTGTCACCTCGTCTTAGGCCAGACAGATTGCGCAGAGGCTTTCGAGGTAGCTGGCTCTGCAGTGTTGTTTAAATGTTCCTGTCTTGATGGTGTGATACAGCATCTCCCAGGCTAATTCAGACAGTCCAGAGAGAAATAAGCCATGCAGCAAAGGTTAGCACGCTGGAGTGACTGGAAGCAGATACAGTGAAGTCTTCTTGGCTGGGGTGACTTTATTGTTCTTCCCCAGAAATTCCCAGACGGTTGGAAATTAGCCTGTATGTTGTTTGCACAAACTCTAAAATGATTGTTTCCCCTCCACATTTGGCCTTGTGATGAAAGATGTGTGTGATACTCTGCTGGATGATATTTATCTTGGAAGGAAGAGCTTTGATTCTGCACCACAGGAAGAACATGTGGGCAGTTTTTCTTTTTATGTTGCACACAGCCGGATAGCGTTTGACTCATTTCCAAACTTAATCCCAGATGCCGGACATGGGTGGTCACACCCTTGGTAATGTTTCACAATGGCCGTTTAATGCCTGTTTTTTGTAAACCAGATATTGTTTTTGTGTTTGTTTATTTAACTGGCTGCCCACAGAAGTTAGCACTAAACTCTCATATAGGTGTTTCCTTTCCAAAGGATGCGACCCCAGAGA
This sequence comes from Copadichromis virginalis, assembly GCF_057382275.1. Lineage (NCBI taxonomy): Eukaryota > Metazoa > Chordata > Actinopteri > Cichliformes > Cichlidae > Copadichromis > Copadichromis virginalis. Next base: position 3,753,798 of record NC_140624.1, on the reverse strand, counting down.
TGCTCCCGTCCTTTATGCCTTCCATGATGAAAGCCAGACGGTGGGGGTGGAGCAAAACAATGTGGATCATGATCACATACTGTAAATACATGAAGACAATCCATTTGACCAAATCTGTTGTTTAAAATAGGCATTACTCTTCGTTACTTTTAGTTAAAGAAGATGATCTCTGTAAGATCAGAGCCTTCTTCTGTAGATGTGGGCGACTTTCTTAAGCTGACCGCCTTTTTGAGGTCTTCATCATAATATTCTGTAACAATATTTCTTGCCCACTTCATGATAAAATCACCTCATGGAGATCTTCGTGTCCATGAACCTGGGACTTTTACAAAACACTGGAAAAACAGACAGAAAATAGCTTTAAAGATAAAATGAACAAATTTACTCCTGTGTTGTTTTTCTGTTTAAAAAACTGTCTCAAAATATCCAGTTGAGTCGTTTTTTCATTAAAAAAGTATCTTAACAGAATTTCCAGTTTTTGTTTTGTCTGACTTAAACGTCAGTTCTGACTTATCTGCAGATATCATCTGACACACAGCCGTGGCCTGTTCGTGAGCCGATGGCCCTGAAAGATGCAGATATGGTGGCCTTTTAATAACTCCGAGGCCTCTCGCACAAGCGTGAGCCTCCCTGCTCCCTCAGCTCCTCTTTGCGCTCCGTATGAAATGAAAGGCCCTCTGGTGACTTGTTGATCTTGTTACTCAGAGTGTGAACGCACGGTTAGAATGACTTGTTCACTTCTTTTTTTTCACTCAAATGCAATTATGAGTAGCACAGACTTTAAAACTGGAGCTTTTACAGCTGCGTAACATTAAATATCATATTTTACAGCACTGAGACACACGACCATATCCAAGAGCAAAAGGCATTTTCCATGTTGCAGTTTATTTAACCTTATCTGAGTTGAATTAAGATGGCTGGCTGAGCTTCCTGAGCACATCCAGGCTACACTGAGGCATCCATCACTCTGTGTAATAAGCCGTTGAGTGCTGCTTGAAGTGTGCGTGTGTATTTGCAACACAGTGCTCAGTGCTGATGGATACCCAGTGACACTTGTAAGATACGGCCTAAACATCCAGGACGAGGACTGCGGGATCTCATGAGCAGCATCACCAGCCCTCTGCTCTGTGAACTGTTAGCAGCGGATAATGCGGCTCTAAAGCCTCTTGTGTAAGTGACCTGATCACCAAAGGCAGGGCAGGAGGGGACAGCGAATGACGTAAGTGTCCTCCCATTCTTCCTTCCAATTCTGCTCCGTTTTCTGATCCCGAGCACTCGAGAGGTCAGCTGCTCCTTGCCGTTGACCCTAATTCCTTAAGGAAAGGTTTCCTGGGAAGAGACACTTCTTGCTCCCTTCCCCCTTTTTGGCAGATGACCTGGAAACGGTACGGAGAGCAGCTGACGCAGACGGAGACTGCAGACGAGGCACTGAAGTGCCTGAACCGCTGGTTTTATGGTGTGATGAGGGACATTGTTCCATCTGTTTCCTGCTCCTGAAGGCTGCAGCATTTGCAGGCAGATCAGGATGAAGACAAATGAATAAACGGAAGGATGAGTCATCGCTTTATTGTCATGTTATGACAAGTGTTTCTGCTTGAGCGTGTGAGGCTGGAAATATTGACAAGGCTGTTAAATAACGTTGAACATGTTTGTTTGTCAAGGATTTCTATAAACGAATGGGACAAACAATGGGCAGCGTCGCTGACGACGTGTCTTCCTATAACTCGGTTTCCGTTGTTGGCTTCATGCTAATTGTTGTTCTCCCTTCCGAAAGCCATTTGCTTATTAGGTAGGTCTTCTTCTTTCAGCTCGTCGTCTACCTCTGCACTCAAACCCATCTGTCTCTTTCTCTCACCGCGTTCTCTCGTCTTTCTTCCCCCAGCACCTGTCAAATCTATTGTCCTCCTCGGGAGAAGAGTAAACCCAGAGAGGCATGCTCCTGCGACCTGTTGAATGGCCCTCTCCCAACAGGGCAGGTTCCTTTGTTCCTTGAGCCTTTCTTACCAAGTCTTGAAGCAATCAGGAAGGGGGCATCCGTCTTTCCATTGAGGGAGGCGTGGTCCTTGCTGCTTGCTGGGTGTGATTACGGACCACACATGGTCGTGCTCCAGTAACTCACCAAGACCGGGGGCCTCGGTTTGTGGGCACAGACCCCGACTCTGCCTCCTCTCCTTCCAGCCAGCTTCATAAAGCACTCTTCTTCTCAGCCTTTTGTTAGGACCCTTTCACATAGCTGGAGCTATGCGGGATCCTTTGTCCTCCTATCTGGGGGCCCGGTGCCCCAGCGTCCACTCCCTCAGCTTTGTTCAATCCACCTACAATATGTCACCAACAAGTATTTCAGAAATGCAGTGAATACATGTCTTTCTGTCACAGTGAACAGAGCCTAAGTAAAGAAGAGGGGAAAAAGGTTTTTAGCTTCATGTTGCTCTGCTGATGATTGGGGCTGTTTATTGAGATGAGCTGATAGCATTGATGTAATAAAAGGACTAAACTACCATCTCCTTCGTTGTTTTTATGATGCTAGTGAATAAGGAAATTCAAATCTCATGTACAATTGCACTTCAGACAACGTCGCAGCCCGCATCAGTACATAACTCCCATCACAGCTTTTTTGATCAAACCTGTAGACATATTTATCGTACTTGCGTGAATTAAAAAGCCAAAAAAACAGGCATCAGTCTTGCGTCTGCGTCCTTTATATCTGTCCCTCATGTCTCCACGTTTACTGCGGTGTCTGACTTTGCAAGCATAAATCTTTATGTGCAAAGTGCAAACCTTATTAAGTTTCCTTTTTTTCCTTGTATCTGCAGACTGGAGCCTTTTGATGTTTGACACAAATGTCAGTCAGGTTTTTTTCAGTATATTGCTAATTTAGAAAACTTCTGTCAAGGCCTGCAGCTAGCACCGGTTATTAACACGAGGCATACGGGATGTTAATTTATGTCACTTTATTTATAACCTTATTCTTATTTTAGAAGGATTTCTCTGTAGATATTTTAAAACTGTCATTTTATGGATCTCATTGAGTCATTTACCGGTTTGCTCTGGTTTACCATACGAATGGTTATGACTTATTGGTGCTGCCAGTCTGGCTGAAGAATAAAGCACAGCATACAGTTGTTCATTTCATCAGACCTCTGCACCACATGGTCCTTTATTGTTTCGCGGCTAACCAGAATTACACTACAGAGAAACCTCAAAGAGAACTTGGGTAGAAGAGACCTTGAAAAAAAGGATTTCTTGTTTAACCCGTTCAGGTCACTGTGCTGTCGGCAGCATTCAACGCAGTTTAAAACATACATTTTTAGCGTGTAAAATGTTAAACTCGCTTTACTGACCAACATTTCATTGCCAGACACGGTCTGTGACATCACACCATCTTTTACAAACTTTTGTAAATCTGTAACATTTATCTTTTATTTATTTTAAAATATGAGCTTACCACAGGGAAAATGATCCAATCGAGCAACTCCCCCTGTGGAGTCACATGGCTGATTATTTACGCAGCCTCTTTAGCAACCAGATCCGCCCTTAGGACAGAGACTATAGATTGATGTTGTGTGATACCTGCTCTCAGACACCCACCCAAACACATCGATTTCTGCTCACGTTAGTTCAAAGCCCGCTGACCTAAAGCTAACGATTAAAGCTAACGATTAAAGCTAGTGATACAGCCTCATCAACTGTTACTTTATTGATATTATTTCAGTGTTTTGTATTTTGTAACCCGGGAGTGTCTGTGTTCAACAGCTGGCTTTGGAAAGCCTGGTAATGCTGACTGTTGCAGAGCAGCTCAGCATCTTAGTTTGGGATTCAATTTAGCTCGACAAAGGGAACTGAAGAAAATTGCCTCTGAATGTTATTGACTTGGAGAAAAAGATTAGCTGTGGAAAGTCTTTTGTGGAGCAGTGACAGCAGCAACAATACAATACAGAGAAGACATGAAGAAGACATGGCAGGAAACAGTACTGTTAATAGAGGAAGTTTCCCATTTTTTGCTATTTCAAAGCACAAAGATTAGATTAGATTGTTATGCTTAATTTTATGGGTCTTTCTCTGTTTGCTCTGGTAATTGTATCAGTGTAGCAGTATTCTTTCTTTTGTGATTAAAAAAGAAAAAAAAAAGATTCATTCATCCATTTTCTTACCACCCGTCTAATTCAGGGCCATGCTGGGGGTCCGGAGCTCATGCTACACGAGAATGGAGCAAGAGGTGGGGTATACTGAGAAAGACCCACAGTCCATCACAGGGCTCACACAGAAAAGCAAGCAAACATACTCTCACACCTTTGGACTACTTAGAATGACATGCATATATTTAGACTGTACAAAGAAGCTGGTGTGCCCAGGCACAGGGAGATGATGCAAGAGTTCACTGTGCTAACCGCTGCCACCCAGGAGAAAACAGGACTGTCCAATAAAATCAAGGTGAGATAAGTGAATTTGAAATTATTCACCGTGTCAGTTGAGTGGGGTGAACGTTTTGTACGAAAATCTTCTGTGACACTGGAAAACAAAAAAGGAACTGTGTGTGGACAAGCTCCTCAGTAATAATTGAAGGTATGGCTTAACTGTGCCCCATCAGATTGTTTACTTGTGTTGATTTTTGCACTTTCGAAGTGGAAAAGTAAATGAGGAAATTCAGGGTCTGTAAAAAGCACAGTCCTCGGTTAAGGAGTCAGTGCGGTTTGTGCGATTTAGTGGCTGTAAAAATTCAAATGCGTAAATGAGCCTCTCACAAAAATCCAAATTGACACCATGTGGAAGACAAAGCATTTAAAAACACATAAGAGGCTATTTGGGTTTTTTCGTGGTTATGTTTATGAGTTTACGATGCAAAGCAGTCTCACGCAACGGAAAGCAACGCTGGAGATATTTATGGTAAATGGTAAATGGCCTGTATTTGTATAGCGCTTTTCTAGTCCCTAAGGACCCCAAAGCGCTTTACATATCAAGTCATCCACCCATTCACACACTGGTGATGGCAAGCTACAATGTAGCCACAGCCACCCTGGGGCGCACTGACAGAGGCGAGGCTGCCGGACACTGGCGCCACCGGGCCCTCTGACCACCACCAGTAGGCAACGGGTGAAGTGTCTCGCCCAAGGACACAACGACCGAGACTGTCCTAGCCGGGGCTCGAACCGGCAACCTTCCGATTACAAGGCGAACTCCCAACTCTTGAGCCACGATCGCCCCTTATTTACAGTGAGCTCCATTTGTATTAACAGACAACTTCAGGCCACGGAGATGAGCCTCGTTTTATTTCAGTCATTTTTTCCCATCTTCCATATTCATGGACAAACCTCGTTTATCAAGCAGAAGCTGAGACTGTTGTTGATCTTCAAAGTATTAACTTCAGCAAACGAATCTTTCGTTTCCAGTTTCAGTTGAAATTAATAACAGATTACTCTTCATCACTGTGCACAGCCTTACACTCACACTGGTTATCTAAAGGGAAGCAAACACTAATGCAGTCCAGTCTGTCATAGACAGATCTGTGCTGAGTCCTGACGGAGCACCGGAGGCCCATCCCTCCACATTAACACCGACAGCAGCCTCATTACTATCACGTGGCTGTTGATTTGGGCTCTCTGTGAATCTGCTACATGTGCATTCAATTAGCACTGGAGTCCAAATGGGAGCACTAAGAAAGGCTGGGTTGAGAGCAGTGTGAGAACACTGGCCTGTTGTCATAGTATCTAATCAAATTAGTCAGCGCTGCATCCTTGAATGCTGCCATTCATTAATGCAGTGATTCTTTATATATTTAAATTGTTGACTGCAGCATGTTTACTACATATAAGGCCCCGCCCTCTGCAGCTTTGTCATATTTGTTCGCATTTGATTGATCGCAAGACTTCTTGAAAATAGCCACTAACCGCTATGCCCAGAGAAGACGGGCTCTGTGAGCACGGCTGCATTAAAGGAGCTTCTTCATATTTAAACAGACATAGCCGTGAGATCTGAGACGAGGCGCAGCTGGTTCTAATACTGAAGATATAAGATGCTAGGGGTACTAAAGATGTCTTCTCCTTTCTGCTCTGTTGGCATTCTCAAAGGCCCTTCCTGCTATTAAGCTCCCCTGCCATAAACATCACTGAACAGAGGTCTCTGCAGTGATGCTCCGTGATTCATGCTCAACCTTCGGGGCTGCTGAGTCTCGTAAAATGCCTTCGTGTAAAAAGGGAAGTATGATGGCAAAACGCTAGATAGATGAGCAAATGCACTCATGTGTTGCTTTTCTGCATACATGAACTCTTCCACAGGATTTTTCCATCTTGCTGTGGTTGTTCCATCCATCTGATGTGGGCTGGAATGAAAAGCTCCATGCTTCATCATACTCCCAACCCGAGCGAGAATGCCTAAATAGCCCAATAATGGCTGAAGGGGTCGTATACGCAAACTGAGGAAGAGTAGGTTCTCTGCTGCTTCGCAGTGTGAAAGATGCACCCTGAACACGAGAGAAGGAACAAGTCAAACTAATTTATTACCGTGTGCCCAAGAAGGTCAGAGCACGACAAAAGCCCCCTGTTGTGAGGAAGAGTGCTGTGAAGTGGCCCCCTCCAAGCAGGGCCTGTGTGACTACCACGGCATTAGACATGGGTCAGCGTTGGGGGAAAATGCAGTTGGAATAGTCTGAGGATAACAATTTTAGTCTTGTTGGGCTGTGACATTTATTTTAAAACACTCAGTGGAACTAAACTTAATGGAAACATTTCCAGATTTTGTCTTAATTTGGTAAAAAGCCCAAAAAGACGCCGCGCGATTGAATGTTTCAGATTAGCACTGACACTTTAAACATGTTAACATGCTAAAGCGAGCAGTTCCTTACAGAACAGTCGACACAAAAGAGAAGAGTTAGTGCTTGAGAAAGAGAGGGATGTGTGTGAGAGAGGGGAGTACAGGGGTGACCCAGCAGCTCTTTGCTGTCTCTCTCAGCCCTGCACATGCTGACAGATTTATTAGATGCAATAATCAGAGTTTATATCACTCAGCTCTGCACGGGCAGCTCCTCATAATTGTCTCTTGCACCTGGAATAAACCATAAACATCACACAACTTTACACTTGGCCCGAAAATGTGACATTTAGATGATTTACTCAGAATTCTGTGGCTTTGGACAGTGATTGAGGGTCCGTGTTGTCTTTTGAAGATCGCCAACATCATTCTTTAAAACGGAAAGACAATATTTTATCCTTGTGATGCATTTTTTCCCTGAACCGAAGCTATTTGGGGAAAATTTTATTTCTGTTTTTAAATGCACAGGTTAGTAAGCACACCCTTGGGATGCAGTACTAGATTGGCCGGATTCTTATTTTGTCAGTTCTGTTTTGGCCAAATAGAAGTGTGATTCACTGGTTGGTTCGATGGTTTGCTGAGCTGATCAGTATTCAGCTCACACCCTGCTGTGGCCATCCTGTACCCCACTGAAAGGCTGATCAGGGATGCTAGGCAGCAGGCAGGGGTATTCAGTGAGCTCTCTGCAAGCTCACTGGACGAGCCTGGCCCACTTCAGACTCAGTGTCCCAGTGTTTGCTTGTCTACTGTGCCATGAAATGGAGTAAGGGTCCATGACTGTGCCAGTGAAGCAATGCAAATACACTGCTCGGGGGGAAGACCTGGGGAGGCTTAGGAGTGCTGCTGGGTGATTTGGACACAGTGTTACTTGCTACACTCTGAAGACCACTTAGATCCTTTTGAATGAGTTTGTCTTTATTTTTTTATTGTGTGTGCATATTAAACATAGTTTTTAAACTTTAAGCGCAGATTAGAGCAAACTATCCACAGTACTGGAGTGCATGTCCATTAGAAGAAAGTAAGAATATAGATCAAAGGAAACGGGCAATATAAACTTGGGTGCACCACCAGTAATTAAACTCTTCAACATACATAGGAGACTGTAGAGCTAGGCTCAAATTATATCCACGTAATTGGCAGGAACCACGATTTCCCTCATCTCTAGCCGCCACTTTGCCTACAAAGCCACCGGCTCATCCACCCTTACCCTCATCAATTAAAGTGACTGAACGGGATCCACAGTAAGGAGTGACAATGCTCTTAATTTTCTTTTAATATTTATTGAACTTGTTTCCAATTTTCAATTCTTATCAATTACATTAAAATGAAGAAGACTGAAATATCCGTAATGTTCACTCGGGCCGTTTTAAGAAATGGTGTTATAAACATGCTAATCACATGTGTCAAGTGGAAGAAAGAAGCTATTCATTCATGACAATGGGGATTTTATGGTGGGCCCCAGCAGTGTGTTGGCTTCAGCAGATACCCCACAATGGCACTGGCTCTGTTTGTCTTCTTGAACTGTCGTCTCTTTTTCATGCATAATCTATGAAATCAGTCACTGGCTCTTTTAAACTGCAGTGATAATGAAATTTGGTTTAAGATGCAGAATGTGTGGGGATGTAAAAGCAAGCCAAATCAAATAACTTGTTTTTGCTCAGCTGAAATTACACTTACACGTTCTTGTTAATATTGTTTATAGATTTATTGTAGATCCCTGTTGTTGATGCTTGATTTGGCAACGATTTTACGCCAGATGCCCCTCCAGATGCAACCGTCCCCATTTATCTGGGGTCGTAACCAGCTCTATTTATTTCTTTATTTATCCTTCTAGTCAATTAAAAAGTAGAAAACGCACTCATGCATATACGAAGTGTAACCTAGTGGGAGAATGACCGGGTAGCGTGCTCATGAGAAGGAAAACTGGAAAGAACGTTTGGGGAACAGAGAGTGGGCTACCACTGCGTCTGAGTGGGGAGACCGAAAATACCAGTGAGCTTCGTTTAGATATCGAATCTCCACGATGACATAAAATTGGCAGATCTTCACCAAACTCTCTTCTTTTTACATGCTGAAATCTTAATAAGTATTTTATTCTGAAAGGGTAACTTTGTCTCCAGTGTACCGGCGTCCAGGCTGAGAGTTCTTTAGTCTGATCTTCATCACCTGATTGAATTAGAATCCGATGAGAACGCCTGACTCGTACAAAGATTCCTCTTACTAGTAAAATTCAAGTGTTCCACTTTGTAAAATTGGTTATTGAAATGCTTCCTATTTGCTTCTTGAGTGCTGCTGAATATTTTTTCTTCATAGGCATACGAGGCACTTGGTACTTTACAAAAACCTTTACTCTTGTGTAATTTATTTCTGGTCACATGCCCAGCCTGGATGCATTCTGTGGGGAGAATGGTTTGCCTATTTTTATGTCATTTTCCTTCAGGCTTTGGAGGATTTAAAAAAGGAGGGGGGGTGGGGGGGGGGTTAGTTTGGTCATACAGCTGTGTTTCCCTCATGGCTTCATCTCAAATTCATTGAGTACTTGTCATCAGGATTTTCCCTTTACATGTCCTTGGATTTCAATCTCCTTTTTAATATCCAGGCTCGTCTCCTATGTGCTGCTTAGTCTCAACCATAAAGAGCCAATCAATCTTGAATGTTCGATGGCCTTACGTGGAATCCTGCAGTCATTAGATGTGGATATTTTTCTCCACCCTGCTCCTTCTGCATTCTTATTATACATGAAATTGTTCCAGTAGCTCTTCTCTCTTGATCTGCCTAAGAGAGTAAGGAGATGGGGAGATTTCTCATGGATGTGCTGCTTTTATTCTGGGTTTATAATTGCATTGTGTGGTCATAGCAGACCTCTTCCAAGGCCGGTAGTCCACTCATCTTTAATATGTAATTTGTAACCAAACCCATGATAATAATCTTTGCTTCCAAAACACAGCATCAAAATGGGATTTTTCCCTGGCTCGTGACCCCTCGACCATATCTCACAAAATTCAGCCTTGTAGGTTCTCGCAGACAGGTAGACACAAAGAAAAGTAGGGATTTTTTTTCTTTCTTTCCAAGTCAACCATGAACAAAGAGTCTTTGACAAACCAGAAGGACTGACTGATGTATACGAGAATCGGTCCGTGCCCCGGCAGCTTTCAGAAGTGGTGTGAGAATGGAAATGATAATTTTTGTAAAGCGACGAGGAGGAGTTAGTCAGGCATGTGATATAAACAGACTCCATGCTGTCTTTATTTTCTCAGTTCAGCGGGGTCACACACACATTCTTGTTTTGGTGACCTTACACTTTTCTAAAAATATTGAGTTTAGGAAATGTTTTTAACATCTCTCAGGTTTCTAGTTTCACCACAATTATTCCAATTGGTCGCAGCATGCGTAGTAGAACACACACTCCAGGCTCACGAGCCTTAACAGCCTTTTTCTTCTTGTTAAATATTTCATGCTGTGTAAGTAAACACGCCGTTTCGTAAATAATCAAAAACTTTGCTCATATAAAAAACAAATCTCAACAGGGATAAAAGCGCAGTTTCTGACACGACCCTGTTTCAGTCCACATTCTGACAAGAAAACAAATGTGACCGATTAAAGCACGTGAATGAGATCCAGACAACTTGTGGAGGAACTGAGGATGGTAGCCAGAAGCAGATGATTGAGAAAGAGTAATGGGAGGTAGAAAAGTTTTTCTGAGGCTTCTCTTGTTAGTGGCCACATGATCCGTCTGTTCCTTCGGGAGTCGGAGTACAGGCTGGCGGTTGGAGGAGGAATGTGCTCTCGCCTGGAAAAGGCTCGCAGTGCACAGAGAGGTCCTTCCTGCTGCCAGCTCTACCGAGGAATGGGCCCAGCCAACAACAGAAACTGAACCTTCCTCTCCAGCTGGCCTCTTAGCTGGTGCAGCAATGGGGCTTCGTGATGATGATGATGACAAGAAGCAGTGGATTTATAATTAGAAATACACCGGAGAAACTGACCGTATCCAACCGTGTTCATTTATTGGGCGTGTTTGTGTAGTTGTTGCAAAGTGGATTGTGATGTCACACCTCCTCTTTCTCTGTATTCCTCGATTCCCTGCTTGTTGAGTGTGTTAGGTGCTCACTTGCCTCTGTGACATATAAGAAAGAGACAATCTCAGAAGTGAGCCCTGGCACGGTGGCTCAGTGGGTCTTTGCCTGCCTCACATCGGCTTCTGTCTGTGCTTTGCTGCCAGAAAAATCTGGTGTGGTTTTGAGGCGATATATATTCTATCTGGCCTCTTTGGCTCCACCGCACTATGCAATGGAAAAAGAGTACACTCTATCCAGAATGGCTTTGAGATGTAATTGAACCATAATGCCTCTTATGTGAGGATTTTGCAGAGGAATGAAGATCTCGCTTGACAAATGGGCCAGAGAAAACGAACTGGCGTATCTGAGGGGTGAAGTGTAGAGTTGGGATACTGACTCGTGAGCCTGCTTCTTCAGTGTGACTGGAGAAGATTGGGAAAAAATCCAGTCATTTGTCTGCTGACATTCAAGGCATTTCTATTATATCCCTGTTGATTATTTCCATGCCCTTTCCAACATCCTGCAGCCTGTAGTTTCCTTAGATCCATCATAGGTGGAGCTATTTCTGCTCACCAGTTTCACAGAGACTGGGTGATGGATCATTTTGTGATTTGATGAATGCTGAAGTGCACCTCACCAAACTTCTCATGAGCTTTCTGCTATTGAGAGCTGGGCTTGTGCCAAGGTGTTCTGCTTAAAGTCTCAGAGTGGCCGAGGAAGCAGTTCATTACCTTTGAGACAACTGGGTTTTTATACATAAATTCTTCTCAAATTTGTGTTTATTTTAATCATATATTTAAAAAAACTGCTCGTCATGAGGTGTTGAACACTCCGTCTCACCTTCTCCCATCTGTCTCCAGACTAATCGTGTGTTAACCGTGAGGAGAGATTACAATGGGGTGCACTTGGCTTGTTATCACCTGTCATGCACCACCTATCACATTTGCAATTACACCGCTACGCTTTTTTTGATGTCTTTGTTTGATTTGAAGAGTCGATAAATCATCAGCAGATAAAAAGCAGCAGAGGTTTGACGAGCTGTCGGACACTTTGTAGTGTGACAGAAGAGATAGGAAATCAGTTTACATCTATGTAAGGACTCCCGTAGGGAGAAATGTGCCTTCCTTTGCCCCTTACTTGACCCCTGTCGGCCGTGCCCACAACCACTGACACACAGCTTGTGGCTAATGTAGCAGCATTAGGATAGGTCATGTAGCTTCAACCCTGTCAGGGGATGTCTAACTGGTCTTTTATTTGGTGGCCACGGCTGCCAGCAGAGGCCAAAATTACACATTAAATGTTTTAATTTGTACTTACTCATGGACACTTACCTCGATTTTTCTAAAAATCTGTTCCTTCGGTCTCTGCAGCAGAAATCAAACTGGTGTCGTCTCAGTCTACCGTATTTCTTAACTTCAGAAAATTACACACCGGATGTCTGTATTTGTGGGTTTGGGTGTGGTTCTCTTGCTTAAATCCCAAAGTGGTGGTGGCAAAGATGCCCAGTACTTAAAGTTCGCCGTTTGATTTTCTGTGTGAATGCCACATGACCACATGTTCAGGCATTGCCTGTAGAAACCCACAGCAGCAAATAATGTCTTCAGTTGTCACACGTTTGTTGAATGTCAGAGACCAGTAGACTTTGTAGTACTCAACGCAACATTCAGATCAAATACTGATTGATCTGTCCGTGTAGATAACTATTTTCTTGTTTTGTTGCAATCAGAAGTTCTTGTCTGACCATTTTTTCTCTCTCTCTTTACAGCCGTGCAATTAAGACCAATCAGGACCTGCTTCCAGAGACGCCCTGGACAAACATCTTCTACGATGATTTCTGGGGCACCTTACTCACACACAGCGGCAGCCATAAGTCTTACCGACCCCTGTGTACCCTCTCCTTCCGCCTTAATCATGCTGTGGGTGGGCTGGAGCCTTGGGGTTACCACCTGGTTAATGTGGTCCTCCATGGGGCTGTGACAGGCCTGTTTACCTCACTCGCTCGCCTGCTGCTCGGAGGAGGACTGTGGAGCCTACTGGCTGGCTTGCTCTTCGCCTCTCACCCAATTCACACCGAGGCAGTGGCAGGTGTAGTCGGCCGAGCCGATGAAGGTGCCGCCCTTTTCTTCTTGCTGTCCCTGCTGTGTTACATACGTCACTGTAGGCTGCGGGGGTGTGCTGGGTCCTGGCGGCTCGTGGCCTGGTTCCTTGGTAGCTTGGGTTGCGCCGCCTGCAGCATGCTCTGGAAGGAGCTCGGAGTAACCGTTCTGGCTGTATCAGCGCTGTATGACGTCTGCGTTTTCCACAGGCTCAAACTGCGACAGATCATTGTGCTCCTTTACAAGGTAAACTGTTTGTTCTGTTGGAGGTTTTTGGCCATTCATGTTTGCAAAACAAGGTAAGCCTTTTAAAAGTGAAGTCCATGTTTAATCTGAACTGGGCTGCCCCCTTCCATATCGTCTCTTTGTGCAGCGATTCAGAAGGATCACTCAGTGCTCCTCTTATGTTTAAATTGCAAATTACTAATCCTCTCACAAGTGGGCTGTTTTTATGCAATGGACATTGGAGGTTTTCTCCATTTTTCTGTGTGTGTGTGTGTGTGTGTGTGTTTGTGTATTCAGATGACGTGTAGCGATAAAAAGAGATGGAAATGAAAATATTTTTCAGGAGAAACAGCTAAGATAACAAAAAGCGATGGTCATTTTATATTTTCTTGTCGCCTTTGAAGCATCCAGCCATTAAGAAGCCCTTTTCCCCCAACAGCTCCTGTCAGAAGTATTTACTATTTGCTGTCTACTTCCTGTGACATCCCTGAATCCCTACCCATCATCACAAATTCAATGAGACATGTGCACAGATGTGACAAAAGTGTTCCAGAGGAGCCAATGAAAGGGGATCTTTCTTTTGGAAATGCTGTGTGGTAAGGAGGGACTGTGGTCAGCAAGGCCGTATGTAAAACATAAGACAGACAGATGAAACGATAAAAAGCAACGAAGAAAATGAGAAGCCTCTCCTTTTTAGTGTGCAGCATAGTCTAAAAATGATGGTTGCGGGACTCTAGCTTCATGTCCAAGCTGTCCTCTCATGATTTAAGCCTTATCAGACTCCCGGTGTTGTCTGGAATATTGCCCATCCATTGCGGCAGGCGGACAGACCTGCTAATGGCTTGTCAGGCATGGCTAGACCAGAAAGGAAACGGGGCCAAAAGGGCTGCAGGAGATGATGCCTCAAAGCTGACAGTTTTTCTACTTTTGATTGAAAGTCCAAAAACCCTGCTGATCCAATTGTCTTTGCAGGAAAACAAAATCCACTGGAACATAGTTACAGTTCTGGCACAGTGCAGGCCCTATAGATGTCTTTCATGGTTTGCCATAATGGTCAGCTAAATTGGCAAACATCACCGGGGTCAGATATGCTCTGCTGCTGCGCTGCTCATCCAGCGTACCTTCTGTAGCTCGGTGTGTTGCCAAAGTGCTTTACATAAAAATGTTTTAAGCTTTTTACAGATATTAAAATAGAATAAGAGTCATGTATTTCTTTGAAGTAAACAAGGTTGCAAAATTAAAAAGAGAAGTGTTAAGATTTGTCTGCAGCATGTTTCTTTGTTTTTGCAGGAAATGACAAATAAAGGCCGTCCGTCCCATTGCTGTTACTTTGTCTTATTGGTGCTGAGCCAGTCAGAGACGTGTAAAATCGAAATACAAGGTTTTTTATCAGCTCTATAAAAGAGGACACGCCTGTGTAATGCTGCTACAATGGGTGTGGTGTGGTGTGTCAGCTTTTCTCAGTACTAAAGTGTTTATTTCTACTGTAGCTGTCATAACAGAATAAAGTCACATCTGTCATTTGCTTCAAAGATTGTCTTGCAGTTGTTTTTCAAGAATTGCAAAGCCACTTAAAAGTATGCAATTTATTAACAGTAAACTTTGCCCGAGTATCCTCGTGGTGTTTGCATCAATCAGATCACCTTTCTTTAAAGCAGTGTCACGGGTGCTCAGTCACTCAAAGTCAAAACAGCTTAAAACTGGTATGAAAAAATAACAGATCTTTGCAAGACAAAGAGAAGTCAGGTCGCAGTGGGTTATTGTGCATTGAGGAGACAAATAAGGAGCTGTGGGCTGTCAGGCACACGGGGAAAACAAAGTTTTTTTGAGGCAAGACTGTAAAAAAAAGCATATTTTTTGGAAGTGAGTTTGCTTGATTTTCCTAACTTTAGCTGACAACCATCATTATCGTAGCATATCATTTAGTCACACCACAGACAACATAAAAGCAAGAACAGCCAGAGACCTGTCATCATCACTTCAATCATGTTAACTCGAGACGTTTCCTTCTTATATGAACGTCTGTGATGAAATGCTGCAGTACTGTATTCTCGTGAGTACGTATGTATGCGAGTCTCGTGACCCAATCGCTTACCCAAATGGCAAACAGTTCATTACTGCACCGTGTACATTTGTCTCTCTCTGTCTCCGTGGAGCGAGGCAGTCACTTTGAGTAATGGTACGCGAGGGGGACTTATTCCTCAGGGCGAGTTGAGCCTTCAGCCGCCCATATGAAATTTAAATTGTATACAGCGTTGCAAATGACGATCGCAGTGAAAATAAATACAGTTTGCGCTTTAAATTGCGGGTTGAGATTTATCAGCTGCTGAAAATCTGGCTGCTAAGTACCCACAGTGGCACATTAATATTCTGTGATAAGAGGGAAACTAGGCATAAAATGCAAGAGAGAGGATCTGTCAGCCTGTCCTGGCTTTTTCCACGTTTGATTTCAAGGAACTATTCTTCATTCAGGTTAAAGAGGCGGGCTCGGTGAATGACTGACACGCCGTAATGGGCACTATATATTTTATCGCCAAGCTGGAGTCATTTGACATTTAGTGTTGCTTATCTGATTGTGGCGCACAGTCAATTACATTAGAGTTTTATATCTGCTGCAAATCTCCCTTTGTGTCGTTGCGGCTTCTGTGTGCAGTTTAAAGAGTGCAGGCAGTCGAAACTCGGCGTCACTGTAATTCCATGTAGGTTCATAACTCATCTCATCGAGACTTTGACTGCAGACTCTCTGCATACAAATCAGAGGCAGGAGCTAATGCATGGGTATTATCTTGACTGATTTTTTTTTTCTCGTAATGTGTTGAAATTTGCATAACAGATCTGGGTGCATGAGAATTATGTGCATATGATGCAATATGTAAAACTAGAGCTACTAGTGTCTTTTTCTCTGAGCCTCATAATATACTTCCTTTCTGATCGTGCATGTTCACAGATCGTCTCCTCCTGTACTTTTGTCCCCCAAATAAAACAGTTCTTTCTCCCAGGCTTTGTGTATAGAAGCTGTTCCAGTGACTTTAGTTTGGAACTAAAATGAAATTCAGGACATATTAACTGCTGTAAAACTCTGGATGTGGAAAAAGGGGGTATGCATATATGTAATTCAACTAGAAAAATTTGCATTTCCTGCGAAAATGCTGTGTGGATGCCGTAACGCTGAAGCTGTCAGCTGAAAATAGCTGAAAAAGATGAAAAGTTGCAAAAAATTGTATGGCGGTGAAGAACTGAAAATTCTGCTGAAAACAAGTGAAGAAGCAGAAATTTTTGCTGAAAAGTGGTGAAAAGCCAAAAATTCTACTGAAAGGGGTAAAGACGGAGAAATTTTTTCTGAAAAGTGATGAAAAGTTTTGCCGTGAGCAGGATTCAAACCTGGCCCTCCTGGTCTCAAGGAAGCTACTCATCTCACTGAGCCAAACTCATTCTCACAAAGAAGAGGTGCTGAAATGAGCAGAAGCTGCTGAGAATTGTGCTGATAAGAGGTGAAAAGGCTGAAAATTTTGCAGAAGAGGTGAATGAGCAGAATTTCTGCAGAAAAGTTTTTTTTCTGAAAACAGCAGAAAAAACTGAAAATTTTGCTGAAAAGAGTTAAAAAAGTTTAACTGTTAACTGAATGAAATGCTGCCATAAGCGGGATTTGAACCCGGGCCTCCCAGTCTGAGGACGGCTGTTCATCTCACTGAGCTAAAACCTAGGTCAACCCAACAAGGAAAATCAGTGACCCCACTGATAATGTGGAAGAAATGGGCAAAAAATATTGCAAAAAAAATTCAACATCTCAAAAAGTATAGAAGTTATGAGCACCAAAAGTCATAGCAAGAAAGAGCAGAATTTTTTAAGATTTGAACGCCGAAAAACGTACGGAAGCAACTTGAAGATCAAGAATAAAGAGAAACAGGAACTCAATAGTGTGGATGCCCTTTGAGGCATCCACACAATTACTATTGGTTACCCACTTTCATACAAGAAAATAGGCTATTGCTGCTAAAGCTGGAAGTTGCAAGGGTTGATAAGCATATTTTTGCAATGTGCATAAAAAAAATCTGTAAAGAGAGAAAACCTAATGTTTAAATTCAATTATTGTTCATGAATTTGATTTATTTGCATTGTGAACATTGAATGTTTCACACATGTTGCATTTGGAATGAAATCAAAGTGTAGGACTCTTTCTGCTTATATTGCTCGCTGCTCTGAAAGAAAGACAATGAAAGAGATTAGAGGGAAACAATAGGTGCAGACGGTAATAAAAAAACAACAACAACAGGTGTTGCATGAGCGTTGATGCCAGATTCATGGTATCTGCAGGCGTACCCCTCGTCCCATCGCCCTCACCTCCAGAATGTAACATTGGATAAGCGGTTGTGAAAATGTCGAACTTACAGTTTGACATACTTCATACCGTGTACATTATAACATACCATAATAGACCCATTTCTGTAATATACTCACATATCTATATTATTGCTAATATATATTGTAATATATCTATATCACTAAAGCACTTCTGGATGGATGCAAACTGCATTTCGTTGCCCTGTACCTGTGCAATGACAATAAAGTTGAATTCTATTCTATTCTATTCTATTCTTTGAAGAATCTCGCCTTCCCCCACTTACTTTTCCTCCGTGCAGTCATTAGCCTGTGTGCGATTACTGTTGACTGTACCAACACTTACTGTGTTAATATCTGTCACTACTGCCTTGTGCCTACCTTGGCTGCTAATTAGTTCTTTCTAAGACGTGTGATGTCTCCTAATACTAGAAAAAAAAAAAGAAAAACCGTCATTAAATTGTTTACTCATGTTGACCTTTACAGTGTTGATACACACCAGTTGCTTTGTGCCTGATTAAAGCTTTTATGGCCATGTGTTGCTATGTGTCCTGCTACTCCAAAGGCAATGAGTTTATAGCATTCAAATGTAGCATAGTTGGCAGTGGCGCATGTTTGGTGTAACCACAGTTTATGTGGAAAAACGTGCTTTTTATGAGACTATTTCCTGCACAGTGTTAGCTAATAGGCTCATTTTCAATAAGAGATACTGAAACGCAATTAAGTGTCCTAATTTAGCTGAGGAAGGAATGCTTTTTAATGTGATCTGACGAATTTATTCCATAGAATAATGCAATAAAGTGTTTGTTCTTGGGACCTGGTGCTCTTTCTTTGTTAGCTCACCAATAAAATACATGTTTAGACAATTGAAGACAGTGAAACTGGCCTGTTTGCAAGTTCTAACAGTGGAGAAAAACAGGACCTGTTAGGACATATACTTCTCCTTCATGAAATGCCTTTCTTTTTATTTAAGGGCCCATTTTTCTTCTCTTTGAATCATGGCCATATTAAACATGTCCTTATTTAACCAAAAACACAGTCTTGATGTTTTTTCACCTTCCTGAAAGTATGCTGTATGAGCATTTTATGCGCCTGAGTTCTTAAGGCCCCGACACCACTGATACGACTGTGTCAAGAGCAATCCTTTGAAGCTACGGTGTCGGAATCTGATGCTTTAAGAGTGTAAAATGGATAAAGAGGAATTGTCTTGGTGATGTCATGTCAATATTGCACAAGCCATAGCAACTCCCAAGTGCACAAGAGTTCAGCTACATCTTTAAAAGAAACATGAGACAGTCCTCTGCAGTCACTTTCAACATCTGACAACGAGACCACTGGAAAGTCATTTCTAAATCTAGGATGAGACCCAGCTGGCCCTTAGCGATTGTCAAAATCACAAGCATCATTTTTTCCTCACCTCTTTGTTTTCTGTTCACGCTTGTATGGTAAGTGCACAAGCATAAGGCGTGTGTGCATGGATGGAACATGTCTGAAGGGTGAAAGTTTTCTTGGACTGAGTGCTCAGGTGTTGTGCAGGTGGTGGGTTCAGCGAGGCTTGACCTCATGAGACTGGAGGCGCATGTGGGAGATGTGAGGTCCGTGCACACATACAGCATGTACACGTGTAGTGCGTGTCTACATGCCAGTTTGTGTATGAAACTTATAGAGCCTGTATACAAATGTGACATCCATACATACCCTTGCTGTGCATTAGAAACACAGCCCACCCCACACATTTTACCTGGGGCTCCACAGATGCTCCTCCATGCTCTAATGGCTCCTGTCACAGTGTGATAGATGGAGCCTGGTGGGCTCAGCTAGTGCCCCCTGCCCTCACCCACCTGCTTCTCACGTGGGGAAATACATCCCCACTTCTGGTCTTGATTGGGAGACGGTTAATCGGAAGCATAGATAATGTAAACACATTCATAGAAAACCAGGATTAGTGCTTAGGCTGCATAATTTATGATGTTAGTTGGACATTTGGGGGAAATAGTATTTAATTAAAGACATGAACTGCTTTTATAAGATTGTTGTTGTTATTATACACCTGCAATTATATTAGCTTAGCTCAGCATAAGGACTAAAATAAAGAAATGGTTAGCTTAAATGTTAACCAGGAGAGAGTAATACATTGGGAAAAACATCATTTGATCTCAAACAGTAAGAAAATTAAAAACAAACAAAATGTTACCAGCTGAGCTTTAGAAGGGCTAACTGTGTTAGCTTTGACTTGAACCTTGACATCTTATTCCAAGTTAACCACTTGCTGAAATTTCATTTTGGTTTTGTTAACATTCTCATAGATGTTCTCATCCAACTCAGTGATGCCAACACATTTAATCAAAAGTCAGAATTCTTATTTTAAAAAAAAATGCTGGAAGTGTTTGCTGATACCTCGTCTAACGCCAAAAAACAGCTCACATGCTAGCAGTGCAATATGAGATAAATTCCACACACGTACTACTGAGGCGGGCTTTCAGCCCTTGAATATCTTTCACTTCAGGCTAAAACAGTGCAAGTGCTACCACAGTGATGGAACCTGACTTTGGCTGGCTTTGGCTCAGCGTACCGATCATTAAACATAAGTGAACCTGACAGGCTCGTTGCCAGCGACAGCCAATATCGTGGCCCTGACTATGCTGACAAAAACAAAAAAGCAAAAGATTCATGCTGGTATAAAAACAGATGTGAAACAGTGCATGGGGCTTGAAATATTTCACACTGTCCCTTTCCTCGCTTCTTGCTGAAAGCCATTTGTTCTTTTTGTAGCCGGCACGTCTCCGAATCGATAGCGGTTGTTATGTAAGACCTCGGCTCTAAAAAGGAACGTCCCACAGCACCAGTGTCCTACTCTATCCTTCAGTCTTGATGGAGATGTGTATGGATTTACTGTTCCTTCTGTTTCCCCAAAATCATTAAGCTTTCACAAGGAATAATTTATTCAGCCAGACGTATTACAGGGAGTCGCAGTGATGTAATTAACTTCAGTGTATTTGTTTGTTTGTTTTTAATGTTTAGTCAGCATTTAAAGTGAGCTGGCTCCTTCTTTAGATACAGTACAGTAAGGCTGACTGAGACTTTAAAGTTTTGCAAACTATAGTTTCAGTTTTTATCCGTGGCTCCTATTTAAGGATCCTTTTATGGTCTCAGCAAATCAACTGGCATATAAAATGAGTCAGTCAGAATTACATTTCGTCTAGACTTCCAGCTAACGTGCCGATGTAAATGGACTAGCGCAGCCCTGTCATCTCATGTATATTCTTGTTTTTGCCTCTCTTTGAAACGCTTGACTCAGTGTCGTTTAATTTAATTAGGGAAATTGAAAATGGTCACCAAAAATTACACCCCTCAGTTTTACATATAATATAGTTGTTTACAAAAGCGCTTTGTTTTCAGAGGTTTTGTGAGGTATGGTTATGCAAAACAATCAAATCACAGTCAAAATATAAAATGTGGAATGGCTCAGAGTGGTGTGGCAGGTTTACAGTACTCCTGGGAAATTTTCTCAAGTGAGTTGTTTGTATTCTTAGTACAGTAAATACAGCTTTTAGGAAGTCTAATCAAAACAAGTGTAATCAGATATCCAGGAAACTTTAAACTGCTGCCATAAATAAAATCATTCACATGCATAACCTGGGCAGCTTGCCACTGTACACAAACTGAAGCAGGAGAAACAAATGACATGAGGTCCAAATCTAGGATTATCAGCGTGGGCGTTCCAAGTAAGATGGACAAGAACTGATGAGAAACTGTGCATCTGCAAAAAAGGAAGAGGGCTGGAATGTGTTAGAAGTGTTAAAGAAGAGCGATGGTAATGGATGCAACAGCCAAGGGACAAAGACAAAGACCCCGGGTCTACTGAAGATAATTTAGGATGTAGAGTCTGTGTGAGATACTTCTGCTGGATGGCCTGTCGCTACCCATGAGCCTTCAATCACTGGATGCTATTTAGGAATACACCAAGCTGGTGATGTTGAACTCATCAAATCAGTCAGTCATGAAGGATCCCTCTGGGCATTTTCAAACCATGCAAATCATATTTTCTTTTAGGGTTTGGGGGTTTTCCTCATCCTCAAAGTCATGTTGCATTAAAAGTCACACACCTGCATATAAGACCAAATTAATAGTGTTTTATCTGCACTAACGTTATAAGATAAAACTATAGGTGAAATTCATCCATAAAGATGACATCGTGGAGTCTGAAGAACTGATTGTTTCAGCTTTTCACTCCCAAACTACTCCAGTAAACTTTTCTCTCTTTTTTGATCTAATTATGTCCGTTTAGAGCTGCTGTTCTCCTCTCAGATTATATGCTCAGCTAGTATTGAAACAAAGAGTTTCATGTGGAGCCAGGAAATTTTCTTCCAGTGTGCTGAACTTGTGATTAAGCACATGCAGCTTGTTGGGCATGCTAACGCAGCCAAGTGTTGCTCCTCAGCTGTTTGCCCCTCATTTCTGGCTGTTCTCTCTAATAATCTCCCGTTCCTTCTTGTTTAGCTGCTGAGTTGCAGGTTTTTTTTGTCCTTAAACATTCAGTCATCCGTTTGGTGTGGATGGAATCTGGCCCACACCCAGTTCTAGTTTCTCTGTAATGACACACTGGATTGATTGTTGCAGTGGTAAAGCCAAGCCACATTGAACAATCCATCAGTTGTAAACATGGGTTCAGATTGTGAGACGAAGCCTCTTCAACGATGTGATTTGTATTGAGGCTTCAATGGATTAAAGATACCTTTAGAACGTGTTAACTTAGCTGTAAAATATGTAATATCTTAAATCCTTTTATTGCAAAAGAGATGTCAGACCTGCCTGGTTTCTGTGCCAGCACATCTGTGAATTTTTCTGTCACTCCCCGACTCATTGGTAATCTCACCATACAGCTGTACTGAGATATTTTATTGAAGACCTACGGAAAGATGTCTGGGATGCCTGAATATTAAAGGTTTTTTTCCTTTTCTGTTTGATCCTTTTCTTTGTAATGTTGATCAATAATTCACTCTCTAGATCCCCATCTCTGCTTGGCCATTTTTGATTTAGTGTCTTTGCTGAAAACTACAAATTAAAGTAATTGCGTGCTTCTTTGGTGACTTTTATGATTCGCCATGGATTTTACCAGATGACGCATTCTGTGAATTGTGTGAAACAATGAGCTGAATCACTCAGTTAAGGTCTGGTGACTGTACTCATCACAACCCCAGTCTTTCCCTTTGAACGGTGTCCTGCTCTCCTGCTTCTTAAAAAAGTCGTTACTTGTGAGTGTCATAGTTAATCTGCCCTTCACTGAATGTGTCTTTCACTGTGATAGAGTTCACTATCGTAGTGAACGCAACATGAACGGTGATTTTTGGAGCCGTCTTTGTGTACTCAGGCCAATGAGGTGTGTGTCTGTTGTGCACTCTTTGATGTCTGTAGATTATTGTTGGTGCCGACATGTTTGAAATGGGTCGATTTTCTTTTTTTGTGCTTGTTTGTTCGTTGCTTTTTGTCTTTTCTCAAAGAGCATTTTGAAGTGTTTCTGTGGCCGACTGAGAGCAGGAGTCTCACTCCAAGATTTTCCTTTTTCTAATGTGTAGAAATGTTTGTACTCAATGAAACAAATAAGTGCACACACAAAAATACTGTTGTGTTCAAGAAATGTGCACATGAGCATATTTACTGTGGTATGTCAGTGAATAAAAATTATTCTAAATCAACGCAAACAGTTTCACCTTTGGGTAGAGTGCAGACAGTGCTGAGAGAAGAATGAACCCTGCACT
Organism: Copadichromis virginalis; assembly: GCF_057382275.1. Taxonomy (NCBI): domain Eukaryota; kingdom Metazoa; phylum Chordata; class Actinopteri; order Cichliformes; family Cichlidae; genus Copadichromis; species Copadichromis virginalis. The sequence goes on along the minus strand of NC_140624.1, from coordinate 3,730,521 downwards.
GCTAAAAAGAAGGAGAAGGTCTGACTGTAACATCTGAAACAGTGCCTGAGGAGGAAAATGGGCAAAGCACACCCTCCCATAGTGTCTCCACGGCAGTGAGGATAGTTTAAATTAAATAATACATTTACATTTAATAAATTAAAAAAAATTCTAACATATTGAATTTCCCCTAAGACTCACTGTAAAAACACGACATTAAAAAAGGCTAAAAAACACTGGAAAACTATGACAAAGCATTTGTAGTAGTAGTAATATAAACAGAGCTCCATAGTGCAGTGGTTTACACATTTGCCTAACAAGCTAAAAATGCCCAGTTCAATGTCAATCACTGATGTGTGCTCATACATACATTTATACATATTTTATAAATATATACATATTTCTGTACATTGTTATCTGTATATGCAAATTTCAGTTGCTTATGTATATAGCACCACTTTGTTCCTTCATTCTATATTTGATGTACCCCTTGCTATAAGAGCTGTATAACACCCACATTTCTCATCTATGGGATAATAAAGGTTTATTCTATTCTATTCTATTCTAAACAGACGTAGTTTTGTGCCCTTCCCATTTAAGAAAACGGTGTGCACTTTTGTTTAAAATGATGATATGTGAGTGTAGCAGTGCAATATGAGGGTTTCAGTCAGGAGCAAGGTGCTCATTCAGACATAAAGCTGATTCGAATACTGTCAGATTAATGGAAATGTGTGAAAGGAGCGAGACTCACAAACAGCCGTCAAAACAAACTGATGATTCAGCTCAGATTAATTTTTAATTGTTTTTTATTTTGTGTCAACTCTTCATCATTATTACACAACAAGTCATCTTTTTGTTTTTTTACTTTACTCGGCTTCTCTCATGCTTATTACTGGCCAGTATTCACAGTAACAAATGACATGCTGTCACTATTTCTGTGGGCAACTGTAACAGGACACACCAGACAGAGTGGTTCAGAAAGTGGTTGACAGAAGGAAGAATGCAATTTCTACAACCAGCATGTGACATTCCTCCGACAGTCTATCTGCTTAGATTTGGACCCTGCTCTGGCTTTGAGTCATTCATTCATGCACCGTAGGAGCTTACTGCCGCTCTAAACCCAACAACACAATGGCTCTGATCTCCCAAATGCATAGTAATGAGAGAGAATCCAAGCATGTACAGAATAAATCTAGTCTGGACACAACTGGCAACATTTTTACTTTTTTTTCATTTATCTTTAAAGTTTCGAACTTGTACTGTAAGCAGCGCGGGGCACACACACGTCTCCCTCCAGCAACAAAAAAATTCCCCCCCTTCAAGCTTGAATCAGCATCTTGTCGCAGCGAATCTGCAGTAGCGGTCACATAGTCTGGTTGGCCCTTGCAGTACAAATAAATATGGGAAACGAAAGCCCAGAAATCGGGAACAGTCAGTTTATTTTTCAAACCATTTCTGTGGTTTCACTCAATAAATATTGTCTGTGAAACGTTAAGGCTTTGAGTCCACTTTGGTTTTCCATTGTCATTATGTTCTTATTGTTTGGGCAGCCTGACCATTTTGCCTTTTCCAGTGTGTATACAGAGTATAGAAGGTGATTTTAGAGTCGTTTCATTCTTTGTTTCTCAGATGTGACCCAGCAAATAAACTGGGAAAAACTTCACAAACTTCACAAATGCAAAATGGCAGAAGTTAGTGAATGAAATGAAATTTTGTTTCTTCATTCAGCAAGTTTGTCATCCTCCTCGTGGATACAAACAGTACCTTCCTCCCTTTACGTGTAGATTTCATCCTCTCAGCTGCTCCCTCTGATTGTACAGAATAAGGTTCACCTTCTCTGTGCCATTACAAATCTATAGATGTCTGATTGCAGTTGATGACAGAATAAATGGGAGAGAGTGACTCTGTCTGACCTCTGATTGCAGCATGAAAGCATGACATGTTTTAGCCTTTTACAGTAAGGGCCTTTAAAGCGGCTCAGTTAGAAACAGAGTGAGCGAGGCTGGAATGTTGACTTAATGGTTTTGAGAGAAATGGATCCCATGTTGCTGCAGTGATTATGGTTCATAAAGGCTGACCGAGAGAGCGTGAACTGGCATATTTTGTCATGTATTAGTTGGAAATATTCTTGCTCACATTTGCTTGCTTTCATCATATAAATTCCAGGTTTTTCCACAGCAGGTGATACCACAGAACTTACAAATGAAAATGTTATTTTCACATTTAACATGTCAGTGTCTTTGATCAGTAGTGTGGTGGGATTCCCCTCCTGTAGGCCTCCTTCCCACTTTGTCTTACCTCCTTCTTCATTACAAACATATCTCTCTCACTGCAATGTACTCCACGTGTTTTGAATAATACTAATCATCATCTTAGTACTGACCAGTATTACAGTGATTATCAGGCAGCCATAAAACAGAGTCTCCGTTTTACAGGTAAATTGATGCATGGAGTATTTCTTCTTCAGTCACCTTTCTCACTCACTATGTGTTAATAGACGTCGCAGCAGATGGCCCCGCCCCTCCCTGAGCCTGGTTCTGCTGGAGGTTTCTTCCTGTTAAAAGGGAGTTTTTCCTTCCCACTGTTGTTCATGTGCTTGTGCTTGTTCATAGGGGGTCATATGATTGTTGGGTTTTTCTCTGTATGTATTATTGTAGGGTCTACCTTACAATATAAAGCACCTTGAGGCGGCTGTTGTTGTGATTTGACGCTGCATAAATAGAATAGAATTGCATTGAAATTACTGTTCATGCTACACAGTTGCACTTGTCTTTCTCAGATCAAGTCCGCAGCTTGATCCAACTAACTTGTTATATCTTACAATACATTTCAATGTACATTGCCCCTAAGTAATTTAACAGTCACCAAAAATTTGTAGTTGTGGAGGAGTTTGAAAATGAGCCACGGATGTAACTTTAAACGTAAAAGCCAAAGAGCATAAAAAACAAACATTTATTATATTTCTTTACTATAGAATAAAATAAAAGGGTTAAATAAATAATAAAATAAAACAGTTGGTGCACATGTGAGAGAAAATTGCGAGCCGCTAATTGAGCTTTATCATCAGCCATCTGTTGGTGATCCATAACACACTGTTAGGAAATGGACAGGCTCGTATCTTGTTTTACTTGCTAACTATCATGTTTTACGCCCAAAGTCTGTCTAACAAAGGGAGAGCACAGCAGCTGCAGCAGCAGAGAGATAGATGGTAAATTTGTGGTCCATCAACCACAAGCTTGATTAGTTGATCCAGCAGTTAAAGATCAAAGGCACGAGCACAGAATGTATCCATCAAGCCTGCAGAAAGGTTTATGCAGACTTTTTAGGGACTCGTACTAAATTCGAGTTTTCTGGGAGTGTGTGTGTGCACATGCGTGTGACAGAGGTAATACTCACTGATTGGTACCCTGAGCTCATTTTTTCTTTCATTATAAGTCTATCAATGTGAGGCAGGATCTTGATGAAAGGCCTTCTGCAGACAGTTGATCTCAGTAATGATGAAGAGGTGGGGATAGGTCAGACATGCCACTTCTTTCACTGGATTTTCAGTTAGGTGCTCGCTGAAGTGAAAGCCAGTCACAGCGCTGCATTTTGATGGGCTACCTATATGTGTTGTGTGATTGATTTTTTTTTCTTTTATTCTCTTGCGCGATAGAATAATGCCCATTTACCAAATGCAAAAAAAGGCTTGTGTGTACCTTGAGAAAAGAGCGTTTTTCTCCAAACAAATTAATTAAATTTCTCCCTGAGGTCTTTCCACTTTTTTGCCACAAACCTTCATTCACAAAACTAAATGGATGTTTAAAAGAAAAAACCTGATTGAGTTTTCTTCTCAGTCAAATGAACCTAATCAAAGTGGAGACATGGAAAAAGGCAAGCACAAACAGGGATTCTGTAATTGGTCTGTTTTGCATTTTATCTCCAAGGATATTTTATTCACACGCATGCCTTATAAAGCCTAAATTGTTTCAGTTCTCAGCTGATTGCTGCTAAAACACAAAAGAGAAGAAAAAAACACTGCCCCATGCCTCCTACAGGGTTGTGCTCAACCACCTATTTCAGACTAAACTGGATTATTGACAAAAGACACAAAGCGGGAACGCCTTGGTTTTCCTGCATAATAGAGCCGTAGCGCCCTGGGAGCCGTTGCCTGGTAGTAATTGAACTTATGCCTTTGAACAGTAGATGTTTTTAACTGGAGGCATAGTATAGAGGATGCACATGTTTGTTTATTCCAGAGATTATAGCGACGGGGTTCATGTCCCAGAATATATACATTTTCACATTTTTTTCTTTTGCCACTTATATATTTTTTTAAAGGTCAGTGCATTTGGTGAAGTATGCCAGGAGGAGTAATGGAGTTACAAATGTGTACTGAAGCAAAATCAAAGGGCTGTTTTATGTTTTGGGTGCTGCCCGAAGACTTCGATATGCATAGAAAAAGTTGAACCTCAGTGCAGCACAAGAATTTGCATGAAACACCGCCTCAGTCTGCAGCACTGGCATATGGACGTGGTTAAGGAGGAGGTGTCTGAGTGTTAGCTGCTCTCTGGGAAGAGTCGAGGCATATCTGTTTGTCACATTTCCAGGTAAGAATGATTAGAATTTAGGGCTGTCACAGGTGAATATGGACTGAACTAAAACATAGTTGCCACTTCATTGTCCAGTAGACAGCGATCTGCATCACGCCAAGAACAAAAATTGTTTGCAGAAAAGTACACTGTAAAAAAAATCGTGATATAAAAGTATTTTACAGTTTTGTACTGTTCTTCTAGAATATCATTAAATTCACATAAATAGACTGATTCTATATTTCAAATGTAAATTAACGTTAAATCACTCTAAATGTAATAAAGTATAATTTTCTTGTTTTGTAAATGTATCTGTCTGTACATGAGCATATTTAGATAAAATACATTCACAAATGCATCATAATTTCACAAATATTTGTCCGTTATTTGAAAGATTGAACTGTTAAATGTAATTCTATGGAAAAATATATAAAATGATTCGTATAAACTTTTTTTTACATCAAATAATAATAATTATTATTGTTATTTAGGGCGATTGTGGCTCAAGAGTTGGGAGTTCATCTTGTAATCAGAAGGTTGCCGGTTCGAGCCCCGGCTCGGACACTCTCGGTCGTTGTGTCCTCGGGCAAGACACTTCACCTACCGCCTACTGGTGATGACCAGAGGGGAATTATAAAGTGGAATTGTAAAGCGCTTTGAGGGTCTCATAAAGCCCTATATGAATGCAATCCATTGTTATTTAAACCAACTGTGTATTTCTGTACATTTACGTATTATTATTCATATTGCTGCATTCATTGACCTTGTTTATAGGTAATTTCATTGTTTAATCACATTAAATTGTTCCTAATTTAATGTTTAAAAGCACTTGAAAAAGGCAAAATCCCATGCAAAATTAGGGCAACAAACTGTATTGTCATTACTGAAAATAACCGTATTTTAATGGGAAAGTTATTTTCTGTTATTTTCTGGTATTATTTTGGCGCCCCAGCTGCCGGAATATTACCGTTTTTATAGGATTTTTTTTTTTTTACAGCATAATTCATTAACAGCACTGAAACCACCTCAGAGGACATTCGATTGTTGTACGAATCGGGCGCCGTGACCGAGGACTCTCAGATTTGAACAATCTGTCAAAAACAGACGGAGCTTTTCTTCCTGTTTCTCCTGCAGTGCTTTAAGTTTGCAGCTTGGTAGCGTCTTGTTAAGATTTGCTTAAACCAGAGTCATCTAAAGAGTCTGTCAAAGATCCTCATAAATCCCAGCTGGATCTCCCTGAAGCAGTCATTGAGATGTATTAACACTGCTCAGCAAGCCTCTCTGTTAAAGTCTGCTCAAAGTACAGCCGCTGGGCCTCAAAGACCATTTCAGTCCACTTCATTTCTTTGCAGGGTTCCTGCTCACCTGCTTAGATTCAAAACTGGACACAGCTTCTGTGATTTTAGAGATGATTAAAAGTGCCGGGGAAAAGAAGAGTTCATACGAAGTTCAGATGACAGCTTTTAAATCTGGGCTGTGGGGCAATCATTTTAAAGGACTGCTATATGTATAAGTGCATCTGATTTTCAGTGCTACCCAAAGCCAAAAAGCATGTAATTCATTCACATGTGCAGTGTGCAGCTCGCTAAGAACTTATCATGAGACAGACAGGTTATTCTGACTGGTATCGACATGTTCATTTTTGGGACTTCTTGCAGAGGTAATGATACCATGTATCATGTCTTTGCAGCAAATATGAACTAATGGCACAATGACTGACAAAGTAAAAGCCTTTGGTTCTGTGCAAAGGTGATACATCTCATGCTGACTCTAAAGCTCCCCAGTTAACACTTCTCACTTGTTTGATTTGTTTAAAATAAAATTTAAAAAGCTGTTTTATTTTTTAGGTTTAATTTAGGCCAATCAGCTGCTAGCTGTAGCTTCATATTTGCATATTTGAGGATCTGTCTCATTTCATTGTTTTATGTTTTATTTTGACCAGTTCTGTGCTTCGTCCAGCAGCGAGCAGATCATAGATAGTTTCTTTTTTTCTTTACTAGACCTTCTAACCTTTATTTTGACCTTACCACAGACAGGTGGTTAGGTCAAAATAATTGTCATTGCTTTTTATGAATTTGTCTAGCCTTTCAACATAAAATCTAAACTAGATTGATTTTTGTTTCACTTGAGTGGTTCATCTATTAGGATCCTGCACAGCGACTTATTGTTTCATTTCCCTAATTTGATGTCATTTAATAGCATCTAATGAAAATTTGTCTTCATCCTACCGTCTGCCCTGGATTTCCACAGGGAGCTGACCATAACGCTTTCAACAGTTGCTCAGATTAATGAGAAACTGTGGTCTGGATCTGACCTTTTGTTGCCAAGCGCCTAAACGACTTATCCAACAGTGGCATATCCTGGCACATCCCCACAAAATACTGAATCGCTGGGGGTTGATGTCAGGCCTCCGGTGAAGGGATTGACAGAGCTGACCTTATGTGAGATCTTTTTTTTCATTCTTGTGATATTTCCCCAAACTGTTTTGAATAATATATCCAATATTCAGCTGCGAGTGTGTGTTGTTGTTGTTGTTGCATAAGGTGAAAGAAGCCATTTGGGAGTTGATTTATTTAACTCTTCACTGTATCACACCAGTGGGAGTTGTTACAAAGTACTTCTGTTGGTTTGCCTTTTATGTACGAGTCTTTTATATTCACCCTCTCCATCTCGATGCGCTGAATGTGATATTTTTTGTCTGTAGATCATTTCCATGGTGTCGCCTGCTGTGTTTTAAGCCTAATTTCCTGCTGCCTTTGTGTGGCAGCGACAGCTCTTTGTATTTGCAGTGATCATTAGCAGACAACAGCTGTCCCCAGAGGTTACTGAAGCCTTTCTTCACAGATACAATCTGAAATGACAACGGACAGGCGAGAAAATCAATAGTACAACCCCTAAGCAGTGGTGGCATGATGTCTATGATCACAGATGAGACATCATCATCCCCTTTGGCGTGTGGAGATGGAGAAAGATCACATTCACTGTGGGTTCAGGATTGCCTTGGGTTTCAGCTTAAATAATTGGATTACAGCATCAATGATGCCCTGGTGATTTATATGCAGGTGGCTGAGACTCTTTGGGTGAGCTATCAGCCAATAGATCATATTTTGATGATCTATATTATGCGCGTTTGGGGCGTGAAATAATATTTTCAGTTTTTCATTCATTTTATTTCGAGGCCGTGTACAGGTTTCTGCTGTAGGACACAAACATGTTTTTTTTAAGTTAGACTTTCCAACATTAGCACATTAAAAAAGGTCGGTTGGTCCTAACTTTGGAACAGGCTCGTGGAGAAACAGAGCCAGTAATTCTTCAACGCTGTGCCAGCAAATGATTAAACAACCAAACACGCTATAAATATTGCATCGGCATTTCCACACAACATTTGGGAAAGTGTTTAATATTAAGCCTGTAACACGATGAATGGAGTTTATGTAGTTGTGTTTATTTTGTTATGTCTGCAGAGGCCATAAATAGAACATTAGGATGCAAGGTCACCTTTATTTTGAAAAATTCCCAAACTGACACAGTGTTAATGTTCTGGCTTTAATAAAACTTTATGTGGTGTTCCTCCTCTTGGAAGGCATGAAGTTCAAAGAAGGGAAAAAGGTGTCACAAAATGTAATTGCTTTTATTTCACAGCTTTCTGTGGAAGCACACACTGGGCACAACTGAAGATTTTGATGAAACACATTTCAAAGCTGCTCCGTTTAGTCAACGCTTTAGGAATGGTTATTGAATCATTCACTTTCCGATGACTCGCTGCGTCTGTAGTCGAAGCAGCGATTCTGTTCTTCCACTCGTTGGTCTGAGTCAAAGTGAAAGTAAAGGTCCGAGAGTCGCAAATATACAGTCACTGAGAAAACAGTTGCAGTGTGAGCCTTTAATGTTTGCAGTATATTTTGTAACATTTCCTACTTTCCTTTCCTGCAGATTGACGGTATAATCTCTGCTTTTGGTTTTCTTTGTCTTTCAGAGAAAGAACGCCCACCTGCTGCTCAACGTGTTTCTGCTGGCAGCGTGGGGATTCTTCCTATTGGCCTGTCGCTTCTACTGGATGGGTAACAAACCTCCAAACTTCTCCAACTCTGACAACCCAGCGGCTGACTCGCCCTCGCTCATCACCAGGACCCTGACCTTCTTCTACCTTCCTGCTGTTAACTTCTGGCTCCTCCTCTGCCCAGACACACTAAGTTTCGATTGGTCGATGGATGCCGTGCCTCTGATCAGGAGCCTTGCTGACTGGAGGAACTTTCATACAGTTGTCTTCTATTCTGGTCTGTTGTTGCTAGCTTGGTTCGGCTTGTGGACACATCGTGCACCGAGGGGAAAGGACACTAATGGCAAAGTGCATCATTACACCAATGGCAGAAATGGGAGCAGTAATGGGCACAGTTACAGTTATAATGATTATGAGCACGTGAACAATTCCAATACGGATGCTCACATAAATAATACGCAAAATGGGACCAAAAAGCACTATGAGAGCAGGACTCTGCTACCTACCACTGAAAATGTTGTGGTGTTCTCACTGGGCCTCTTGGCTATCCCTTTCCTACCTGCCACAAACTTGTTTTTCTATGTGGGATTTGTGATAGCCGAGCGAGTACTGTACATCCCGAGTATGGGCTTTTGCCTGCTGGTTGCAGTGGGGATCAGGTCCCTCTACATCCGACTACGCCGCAGATCATCCAGAACAATGTTGGTGTACTCCAGCGCAGCCCTGGCTCTATTTTTTGGTGTCAAAACAGTTTTGAGGAACCAGGACTGGCAAAATGAAGAAATGCTCTACAAGTCAGGGATTTATGTCAATCCTGCTAAAGGTAAGATGTGTGCCTTTATTCGTATATGTGTAAACATGTAAAATCACACACACTTTATATGCAACCATTATATTTATTTGTCTGAATAATTCAAAGCAAATATTTAGGTGAGGTTTGATTATGTGCACCGTCCATTAGTTTGCTATCATCCTGAATAACTCAAATAACACATTTTAACTCTCAATATTCTTACGAGTCTAGTATTATTCTAATGAATACAACAGAGCTGTACTTTTTGATCTGACACTTTTCTTATACTCGGCATGCAATCTGTTTAATTGGAAAGGCACCATCTGTGACTGGCACCTTTAGTAAAAGATCAAATATTCTAAAGCTTCATATTAAAGGTCATCAAACAATGATTCTTATCCAAACCGAAGCTCTTGGAGCTGCTGAACGGAGAAGCAGGACAGGGCCCCACAAAGCAGCAGAAGGGCATGTTGTGTTAGCTAATTTCCCTTTCAGATTCTGCAGCGGCGCTGAGGCATGACAGCTGTTTGTTTTGGCAGGCCATCAGCCGAACCAAGGAGCAGAAATGTCCACGACTCACATTCAATAAAGTTAATATGAGATGAGAAAAGAGCCCAGTCTCATACACAAACACACACACACACACACACACACACAAAGTGTGAAATTGTGAATACACAGAATGTTTACGACACTTTTTTCACTGAGCATTCAGAGCAGGTGAATGAAGAAAGCTTTTATTTTTTTCCTGTTATCCTAGACACTTGTGTGTTTTAAACGCTGCACATTACAGCAGTGTAACCACCCGTTAATGGATTTTATCTTCCTATTGAATGAGTATTAGAGAGGGGAGATGGAATAATACCTCAAGGTTAAAAAGTACTACTCTTACACATTTAGAGCAGCGTGCACCTCATTAGGCGCATCTCTTGAGTCATAATAGTCTTTTATTTTTAATACTGTACACTTTATAAATTATTCCAAAGCAAATTGAAGAGATGCTAATGTTGCACGCTGCCATTAAGCATTAAATCCCATTATTGTACCTTTTTCTCTTCGTATTTATTACTTAGTTCATGTTTTCTGGATGTATTTCCACACTGCAGAGTATCTGCACAATATGTACAAAACATCTTGGCAGCCTTACATCTCCTGTCAGTTACTGCTCTTTGCTATTTAATGCCGTTAGCTATTCAATGGCGCTGTGGTGGTCTTCTTTTCATACACACTGGAAAAACTGGTGGTTTATACACAAAGCTCCCCCGGTGTGCCATCTCTCTTCAGCAGTACTGTCTTGGTATGCCAGCTGCAGCAGAACAACGTCCTCCTCAGAGGTTATAAGGCACTGAAGCCACGGCAGCATGAGGCTGTGAATAACAAAAGAAAATGATTACTTGCCATAGAAATGTTCCTCCTGCTGTTATAATTCACCGACTTTTTTCTTTTTCTTTTGATTAACCTTTTCTTTTGTGACCCTGCGTGGCCCGTCAGCATGGGGCAACCTTGGAAATGTCTTGAAGAGCCAGGGAAAGATGGAGGGGGCGGAGCAGGCTTACAGAAATGCCCTGTATTACCGCAGCAACATGGCTGACATGCTCTATAACCTGTGAGTGTTTTTAATCACACTTATTGTTGCATTCAATATTTTCGTCAAACATTGGCCCCAAATTTTTTATTTGTTTGTTTGTTTTTAATCTGTTGATGCTACTGTGCATTTATAACCATCTCATTGTCTTAAAACGTGAATGAATGATTGGAAAAACTCTCCTTTCTCATGTGTACATTGATCAGAGCTCCTCTGAGAGGAAGTGCCGTCTTGTTTTCAATTCCCCGCGGCGCTGTCCGCCTGACAGCGTTATTAATGATGCTGTTTTAGTCTGAGGGGAAAACACAAAACACCGGCCAGTACTCAGTGTGATCAAATGTCTGTGGTTTGCGAAACTGTTCCCTTCACATTTATCAGCTGGCTGATGTTGGTGTTTAATCATAACAGAGGCTTTAAACTGAAACGATCTCCTCTTTAGAGTTTTTAAAGCTCTAAATTGTCAGAACTGTCTTTTCCTTTGTCTGCTCCAGTGGTTTGCTGCTACAGGAGAGCAACAAGTTCTCAGAGGCACTTCACTACTATAAGCTGGCCATTGGGAGCCGGCCAACTCTGGCTTGTAAGTACAGCTCTCCTTTTTTTATTGACAATCTGCAGCACTTGTGGTCGTGGTTGTGCTGTGTCCAGGCAACAGCGAACACTGGCTGTGGTTATGTGAAGGGAAGGGAAGAGGTGGCAAAGGCCAGTGTGTGTACAGCTGAATTAAACCTTCGGTGCAGCTGTGCGACTGCTTTCAAAGCCCGATATGTCCACAGATAAAGCATAAACATTAAGTGATTTATTATGATTGAAGCCATGGTGCTTCTGTTTATTTTATTCTTGCTTTGTACATTTACTTATTTTTCTCTCCATTGTCCTGTCCTCCTCTGCTTTGTCTCTTCTTCTCACCACGAGTTCCTCGCAGTTTTATCCATTTCTTTTGTTATATTTTCACCTCTTTTCTTTTTGCTCCCTGATTAGTGTAAATCACATTCTTACCTGATCATGAAATAAATTAGCTCCCCGTTGTTCTGCGCATCAATCAATGACAGATAAACAGACAATCCTGAAAGTTTCTTCCTTTATTCCCCAGATTAATTATACACCTAATCAAGATCACAGTTAGACTAGAAAATTTCCATTCAGCGTGCAATTATCCAATCTGTTAACGCTGATAACAAGGTTAATTAATTACCCTAAGCAGCACACGTTTTGAAGGCGGATGAGAATGTGACAGCTAATGTGTGTTTTTTCAAGGTTACACTATTACTCACTGGCTAATTGGGAGCTAACTGGGCCAAACTGTTAGCTCCCAATAGTGCCTTTGATGAGGCACTATTGATTTGTGTCACTTTTTTGAGAGAAAGAATCAGTTGTTAGAAGGCTGACGAAATTGGAAAAGTTTTCCTTTGTCTCTGTTTTTCTTATCTGCCGTCCATCGTCTGCACAGCCTGTCGTTGGGAAAAGGGTTCAGATATTTACCATCAAATGCACAACAATAAGCAGAATGGGTAAAATTGTTGTAAGGTGGAAGAGTGAAGAGTAGAACATAAGCATCAGGATAACGATTTTCAAGGACGTTGGAGGGAAAAACAAAAACAAAAAGGAGGTTTTTTTTCTAGCTATTTGTTTTTGATTTGATATGTCCTGATTGATCTTCTGTTTCAAGTTAATTTATTCCAGCAGCCAGACTTGATAGGGAGTTGTTTAGAGAGGAAGGCCTACAGAGACTAATTACCCTTCAGCTGCGTATTGATCATTACTGTAGATGCCGTCTTTGACCGTTCAAGAGAAAGTTTAACGTACATTCAAAGTATCCCGCGGGACGTGTGCAAATATCAAACATACAGTAAAGCTGGAAAAGCATCAACAGTAGTTTAATGAAATTCATATGAAAATGATTTTTTTAGCCGTTGCTTCAAATCAACAGAGGCAAAAACAAGGACTTTGTTGGGAGAAGGAATCCTGGATCCCAGATAAATGAGCCACGCTACAATATTATGTGCTTTATCACTTTATATCACTGTGACTGGAGCGTCTGATGCCAGTTTATCATTGTAAGCACAATTATCACTGAGCTTTTATCGATCGAGTGAAGCGACAGGAACAGTCTAAGCTTTCTGTTTGTGTTTCGTTTGATCCCAACAGCAGCCTACTTGAACACAGGCATCATCCTGATGAATCAGGGTCGCCTAGATGAGGCCAAACGCACTTTCCTGACCTGTGCTGATATCCCAGATGAGAATTTGAAGGACCCTCACGCCCACAAGAGCTCAGTCACAAGCTGCCTGTACAACCTGGGCAAGCTGCTCCACGAACAGGGACACCAGGAGGTAATGACAGATTGCAGATCTCGTATGCTAAGAACATATTTAAGGCAATAATAACCTTATAGCATGTCATAATAAAGGTTAAGGATACAATAAAATACACCAAGTGGAGGCAAGAATACTGTTTTTTATTTATGTGAATTCCCCCCAAAACCCGCCCTTGAAACAGGAAAAGGAAATGTCTCAATTGCATTTGCAGTAATATAAATCGTTTTTTTGTCTCATCTTTGTTTTTTATATTTGTCTAACAAACAGATCCATTGCTACCATGGGAGTTGAAACAGTACTCCTCTGCATATGTAAATGTTGGAACCGAACTCAGTGAACTGAGATGAAATGCAGGCAGTTACCCAAGCAGCCTTTTGGGGAAACAAAAAAAAAGCTTACTTTTATATGGACATGTTACAAAATGGTCTCAGTCATAGGGGACAAAGCGTATGTGCAGATACTCCTCAGGCTGTTTCTAACAAATTTTCTCTTTCATGCCCCAAAAGACCTCCAGCGCTGGCTAAAGTAACTGGTTTTCCACTTGCTGTACATTTATATTGAAAATACGCGCCGATGCTGCTGATTCAATCAGGAATGAAGCGGTCCTACGGCCGATTCAATAAAGGCCTTTCTAAATTGTTGGCATCCTTGAGGAACAGAGCATTCCCACTTCCTCTGACCTCTAACCGCAACATTTGCTTCAGCAATAAAATACTTTCAGGTCCTTCTGCCATTTAAACTCTGAGCGAGTCTGAGGTGACTTGCCGGACCAACACATTATACATGCTAAAGTCAACAAGCGACACGGCTCTAGTTGTCTTAACAGCCGTGACACTGAGGATAGAGCCTTTGTGCTCAGCTCTGTATGAAGCAGCCTTCTGGCGACCCCCAATTCCACGCTGTGTATTCATATTGTCATGGCCCCGGCTGCATGGGAGGAATGACAAGTTACCCCAGAGCCGGCTTCTCTAGCGGGGTCTCTGTGCTCTCTAATGCAAACGTCCCAAACCTTCTTTTTTGTGTGTTTCATTCACAGGAGGCCCTCTCTGTGTTTAAAGAAGCGATACAGAAAATGCCGCGACAGTTTGCACCGCAGAGCCTCTACAACATGATGGGTAAGAGCTGCTCGTGTTTCAGGACCATGAGCGTAATAGATACTGTTTTTACTGTGGAAGAAAAAAGTCTGTGGAGGTCTTGGAGGTATTATCAGCTGGTCATCACACATTTATGCTTCACAAAACACAAGAAAAGTACAAAGGCCGTGTACTTCCTGCATATTGTGTATTATTTTGGACTATATTTCTTTATTCCTTGCATAAACATTAAAGATCTGAGATTTCCAGAGCAGGCTACTATAAAAGGCAGTAAAACATGAAAACTTCAAAAAATCACTATTCAGGTCCATAATATCCTGTAAAAAGAAAGAAAGAAAAAATATTTGTAAGGCACGGTGTCATAAAAATTAGTAATACGAGCCAAAAGCAGGATTTCTGTTGGTGTTGCTGAGATTTTTTGGGGGGTCAAAAACAAAAGTTAGATAAATACACGTATAGCAAACTGTGCTAATTTAAAGGAACGAAGGCAGTGTGTGAGACAGCTGATCTGATTCATACAGTTAGACAGAGGTAGACAATCGGAAGCTTTACAATGTCATGTTAAACAGATGCTTTTCACTGCAAGAACAACCCAGCTTGTTGCATTACAGCTGTAGAACAGCTGCTTTCAGCCTCATTATATCTGTGCACTCCATTGCTTTTTCTTTTTTCTCTGCCCTTCCTGCTTGTTTCTCTCTCTCTCTCTCTCTCACACACACACACACACACACACACACACACAAACACATATGAGGCTACTTATACACACACACAGAAAACCTGGAACAATAAGTAATCCAGACTAGGCAGTGCCACAGGTTTGCTTATGTGTTGGCAAAATGCAATGCGACGGAGCTCCTGAGATTATGTCAAAATGTTGATGAAAGCTTCAGGCCCCATTAAGGAGCAGCGTTGCGCCTGTAATGGAGGCACCGAGCCACAGATCTGTGATTTCTGCAGCTTAGCGTTGTTTCCTCGCTGAGCTGATTTGCACATTTGGCACACCTGCTCATATCTATTTTCAGTTTCACTCACTGCGCTGCTCTCATGCTGTTTGTCAGACGCCAAGGAGCAGAAGCTTTCATCAGAGGCGGACCTGGGTGGTAATCTGTACCCTGCTGGTCTCGCTCCAGCTCTTTCTGGTTGGCTGAGGAATGTTCCACTCCGAGGAGCTGGTTTTCAGCTCCTTGGATTCGATGTCACTTCTAATTACACGTTAATGTTTGTGCTAATCTCAGAGGTACAGAGGTCTGCTGCCAGGAAATGGAGTCAAGTAATTTGGCTGCTTTTAAGCCAATCAATATAGGAAGAGGTCGTGTCAAAATGGACCAATATGTGCATTTTTAAACAGCTCAGCACCTTGGATTAGCTATAAGTCACTGCAGGTTAGATAAGCCTCTATATAAACATGATGATTATTTATTAACCTTCGAACTAATAATTCAGTATTTACATTTAAAATAACCACCGGTGTAGGACTTTTACACACAGAGGTTTTCATTATGACCCAATGGAAATGGAAAGCTTGGTGTAATGCTGCCTAATCCACTCTGCTGTTGATGGGAGTTTTGTTATTATGTAGCTACAATCTGATGGAAACATGCAGCATGAGGCTGTAATGGTAGAGCAATAATAGCTACACACGGGATTGCTGCAGCAGGTAGCGCTGCATGTTGGATTTTTACACCTGACACAACCCCAAAGGGATTTTTGGCTCCTCTCATCATCAGAACAGGGATCTTTCACTAGTTAACCAAATGTGTAAACCACTACACTCTATAACTGGAGAAAAAATAACATATTAACATGTTTTGGAATAAAATTAATATGTATTTGCATTATTTACATGCATGCATGCATGCGTCTGTGTGAAAGAGGTATCTCTATGTTATCACTTATATGAGGAGGTGTGTTTTCATGAGACTAAAAGGCTGTGGGCAGGCGTATGTCACCT
The DNA here is from genome assembly GCF_057382275.1 of Copadichromis virginalis. Classification (NCBI taxonomy): domain Eukaryota; kingdom Metazoa; phylum Chordata; class Actinopteri; order Cichliformes; family Cichlidae; genus Copadichromis; species Copadichromis virginalis. The sequence goes on along the minus strand of NC_140624.1, from coordinate 3,714,230 downwards.
GTTGCTTATCGCTGTCTTTTCAGTAAAGCGATTAATCTGAATCCCCACTGAATTCAAACCTCAGTCTCCTCTTGTCTAAACAACTCTTTCAGTCATTTGGCAGTTCATAAGACTTGGTGTAGATTGAAATATAAACCATATTACAAGTCATATTTTAACAAGTGGGCTTTATTCACACTTTCCCCCTAAATACATCATGATGTTGATTTTTACTGTGTTGCGTTACCAGCCAGTCAGTTTTTTCCAACCATGCGAGGGTTGCTGGATAGCTTTGTTATTTCAGGTGTTGCTTTAGCAGGCAGAGGGTCAGATGTGGTGGTGGGGGAGGTATCGGATGATGTCTGACAGGTCAGGAAGAGTGAAGGAGGACAACGGGAGAAATCTTGTCCTATTGTTCTGTAAGCATTACGGTGAATTTCTGCTATAATCAAGCACACTTAGCTGAAATGAATTACTTCAGGAAAAACCCTGAAATAAGAGCATAAATAATTTCTTCAGTATGAATCTAACATGTTTAAGCAATTGCAACATCCTCCAAAGCCTCTTATTACTCCATGTGTTTAAAATATGATGAAAGTGCTGGAAGAAAAATCATTAAGTTTGATGACTGGATTATAGTCTGAATTTGTTGCCTCCCTGTAATAAAAATCAAAAGAATAAAAGACAGCTGTGTGATGTTTTAACCTCTGACACTTGAATTGATCCCTCATGTGACGCTGTCTTTGCCATCACAGGAGAGGCCTACATTAGACTGAATAAGCTGACTGAGGCTGAGTTTTGGTACAGAGAATCGCTGCGAGCCAAGCCAGACCACATTCCTGCACATCTCACTTATGGGAAACTTCTCGCAATGACGGTAACGTTGTTTTTGTTTTGATCCTCCCTTATCTGTGTTTCCATTCAGTTTGCTATCATACGTTCTAGTGAGTGTTCTGATTAAACACTACCCTGCGACCAACTTTATTATTTAAAGGTGTATCCCACATTTAGTGTTTGGTTTATGAGATTAATTTAAAGTTAATTTCTACTTTTGCTGTTTTATAGCATCTTTCTTTGCTTTGGAGCAAATACATCAAGTTTCAGGGCAAAACAAACACACTGATGTCCTCGGGGTCATTTTAGCTTCTCTGTAAAGTTTAATCAAACGAAATGACTTCCTGATTTTGTCGTGCCTCCACATTTGCATCTTTAATGTGTTACTAGAAGCTACTAAAACAGTATTCTTAATCAACTGCCTAGAGAGCGCTCGAATCTCTACACTAAATGGAAAGAAAGCTAACACTGCCCGGCATCTTCCAGGTCAGCAAGTGAAAGTGAAACCTGTCTTGTGTTTTACTAATGAAAAAAATGGAGGCGTCTCCAGTATAGGAGCAGTTTCCAGAGTCCTTGAGTTTATGAGGAGCTGGTCGTGCAGTCGTTCGGTGATCGACTGCAGCAAGACGTACATACTCGGAAAAGAGCTGAGAAAAAAAGTAGTCCGATCTGAAAAGGACTGTCAGAAGACAAATAAACAAGTCAGACAGAGGCTTGCTTAGAAGGTCAAAAAAAGGGTGGAGGCCTTGTGTTCAGCAGACACCCCTTTCATCCACTGCCTGGGCCCTAATGAGAGGAGCCGGCAGCAGTGATATCTGGATTTCCAGCAAACGGCTGCACTCTTCCTGCCCCTTTTTTATTTCCTCCATGGAAACAGAATTCTTTTCAAGTTTGTTTCATTTATAGTTTTTCCTCAATCATCATTTTGTGAATATCCTCACTGATAGGTGGAGGAATTTAACAGGCAAACCAATTTTTCCACAGTTTTTAGACATAATGTTACCCTTTTTTGTGTCAACACATATAAAACCAAAAGCCTTGGAAATAAACTTGAAGTCAGTTACCACTTATATATCTGCATGGCACTGGCTACTGCCAGTAGCTAGTGAGCATAGCATAGCACATGAATTGGAAATAAAAAGCTTGGCTTCGGGGATCACTAATTAACACGTTATTTTTGGGCTGTTTAATCCATAAAAAAACTGAGGTGTAAAAACCACACTTTGTGGTGTTATAACATTTTTATGTGCCAAAAGTTACTGAACCCAGCCAGGAAATAGTTTGGCATATACCCCTAAAGAAAAAAACAAAGAATGTGTCTTTTTTTTTTCGTGTGTTTTGTATAGACTGTAGGCTTGGACGGGCCGACTGCTTCTGCATTTTTTGAGTCTTCAGAAAAACCACAAACTGTCTTTCATCTGAGTTGCTGAAGTGCTGTACAGTTGTGGATCATTGTTATTAGTCCTCTGCACACTGGATTGATTTGCCGTTCTGTCCGCTGACCGGTTGCCAGCTGAAAGAATAGATCAACTGGCAACGCAGATAAAACTCACTTATTAAGTTGACATGATCCCTGTGAAAAATTCAATGGAACCAAAACCCATCAGCAAGGATGGTTTCAGGGAATAACTCAATACTTTAAAGGAGAGTATTAAGACTTGGTAAAGTTGATTCAGAGAAGAAGTCTGTGAGCTGTGAGGAGAAACTTAGGAAAGTGTTATTGATTTGGGGGAAAGTAGAGTTCAAACCTTCGGGGATAAATCTCTGTAGCTCTCTGACCATGATGGATGGTTTAGGGGTCTTGAACCCCTGTGATCCCTTGAGTGCAAATGAAAGTGCGATCAAAGACGGGATCTAACTTACTTGGATAGGCTTACAGTGACTCTATTCTTTAAAGGAATTTCTGAAAGATTTTATTGAAATGTGTCAGACAAATGTTACCTGTGAACACAGGCTGTTGTTTAATATGTACCGACTCCGGCGTTTAATGTGATCCAAAGCAGTGCAGGAAGAGCAGCCGTCTGTCACCTCCCACCTCTGCCCTCCCTGTGCAACAACTGTGAGCGATGAAGACACTTCAGATGCTGTCAGGGACTTTGAGGTTCAGATCCCTCTGGGAGAGGCTGCAATATAAGGTTTAGCAGCAGGGTCAGAGAAGGGTGAGTGGTGGGTGGCGGAGCGAGCCTTTCTGTGGCTGCTGAGGCGCAGAGAGCAAAGAGACGGCGTGGATGGTGAGAAGAACAAACAGGGGAAGAAAGGGAGAGTTAATCACACAGATCAGTATTGCATGCTCAGCCCTGCTGACCCCCCTGCACCTTCACCGACACCCTAAAGAAGCAGGATGTGTTGTTGGTTGTGCATAATTATAATTATAATGCTCACAATATTGGATTCAGTCATTCACTTGTCATTTCCACAACTAATACAGTACAGGTTTCATTCATAATAACCTCGACACTCACAGAGCCAGGGATGCATCTGCAGTTTGCCCAATGTTATCAGGAGATTTGAGGTGTGAGGCGTGCGCAACTGAGCTCAGCGAGTGTGCGACAAACAGGAGAATATTGCACAATAAGTCACCTTGCTTAATAAGTAGATATCTGACAAAGCTGTATTCCCATGTACTCAGCAGATGTTTGTATGTTTGCATGCTAAACTAGTGTTGGACAATGACAAACAGACTTTAAACAGATTCTACTTACCATTAAACCTAAACAGCCACATCAAACTATCTTTTAGTTTGCTGAGAAAGCCAAGATACGATATCTCCACATGGTAGCGACTTGGTTACACCTTTAGCTCATGTCCTAAAGCACATCCTGCTTTATTAACTGTTTTACAATGACCAATGAAGTGATATGTTTACTGGAGTAATAAACAGAGTACAGTCATCATTTATAGACGAGGTTCCTTCCATCCCTTTCTCGTGCTGCATTGGTCGTACCTTAGATGAAAGCTATTCCTATTTATTGCCACTCATAATCATAATCATAATCATTTCGTCTGATTAAGGGGATTCGGTGAAATTAAAAAGGGTAGCACAGTTATTAATTTTGACCTATAATAAATGATTTTTTAACAAGTAATAAAAAAAGAAAAAAGTTGTTACATTTTTGAGGTCCTACCAACATCTCGCTTATTCTGTGTATGGTCTCTGTTAATATTCTTAATGTGTCACAGCCCACATCTTTCATGCACTTAGACCTAAAACCCATTTCAGTCTGTCAAAGTTTAAGCTGTAGAGGTTTAATAACTGTAGGTCTTTGTTGAAAAAAGCAGCTGGCGGTAAAATGTCTGCATTCCCCCATCTGTGAATATAAGTATAAAAATACACAAAAGTGATGCTTTTCAGAATAAAACTTCAATCAGCTCTGTTAAACGTGTCCTTGGCACAGGCTTCATTTTCTGCAGCATCAATGGAAACTACACTCAGATGTTTACATTAGAAATTTCTGTATTTATTGAATCTACCGCTCACTGAAAATGAAGTCTGCAGTCATTAATACGATATAGGGCCCATTCCTTCTGTATGACTGAACTGAAGTTCTGCGCTAAGTGTCCCACTCATTCACGTTGTTTTTACTGGCTTTGCATAATCCAGTAATGCCTTAGTATATTAGTCTTCATGAGAAGGCTTTATCTCTCTCTCAAATGCATACTGATGGCTGCATTATTAATGCATCAGCTTTTATCGATGAGTGCACATGGTTAATTGTTGATCAGATGACATCTGGTGCCCAACTGAGATCAGCGATGTGTCAGAGTCCCAGTTGGCACTTCTATTGGCCAGCTGCTCGGTTCTGTTAGAGCTGTGATTGGTTACATGTCACAGTGTAAAGGGCCTGAGGAAGCTTTTGCGGTCTGCAGGGCTTCAGTGTGTCTTCTTCACATCATATTATGCTCGCCCCCCCCTCCGGTATGGATTCTTTCTGGAACATAAAAACAAAAATAAAAATCATATGTGTTTGTGTGCAGTACACCTGTACTTGGGGCATTATAGACACAAGCCTTTCTGTTTTCTCCTCTTCGCTACTCACTGTCTTGTTTAATAGCAGTTAGGCCACACACACTGACAATCTGCAGCTATGCTCCGGAAGTGCTCTTTGCAAAGATAATATGTTTAATGAATGAGACTTTACCCTGTCTGGTCTGCTGTGCTAAACGTGACAGCGTCTGCTTTTGTGGGACGACACATGAGCCTGACAGAGTAACAGTAGCGATCCGTGTGTTTCGTGTCTATTTGTTAAGATTTATTGTTAGAGTACGTCTGTGGTTGGAAGAGGGACATTAGGTATACACAGAGGTATTTTGGCTGTTGAGTCGAGTGTGGTGTTTTTAGACTGAGTAGCTTTGAGGAGCAGTTGAAACAATAATGACTGTGTTTAATCCATCTCTCTCAGGGGCAGAAAACAGAAGCGGAGAGGTACTTCCTCAAGGCCATCCAACTCGATCCCACAAAAGGCAACTGCTACATGCATTATGGTAAGCACGGATATATATTTCCCTTCCAGTCTGACTCACACCAGATTTCTTTTTACATTTCAAATATTTGATTTGGAAATTTCACGCATACATGCTGCACTTGTGCAAGACGAGCACTTGTGCACCTTAGCCGGTTGTTTGTACAACAGAGTTGGCTGACCCTTCTGCCATTTCTGTTTTTATTCTTTTTGATTAGTCGAGAGTCACAGGAAGCAGGGTTGATTTCCTTAGATTGTTCACTGATTTGATGGGTGTACAGAACGTGACAATTTTAGCATATGCCTCTTCTCAAGCTTTCCATTAATCAGCAGTATTACCTCCTGGATTTAATTTCTTTCATAGTACCTTTGAGTTTGTAAAAGCATTTAAAGCCTTGTCTTTGTGATCACCAGGTCGCAAGTGACATTTAAGGAAATTGGTTAATGGTGGATTTTTGCATTTTGTTGAGTACTGTGTGTGTAGGTTAATTATCCAGCCAATCAGGATATGGATTGCATTGATCCGAGCACAGAGACGGTGTTATTTCAAGAAATTACTAAACGGTACTAATAATAAAGGAGATATAATATCCATATGGAACATCCATATAACATCATTTATCTTATTTCTGTTGGCCCAAGTAAAAATATGCAGCAATTAATTTCTATTTCTTGTTCAGATCACAGCTATGGTTTAATTTACAAATATATCTATTCACAGCTAAACACATCAGATCTGCCATATACTGCTGGGTTTTCATTACTTTAGATTGACTAAGTTGTTTGTTTTTCAAAATGTTTTTTGTTTCTGAGACCGAGTGTCCTCAGGCCTGAAGAAGACTCTTCAAAAAAGGTCTTAGAGTGCACTAAAAATCATGAATTTAATTTAGCTGTGTTTATTTGATCATTTTCACTTGCCTGCCTTAGGCAGCAATGCTAGTGATGTGTTTTTTCCTATGTATTAAAAAAGGCATACACTATCCTGCTACAAATGGAGTTTCAGTCAGCATTATTAGAAGTGTACTGCCTCATTTGGGGCTTTTGAATTTTAGTTAAAAAAAATATGTAATAAGTAAAGAAGTTAGCTGATTATTGCTTTCATCCATCTATTCTGCTGGTTACTAAGGTAAATGAATTACTTCCATTGAAGAATTGAGTCATATATGCCTGGGAATAGTATTAATAGGTGATACTTTTATGTTTAGACTTGCATTTCCAACTACTTAGTAAATTAAAGGGTCAAGTAAATTAATTACGCATGCATTTATTTATTTCTTGTCCAGCCTAATTGTCACATGAAAACCTCGCGTGGCGTTCCCCAGGGGTCAGGTCTTGGTCCCATTTAATTCTCTTTCTATACACTGTGTAACATAATCTGTAAATAATATAGTGTTAATGTTAGTTTTAACTGTTAGGATACTCAACATAAATAACATAAGTTTTTTTACTTAGCCCGAGTTCTTTTTCGTGTTGCTCGAAGGAAAGAAAAAACCCCAAAACGTAGAAATCTGTCCTCCAGCATTAGCTAGCCCGCTCACAATCTGGGTATGAGCTTAAACTGACAAAGTCGTACAGCCGTACTTTCTCCAATTAAGAAATAATGCAAAAGATAAAAATTATTATATTTTAAGTAAAAGCATATTATTTTTGCTGTTGTGTATCAAAGTCGGGTCCGTTTTATTAGTTGATGTGTTTGTCTCTGACAGATTTGATTTCATTTATCAAAAACAGTGCAAAACTGCAGATCTGGAGGTTTTTAGTGCACAGTTGCAGCCTAAAAACTCACTTAAAATACAGCTCTTGCCTTGTCCTGCACTAAAGGCTCCAGTTTCATCCACAGTTATTAAAAAAATGCGCTTGGGTTCACTTGGTGGTTTAGCATCCTGGCACAGCATTGGAGCTTACCAAAATCAACAGTGTATTAATTCCCCCTAAACCTGGCTCTTACCGAGGGGTCCGCCCCGCACTCGGCCTTGTCAGGCTTCTATAATCCCCTCTCATTAGGCTGGTCCACAGAGGTTAACTGCAAGGAAGGCGCACCCGTAATAAGACATAACCCTCCTGCTGAAAACATTTTTATCCAAAGGGAACAGATCTATCAAGGCTGATAATCTGAACAAATGAGTCTGAAAGATGGCCAAGGAGAGATTTTATGCTGCACTTATATTTAATGTTTCATCATATTGTCACAAGTGCAGACTAGTCTGTCCCTCTGCCCAGGCCAAAAGAAACACTGCGAGGCCGTGTATCCCTACGTGCCCCTGTGGGGATCCCAAAGTGTTTTAATAATGGTGCTGTTCCCTTCTGCCCTGCCAGGTCAGTTTTTGTTGGAAGAGTCACGGCTGCTTGAAGCAGCAGAGATGGCAAAGACAGCTGCACGCCTTGACAGTGGGGAATTTGATGTGGTCTTCAATGCAGCCCACATGCTCAGGTATGTTTTTGATTGGCGTGATTTTTTTCTCTTTCTTCAGGTTTGATGATTTCCTTAGTGCAAGAGCATGCATAAAGACACTGGATGTATTTTATTCTGCCTAGATGAGATGGGTGGGCCACAGTTTTCTGTGGCTGAGTAGAAAGAAAGCTGTGTATGAGAGAGGGAGGTCTACTGTCTGCACGTTTTATCCAGGGGCTTACACCATTCCTCAGCCTCTGTGATTTACTTGGCTATACTTTGTAATCCTCTTCTCTTGCTGCAGTGCCAGCTCTAGAACTCCTGGTTTATCTTAGTGCGTAGTGTAGCTATATATCTCAGAGGGCTGTCTCTCAAATTACATATACCACTCTGTCTCAGTCTTCCATCACTGGCCAGTGCTCATATTTGAACGCATAATTACAAATTAGTGCAAAGTTCAGCTGTTGAGGCTAAGCAGGAAAGCCCACAAACTGTTGTTTGTGAATGAGAGCCATGTGTGGGATTGTATAAATACAGCTATGTGCCAACTTACTGAATGCTTCCCCCCTCCCCCTGAATAAACCTCCAACTTTATATTAGCCAGTGTAGCGATTTCCTTGTTTAATTAGTCACCGTGGGCAACTCTCTGCATATTTGTCAAAACTACGACTGCCAGCTGTAAAGAAAGATAACTCGTGGACAAGTGCTTCGCTGGACTCACCAGAGATCTGCAAAGTTACTGTGCTTAAGAGTACATCAGTGCACTCCCACTCAGCTTTGTTCAGCGTACCTCTGCTGATCGTGTAGTATCTTCACCACCAACGGTTTCAGGCGTAGAGAGCCTCTCCTAGAGTCCAAACTCCTGGCAGCTAAGTGAGCATCAAGCAGCGCTCGGGTTGAACTCATCTCCGCCTGCTTGGCATGGGGTCTCACTCCCTCCACAGCTCGTGTTCTTTATGTGTTTGTCTTGGACGTAGATGTGGAAAGCCCATCGGTTGGTGGGGACACAAGTGAATCTGCACAGGAGAGGGGAAGAGATTAAAAGGGGGAGCAGTAGCTCTCAAATTTGCAAATGTCGTTTATTACCCCTTTGGGCTTTTGGTTTTGACTATTTTTCTTTCAAACTAATAATTTTCATCTGCTTCGTTTTAAGAGTTCTTTTATTTTTTTCACTACGAATGTAGGACAGGAAAAGTTGGGCAATAGTAAGGCCAAGAGGTACATGCTTGTACTTCCCATGAGTATGTCAAATGCCAGTGAAAGTGAAAAATTACACTGTGAAGTCGTAGAGTAAAGTACAATCTGTAGATTTCCAAAGGCAGCCCTGGGAAAAGCAAACATTATAAAACACGCAAGCACTTTATCCACACGCAGTTTACCTCATACCATAACCCCTTAGTACTGTACGCTGCTATCGTGCCATAATCTTAAACCGACTATGAGACCAAATGTAAATTTTGTGAAATATTTGATGACTGCAACTAAGTGTTGAAATTGCAGCCCAATGTCAGGCTTACAAGCAGAATTTGTCTTTGTTGTGATCTCCTTTTTTTAGGTGGCATTATTAGACAACAAGATCACTGGTTTTTAATTATGGACAAGAACTTTTTATTATTTTTTTATTTCATTAATGCCTGTTTTTGTCATCAGCCTCTCTCGCAGTTCCTGTGCTGGTATAGACTTACAATAGCTCCTATTCCAATGGTCGGCCTTCACTGTCTACAGTGCTCTCACAACCCACAGTCAGACGGCTCTAGGAGGTCCTGTAGCTCTGCTGGTTACAGTGTGGCAGCTTTCCAGTTCTCCTCTCTTAATGTGTTTATAAATGTGATAATGATATTATGGAATTAGATTTGTGCATTTTTCATCTCTGAAGATCTGCTTTCTAAATATTATGCTGGCAAACAAACATATGGTTGTGGTTGGATGTGAAAGCCACATTTATAATCTCAGGACAAATTCAGCAACTCGAGTTGGTGTTTGGATCCCTGTTGGAATGTAAAATGCTTCTTTCTGAAACAAAAAAGGGAGAAACCCAGCCATAGCGTATTCTTCTGTATATCTGAATATGTAAGCAAACACAACGTATAACTTATTTAAGATCCATTTACAACACTTTGGCAGTGTGAGTTGACCCACTGTGGTCACAGACTTGAATATATCAACAACTACCATAAAGTTTTGTACAAACAGTCTTGAGAGGAAGAACGACGACTGACTGGGGGGATTTTTTTCTATAGCACCACAATGATCTTCTTATTCTAAGTTGAAGTGAACTGGAATGGACTGACACCAAATGATCACTAAACGTGGACACCCGTCAGAACATTAGCATTTAGCTAACACCAGTATGTAGCTAACGTTAGCCTCAGAGAGCTACAAGCTATTTGCATCGCATTGTTTTTCTGGAGGCTCTTTTCCTGCTATATAAAATATAAGGTATAGGTATTTTTTTCTAACTCTGAATTATAAATCATCTCCTTCATCTGTTAAAATTAAAGGATTAAGATTTCACAAAACCAAACATAGATGTATACGCAGGTCCAGACTTTTCTCTGGAACTACGCAGATGACGATCTCATAATAAAGCACGACAGCCTAAATGAAAGCATGGCTATAAAAGCTTCGCTTCCTTTGATCATTCTGACTTAAGGGGCTCCACAGCCGGCCGCTGTTGACTCCGTCCTTGACTATGTCAGTGTTAAATTGTTTTTAATTGGGCAATTGTTACCATAAGGGCACAGCCTGAAGCTGTGTGTCATAAAGGTGATTTCTGATATGCCAGAAAGTTAACAACAGGAAGTGTTTTGTGACCGAGGAGCCACCGGCTTATGTGCAGTAGTACAGTGGGTTATGAAAGAAGATGATGCAGCCGTGTTGTAACTGTAGTTTTCGTGTCAGGAACAGTGTGTTTCTGGTTCCAGGGACTCATGCCGACAAGCCATCTGCTCAAAAATCCTTTTTGTCACAATTTGGCATATGCAGCATATTTTGGAGCATTCAGTTTGTACGCTCTGCTGTTCTGTTTTGGTTTTGGGTTTTTTATTGATGGTATGATTACGTTTCTGTTTAAATGGTGTTTGCACAGTTTAACTATCGCAATATCTATCAAGTGTTGCAACCCACATTTTTCCAGACTAAATGTAAACAGATATGTACAGTGAATATTCCAGATGAGCCTCGGTTTCTTGGTATGCAATGAACTAGATGTCCTGACCTCAAGGTTCAATTAGAACAGAAAGTGCTTGCAGTGCACTGCTCAGCACAGATGTTATCGAAAGATGCTATCGAACGAGAAGCCTACGGGCGATTGGATTGGCTTTTCTCATCCCTCATGCTGTTCCTCTGTGTTACTTTCTCACTGACCCTCGAGCGCTAGTAAACACGAGGGGTTCAAGGCCTCATCCGAAGCCAGCAGCAATAAAAATGAGTAATGACCGCCTCTCTGTTTTCCTTTTGCAGACAAGCCAGCCTAAATGAGGCAGCCGAGAAGTATTACGGACAAGCAGCGAGCCTGAGACCCAACGTGAGTAAAACCACAGCTAGCTAATCTTCCCCCGTTACTATTTACTCTGATGGACAATGCGCAATCGCAGTCTGGGTGGCTTTCCAGTATTATTACTCTCTGATCTGCTTTTGCACAACACCATGCATTGTCAATGGAGCTCAGACAGATGAATGCTAGGTTTTTACTATGCCCAGAGATTTGCTTGTCCAACATCCATCACCAACTTCAAAGGAGAGGCCAGGGTAAGCAGAATGAAAAGAATAATGATAATAACACTGAGTCAGGGGACTGTGACGTCTTGAAAATGAATGGGATCCAGTCTTTGAGAGCTCTGACAGGGAGGGTCAAGTTGTTTAAGTGAGGGTCACAGAAGGAGCGAAGTATGTTTGGCATGTGGTCACCCTGTTTATTCCTGCGTCTTGATTAAAAGAAATCAGTTTGGGATTAATGATCAACTATATCTGAACAATGATATACAGACAAAGCAAAGTCTAGTGTTAGGACCACATAAACCCTGGGATAACACAAACAAATACTGACAAATGGAGCAACCAAAACTTGAGTATAACAGAGGAATTCGATGTTTTTTCCATACATGACGAAATTCAAAGAGCGTAACTGTTCAGATCCCTGACCGTTCCCACTGATACTTTTTCTGATGTCTAAATAATTACTGTTAACTGCCTCCACCCAAAATGCACAGCCAGCGTTGATTAGATGTTTATAGGCCGCTTATTGTGCTCCACATTGCCGACAATAGACCGAGGTAGAGCTGCTGTGTTTTCCGTGTGCCCAGCTAAGTGAGGAACGAGATGTGAAATACTGTTCTTTAAATAACAATAATAATAATTATACATTTTTTGCTTTTAATGAAACCCGTCGGTATTGTACATCAAATATTGCAGTTTTGATATATGACAGGATGATTTATGAGCATGTTTAAAGCATAACTGGGTTCTGAAAGGTTTAAAGAGTACAAACTCATTATCGATAACACATCGATTTTGTGGAGTCTCACATCAGGTTCTTGTCATTAATCCATAACAGACTCTTACATACACAACTACAGCCAGTTTGGAGTTAACAAGTTGGCTTCAAACTGTTTGGAGAGTGTATGAAATACACACAACACCATTTCTGTGTCAGTGTTGTTCAGTTCGTCTGTAAATTAAAGTCTCGAGATGTTTGTGTACTCCGTAGTCCTCGTCCACATGCAGTTGCATCGTTTTGCCCCTGTCGGGTCCACTTTTTGGGAAACTTTTTGTTATTTGTGTTACTTTACAGCTGAGGCATTATTATAATTTAGCATCTTCATCCATCTTCCTTACCTGTATCCTTTGTTCTTTCCAATGTGATTTGACTTAAGCCACGTACGCTGTCTATCTTCATTTGTCATTTCATGCTTTACTGCGACTTGACTCTTTGCTCTCCAAAGGCCCTGGTGTTTTATATTAGGCACATATGTCTGCTTGCTTTCAGGGAGAGAGGACACTTCCTTCCATTCAAAGGATTTAACAGTCCTACAGTTCCCTCAATCTAGATAAACTAAATCGGGTTGGATGCTTGCTTAGCATCAGTTGCTCTCTATAACCTATGACATCTGCCCTTTCAAAGTTTCCAACTTTATATGGATAGTCTTTGCTTAAATGGCTATTTAAAGTCATTGCAGCCAGGTCATTCAACACCTGGTTTTACACTGAACATTCACAACCTCTATAGCATATGTTGCTTTACAGTCTAGGCTAATATGCTCTGCATCTGGACATGCCTCTGCTCCTGCATGCCTATTTCAGCGAGGGTGGGGAGGCAGAGAGGTTACAGAGCAGCAGGAAATGAGAAAAAAATAAAAGCTTTTGACAAGCCAGTGTTCTGCAGTGTGTTGCAAGGGCTAGGAAGAATGCAGAAACGGGGGTATAAATCACAAACGGCTTAGATATATGAAGAAGGAGGAGAAGCAAAGGCTTTTAGTAGTCTTTAGCTTTGAGTCTGCAGGGTAGACTTAGGAGGGAAACAAAATTCAGGGATTGCTAAGTTATGCATGGGTGAAAAGAGCAATCTTTGAAGCTATGCTGCAGCTGTGCTAAGAAGAAAACCAGCACTCTGTGGATTTTCTACCCAGGAGTCACTGCACAGTGTTTCACGTGTTACACCACTCATCAGCAAGTGTCCTGGGGAGCGGTAAAAAGTGTGAATACAAGCTTTGTTAGCTTTCTGGAAAACATTTACTTCTATTCTCCAGGATCCATCCATTCAAACCCTGACTTTGACTGGACAGAGTTTGTTTGTTAAAGTCTTACTGCCCACCTGCTTCAGTGAACTCACACATGTATTAGAGACTGGGGCAATGACATTTTTTGTTTTTTGTTAACACACAATACATCAATACATTGTGGCTCCGTTTATGTGTCGTCACTGTCACTGTCAACTGTGTCCATCTGTATAAGAAAAAATACTTTGGCTCACAATTTTCAGACTTTTAAAATGCACCAACTTGTAAACTGAAGCCTGGCGGTTATTCTATGATTTAAACATCCAATGATGGGTCAAAAAGAAGGTAATTTAGAGTGCCTCAGAACTACCCCAGCCATTAAATTCAAGAACCCTGGCTGCTAGCAGAACAAATTTAGTTTTGCCAGGATGCTTTAAATTAAAAGAAAGACCCTCTCCAACGAGCTACAGTAGAGGTCTTGGTCGTGTCAGTCCTTCCTTTGGGCCATGCATGTGTTCTATGTTTTACATTTTATGTATGTCTTTTATCCTGTCTTCCTTCTCTCACCCCAACCAATCACAGCAGATGGCCCCGCCCCTCCCTGAGCCTGGCTCTGCCGGAGGTTTCTTCCTGTTAAAAGGGAGTTTTTCCTTCCCACTGTCGCCAAAGTGCTGCTCATAGGGGGTCATATGATTGTTGGGTTTTTCTCTGTATCTATGAAGCGCCTTGAGGCTACTTGTTGTGATTATATAAATAAAATTGAATTGAATTGAATTGAATTGAATTGAATTGAATTGAATTGAATTGAATTGAATGTGTTTACAGCAGAAAATGGTTTTCTCTCAAGGGGACTGTGGTATAGTTGGGCTATACTGGTTGAATTCTGCCAAAGAGAAAAGCACTCTCCTTCTCATTAAAATGGAGATCATGCATGGAGCATCACTCATCCTACTCTGGCACTGGAAAAACTGTGAAATGTTTTGTAAGCGAACAGTCCAGCAAACGGCATCGTTCACACAATTCCTCGTAGTTGGGAATATATGAGACAAAGGCTAACACTCTTAGGAGAGCTTCTGTGCTTAAAAGTGTGACACTTAAACTCCAGATTCACATTAATATAAGAATGTAAACTGTCCAGTTATTCATCTGGGGTTGTTTATTTGGAGAGTTACTTAAATGTTGATATAGATTCAGTGTCATCTATTCAGTCTTCATCTATTATGATTTCTCCGTTCGCTCTTTCAACAAGAGAAATACTTTGGGTTACCTAATGGACCAAAAGAAATTGTTCACCTCTTTAAATATCATAATCATGCATGTTTTAAGTCAGACGTGCATGTGATGATCGTTATAGTAAAAAAGTCTTTCTTTTTTTTTTTTTTTTAACATCCTCGTATTCTAGGAATTACAATTATAGAAATCACAATAGTCCGAAGCAGTAGCCTCACTACACGATTAGACATGTTTTTCACATTTCAAACTGAAATAGTGATCAGATGTGGCCCTTCCCTAGCCCTGGATATCCTCCTGACATGATTGCACCCCAGACACATTTCCTGTAGTTTGGTCCTCATGACTCACTCATTGCACCGCTGATGATTTTGCCCCTCGGCACTAACGGGAATAAACAGTATATTCATCTCACCCCACTTCAAAGTCGCGGTCGCTCCCTCTGACATCTACGGCCACAGACAAGACACAGAGACACGCAAAGCAGCATGGTTACCAAACTCCAAACAGGGTCTGGGTGATCAGACGAACAGAAACCACTGTGTTAAAAAATTTCTTTCTTTATTTAAGCCTCACCTCTGGCATTTTCTCTTGCTTTTGTCATAAGAGACAAGTTACTGTTACTAATTTTTTCCATTTCCATTAAATTATGTACATCCCAAAGTGTGAACAGATGGACTTTATGTGCATTATTTATCAGCCCGTGGATGTAGTAAAATTTGAATTTTTTATTAGAACATATCTCTAGTTAAAACACTGTCCTTATGTGTATGTTAGCTCCCGTTTGCTATGTCCCAGGCAGCTGTGTTTGTACCAACTACACTAGTTTATAAACTGTTGCATTGTCTTTTGAGCTTAATCTCTGAATCCAATTGGTCTTACCCTAAAATAACTAAGATCGCTCTCTTTTTTCTTCTTAAATTTCAGTACCCTGCAGCTTTGATGAATCTTGGGGCAATCCTCCACCTCAATGGGAAGCTGCAAGAAGCTGAAGCCAATTACCTCCGAGCACTTCAACTAAAACCAGATGATGCCATCACCCAGTCCAATTTGCGTAAGCTGTGGAACATCATGGAGAAACAGGGCTTGAGGACCACGAGCCCCTGAGCTCAAGAGATCCCGCCTACTCGCCATCTGCACACCAGACCCGGGAAAAGGACAGCCTACACGCTCCTCATTTGCTCCTGTAATCCAGAAAGGATGGAAGAGACTCAGGGAGAATGTTTGCTCAAAGAGGCCGTGACTGTACCACACAGCTCTCCTAGTGACTCCTGAGCTTCGCATACACCTCAGGCCAGCAGCTTTCCTCACAATCATTGCTCACAGTTTGGCAGACGTTATGTGGTATTTGGACTTTTAAGTACTTTTTTCAAAATTAAGGCTTTTTTTCCTTTATAACTAAAGCACTTGAAGTAAGACCAGGTACATCCTTTAACATTTGAGATGAGTTATACTTAAACTAAGCAATTCTGCTGAAAGGTTTCTCAAAAAGAATTGTTGAACTGGGTAAAATTTAATATTAGAGATAAAAGAGAGGAAAGGATCTCATAACGCTGCACTGGGGGGGAGCGGGTAGTTTCCAACACCAATAAATGAAGTTCTTGGTTTGACCAAATACTCCACTTTGATCATGAAGACAGTACATGAAGAACTAACAACATTCAAAATCACAACTTAAATTTATATCTCAACTCTCCAGCTTGTGTACTGATTCATAGTCTCGGTGATGAAATTTGTTCATTAGAATATACACACTTTGCTATTATTGCAAACCATTTGTAGCACTCTCCTAATATTCGGTGACAACTTGAAAAAGGGAATTGAATTTGTTAGCCATTGCAGCACAACGGTAGCCTCTGCAAATGTTCCGCTTTGCAAAACCCAGCATATTTTGGCAGTTAAGCTCAAAAAGTGAAGAAAAATTTGCATTGTAATGACTTAAAAGGTGTAATATCTTTTTCATGAGTGTAGCAGGAAGTGTTTTTATCATTACAGATCTTCTCTGCATTGGTTAAGAAGTCACCATGGCAGTTAAGAAACTATACATAGAAATGTTAAGCTACCTTCCTGTGGAAGTAACAGACAAAAAATAGGTAGGTACTGTAGATTCAGGTACACCGCCTTGCTACATGCCCGAAGCTTTTATAGAAGAGTGTGTAAGGACCTTAAGCAGATGAAGGAGTTCTTCTAACCAAATACAAAAACTATGCTGATGCACACCTTTTAACCACAGAACAGTGCACAGTCATGGTGCATTTGAGGGAAATATTTTAATGCCTTTATGTTGATATAAGTAAGTTTAGTGTGTGTGTGTGTGCGCGCGTGTGTATAAATTAATTCTAATATATACCTACATAGTGTATAGTATCAAAAAAATCATCGAAAGCAGCAAAAAAGTAGCCAGACACAAATTTGACTGCGTTACTGAGCAAGTTTGGCTTTTTACATTATTACAGTATTTCTCACATTGTCAGTCTTTCAGTCTCATTTGTACATATTCTGTGTAATTTGTTTGTTTTATTGTCAGCAAGTGAAACAGCACCTTCCCAGAGGTATCAGCATGTACCATATTTAGAATAATTTGTTTGTTATTGGTTCACAAACCTCTCAGCTATCCGTGTCCTTTGTTTATTTCATTTTAAGTTATTGCTCTGTGTTAACTAGCAGCAGAACCAGCTGGTACTGTGTTTTTAGATGTAAAAAGAAGGAAACGACAGCTGTTATGTTTACTCCTGTGGTCATTATGGAGTAAATACCCAGTTATGTGGCCCGTCGTGGGTAAATACAGAGCAGCGTCTACAACGAATGGTAACGTTTTTTGAGTTTATGTCATTTGTTACAGTCACAATGCTATAACACCGTTCTGTTTTTAGCTATGATGAAGATTCACAGTTCACATTAATTCCTAGCACCGTATGTCACACACATCAGACATATCGTGTAATTATCACATGTATATATAAAGTGTTTATGAAGAAACACTGTCAGCTTGTTTTAATGAAGGTGTTTGAGAAAAAAAATGTTTCACTCTGTGTCTCTGCTCAGGGATCTCAAGCGGTGGGCTATTGCAGAAACTTGTTCACGGAGCGTTTACTAAATTAAAATTTATTTTTGAAAGTTGTTGTATTTGTATAAATTATCGAGCTTTGTAGCCCCATTTTTTCTCCTTTTTGTATTATAAAATGAACAATGTGCCAGAGTAGACCTTTCTTCCCAGTGGTGTTTCTCTTTGTTTTGTTTGTCTGCTTATCTGTTTGTTTGTTTTTCCACAATAAATTGATGGTGTTCTGCTTTGACGAGTGCCTGTGCAGCCATTATTGCTGATTAGGGATGGGTATCGTTTAGGTTTTATCCGATACCGGTGCCAAATCGGTACTTTTGAAACGGTGCCAATGCTCAAACGGTGCTCAAACCGGTGCTTAAAGAATGGAGAACACAAACTTTGTCCAAAAACCTCTCATGTTCAGCTGTTTTTTTGTAAAAAGATAACAATGTTAGCCTTTTCTGCAGCTATGGGGCATATATGGCATCACTCTTGGCTGGAAGCAGTGCTTAAACAATGGAAAAAAAACACAAACTTTGTCCAAAAACCTCTCATGTTTAACTGTTTTCCACTTTTTCTTTGGTCATTTTAGCCTTTTTGTCCAGGGTGAAGGGAGTATCTGCCATCAAACAAGAGGACAGCCGCATGTAACTACGACGGCGTTTGCTAGTTCACCTTACATGCATTAATGTAATAACGTGGTTAGCCTACTCAACGTAAATTACACACGGACAACATTAAGCTACTCACGCAGAGAAGAACGGCTGCTGCTGCATCATCATCCTCATCATTTCTGCTACACTGGCAGGGCTAGGGGCCAGGACTCTCCCCTTCGGGTTTTTGGGGGATGTTGCTAACTCCGGGTCAGATAACAGGCACCACACCTGCAGTAGATGCGCTCGGTGTGAGGTCTCGCAGCAAGCTATCATACGGCGCATTTCTCGGCTTTAAAAAAAACGCTATGCGTCGCCAGGTGTTTCATCGGATTCGAGGTGTTACCTCCTTTGACAGTATCACAGTATCAGCTTAAAGCACTTGTTGCTGCTGAGTTTGCATATTTTGCTGTGAAGTACAGCCAGACTTCTGACCGCTTCGCCTTGGGCATTTTTAATCTGTAGCTCTGCTCTAGAAGAACGTACGTACCTGGCCCCGCCTACTATCCTCGGAAACGTAAAATGATTGGCTAGAAGTGTGTCACAGCTCAGGAAAAAAAAGCACCGAAATAAAGCACCGAAATGTGCGCTGCTTTTCGGTCTGGTTACTACCGTTTATGTCAGAACCGGTGCCATCATAGCACCGGACACCGGTACCCATCCCTATTGCTGATAGTGTAGGTCACAGATTGATATTAAGGTTTTGCCAGTCACACTTTGGAGCAACAGCTTGAGTTTTACATCAAATTTCCGTTGTATTAAGCGTTAATGGGGTGATCTTCCATGCTGTGGAACAGCTTTTACAGGGTATATAAAGTTGCCCCCTGTAAATTTGCTAAAATGTGTCATAAAATCAACTCAAATGAATTTCCTCTGCTTTGATCTTTGTACAACAAAGGAGACATGTAAATATTGCCATATGGAAGGGGTAGCAGTGTGGAGCCACATATGGTCGGTGTGTTTCGATTCCACCCGTCCCACAATTCAGACCCCGTTGACAAGTAAAGGGCCTTTCCCTGTGAACGAAGCAGTCTGCCTTGTGATGTTTCTCACATGTTCTGCTTGGAAGGTCTGCGTCCATGAACCGAGCTCACCATGGTGCCCAGATTTCCTTATCGAGCTGGAATGCATGGGCGCTGCTTGCACTCACAGTCCAGTTTGGCTCTTCTTCTCATAACACAAGTGCGCTTCACTTAATCTCTGCATCAAATAGCGAAAGTTGACAGTTTGTTGGGTTGTGGAGTCACGCCGCAAATGCGACGTAGTTTTATTTATTGCTATATGAAACAGTAGGCATTTGACTGTCTTCCCATAGCTTGCTAACTGTGAAATTACACGTCAGCTCACATAGTTACCATTCCCTAAAATAGGGAATGTCATGTTTCCAGTGGAGTCTGCAACCAGACAAGTAGATTTTTATGCAGTTATTAAAACAAGGCAAACATGAACTTCTGATCATAGCACTGGTAATAAGGAAAGGGAATAATAATAAAAAAAGGGAGACATGGTGGCGCGGTGATTAGCACTGTCGCCTCACACCTGGCCAGGGTGTGTACACGTTCTCCCCCGTGTTTGCGTGGGTTCTCTCCGAGACGTGCACTTAGTGTGGTTAGGTTAATTGGTAATTCTATATTGTCCATAGGTGTGAATGTGGGTCTGTCTCTATGTTTTAGCCCTGTGACAGACTGGCGACCTGTCCAGGGTGTAGCTGTGGTAGCTGGGAAAGGCTCCACCCCCCACGATCCTGACAAGGATAAGCAGATGGAAAGAAGGGAAATGGACAGATTATGACAAGGCACTGAATTTTCAGGAGGTTTGAACAAGTGAGCTGACTAAAATAAATAATGTTTAATAATTGTTTAAATCTGCTTATTAATTATTTCATCCCATTTTTTTAGTCATAGTTGTTTTTGTCTCAAAATACTTAAGAGTAAACCCGTGCACATGTAGGAAAGATGTAAAAGTCTAGAGTTAAAGCAGGTTAACACATGTTCACTGCAGTAATGCACCTGAATCCAGGTTGTGCACCTGCACTGTACAATACTCTCCTCGCTTGTCTGTTAGTGTTGCCAAAACACTTAAGCTAGTGTTCCTAAAATGAGGTAAGAAGACACACAGTGAGCACATAACTTTGGATTTCTGTGTCACTGGCCTTTAAGCAAACAGTAGTGTTTCTGGGTTCTCATCTGCCTTTAAAGCTCTCAACACGTGGGTGTTTATGCAAGCACATAATACTGCGAGTTCTCATTAGTACTTCGCAGCTTGGATGACTGTGGCACCAACAAGGCCAAATCACTGACAATGTCATTATGCGGTGCAGAAACCCTGCAAATTGATTTCAATTAAGAGTTTTAGACTGATATAAAGTGACATGGCCGTACCATAAATTATACAGAACTGATTTATATTTCATGCTAAAAGCGACATTTCTTTAACAATGTATGTCAGAATTGCTTTTATATTTAATTAGATGTAAAAATAGTTTCCCTGCTTCTTTTATACGCTCCACATTTCTCTCATTGTAAGAGATAAAGGATTGTCTGAAGCCAGGCCCCAAGGAAATCAGAGTCATATGACTTCTGCTCTTATGACTTTAGTGCGCTTCATTGCTTGATATGACCTCTCGCACTCTCCAACTGTTCAAACTGGGAGAAAGGAATTCATTTTATTATGCTGTGATCTGGCAAATCTGCCTGCTGTTATCAAGCAAACATTTCGTGGTATGTACCGATGGACTATCGCTACTTTGATCTCAAGCACCTGAGCCAGGCGCTCACAGCACCCGACCAAGCTTGTTTGGAGTGGTTCACTGTGCGTGATGCAGAGAAGTCTTCCCCTCTGGACCCAATACCCACTGTTATTATTTGATAAAAGAGGCATTAGGATGAAGCTCCTCCATGAGATCTAGATTTTGCCTCATATTATTGAAGCGTTTTGATGTCCAGAAAGGAAATTGTCTTTCTTTGGCATTTTACAGCACATGTTGTACTGCAGCTGTTTATACAGGAGCTACTGTTCCTAAATGCAAAGAGGTAAAATGAGATATGGTAAAGTATGCAGATTCCTTTTAAAAACTTCTTTACCTGAGTTTTTATAATTTGTAGAACAAAAAGAGTTAATAAAGGCTAATTGGCACTAAAACCACAATTTTTCTGGTTTTTGCATTCTGCTGATATATTGATTACAGCATATGCACAGCCATACAGAGAACCCAGCATGTCTGTAGACTCTGTCGGCTGTAGTTTTATTTACCGTATTTTTCAGACCATAAGGTGCACCCAATTATAAGGCACATTAAGCGAAACAAAACAGTCAGATAAGTCAAACTTTACTCAACTCATTCTTCTTGCTTCCTCCACTTCCGTACCATTGATTCGTTAATGCTGAATTCTCAGTCAGCTGCACTATTCCCATGTTGTTGCAGTATATTAATGACTAACCTCGTATTGTGGATGAATTATCTCAGTTGTTCTCCTGACTGAAGTTTGGTCCGTTTACAGCATCCTGCCATGCAATTACATTTGTCCCTAACCATCGGGAACCCTCACGTTAACTTTTATCGAGTGGAAAAAAGTTAGCGTTCATCCTCCAACTTTTCTGTGTTTATGCTATGCTAACATAGCTGTGTAGCTAGCTACCACGTAGCACATCATTATATACCAGCTAGCCCAACTTCAGTAACCCTACAAACGTCACTGCTGTTTAGTTTTCTGTCTTCATTTATGTTGGAAGTGAGAGCAGAGCTGTACGTTTGAATTTTTCAGAAATCTCTCAGTCAGAACATGCAATATCATGTTTAGGTGGAAACTAGCAAGCTAACTTCCTGCTAACTTCTAACTCTGTTAAATTTAATAAATTCTGTTTTCATCGATGCCTGAATGTTAAACTTAATTGTTACACCTGGTAAAGCAGCAACACTGATCATTTTATTAAAGATGAAAGAATTTAGACAGTTTTTCACTCTCAGTGATGCTGCAGTGTAGTGATGTGTCGGTCGCGAACGAAATGGCTCTTAGATGTGAACGACGCGAGCCGGCTCCTTATCGCCAGCTGCGTTTTTTTTTTCTTTCTCTCAACAGAGCGGGAGGGAGAGAGAGAGAAAGAGAGCCAGGGACAACAACATCACATTAGAAAGGTATAGTAATCATCCACAACTATTTTCAGTTGCGGATGATAAAGGATTATTCATGCAGGCCCATATGACAGAGAATATGCATCTTCTTTTTGTTTTCATATTTTAATTTATATTTAATTGTGTTGTGGTTTGTAGTGTTTTGTGTTGTTTCATTTTTTCAAGGAAAAAGCTGAAAATTTAAATAGTTAAAAGTTGAACTGTGACTAGTTGGTTTTTGTATTATATGATTTATTTATTACATTTTATGTGGAGTGAATAAATAAAAGTATATTTACGGTGGCCCCTAGAGACAAAGGACGTACAAACTCCAAAACACGTAAAAACTCAGAAGCATGTAAAAACTCCAAAACACGCACAAAAGACAACAGAAGTGCTCCAGGATGCTAGGCCCAGTGTTGAGCTTTTGTTACTTAGTGGCTACACAAGTCAGCAAGTACCAACGACCGGATTTGGTGTGTGGTAGTAACAGGTAAATGAACTTTTTTTTTTTTATTATTTGAATATATATGAGTGCTTGTGTATAAATACACAAACAACACACATATGCTTTCAATTGTTTAATTTAAGTGATCTAGTAGCTCTGTTTTGAAGTTCAGTTAACTCTAGGAATGTGTTTTGGAGTTTGTACATGTTTTGTCTCTAGGGGCCACCACATATATTTATATATAAACATATATAAATAAAACCACTTTTTTTTACATTAATAATTCCTTTTGTGCATAATTTTATATTATTGTTAATAATTAATTAATTAAAGCAACAAAACAACCTGAAGAGCCGGTTCGGAGCCGAAAGAGCCGGCTCTTTTTAGTGAGCCGAGCCGAAAGAGCCTGTTCTCTAAAAAGAGCCGGAAATCCCATCACTACAGCAGTGTTCGTTTGACTTTGGGACCTGAAAGGGTCAGAGTTTAGGACCCAGATTACTCCGCGAGGCCCCTGACTATGTTCCAACAATCCATCAAGCGGTAGCTTACCAAAGTCGTACCAAAACATTTTTGACAGAGTTTTGAGCGGCGTGTACCACATAAAATCGGTTTGAGGTCAGTAAGCACAACCAGTAGCGGTTTTAGATACGGGCGACACGGGCGGTTGCCCGGGGCGGCATCGTGGTGGGGGGTGGCATCACGGGCATCGGCAAAAAAAATAAAAATAAAAATGCTCGTACTCATGCTGCTCCGACGTCAGCGAGGGAATGGCACAGGCACCGATCGGTTTTCTATCGCCCATTTGCTGGGAGTAAGGGCGCCCTCCTGCTGCTTCCGGCAGGGGGAGGAGAGGGCGGGGCGGCGGGGGATTCTCTGGCTGGAGCAGCATCTAATAATAATCAACTCGCAAAATAAAACAAAATAAAAACAAACCAACAAACACGAAAACACCAGACAGACTAATACAGACTAATACAGACTTATAATTTGCACCGATGTTTTTTCGAAATTCTGTACACAAAAAGTGAGCGCGAGAACCCTCGGTGCGCCTGCTCGCTGCTGAAGTCAAAGTAAACTTTATTGTCCACTACATACAGTCCAGTATATAGAGAGACGAGACGACGAGGTTCCAGTTACAGCAGTGCAAGTAAACAAACAATATATATAAGAAGAGTAAGAAAATAAATATACACTTTAGGACTCGGGGTAAAGGGATCAATAACAATTTAAAATTTACAGTTTGATGATTTAAAGTCTCACACACAACCCGTCAAAAGGGGAGGGAGACCTGCTACTTCCAAATAGAGCGCATTTCATTTATAATGTTGTAAATCCAAGCCCGTTATGTATTCATGATTTGAACCTTGGGTTGTGTGAAATCCCAGAAATAAACCTTAGACAAAGTGAATCTGTGAACTAAGGTGTAGGTCTGTTAGATCATGTTGTGGTGATCCTCGGGTTGAGGGATGGGTGTTCATACTGGAGTGCAAAATTAAAACCAATGGAAGATGGACAAGAAAAGTTCAAAGCCATCAGGTCCTCAGTTTAGAAAAAATAGAAGAGGAGGAGAAACGAGCAAAAGATACAGGTAAGCAGATGTGTCATTGGATAATGGCAGGTCATCCTGAAACAATCAGAATCAGAATACTTTATTAATCCCTAAGGAAGTTATGTGGGTTATTGTATGACGAATTATGATGGCTGTTTGGTGGCCATTTGCATTCTATGCATACTCTCTCTCTCTTCACATGTGTGTGTGTGTACAACAGTTTTTTGTTAATGTACAATCCTTAATATGTTTTGTGTGTGGGAGGGGAGGGGGGGGCAGAGGGAGTGTTCGCCCAGGGCGCCAAACAGGCTAGGACCGCCACTGAGCACAACCAGGATTCACACATAAGGCGCACTCTCGATTTTTGAGAAAATTTAAGGATTTTAAGTGCTCCTTATAGTGCAGAAAATACGATACTTGGTTTTTCTCTAATGTGTCCAGAAAGCACCAAGTGAGCAGACCATGAGTGCACCGCATGCTCGAAGACGTATATTATTCAGCGATGATTTGTTCTTTTCTCTTTGCCACATAAGAACATAATTCTATAAAACAATCAATTAATATTCTCCTCACACAACATTGCAAGTTTGTCCCCAAACTATTCTTTCTCATGAATCCCGACTACATTCATTTAGTATTAAATGAGAAAACATTCATCAAAGTGACACTGTCAAATCCTTCACTTTTAGGATTTCATGCATGTTTGCGTGCAGTGTCATAATACCCAAGTGGAATGAGTTTTTGATGTTATCATTGAAATTAGCGTACAGAGTGCTCTGGCACACCGCAGGAAATGAGCACATTGGGTGGCTCTCTGTCGTCCACGCCATAAATCTTCTTTTCAACACTTACAGCGCTTGACATTCGGCTTTAGCTTTCACACAAGCAAACTGACAAGGCACTATGACACTATGTGTTATTAAAAGTTTAAAACTGAAGTTGCTGATGCGTGTGATTCCCACAAATCAGATTTAAATTTTCAGTGCCACGTCTCACACAATCCTCCAAAACCCTAAGGAGTTGTAACTAATAACTGATAGTTGTTGATCCACTCCAACAGGGCATACACTTTATCCCTGTAGATACCAGCTACTGCAGCGAACACACATTCATGCCTGCGTGTACACGATCTTGCATGGCTAGTTATGTGTGCTTGTGCAGGTGGACATGGTTTGCAGAAAAAAGGAGTCTGAGACACAACCCAGATCCCCATGTCCCGCAAATGGCCACCCCTGAAGACATACAGAGAGCTATTAACAAAGAAATCCCAGAGGCTTTCTAAACTCACACATCTCAGGAAACGGTATCGTTTTTTATTTCTACACCGACACAATGTACTTTGTCTTACTTCTTCCCCAAATGCTCAAGCTGGAATAATACCATTTTTTTGTAGAGCTATGACCGCACAAATGTGTGCGTATGTTGTCTGTGTTGAGGCGAAGGAGGAAGCAGGTGCGGTCTGTGCATATCGAGATGTCAGGATTGATTAGTTCCAGAGAAAGAGACAAGATGGGAAGATCCAGTAGTGTATTGTCAAAACAACAGGCTCTTCCCCACACAGCTGGATTTCCACTCAGACCGTCACATGTACGGCTCACAGGCTTAGAGGATCCGTGGGATAATATTTATCGGTGAATGGTGTGCGAGCCAGTGTGGGCTCTAAACTCATTGCTGTGCAGCAGCATGATAAAAAGAAATTACTCATCTGACCCGGGTGATTCCAGGTGATTTAACACATGCTGATAGCTATAGCGGCAGTCCTCGGTCGCTTAAACCAACAGCGCTACTAATCCACTGCAGCGCTCGTGAGATAGGAGATCAATAGGTTAACAAAACTGGGAGGATTCTGTTTTATTGACTGTTTTCTTTTCTGTATTGCATTACAAAACACTTTCATTACTTGATTCTTGGCACAAGTTTAATTTAGAGTCAATTACAAAAGGGTCCACTGTTGATACTGTACCTTTGAAGAAAAGGCTGCAGATCCAAATGTGCAAGCTTGCCTTATCATCTATTTTCTTTTTGGGTACTTTTGTCACAGTTATGTCATACATGTAACTTCCCTTTCTGCTCTTCCATAGTTGAATAAGGATGCTGTATGGAGGCAGTACTATTTTTAGTGACGGATGAGATTCTGTTCAGAAGGGTGTAACAGGACACGGTAACCACACAGTGACTCGCTCTTAATAACTATTGTGATTTTTTTCTGGAAGGATATTCAGAGTCACGCGTCTTTCTGCTGTATTAACTGTCAGCCAGTTCACCACAAACATCACATTTAATTGCAGTGATTTGGAAGCCAGTTTGATGTCTTTATGCTCACATCCAATCTGAATGCAGATGTGTTTCTTATTTATGCCACTGCTGCTGCTGCCAGAAGCTCTTTACCTGGAATGGCTTTTGCTTATATGCACCCTAGACTTTGTTTATTCTACCTAATATCAACTGAGAGGTGATTTGCAAGTTATTCTTTTTTTTACATTCTGCAGGATAAGTCCAAATGTATTGTATCTTCATTTGCCATCATTTGCGTTTGTGCCAAAACACATTGTAGTAATTTGCACTGACAGGTGATAGTTTTGTGTATTCATAGATAAAAAGTGGTGTCTTTCCTCCGGCTCAGCAGCGCATCAGAACAAACTAAGTAATATTAATAGAGTTTCAGAATGCAGCTTGAGTCTTAATTTAGTGATTTTCTTGCACTCAGTCATTCTGCTATGCCTTTGTCTTTTCACTTCATTACTTCATTGTTATTTCCAACCCTGCCAATACCCTTGAGCTGCTTTCCTTCCAGTAAGATCAACTGATCTTAATTACTTTCCATCTCACCTGTTTCCACCTAATCAGCCTCAATATATTTACAAGCTCCTCTTAACTAATGTTTTGCCAGATTGGCTTTATTCTTCTGTCATTGTTTTTTCTTGTTCCAAGTCTCTTTATTTGTGCATATTTTATTTAAATCTGCCTGCCAACCTGCAACCAGTCTTATGCGTCATCCTTTTGTATCTGACTGCCTTAGCATCGTGCATTTCTGACAAGTATCTGAGTCACGAAACAGAAGTTCTTTCACCGAGTGATTCATGACGCAAATGGCTAAGCCTCTACAACTGGGCAGGTCTCCCATCTGTCAGCGTAGTGTAGCCTTGTCACTGGAGTACAGCCACCTCACTTAAACAAAGGCTCCACTGATCTCCTGATTTCTCCTTCCTCCATTACATAATGTGGTCCTAATGAATCAAACATTAGAAGGTAATCACAGTATATAAACACCAATAAACACCCACTTGGTGACTGTCAATGGAGAATCTGTAACTTTCAGTCACAGCTATGTTTTTTTACGTTTTAAGCTGTTGGTGGCAAGCTAGTTTGAGATTGGGTGCAAAAGATGTTCACTGGAGCTGGAGCATCACGACATGCAGGATGACTGCTGACAGTTCAAATAGAAAGTGACATATATGCACATGTATGCTTTGGTGAAGGCTGTAGAACTAGAGAGCATGAAGACACATAACTGATGATCAATGTTTGACTTGATTAGAGCATATAAGAAACTAAAGTTAAATAAGCCACAGTCTCAGAAAAAGAAATATTGTTATGCTTTGTCCACCAATTTTTTTCCACATCTATTACATAATGAGATATGGCCCTGGAGCTCACCTCTCCCTGGCCTTAAATACTTCTAATTGCTGATGGGAGTCAGCTGTACAAAAAAAGGTGGCACTTGAGGCAGGAGAGACAGCAGGACACACCCACACAAGGGCAACTACAGGAGGAGGCCCTGCTAGGGCTGTAACAGTCTTAGACGAAGTGTACCTTGTTATCTGAAAAGCAAAAACATAGTTTTCTTATGCTGAACAACAAATCATAAAGCACATTTTCATCCCCTGAAGTTTGGGTATTTATAATAATCGCTGTTGACGGGACACTTACAATTATATGTCGCAATTTATCTCCAGAAGCTTCTGCCAACATGACGTGTGCTTTTGAGACAGGCTCTGGGATGAAGTGGAGCGTTACCAGATGACTGGGAAATGAAATGAAATGGTGAGGGATGCTGCCAAGAAGGTGTTTGGTGTATTCTCTGGCCAAAGCAAAGATGACAGGTGGACGTAGCGATGGAATGACAAAATACAGGAAAGCACTCAAAGGAAGAGGATGATAAAGAAAAAGTTTGATAGTCAGGGAGATGAAGAAAGTAGACAGGAGGATAGAGATGGAAATGTAATCATGAGTGAAGAGAATGTGTTCAGAACATGGAAAGAGTATGTTAGAGAAGAGAACAGAACAGATGGAGGAAAATTAGTGAGTTAGTAAGTGCAGAGGCAGAGAATTAGTAAGAAAGAAGTGAGGCCAACCATGAAGAACGTGAAGAGTGGAAAGGTGACCGGTTTGTCTGTGAGAGAGGGCAATGAACTTTTTAGACTGTTTCATGCACTCATCAAAAGTGAGAGGATGCCTAAGAAAGAAAAGTTGTCAAGAACAAGGGTCCTGTGAGAAGCTGTAGTAACTGTTACTGCTGGTATGACTTCATGCCAAGAAAGTGCACTACAGATGAAATGTTTGGTTTGAGAGTGTTGATGGAGATGCACGGAGAAGGTCGGAAGAAGCTTTAGTACAAGGGGTCTGCAGCCATAGAGCTTTGACCTCAGACCTCAATGAGCTAATAAAAAGCTTTAATAGGTTTTTTTTTTTCAGTTGTGCTGTTTCTCATTTTATTAGCTCATATTGTAGATATACTTGACAAGTGAATTAATTAGATATGTTGGGCAGTAGAAACTGGCTTCCTTCCTCTGCAGTTTACTGCAGCCATACTTTAAGCAACACAGCACAGCATTCTCTCACTTAAATAATTACCCTCATGATTCTGTCTTCCCTTCTGCTGAAGTCTATTTCTGTGCTTGCAAATCCATGCATGTGTACTCTAAAATGTTGACTTGCAAACTGAATTGAGGTCTTTGTTTCTGTGCTCTCTCTCTCTCTCTCTATATATATATATATTTTTATTTTTTTTTATCGATGTAATTCTTTAGTGTTCTTAGTATTTTTTGCAAAAGTGCCATCAGTCAGCTGTTTCGTGGCTGGACCCCCTTAGAGTAGAGTTGCCCAGCTTATTTATCCTTAGTGCAGTGGAAATGGCTGATTAGGTTCCTCAGAGACCCATTATAGCAGGCAACCTGTCACACTCAGCCACTGCCACCATTCATCATGCAAATTTAGAACACGGACACTACACTCAAGTCTGCTATGGTCTGCTTTATTATACCCGGATGTCAAAAACCAGTAAAAAAGAGTATACTGCTAACAACTCTGGACACTTCCTTCAAAAAACACCCATAATAAGAGAAATGGGACACCAATGGGTGAATGTCAAAGCAGCAACAGGTTTCATATCAATAGGGTTTGGTTAGGCAGCTTTGACACCCTCCTTAGTCCTGCCCTGTATCCCTCCTCTTTGCAGTAGCTGACCCAGGGAGCTTGGTCTTGGACAGATGGCTGGCCGCTATGTGTTATTCTACACTCGACTGGTGAAGGAGGTAATTTGCAAATAGGCTTCAGGATGCTAAGCACTGGGGTTCCAGTCTAGAGGCCTCCTGACAGATCTGATATGAATTCCAATGGAAAATCTCTCAAAGTTGCGGTTTGGACATCTACCAGTGGGCCTGCCTGAGCTCCAGAAAAATCCAGGGGTCTGTTAATTCTGATACAAACAATATGTTTCCCTTTTCTGATACACTTTTAACATGAAATTCTCACGTGTTGATGATTATGACTATTTACCACTGGAACTTAAAATCAGTGACATGACCACCAACTTAGACGTTAAAACATTTGAGAAGAAAATACTACAAATACCTTTCCTGCAGCAGATTCGCTTGTGTAATTGTTTTGACCATCATTGTTTCTCTTGAAAACTTGGAATCTGCTTATCACAGAGTCTCCATGAAGCATTTGGACCTTTAAACGTTTGAGCATGAAGAAACCATTACAGTTCATATTTGAGCCAATGAAGAGTAACCCGATTTACATGCAAAACCACATTTCACTTCCCTGTTTGCTGAGATTACACCTGATTCACATCAGTTAGCTTCACACACATGCAGCCTCTTTTCTCACATGGAAAGATCAAAAAAACTGAACATCGGCTCTTTTTTGCTACATGACTGATTGTAATTGTTGCCTTTGATTGTGTGACATTTACCATTCACAGCCATGCAAGTAGTTTGATGCTAATCACGAGAGTGCTACTGCATCTGTTGTCAAACCAGTCAAACACAAGATACCAAATGCAAAAGCTGTAGATTGTGGTCATTTACAGCATGAGCGCAAGACTAATGAGGCGGTGCCTTGTAAACACAGTCCACGTTTTGTGAAAAATGCCTGTTGTATATTGAATGGGGTTGAAATAATAAGATCCAATGTGGGGTCCAGCTGTCTGCTGTCATGAGACACCAGAAAAACACTTTTTCTTCTTTTGAGTAATGTCATATTTTCCTCTCCTAAAGTCAGATGTTGTGTACAGTAACAATTATTCATTTATAGTATCAGTCATGACATGAATGGATTTGATGTGTTATTCCATGCTGGAGGAAAGACTTGCCGTGGAAGCAATCAGAAGATGTTTGGTAAAATAATATTTGCTTATTTGTTTTGGAACTGAGACAACTGGTGGTTCACTTCTTACCATCATTGACATTAAGGCTGTCAGCAGCTTTACAGGCACTTGAATTCAACAAAAAGTCTCAAGCCTAGATTACACTCAGATAACCGAGTACCGTAGTTATTGCTGTTATGTTTCCTTGATGTCTGCTTGTCCACTGCCAAGGTAGCTGCATAGTTGGTGCACTGTAATGTAAATTTACCACAGACCAGGAAGGTATGTACACATCCACACAAACCTTCACACTAACAGTCTCGTGATGACATTTACATCACTGAGACCCAAGTAGAACCTACTGGAATCATGGACATGAAAAGTATCATCCCTGTTTTATATGAACAAACTTTAAGACTGTATAACAATATCTTACATGTTGCATATTATAGAAATGCAATGATTTAATACACAGGCAATTAAACTGTTCTTGGTTAGAAGTCACCTTTATAATATTCTTATTTGTGGTGCAACATACACTACAAGAGGTAATTACAATCTTTTCTGGTAAAATTATTTCTAAAGAATTAACTGCATGGATTTAGATTAAGTCGGTTTACCAGGAACCTTAAAAAGCACATTTCTATGCCTACACATTTGTAAAGGGATTACATCCATGTGTCCTAGGAAATGCCTGTATCTGTCAAAACTGCTGATGGCCAGTACCAAAACCGATCCCAAGAGCAGAGAACCCAGAGTGGAGGCAGCAGAGAGTTTCAACAACCTTTATTTTACTAGATGCAAACACAATGATAACATGAACTGACACAATGTGGCATTGGACGTGATGATAACTTGGCGTGGGCCAGGAAGGGGCACAGGAGCGAATCAGGTAATGTCTAGTGGTCACACTGAGTTCAGTTTTGTGTTTTAAACCAGTTAATAGGATTTTAAAATTGAATCCTGCTTTAATAGGATTTTCTAGGGGAACATACTGCTGGCCCTAAATTGAAAACTGATTTATGTTTTACAACTTTGGAGTTTTTATTCTCTGTTAGTTAGAAACATACAGTAACTCTTTTTTTTTAATCTTAGCAATGTTTTAAAGATGGTTCTTTGATTTCTTTACATACAGAATACACTTTGTCATCGCAGAGTGCACTCATCAACGTATTTGATGTAAAACATTTTGCTCTGTGTGCTTCTGCAAAATGTGGTTTAACCTATGAAAGATACTGTGGACAGCGAGCTCTGTGACCAAGAGAAGAACCAAGTATTGCAGCAAACACACAGTTTAGAAGTTGCAGCCACCCTGTGCACTACTATCACTGTTATGTTGCTAATTGTCTTTTTTCTCCACGTGAAACTGACACACCCCAATGAATTTATGAGCATTGAATTTAAGTGTGATCTATTCTTCATTAATTTCAAACTTCTTTGAATACATCAAAACCTACACCATCCGCACAAAGAGGTTCATTGTGCAAGCGCTGCTGTGTAATTATCCCAGGTACGGTCAGCTTCACAGAGCAGCTCTTTGTATGATGGACACCTGGTGGAAATATAAATAGGGAGGATGAGGTGGTGGAGAGGCAGAGCTGCTCTGCGCTCTGAGGTTTCTTTTTTTCTCTGTGTGATTTACTGTTGGATTTAGGGCTCTGCTTAGACTGAATACATTAGTAGACAGCATGTAAGTAGGTGTGGCTTCACTAGAATCCAACAACCCTTTTGATCCAAGTGCCATTTGGTTTGCCAGACCTATGACCCGACAATGATGTCCAGTGACCTGAGAGGTGCTAAAAATGTTCCCAAGCAATTACATGTTCACCACAATTTCCTGGAATTCCCAGAAGATCATAAATCACTGCTGGGTCAGTCAACTAAAACGCTTGTGTTAATAGAACCTCAAGAGCAAATGACCCTTCAAATCAACATCTGTGGACCATGTTGGACAGACTTTCCAAGCTCTTAGTGCTAGACACCATATGTGAAAGGTGATGGTGATTCACAAATGACTAAACAAAGATTTAATGTGCAGGTGAAATGAAAACAAAATTATATTCTGCCACCGTGGGAGCTGCCTCGGGGGTGTTGTTATATTTTGTTCTTGCTGGCCTTTTCCTCAGCGGCTACACAGGCTCATGCAATGACAGTTGTTGAGACACCAGATTAGCCACCACAATTACAGCAGTTTAGCTAATCAGATAATGTGGAAATCAATCTGTTTTAATTTTATTTACAGTGCTGTCCAAAGGTCTGTGTGGGAGCCACCTTTAGATTTTGCTACCAAGGAGTCAGACTTTCTTCTGCTTTTCTAAAGTGACCTTGAGCACTGGTCTGCTTTTTCACTCTTCTTCAGTTTAGTCCTTGTACCAGACAGTTTTTAGAGAAATGTTTTGGTTGTTTGTTAAGTCATTTAACACTGAGGCACAACTTAGCAAAGAACCAATTTTGAATTGTGTCTTTAGGCACATTTTGTTCCCAATTCTTTAGTTGAACCAAAAAACAAAAAGGCTAAAAATAACAGGATTAAAACTGCATCATTAGCACCAATGAGGCAATAGCGAAAGAGCTATTAGGTTGAAAGCCTCATCAGAAATAGTCTCAGTGGAAGGGCAACTGTCAGGAAACAGGAAGAAAAGGCTGGGATATGTCAGATTACACAAGAAATGAAAATCAGTCTAATGGAGCGATAAATCAAACTTTGGCTTAAATCGGCATAGTTAAGCACAACAGTGAGTGTCTGTAACAATCAGTAAAACACGGTGGAGGCTTGGTTTGAGCCTTTTACACCATGACAGTGCACCCTAACAAACGGCCACTCCACCGCTATCAGTCATGGATCGGCCTCTCCGGATCCCGGACCTCAACATTACGGAAGCAGTGTTGGATCATCTTGAGAGAGAACACAACAAAGAGTAGCTTTGGGATGTCCTTTAATGACAGTCCAAACTTTGCACGATACTATCCACAGCCCCACTTCATATCTCTCATAATCATATTAGGGCAGCGGTCCCCAACCCCCGGGCCTCGGACCGGTACCGGTCCGTGAGTCGTTTGGTACCGGGCCGTGAGAGTTGAGGCTCAGGTGTGAAATGTCTGGTTTTCAGGGTTTTTATCGGTTTTCAGCGTTATTTTGTTATCGTTTTTATCATTAACTCTGTTTTCCTGGGTCTTTTCACGTGTGTTATGAATAAATCTTCTTTTTTTCGGTACCGGTACTAGTTTTATTTTGTTGTATTTATCCGCGACACCTTAAAGGCCGGTCCGTGAAAATATTGTCGGGCATAAACCGGTCCGTGGCACAAAAAAGGTTGGAGACCGCTGTATTAGGGCACTTTCAATTGTAGAGTGTCAACAATAATTTAAAGGAAATCCTAACTCCTCATCCGGTCAGGCTGTGTCAGAGTCACCTTAAACCCATTTGTTCAGATTCTTCATTCACTAAAGTGAGTTACTGTGCCCATCATCATTGCTGAACATGTAACCATGGTGACCACGAAAGACTGTGTGTGTGTGGCAGCAAAGAAAATGCTGAGAAAGGCAAATGGAAGAAGATGTTTTTAACATTTCCACCCAAACAATAGCCTTTTGTCTACACTCACCCAAGCAGTTCTAGCGCCTTAACCTAACGGAGCATCATTATTGCAAGTTGAATTCTGCAATCCAAACTAATAACAACAGAAAAAGAAGTCAAAAATAAAAGGAAAAAGAGCTGCAAACGAGTAGCCAGAGACAGGCCCCGGACTCTTCTGAGGGTTGTGTAATTGTGTCTTGTATCTTGAAAAATCCACAGTATTTTCCATTTACACTAATAGGGTGCCCTTTGTGTTAAAATCCGTATCTCAGAAAATGTTGTTCATATTAAAATACGAGAAAATAGTCTCTGACCAAGACTGAGAAATAATGCTTAGAACCGATGATGTGTTTCACCAAGCATTAGGTGTCAGTGTGGAGAACAAACTGGTCATCTGTGAGGCTGAAGCACCGTCAACAACGTGACTGGTTTGTGTTGAAGAACGGTTTCGGTATTTGTGCCGTCGTACTGGCACGTGATGCTGAAGAGAACAATAGCGGAATCGTTTTCCCACACCCAAACTTTCACTCTTCCATTCTGTGGTTTTGGAAGTTTGATCTTCTTGTTTGGAGATATAGCATAAGATTATGTTATATGAGAGTAGCAAAAGCCTTGAAATGACGGCCTGAACCAGCTCACAGGCTTTGTTTCATAAACACCGGTGCTGTGGGGGAATGATGTGTGTCTCTGTTGTTTGCTTTCATGGAAATAAACTATTGCAATCAGTAAAAGATTCAAACCATTTTCTGTTCCCGGTCCAACTGAAATTGTTAGAACTTTGTAGGAAAGATGATTGTATAAATCTGTAAGGTAAACACAAACATTCAACAGTGCCTGCTGCCTCACATGAGTACATAATATCTTCGTGGGGGGATAATTTGTATGATCATTTTGTATAGCAGATGAAAAAGAGCCAACATGCAAACAAGTTTTGGGTTTTTTTTAGCATTTTGCCATCACGTCAACTTCCTCTGCCAGATCTTTACATGTGCCTGATGTTATCAGTGAACAAACAACCAGTCAAAGGAAGATAATCTAACAAAGCGAGCTTAGCATCAGAGATCCGAGAAGCTTTGCCCGGATTAACCAACGAAGATCGAGTTTCTTATCACATTCTGCACTAAACCAAAGTGGATCCCAGCTGCTATGCTGCGATTGTCCATACTGTAGAACAGCGGTCCCCAACTCCCGGACCGGTACCAGTCCGTAAGTCGTTTGGTACCAGGCCGGGACAGTTGAGGCTCGGGTGTGAAATTTATGGTTGTCAGGGGTTTTATTGATTTTTTTTAAATAATTTTTTTAGCGTTTTTATCATTAACTTGATTTCTCGAGGTCTTTTTCCCGTGTGTTATGAATAAATCTTCTTTTTTTTGGTACTGGTTTTATTTTGTTGTATTTATCCGCCACACCTTAAAGGCCGGTCCATGAAAAAAGGTTGGGGCCTGCTACTGTAGAACCATGTACACCTCTACTTTTGAAAGCGTGCTTCTTTTCTGGTCAAATGTTAATCCTTCATAGTTTGTTTAGACACTCAAAATGTGAGCTTAGCTTTCGTTAGCATACTGCAGAGGCATTTCAACGAGGGCTGGGTATCGTCGCTGATTTCTAGAATCGATTCGATCCACGATTCGATTCAATTCGATTTTAATCTGGGAAATTTTGCCTCAGACAGTCAGAAATATTATAATTCAGATCAGTACATTTACATATTTTTGTATCTATAAAAAGGAAGCTGACACTCGCAAGACTTTATCAAAGGTGTGAGCATCACAGCAGAGGCCTTTGTGTCAAAGTAGCTGAAGATAAAACACAGAAAAACATGAAGGTGATTTTCCTGGCCTGGGATTTTATAAAAATATTCTGCAGTACATCAAAAACCAAAGAAAACCATTAATCAACTTATGAACATTACCTCTGAAGTTACAGCGGTTTTGTTAGAGACACGGCTGAGCGTTTTGCCTTTTGCATAATTTTAAAACGTTTAAATTTGTTCAGAAGCCTGTTGAACAGCAGAAATTAGGTTTTATTTTCGGAAGTAAGTAAAAGGGAAAAAAAACATCGGCCGACAGCCTGTAAACAACGGTAGACTTGTGCGTAACAAGCAAGCGAATAATGCAGAAAACAGATTTCGGGGATAGACGGGAAACTGTTCTTGAAGAGAGAGAGAGAGAGAGAGAGCTGTGCATGAAGTGTGATTTTTTTGTGGTGAAAGCAAAACAGCAAAAGTCAGAGTGAGTCCATGACGATGTTTATGTGAAGCGTAGTTTGGATCTTCTTTTGCTGCTGTTCGGTCAATATTGTTTGGAGGGAGATCAAACTAACAGCTTTAGAATCAGCGCAAAAAGGGCGTGAACACAAAGCGCGGACCCGCCGAAACATCAGAATCAGCGAGCTGTCGGCTTTCAGCCCCGACCGTGTCCCTGCCGTCGGGTGAGAAAGGCGACATCTCACTGATTCTGATCCGCGGGGTCTGCGCTTTGTGTTTACGTCTTTGTGCAGAATCTGTGTACCTGCTCTCATCTACTGTCTTAAATGTTTGGTGGTTGTCAAAATTTTGTGACGTTTCACCTGAGATTCTGGAATTTGGGGCAAAATACATTTATATAAAAAAATTGATTCAGGAGTTTAATGAATCAATATCACGTTATCCAAGCCAGAATCGATTTTAATCGATGAAACGATTATTAAAACCTACCCCTAATTTCAACAGTTTGCCACATGCAAAAGCTTAATTTAGGGTAGGAAGGAAAATATTACAGGAAGGTGATTGTGCTTTTAGAGTCTGTCGTGTTTTAGAAGGATCGTGGCAAAAGAAAAACACGTTCTACTCATTTGGTAGAAAGAAAAGGTACAGTGGAGGAGAGAAATTATTAACTGCATTAAAAAATGGATGCAAACAAGGACAGAAATGGCATTAACCATTCTTTTTTTGCATGACTCTGCCTCTCAGATGGATGGATGGATTTTGCATGGCTGAATATAAGAGGCAACTATATTTTGTGTCTACTTCAAGTAGTTTGAGGTTTTGTGTTAGCATTTACTATCATTATCACACTTTTTGACAAAAGGCATATGTCTTTGCAGCAGTAAGAGCGTAAAACAAATTGTCTTAACCTTCAGAGCTGATGGTATCAAGCATGACTTACAGTTGCACCCAGATTCAAGGCTGTGGCATGCACCTCTGCACATGAATCAAATATATTAGTTTCCAGTTGCTCTCCTGACTTACTAAACACACTTGTCTGCACGATCATCAACAAGAATTTGACGCTTCACCATCTGTGTTTTATCATCGGCATCCTTTCCCATCACTGCTCGCAGTTTTTTGGATAAACAATCCCAAAGGTTAACACGGGGGAGAAAAGCACAAATGCACGAACAAGGTCTGGTTCAGTAATCAGCTTTAACAGATGTCCACGGCTTCCAAGAAAAAAAAATCATTTGGGAAATAAATACAGCTTATTTCTTAAAAGGTTCCCTGAGTGCTTACAAACTGGCAAAAATCACAGATTGCCTAGTGTTTCATCACAGCCTTCATCCAACACAAGCACAGACAAACCTATAGTGTGCTTGGTTTTCCAAGACTTGGAGACCACATTCTCATGCAGACATGGTTCATTATGAATAGGTTTGTGTATTTAAAATTAAATCACGAGCCTCTTGTTTCTCTCTTATGTTTGATAGTTTGCAGAAGCCTAATTCCACACGGAACACAAAAGTACTGTTCTTAAATGCATACTGTTCCAATCTCAAGTGCAGCTGACCCGGTCTGACACTTGTTGCATTATTTGTTATTCGTGAATAATGAACCAAACATCACAGCAGTCTTGTGTAACCCTTTGACACAGCAGATACAAAAATGTGCACAGTTCATTTTAGGGAGCCAGAGGATTATTCATTTCTCTCTTTGTGACTCTTCTTCAAGTGAAAAACTGCAGCCAATACATGGATGCTTTCAATGAAAGGTTAAAAAAATTCACCATTAACATCTCGTAAACGCTTCTTGTGAAAGTAAATAATATTTCATTTAACATTTTAATGATGAACGTGTGTGAAATGCCCTGAGGAGCAAGAGAAAGTTTCTATTTGTGCCAAAACTAAACAATTGTCTATTTTTTAAATTCTTGAACTGCGTTTCTTTTGTGACAAAAGTATTTTAACAAAACACGTTTGTGTTCATCTCGCTCCCAATAGACCGTATTCGTGTGTGCACACTTCACTAGCTCAGAATATTGGGAAGTGAAATAGACCAAAAAGTCCTTTTGGGAATGCTGCTTTGCCATTTTGCTTCATTGTACTAGTATGCAAACTTGAATATTTGCAGCATTGGGAAGGTTATCTTAAAAATGTATTCCACTACAGATTACAGATTGCATGCCCCAAAATATTTTGTAATATATTCTGTTAAGTTACTCAATGTGAGTAACGTATTCTGAATACTTTGGATTATTTGATATATTGTCATGCTCTTTACAACCACATGAATGTACTATTGCTGTGGGATTTATTACTATTACTGAAGGCTACTCGCCACTGAGCTAACATTGTTAGTTAGCGTTAGCTGAGGTTAGTTCATAGACTGCAGGCTGTCAGACTTGATGGATAGCATTAACAACTTGCTAGCTGCAAATAATCATGTGCAGCTTTGAAAGCAATAGCAACTAGATTTTTGAATCTTAATATAAAATGAGTAACAGTAGGGTGCACATTAGGTAAGGCTGCACTTTTTGCAGTGATCTCGTATGAAAATCTATTTTTCTATCAGTAATATGTTTCATTTCTGTCTGCTTTCAGAATTGCACATGATTATTTACAGCTAGCAGGTGTTAATGCAGCCTTCAGTAATAGTAATAAATCACACAGCAACAGTACGTTGAAGACACTGAAGTGACATATAAGCCAGGTAGCTACCACAACTAAAACAAGGTAATTGCAGCACCGTAATGTTAGTTTTATTTTATTTTTTAAAACATACTTCCAAGATGTAAGAGAGTTTGCATTGAACGGTCAGATTTCGCCCATCACTTTCTTTTTTAAATGTAAAGTGATGTCAGAATTCCTTTAAAAAGACAGGGAAACAGCCTTACTCTAACTATGCTGGTTTAATTATGTCTGTCTAATAAAAAATATAACTTTGCATTGCTTGCTGCCTTTGTGTGCGATTAGTAGGTTTGTAACCTGTGCTAACTCTCAGCAAGGGACTAAATATTTTGCTAAAGCATCGTAGCGATGTGAACAACCTTTAATTGTGGGGTAATTTTACACATTCTTCTTTGTTTGCCTGAATGAAGCTGATGCTGCCCGCTGTGAATCGTGTTCTGCCCACTCACTAAGTTTCTCTCTGTGTTAAAATAAAGAGCTGGCTTTCACACTTGTCATTCCTTTGCTAATTCAAGATCAGCCTTACACTCCTAATTACTCACTCATTCATCCTCTTCACACAGTCTTTCTTCCATTCTGTTTCGCTGCAAAAGCAGCCAGGAATGCTGGGAGAGTGTCCTCATTATAGTGGAGACAGCAGTTTGGGAATACTACTTCAAACAAAGGTTTGGTAGCTGCTTTACTTGGAGAGATACAATCAACCTTGGAGTGTCCCTGTGGGGGAAACACTAAAGCTGAGTTATGCGGCTGAGTGTGGGAAGAAAAGTGTAATAACTTTCACCTGAATGCTTCCACTCTACCAAACACCACGGGTTTGTCATTCACAGGCATCAGACCCCCCCCCCCTGTATTCAGAAAAGGAGGCCTGCAGGGATCTAGCACTAATGAGGCAGCAGGCATTTCTTTGGCTCGCTACAAACCGCTGTGTGTGGACCCTTTCGCTTGACTACAAGCTACACCCGGTACCAGCTACTATTTCTCACAGTGAAAAGGATTCACAATTAATGATGCAATTATGCTAATGATGTTGCCAAGCTACTAGTTTGCTTCTCCTCCTACTAAGTATCAACGCTATGAAAGAATAGCACAGCGCAAGCATATAGACCTTATATTAGACTATATATGAGTTTATTGAGAGATGGGGTGTAGTGCAATGCTGATAATAAATTGCTTAGTTCACATGAACATAGATGGTCCGCCAGGTAGGTGTACTGAAATTTATTTCGAACGATTTCTATATTCCATATTTGCTCTGTGACATTGTTCTATATTGCTATAGCCATAGCAAATATTCTTGCATGATACTGCATTTTCCTTTTATTAAGCAAGGCCCAAACTTTTCCAGCCACCTTTAATTTGCATTCACCTCTGGAGAATGTCTGATTTACTTTTTCTTGTTATTCATGGAAAAACTGTGCTTTTCATCAGACCATATGTGTCCACCTTGGCCATAAAGGCAAGTGAAAAGGCTTCATAAAAGGCATGCGCCATTATGCATAATTTCCTATTCAATGACAAATGACCAATTAATGAAAAGAGGCCAGCAACTGTTTGTGATGTCGCCATTACGGTGGTCATGATGGAAAGCCAAGGGAGTAAACCATGTTTTCACTGGCACCTCTACTATCACGTAATTAGAATCAGTTTATTTCTTCTATTTCGACTCAAAACCAACGCTTAATTTTGTTCACAGTTGAGTTAACCTTCCAAATAGCACCATAAAAATGTGCCAGTATCAACAGCAGACAAGTCAGCAAACTGTTTCAAGCATTTAGGAAATACAGTTTCAAGGGAAACTGTTATTAAAAGCATTTTTTTTCAAAGAGTAATCCCGCTTGTCATTGTACACTTTGAAAAGCGTAGAAACTGTCTCAAGAAAAACATCTAAACTTAACATCTCTTGGATTTTATTCACACATTTGGTAAAAGTACATTAATTTAGAGCAATGCTGAAAGTGCTTCAGATGTGTTTTCTTCAGAAAGGAGCTCTTTTGGTTTTAAGCATCGCTATATGTAGTATAGCTTAATTAAAAAAGTTATGTAAAGACTTGGATGGATCCAGAAGGAGCTGTGTTAACCCTGTTAAGTGTTTTAAG
This sequence comes from Copadichromis virginalis, assembly GCF_057382275.1. Taxonomy (NCBI): domain Eukaryota; kingdom Metazoa; phylum Chordata; class Actinopteri; order Cichliformes; family Cichlidae; genus Copadichromis; species Copadichromis virginalis. The sequence continues at coordinate 3,672,668 of NC_140624.1, read as the reverse complement.
TAGCATCATTTGAGTCAGCATTGCAGCTAATTTAGGAAGTGATCAAATTTCCACACTTACTATTAATTCAGGGCTACATAGCAGCTAATTTAGTCAAACAAATTGTAGGTAGCTGAGTTTCATTGTGACTGGCATATGTACCAAGTTTGAATCCACGAGTCTGGCATTTTGGTTCTTTCTTTTTGGTGTAATCTTATCCTGTTCCAAAGGGTAGGCTAAGCCTAGCACTGACATGGTTAGCAAGGTGCATCAGTAAGTCACCTAGCAAACCAAAAGTTAGCATTTAGTAAACTCCACTCTAACGCAAAACGGCACTCCTTTGCTGTTAGAAAGCTCCCTGTTTACATGTTGTTTACTTGGCTAGAGTGTTATGGTTCATTTATTGATAGTATTTGTGCCATAGATATTGATATGTCCAAATCAGCGGTCCCCAACCTTTTTTGCACCACGGACCGGTTTAATGTCAGACAATATTTTTAGGGCCGTCCTTTAAGGTGTCTCGGATAAACACAATAAAATTAACTGATCCGACCAAGACAAAAACTGTGGTATTTTGTAAATATAATAATAAACGCGAATTCACTGTGTAACTGTGTAACTTTATTAGCAGCGTCCTCCTGAAATGCACCTACAACATTGAGAGTAACATCCTCCTCTGTGCCCCTTAATGCAGCGGTCCCCAACCCCCGGGCCTCGGACCGGTACCGGTCCGTGACTCGTTTGGTACCGGGCCGCGAGAGTTGAGGCTCAGGTGTGAAATGTATGGTTTTCAGGGTTTTTATCGGTTTTCAGCGTTATTTTTTTATCGTTTTTATCGTTATCGTTTTCACGTGTGTTATGAATAAATCTTCTTTTTTTCTGTACCGGTACTAGTTTTATTTTGTTGTATTTATCAGCGACACCTTAAAGGCTAGTCCGTGAAAATATTGTCGGGCATAAACCGGTCCGGACCACTGCCTTAATGCTTTCTGGTTGCTATGGTAACATGTAAATACACGGAAAAAAAGACGCAGGGAAACCGAGTTAACAATAAAAATCCTGAAAACCATAAATTTCACACCCGAGCCTCAAACGACCAAACGACTTCAGTCCGTGGCCCGGCGGTTGGGGACCGCTGTCCTCCATCATTGAACTCACCATTCTATTCTATTCTATTCTATTCTATTCTATTCTATGCTAATGCTGACGCTCCTTGAACACAATACATAGGGACTCGATGGCTGCCGGTCTGCCTTCTCACTGATAGCCAGTATATTCCCCTTTGTCCTCTCACCAGCAACCTGTGTTTTCTTGGTTTATTGCTGTGTGTGAATGCGAGAAGGTGGGTTCTGCTTACATTATGTTGTGTAGGTTGAATGATATTGTGTGTATTTGTTAACTTGTGAGTATGCTAATGCTATCTTATGCTAATGCGCTATGCAAGCTATTAAGCTAAATGATGCTAGTTATAAACCTTGTGTGAGGTGATTGTTGAAGTTGCTGATGGATGTGGGGGCTGATAGTTTCCTCCTGTAATCTTGGTTCTAGACTTATGTTTGGCTGCATTGAATTAGTGGGGATAGGTTAATTTATCTATCTAAATTGCCCATAGGTGTGAATGTGAGTGCGAATGGTTGTCTGTCTCTGTGTGTGTTAGCCCTGCAACAGACTGTCGACCTGTCCAGGGTGTACCCCGCCTCTCGCCTTATGACAGCTGGGATAGGCTCCAGCGCCCCCCGCGACCCTGAAAAGGATAAGCGGAAGCGAATGGATGGATGCACTGAATGTTTGACGCATGGTGTGCTTTATGTATCATTACTACAGACCACAGCTGAATGAATCAACCAAACTTGGAATCTGCCTCCGTGTTCTTTAACTGGAACACACCCACCATGCCTTGCTACTCTAAATCAGCTACCCTCCCGGAGACAACAGTCTCTCCATTTTATTTGCTATTCACTGGACACAGCCGTAATTATGCACAGGTTAAGACCTTAATACAGTTGGACAGAGAAATTTATCAAATTAAAAAAAAAAATCCCCCATGCAGTTAATAGGTAAAGACATTATCTTTTGCATCAGGCTGTAAACAAGTTCAATTCAATTCAATTCAATTCTTTATTTATTTGTCACATGTAGTTATAGCTGGTACAACATACAGTGAAATGTTTTTTCTGGCTAAAAAAGTACTCCCCCCGACTGTGCAAACATGCTAAAAAGGATTTTACATAAGCTAAGAAAAAAAGGAAAAGAAACAAAAGTTAAAAGTAAAAAAATATATAAAAAAACAATGTAAAAGTCCATATGTTTGTGCTTATAAATATATATCCATGACGTGCAAGATATTGCACTGTAATGATTTGAATGAGAAGACTATAAAAATATACATATTTACATAGTACAGATGTATATAATAAGGTACGGATAAGGTTCAGAGAAGAAAGATAAAGTGCAAATTATGTACTGTGTGTGAGATTGTCCATCATGTTGTCCGGTTTGTGTTTTGGTTGAGGAGTCTCACAGTTTGTGGGTAAAAACTCCTCCTGAACCTTTCTGTTCTTGTTTTCAGGCTACAGAGGCGCTTCCCTGACCTCAGTGGCCTGAACAGTTTGTGGGCGGGATGGCTAGAATCCCTAATGATCCTGATGGCCCTGGATCTGCACCTTTCAGCATAGATGTCCTGCAGTGCTGGTAGAGATGTTCCCATAGTGCGTTCAGCTGTGCGCACAACCCTCTGCAGGGCTTTCTGTTGCTGTACTGTGCAGTTCCCGTACCACACCATGATGTTGTTGCACAGGATGCTCTCAATGACACCAGTGTAGAATCTCCTCTGTATATTCTTGGAGATCTTAAACCTCTTTAGACGCCTCAGGTGATAGAGGCGCTGTCTGCCTTTACTAATGAGGAAGTCCGTGTGTGTACTCCAAGTGAGGTCCTCGTTGATGTGGACACCGAGGTATTTGAAGTTGGAGTTGAAGTTCATTTATGGTGTAAAGTGGTCATGTTAATATGGGACCTACGGGGACTGACTCATATTTGGAGCAACCATCAAGCAGTCGTTTAAAGAACTGCAATATTTGGCACTTTTGCTTCAATTTCTCACATGCCTCGCTGAAGTTTTGCCACTTTGTTTTGTTTTTTTTGTGTGCAACGCTAACTCAGGTGGGGGCTTCTTATCGTGCTTTTAACGTAATATATCCTCATGTTAAGGAAAACAAGGAAACAGCACATTGAAAAGCTAATCTTATTAATAATGTAAAGCTGTGCAATCCTTAAAAATGTTCTTTTTCTCTCACGTTTGTTTTTATTTATTTATTATCAGTACGGCTTTGCACAGATACAAAAATCCCCCCTGGTTTCACAAGCTTGTGAGTTTCACGGTTTAGAAGTCACAAGCCTTTGCAGAGTGAAAGTGTTGAAGATTTTTTTTTCTGTACTGTGCAAGTGTTTGTCTTCATTACCATAAGCTGCAGTCAGTTGCCATTGTTTGCTGTCTTGGCTTTGGAATCATCTGAAATGTTCGATGGCCAAAACAGTCAGCTTGGATACGAGCAGCTAGTGCCAAACTGCTGACCACGCCCACTAAACAGCAAAATCAAATCAACACATTTGTTAAATACTTAAACTAAGCAGCTCTTTTCATTACAAAGACAGACTGAACACAAGGAATTTGTGATTTTTTTTATGCTAACTCAAGACTTACTGAGAATAATTGTTTAAGCATTTTTGACAGTGTACCATTCAAAATTAAAATAACTACACAGTGCGCAGCCAAGCCTGTAAACTATAATTCAGAAACATTTCAGTGCTGATTCTCTTGGGCGGTTGTGTTTTGATTAAACTGAGAACAGCAGTAATTGGAAATGTTACACCTGTGAGTTCCTGCATAATCATATTCCCCATGTGAAGATCTTTCTACTCCTCCTCATGTTATTAGAGCCAAACTATTTGTGCGCATGAAGACGTTTGTATAATTGTTTTGCTGTGGTTCATATGGGCGAGTAAAGGTTAATTATATAAACAATGCACACGGGATTTCTAGTTGTCAGCAGCATTAAAATGTTGAATTAACTGGCTATTCATTCTGTGACAGCGTAGTAGGGACATTCCAGGTAACGCAAATAAAATATGGAGAGGGAGCAGGAATGTAATACATTTAAATGGAAAAAATGTATATTCTCTGAGATTAGTGAGTCATTTTTTCATGAAACAAAAGCTGTAAAAAAAAACACATTTATTAGGCCTGCAGTACATCATTTAATTAAATCTAATTTATCATCCGGGAAACCCCTGCAATTTTATCCCAGAATCACCACAAGCATCACAATATTGAAGCAACATTGCCATTAATTAGACTTGGAAAAATAATATTGATTTTGCCTTTTCTTACTCACACCTGTGTGTCATTCGCTGTTGACGAGGCTCTGTGGTGTTTTCCTTTGCTTGGATCAGGTGATCTTAATCTATCCAGTTACGCTACAATAGGCCTCGGCTGCTGACAGCTTCCCATGATGCACTGAGCATTTTTTCTTCGCTCACATCTTTCCACTCTGTGTGTTTATACGCCACCTTTCATTAATCATCATCATCATTTGTCCTGTCCTGCTACCCTGACCCCCAACCGGTCGCAGCAGATGGCCCCGCCCCTCCCGGAGCCTGGTGCTGCCAAAGGTTTCTTCCTGTTAAAAGGGAGTTTTTCCTTCCCGCTGTCACCGAGTGCTTGGTCATAGGAGATCGCCTGATTGTTGGGTTTTTCTCTCACCATTTCATTTACAATAAAAGTGTCTTGAGGTAGCTGTTGTTGTTTTTTAGCACTATATAAATAAAAGTGAACTGAATTGAACTGCCAGGCTGATAAAGCCTTTGCAAAGTGAGGCCATGTTGTTCACTGACCAGAAAAATGCAAGCAGAGCATTTTCCCTCATAAAAGAGAATTTGTGATTTATTTATTTTTTTATCAGACATATTTACCCATTCACCAAGCTCAATAATAACGGTCTTAATAACAAGTTGTAGCTTTCAAAGTCACAGAAACAGGATCATGTCTTGTAGTTTCTGCATTTTGTTCCAAGACCTTATCATTTTATTAGTTTCTTGCATGATGCTTTTTGCTCATTTTGTCTTTAACAAGCTCAATGCCAGGTTCTATTCTGCTTCACTAATAATAACTGTCACATTACACAACATTTAAAACCACACTACACAAACTGAATAATAGCTATCCAGAGCCTTACAATCAGTCAGGAGAAGAAATGAATACTAACTAATGGCAGACAATCCCGTCTGTGTTTGTAAGAGCTTGTAAATGTTGGGGGGAGTCTGCTGAGGGGTTCCCATGAGATTTCCCTCCAATGAACAATAGCAAGACCGCCACAGTGTTTGCTCTTGTCAGTCACCTGTCAGACGACAACACAGACCAAACATTCAGCAGCAGCTTGAATCAATACCAGATTATGATGGGAGGCGAGTCATGCAGCAACTGAGCTGCCTCACTTCTGTCAAGGTGATACAAAAGCAAAAAGGCTTGTGACCTTTTTTTTTTAGATCTTGGAGTAAAATGGCTATACGGGTAAAAATGCATTCAATCAATTAATGTATATTTCACTTTAAATTTAATGTTAAACTATATAATTTCATTACCAGCTCTGTAAGAACAAAGTGCAATGTCATCTACATGAAGTTGTACTTGGGGACTACCATGATTAAACTTGATGTTTACTCTTCACCATGCTAGCTCGCATTTCAATCAATCAATCAATCAATCAATCAATCAATCAAAGCTTTATTCGTCACATGCTTTGCATTTCACACAAAGCCTGTGATTAAAAATAAAGAATACAAATTTAAAGTAGAATGGGAGGCAGAGCCTTCAGCCTCCAGGCCCCTCTTCTGTTGAGCCACCTCCCAGTTTAGATTGAGGGAACAGACACCCTCTCTACGTTTAAGAAGATGCTTAAACTTTCCTTTTTGATAAAGCTCTGCATGTATTTCTGGCTCTCCCACACTGTGTCTTTGTCCTGTCTTCCTCTCCTGGCCCCTAAACCAGTCACTGCAGATGGCCCCGCCCCTTCCTGAGTCTTGTTCTGCCAAAGGTTTCTTCCTGTTAAAAAGGAGTTTTTCCTTCCCATTGTTGCCAAAGTGCTTGCTCATAGGAGGTCGTCTTTATTTGGCACTATATAAATAAAATTGAATTGAATTCATTTGTTCTGGAAATTGTGTTCAGATCAAATTTTATGCTCATTCATGTGATAGCTCCTGTGCCTTAAACTACAAATAACAGCCATATGGTGGCATTAAGGAAAGAGCCCAGTCATCTCCACAGTCAGAGTGATCCTCTGGTGGATGCACCGAGTGACCAGCAAGCAGGCAGATTTGCCACGTCTGGATCTCTGCCAGCAGCATGGCTGAAAACCACAGTAAACAGAAGCTGCTCTCATGCAATCGAGCATTGGTGATTCATCCACAAAAATCCTATTTTCTCTGTGTATCGTGTACATGACAGACACTGCACAATGACATGGCTGGCTGAGAATTTCACTTAATGGGAAATGAAAGGCTTTATTCTATCATTATAGCCCTTCAACTGTAGCTTGTCCTTCAAACCCAGACCATTACCAAAAGACTTATATAAAATACGTATTTTACATCTATATTGAGATAAAATCAGGATGAAAGACCCTTCTGGTGCTATGCTCTCCTTAGCAGCTGAACAATACATCAGGAAACCGAGTGCTCCTGCTTCATGTCTTTCCTTTTCACATTTTCATATTTTTCCCTAACAGGGTTTCTTTGACCACCTAATTTACATTTCAGTGGCAGTTCTTGGAGAAAGACTAACAAGGAGCCTTCAAAGGCTTTGCCCAGGGCTTCTATTCAGATGTGGTCCACTGTTTGACAGATGAAGCACTGGTCAATCCCCACTCCATTTCCTTTTTCTATTGTAGGGAAATGCTGTCTGGCTGACTCGCTGAGCGAGCTCCATGTCTTCAGGTCTATTACAGCTTCACAGAGCACTGCTCCTGCTTAGACTGAAAGCATGATTGCAGCGTGTGATGACGTTTGACTCAGTGTGAGGCAGAAGTTTTAGTCTGTTTGCCGTTAGGCAGAAAAGAAGGAATCTCCTTAACTGAATCCAGGGTTCAAATAGGAACAATAAAAAATGTCTTTGTGTTATAAACAGGAACACTAACACTGCAACAGGTGGCTTAATGCACAGAGATAAAGATCTCTGGCTTAGAATGATGAGTAACCAAGGTAAATGAGTGTCCCCTGCCCATCTTTTCAAAATGTGTCCCACTCACACTGTGACATTTCAGTCATGTCCCCCATAACAGAATGTCAACCTGGGCGCTGTATACTGGGCCATTAATCTTCCTAATTGAATAAAGATGAAGAGAAACCACTGTGATGAGAAAGGGCAGAAGAGTGTCTGGGGTGTGATTTAATGACCCGAGTGATTTATGGCAGAGGATAACACCCCTCTTAGGACTGTGTGGGTGGCGTGTCAGAGGACAGCTCACAAAAATGCCCTTTCCACCGTCCTCCCTTTAGTACTCAGGGAAAGCGCCCCTGTTGCACCTGAGCATCGTAAATTTCAAGCCCACAGAAGAGAAGACTGGCCCAGAGTGAGGAGCAAAGTTTGTTTCGTTCGTGGCATGCGTAAGTAGTTGGAAAGGAAAAATAGCATTGATTTGATAAATTAAGGTCAAACATTTGTGGAATACACTCTTTTTACAGCTCATTAGTATACAATCATAGATTGTTTCATGTTCTGTATGGTATACGTCTGCCCCGGTTTGATTAAGACCTCACCACAGGATGAATAAATGAGAAACAGTGCTGGATTCGTGCTTCCTGATTTATTCCTGTGACCGAGTTTAAGTGTGTGTATTGCAAAGAGGCGGGTCACACTGCAGTCTGCAGTTTAAAATCTGTACGTTTTCTGGGTTCTTTAGTTTTTCGAGCAGGAAGGAGTAAACGAGCGCACACCTGTTTTTAAAAACTAAAACCTGCTTCCTCCTTCCCCAAATATTTCAAAGGGAGGCTAATGACATTCACAGACTCCGTGTGATTACATGGCATGTTAGCGCTCCTGAGCACAGTCATGTCTAAGGCCTTGAAGGGAAATATATTTTACAGCAGGGGCAGCCTGACGCAGATGTTAACAGAATCACCATCTGCCTCGAGGTGGTCTGTAAGTCATGCCCTGTTTGTGCACAGTCACGGCATGAGCTGTCAGTTTATTCATAATGAGGGAAAGGGTTAAATGTGCTCATAGAAAACATTGCACGGGTAGCACACGAGCACAGCGACTGAGACTTCTCTTTGTCTTAGCACTGAAATCTATCGCAGTGACTGCAGGTTGGTTATTAATGAGCTTCTCAGCATGTCTTAGCCTGCGGGTGCTATCACACAGTGTCTGTGAGTGTAATATTACATTCTCAAATACAGCAGAGATGTTGCCACAAGTGTCTTGCTGCAGTATTTTTATACGAGCTGCTGGCTGACTATGTGGGCTTGTTTTAATATCTGTGAATTTACCTTTAATTCATTTAGCGATGCCATTATTCCAACTTCAAGACATTTGGCCTTAGCAAGCTAAATATGCAGGTATATACTTCATCATTAAAGTTTTCTAACAAGTACAAAATGCAACATAATAACTCAACGATCAGCCAATGACGATGCAGCAGATCTTTGTTGCCAAGTGAAGTGGGAAGAGTCCTAAACAAGAGGAAATGGGCAGCAGCTGTGAAACGGCACAGCGGTACCCTTGGATGACTGGCACTAAAAGCACGGTCGGCTTATTTTTAATGTTGCAAAGAAAAGAAGAGGGCAGTGTTTTTAGATTACAGTGAAAATGCCTGTAATAGAGAAGATGACAGGATGAAAAGAAATGAGCCAAACTACCTGTGTCACAAAGCTCCTCTCCTCCGTTTCATGCAGTCTGAGTATCATCACATTTGTGAAGCTTTCACTGGAAGCTGCTTGAAGTCTCATCAAACACCTCAAGGCCTGATTGAAGTCAAAGCTGTAAAGCTCTCCAGAAGAGTAATTACACCTTAGTGGCAGTATTCTCTGCAGCTGAAAGTTCCCCTTCAGCAAATTCACATATATTTGTGTCCCGTATAGCCGCATTTACAGAAGATGAACGGTAGGCGCTCGCTGCAGGCGAGGAAAAAGAAGCGAGAAATTCCCCGATACAGGAGAAAGTCTACTGGATCATCTCGAGCATGATGTTTTATGAAGAACACATGGCTCGCATTATCTTTAAAGATACTCCATCTTTGCATATACCTCATAAATATTGAATTAACCCCATTTCTAAGTGTGGTCTGTGTCAGTGCCATTTACAGTAATAAGTAACTGTGTTAAAATGCTGAGATGGAAAAATGATGATAAGTAGGATAAATGCTGAGTGGGTTTGTGGTATCGACTAAATATTGCTGAACATTTGCTTTTGAGAAAAAACAGCAGATTTGGTGACACTTGCACAGTTTTTCTAAGAACTATTATGTAACATTGATACTGTCTGTGTACGTAACCTAGGTTACACGTGTGATCAAATTATATTTTAAAGTGCTAATATACTTACCTGGAGCACAATTTTACTTACAATCTTTTAAATCCAATCAAGCAGACCAGTAAAGGATTTAAATCAGTCATGTGAAATTAGAAGTGAAGTAAAGTGGCCCACAGAAATTCTTCTTAATACAGTTGCTGTAAAAATCCATTGCAACCACCACAACTTTCATCTTATCTGATTTTACCCTTAAATTGTTCAAAGATGACTTATCCAGGCTCCATGAAGTTGCCAACATTTGTTGTGCAGCTAAAGCAGAACCACCCAATGAAAAAAGCTAAAGAATAAGCCTCCTCGTGGTATTAAATTGATTAAAAACCTGAATCAGTAATGTTCCTTAAATAATATTGCATTATATCCCTCATCAAATCCCAATTATGTTGCGGTCTGTCAGAATTTCCAGTTTTGGGAGGGGTTCAACCTGCAGTCTATATTAAAACTCTTAAACTTTTAAGCATATTTTTCTTCTGTCCCTTTACGATGTTTGTGGGTGAGGAAAGTTTCTCATTCTGTATTCTAACGTTACATCCAAGGGTCATGTGGTTTACAATGATGTGAGTGGTGTTACAGTTTCCAGCAGCAGAGGGTCAACGAGGATAATAAATGCTAATCTATTAAGTATAATAACATGCTCTGAGAAGATTGTACTGCTGCGGTACTGAGATGAGCTCTGTGACAGATTGGCGACCTGTCCGAGGTTCACCCACGGACCAAATAAATGGATAGAAGGACTTTGAATGTAATATAATATAATACAAAGTAATACGTTATTTAAAGCCAATAAAAACTGCAATCTTAGATTTGTGTAAATCTTGTGTAGATCTAAGTAATAGTCCAGTTTTGCAGCTGTTTTCCCAAGAAAAGGATATAAAAGAAAGAATGGTTGCCCGACTCTATACAATAAACGAAATAAAAAGACATTTATAATTATAAATACTGCCCTACTTCCATGACCCTGTAGAAGTCAAATACAAATAAAGTGCCTTCATTTATCCTCAAAGCTTCCCTCTGTTATAGCAACACATAAGGAAAAACTCTGTTGCTTCTTATGCTTAAACATTACTACGAGTCTCTAAAGATATATCTCGACACATAGAGGTTATGGAGATATGGAGTCAACTGTTGGATTGGTAGTAAAACTGAGACATTCCCTTATTGAGGTTCAAATCAAGCATTTTTACTCAACTCTATCTTGTACACATGCTCCAGTGGGGTCTTAGCTTTTGGTTTTAGTCTCACTGCAGATCAAGAATTTAATACGATAATCTCCTCTGAAGTCTTCCCGACGCTGCACCCGTCCCTGGATGTCACTGTCATTCAATAAGACGCTTTGAAATATTAGGAACATTCAGATAATTCGCAAATCACAGTAACTGAAGACTCCAGCCTGACAGGCTACGTCAAAAGGCCTCATTCCAGCTTCCTCTTGCACCAGTCCATCAGTGCATAATGATTCATTATGCGCTAATCTGATCGTGCTTACTGCTCTACCATAGCTGGACTGGCCATCGGGCATACCGGGCATTTGCCCGGTGGGCCGCTGGTGATTTTTTGTTTTTATGGGCCGATGGATTTTTTTTTTTTTTTTTTTTTTTTTTTTTTTTTTTTTTTTTAGGAAGGGTATATATAATGAAAGGTGTTGGATTGGCCAATTGGTCATGATCGACTCTGGGCTGGACCAATTACAGCCGAGGAGGCTGGATGCACCCTCCCCCTTGTTTAGCAATCACGTGATTTTCGCGCATTGCATGCCGGGAACTCGTGGCAAAACAATCCAAGTACCGCATCAAATGCAAACATTTGCAGCACCGCAAAACGTTCATTCTCCGGTTCCAATACCTTCTTTTTTTTCTTTGCCGCACAAAAACGGAATGTACAAAACAAAAGGAGAACAATGCAGTCCGTACAAAGACAGACTCGACGAAAAGACAAAGAAAAGATACGAGGAAAAAATCAAAGGAGTGAAAGAGTGGACAAAAGACGTCAGCGTGCTGCCCAACTTTCACCACGCTCAGATTTATAATTATACGCTTCTTGGAGTGAGTGCATACACTCATGAAGTTTAGTAACTTCAGGTCACTGCAACAAGCCCAGGTACAGTTTACCGACGGACAGGACCTTGAAACGCACCGTGTAGAACGAAAGACTATTGTACATATCATAAGTTTACCAGTCTCACAAATCGTCTTCATAAATACACATTCATTAACAGTTTATTAATAGGACCTTTGAGCTCAACGGTAATTAATTAGTAGTGGAAATAATTTCTGGTAGTGTAACAGTGTTTATGTGGTATTATTCCACTTGCCACAAATATCAGTGTAATGGGGAAACAGCGCCCCCCCTCTCGGTGTGGCTGGCTGCAGTAATCGCTGCCAGTCTGCCGTAGCCATACGAGAGGTGAGTTGTATTGTTCCGCACACAATATAGCTAAGTAGTACAGACACATAAAACATGTTTGATTAGCTGAAGAGCACCGAGTGTAATAAGTGCTTAGTGGACACATGTCCAACACCAGTTTTATGTACTTTTCATTTGTTTATTAATGTGTGAAACTGCATGCTAAAGCGGAATGCTAATGAGATGTTCTGCCGTAGTGTGCTGTGCGGAGTGGTGTGTGGCGAGCCTGTGCACTGATAATACACCGTTGTTTCCATTCAGGAAATAAAGTGGCAACGATCGATCAGAGACTCCTTGTCTTTTTAAAAACACTACACAACGCAGAGTCGAGGAGTCTGGGCCGAACTGTTGCAGCGGGATGAAGCAGAAACCGGTTACAGTAGCATTACAGAAATGTAGCAGTGACAATAATATTGTATGTTGTAATCGCAATGGACAATTAGTGATACAAAACAACTGTTTTATCTTGTGAATAAAAGTACATGGTTTTGTCAGTGTACCATGGTTATAACAGAAGCGAAACGCAATATTGTGTCAGGACAATTCACTATTTATGCACAATAAACAAAGGAGCATAGCGCGACAATTTCTGTTCAGCGCCAGACTTGCTTGTAACCTATATCACCAATTATGTTAAGAAAAATGACGCATTAACTACTACAAAACTCTGACCTTTGTGGGAATGCTTGGAGCAGACTAACCTGTGAGCTGGAGTGTTCTGAGATGTTATATTTGGTATATCCAGACCATCCGTCGGCTCTTACTTCGGAAACATGGCTTAAAAATTTTCACTTCAACGACGTAATCCGATTAAAAAAAAAACGATCTCTTTACCCATCGGCTTCCCGTGGCTGTCATGCGACCGGCTATTGCAGTTAATAATACAACAGCTTCTTGCCATTTTTTGGGTTTCTTTTTATCGCTGTGTAACTGAGTTCAATTGAAAGCCTGCATGCGCTAGTACCTCTTGCCACAAGTTCCCAGAATCCTTTGCGGTTTTATCCCTGAATGACGTCACATTTCAATCTTTATCCTGGTGGGCCGGTCTCTAGTCAAAATGCCCGGGCCGATTTTTTGTCCCAGTCCAGCCTTGTGCTCTACCGTGTCTTCACTTTACTCTTTTTCTGTTCTAATATGTTCATGAATTATGTATTAGTCCATATATGGCAGAGGTGGATTTGTTGTGTTGCTGCTTCCGTTGCAAAAGAGTGCAGAACACTGTAAATTATAGATCTCGTCATCCTTTCTCGATCTCTGTGTAGTCAAACTGCTGAAGTTCTTTTTTTGGTTTGTTTGTTTTTTTTTATTGCGCAAAAATGTTAATATATTCCAAAAATAGTGAGAAACTTGGGTGTTACACGTTACTCACTTACTTATTTATTTCAGAGTCTGTGTTGAAATGGGATTTTGTTGCTTCAGCTATCTGAAAGTTTATGTCGGCACATATTACATGAGCTCCACATCACTTCTGGAAATACTGTATTATTTCAAACCAAAAAATGGTTTTCTCGTCTTTTTGCTTTATGAGTGTGTGTCAAGACTCTCATATTCATCAATCAACCACTAATATTCTATAAGAGCAAAGGCATGCAAGGTTGGCAGTTCTTCCTTGATAAAGATGAAGACAGATTTCTTTAATATCTTTGCCATAACACAGCCGTGACACCTTACCCTCGTCTTGCACTTCGCACTGATATTTTTCAGTCAAAGCTGATTATAGTTTTCGGGTAAGCGGGCCACAGAGGGAAAAAAGGGAGCAAGTGTCAGTTCGCTGGACAATGAGATAATCCGTCAATTCTTTTGACTGCTAGAGGGGAAAATAAGGGAGAGGATAACACAATAGAGTGCACTTAGAAAAAATGAGAAATTAGGGAAGTAAACGTTTGATGCATTAACATGTAAGCACCTTGCCGTACATAAACAAAGACCAAATGCAATCTCGTTCATTTGCAACTACCCTAGAATAATGCTTGGAGAACCTTGTAGCTTGACTGTGTGGGTACAATCTCCAGAGCTCATCAGATGACGTCAACAAGGGCACAAAGCCCTGCGCCAAGGGAAGGACAGACCAACCTCCGGCTAAAGGCGAGCACAATCACATTAGCCATCTCTGCTTTTTCTAACCAACTTTGCAGACTGAATAAACCTAAAACTAGTGCAAGAGGAAAAGGAACTCTTGGCATAGTCAGTGTTTTAACTTGATGGCACCCTTTTGAACACAAACTCCCAAGAAACTCTCCACATACTGCATGCCAGCAAAAACATATGTTGGAGTATGAATAATAGTTCAGCAGCAGAACATAATGTAGTCAGATGCCATGCGATGGCTTGTCTTGTTGTAGGTCTACTTGTTTGATGTCTTGTCTTGTTTGTCAGACCACTTCAGCTGAGGTTTAGCCACTAGTTAGACAGGAGAGAGAGAGGTGTAATTATGCATCATAAATTCTGTCAAAAATGTATTTAGCCAGTTGTACTTTATCATAAATTATCATCCATTTAAGCTTTAAAAGGGTTTATAGCGTCGTCAGCAGCATGTACCCTTAACATTTGTAACATTTTCTTACCTTTACTTCTTTGGAGAGCAATCATAGACTCTGGTGGACTGAAAGATAAATGACAATGCTTAATCTAAAATCAAATCTCCTTGGATGCTTCTTGGAGACAGAGGCAGTGAGTTTCAGGGAGCTAAAACATCAGTATAATTCAATTTGTTGAGGTTCATTTCAAAGAACGGACCAAAATGCATGAGACAGGAAGCAAGTGTGCCAAACACAACACAAGCTTTATTTGCTTAAGGCAGAATTAAAAAAACACACAGAAACCACACAGGCAAACAAATGGAGAAGCTTTGCCACAAAAATTCTCAAACAAGACAAATAGAGTGTAGGTTTCAAAAACACCGAGGCACAAAACGGTTATCCGACACGGAGCGAGCGAAACCTAAAAGTGTAAATGCTGTTCTGTAACCAAGCAACTAACTGTGCACTAGTTTCTCCATGGCATCCACACATCAACAATAACAGCCACAGATTACTAAATTAAGTAGGCCAATGTGAGTGCGCTGCTGTTTTTGACTAGCTGACCAGAATCGAGGAAGGAGAAAAAGAAGAGCGTCCATTACAAACCAAAAACCATACAACAAATTGTCAGATCCAGTGAATGTTAGAGTCTCTTGTGTTATGTGAATGATTTTTGAAATGATCTGCAAATGTCATGAGTCTGAGGGCTATTTCTAAATCAACCCCAAATTCCCACAGGGCTCACATTTGAGTTTTAACAGTAAGTTAAAACTCAAATCCAAAAGATGTTTTATGGAAAACCCTTGGACTAAATACAAAACAAAATCATAATAGCACTTGAATAATTTTCAATGCAAAACTGATTTCTTAGACGTTCAGCAATGGCAGTGTGGTTAAAAACATCCTAAAGGGGCTTACGGGGTGAGAACAGACTGGAAGCTATTAAATCTTATATCTGCACCACACTCGACATATAAGAAAAACAGGACAAAAGAGAGAGGTTGGCCTTTTAAAAACCAGCCTCTTCCTACCCACAAGAATGTGAGTGAACAGTATGTTTTCAATTACATGAAACCAGCTCAACCATTGGTTGCTTCATTTAGCTGCCTGTTACCGAGTACACATAATGCTCTTTTTCCTCACAGAATCACAGTTGAGAAATAAAACACACCTTTTGTTCCCTCGTTGCTAATCAGACAGAAAAACTTCTCACAAGCTTCTAATTTTCAGATCAAACCGGCTGAGGATTACTGGACTTTCACGCAAAAATAGACTTTCCCTCCTTCAGGCAAAATGCACATTTTTGTGGGATCCAAGAAAAGAAAATGCCACAGTAACAATTACGAAATCTTCACATTACATATGGTATTATTTTACACTGGAAAAGCAGTGAATAATGTCAGTAAGTCAACTCCTTGGTGTAAAGAAGGAGATTCAGCAGTATTTGACATCGTGTATCGGCACCACAGACATAAATACTTTCACGCGACTTTTATGAGCAACATATTTCATAACTGTGCATAAAGAGGGTAACAACAAACGATGATCTGCATTTGTAATTATGGCAAAACTTGGATTCTTAAAGTCCTGTATTGTGGTTTACCAATTCTCCTAAATAACTTATAAGCCCAACAAATCTTTCCCAGATTTTCTGTGCGCCAGAGAGAGATTTGTTTAATTATTTCCCAAATGACGGGACCAGCGAGCACAATGTGTGTTATTATGCTCATCCACTGGGTGCTGATTTTCATGTTGTGCCCCTTTGCACTCGGGGTTTCAGACTTTGTAATTTCCCCCAGGTCTCTTGAACATGGTTGTCAGCTTAACTCTGGCTCATAGCTGGGAAAGTGTCCACGTTCTCCTAGGCAGACATCTCATACCCACTTGCCTTTGGCTTGGAGACAGCAGGCTCCCAGTTCCCAGACCAGCTTCCTGATCTCCATGGAGGGCCCGGCTTGGTGTGTAGCCCGGGAATAGAGGTTGAGAGGTTGGAGTGGGGACAGAAAGGAGGGAGTGGAGGCGAGGGGGAAGAAGAAAGGGGTGCATTTTGAAGGGATATTTCCTTTCATAGCTTCCGCTCTTCTCATTTTCTCCTCATTATCAAGATGGCTGGTGCCAGACCTCCAGCCTGATCCAGCTGAGGTGAGAGATGATATACAAAGTGCAGACAAAAAACTGAAAGTGGCATGTGATCATTTTAAGATGAGGGGAAATGCCAACTGTGGTACTAAAAGCTCTGCTTTGGATTAGGCTTTTCATAGTTTTCCACCAGGAGGGGTTTCAGAAAGAACACTAGCCCCTTTATTTCAAAAAATACAAACAACGTATTTATTCATCTGCCCACCCACTTCTCTAAACCTCCTTTAGAATAATCCTCATCAGCAGCTTATTCCTCTTAACATCTCAGCATGTGCTGCACCTCTCTGACTTCAGCTGCCGTGCTGTTCATAGAGTCCCACAAAGGCATCTGCACTACCGCTCACACAACCTTGAAGGCAAAGGTTTTGTCATTTTTCAGTTACGCTGCACATTGTAACTGCGCATACATCCACCATCAGACTATTGCCCTCGTTCACCAGGCCTCAACCTACACTGTGAGCTTGTGATGAGTTGTGCAGCTACACCAAGCATTTTTACTGGGGGGAAAAACATGGGCAGGGAATACAATTATTATAGACAAAAGCGGCTCTGCAGGGCCACTGAGGGACGGAGGGGTTTGTCTGCCACAAGGATCCACAGCACAGTGGGACAGCAAGCATTACTTGTGAACGTTCCACAGACATTCCAGACATGTGCATGCATTGTTATAGAAACCACTGAGTTCTTTCCTATTCTTGAAGTTTCATCTTCATCTGGGTGATTTGATTTCTCCTTGTTGCATCAAAGTTGTTTAAATTACTGCACATCATGTGTGTTTCATGCTACTGTAAACACAATCGCACTGATATCTTCAAATACACTCTTTTTTTGGATTAATCAGTATTTTCTCCCCCATATATTTATCATGTTTAGAACTGCAAGTCTAGCCATATGGAAAAGAAATAGTAAAAACTTTACTCATGAAAGTGGCCACTTTCTCATTACTTTCATATATTGTTTTAGTAAGTATCCAAAACATACAAGTTTCATTATATAATTTTTCAAGGGGTCTTATATCTGTTTTCACTCTTGTATGCTTTTCATACAAGTTTCACACAAGACAGACACAAACTTTATAAGATTTATATATATCTTTTCCATATGGGTATAATCCTGACTGACAGCTCACATGGTCATTGTCTTCCACCGTGTAGTCTGTCCTTTATAATTAAATCGAATTATTTAATTCTTTTGGCCTTTTTCACAGTCCGTGAAACATTCACGGTGCCAGGGTTTCGTGCTGATTGTTGAGTTATGGATCCCTGTGGTGGTTACCACACGTCTACTCATGCTGAGCAACAATTCTTGTTTTATTTGAATTCTCCACTGCTGTTTCAGTCTCTTCACTGTGTTTTAATCTATGTTTCATTTATATGCTTGTACTTTTTTTTGTGTACTTGTCCCTGACCTCTTGTTCAGTGCTAGCTCACATAAGTGTAAGTTTTCTTTTGGTCATTTCCTGTTTTAATTTGAAAGCTGCTGTTCTGTGTTACCTCATTTTAGTTTTGCTGCTTTCTTTCTGTTGATTGTCTGCTTCTTGTTTCCACCTGCGATGCTTTCGTCCTCTGTTCTGCCCTCGCCATTGTTCAGTTTTGCAATTAGCCTTCTGTGTACACACTGCCCACTCCCTTCCTTTGTCTGATCTTTTCATTATCAGTCTGAATTTTTGTTTGTTTGTTTGTGTCCCCTCACACCACAAACCCGCTCTCCCACCCAGTGTGCAGGTTCCTTTTTATACTTTTGCTAAGCTTACAACACAGTCAAACAAAACCTCTGCACGTTTTATTTTGTGGATTTTATTTTGATGGCAAATGCAATTTCCTTACATCTCATTCTAACACTCACAGTGAAGCACCATATCATGCAATGTTGCATGTAGCTGTGAAATATTCTCAGAAGCCTGAAAAACTATAGAGTAAGGCTGGACTGCAAACCTCTCTTTCTTTTTCAGACAATAAGAAATCTGAAGCCACCAATAAGAATTAGCAGATTACAGCATAAGAAATACAGTAAAAGCAGGGTTGATCATTACCTTACATGAAGCTACAACTCTGGTTTCGCTGTGAATAAAAAAAATCCTCCAGAATCTGATCACACTGTGTGCACTGACTTTTAAAACTGCCTGAATTTCCCCTGCAAATCTTTTTTTCAGGATAACATGTAAGCTTCACTGTTTTAAATTCACTCCACTGTATGAAAATGGATTATGTGTTAAATCAAAAGTGACTGTCAAGAAAACAACACAGAGAACCTGCTGACAGGCCACGTACATACAAATAAAGACACTATTGATCCGGCGCAGTTTATGGCTTTAAAAACAGGGTTTCCATCTGGCCAGCATTAATGAGGTTTGCCAAACTTTGTAACCCAAAGTTACCGCGGTCTCCCAAACAGCTAACAGTCTCTTTGATGCTCGAGATGATTTCATTATTTCAAAAAACCTTTGAGATGTTTACAGGACTTGGTGATAGTTTGTTGGGTAAATGGCCTTAAAGCTACAAACATTCTTCTGAAGTGGTAGCGCGCTCGGCTCGGTATGTTACTTTAATGTGTGTGCGGGTCGTCGTAATTACTGACATTGCTGCCGTTTCCCTTTGCTACAAGTCATCGTCATGCCTGATTTTATTGCTAATTATAAATGCAAGCAGCATAACAGTAACAACTTTGAGAGTGTGCTATTTTGCAAGAGACACAGTGACAGGATGGACAACACAGAGGGAGAAACTGGAGAGCGAGGCTCATTATGCAGCTCTGACCTCTGAGGTCAGGGGCAGGAAGGAAGCTGGCAGACACAGCACTGAAATGTTTTTAAACTACAGACTACAGACAATGGGATTTATTGTTTTCTACAGAAACGCGATGTATATAGGATCTTTTAACAATAAAAATCAGTGTTTATATTCAAGTTATTTGGAATCCAAGTAATAACTGAACAAAATATGTCATGATACTTACAGTGACAGAGGTTACTCCCCCTGCATTACTTACAATGCAGAAAGTATCTACTAAGGAATGTAAAAAAAAATTACATTGCATGTTTTCTGTATTTATTTGTGATGCTCTGCAAAGAGCCCAAAAAGCTGCACCAGGCTTTACATACATAGCCAGTGATTTACATCAGAGTCGCTGCAAACGCTTTGGCAGAATCCCAATGTGTTGTGAATTGAAAGTGGGTTTTTTTTTTCTGTGAATAAATGAATGTAAACTGGTTGTACCTCCCATGAGACCAAGTCATTAAATGTGATGAAGCTCTGCTGGAAGGACAAAGGGGGGTGAATAAGGAAGGGACGGAACGGGGAGGAGTGAAAGGGGGGGGTGAGCAGAGGAAGGATGCAGTGAGATGAGAGAAAACACTTTAGCTTAATTAAGACTAATGTGCTTTGGGTAAGACTCATCATGTTTGGGGAGAAATGGTGTGGAGAGTTCAGCACAGCAGGGGAACGTTACAGTAGAGTTTCACAACAGATGAAGCATGGCTGGATGTAATAAAGAGTTTGTTGCCTGCAGCGTTGATCATGTTTTGCCACATCCAGTGGGAAGGGAAGGTCAAGCAACTTTACCGGAGGACAATTAAGACTTAAAAGCACAGATCTGTTTCAATAAATGAACTCGCAATATATGTGTATGTCAAATATGCATGTGAAGCCTTTTTCCAACACGTAAGCATCGTCTGCCGTTTTTAAATGAGCCGATTTAGAGGGTGAGGGTGAAAGGGTGAGACTGCATTGTTTTTAAACATGTGGAAATTGTTATGATGATATAATGACCTTAAATTGTAATGGGTATGCACCACATTTGTCTCTAAGTAAAGCCAACAAAAACCAAAGTCACCATCGCTCTAAAAAATCATTTGCAAAGACTAACTGCTCTGGGAATGCACAGCAAACGACTGCAGACAAAGTGAGCACTTTTGTCTTATTTGTCTTTGTGGAACTATGTTTACAGAGCCAGTGAGATGACCAGATATACTGTTCCTCCCTTCCTATGTGCAGTTTGTGTAACTTTTAATTTACTGCAAAATATGCGTTGCAATAGCACATATATTAAAGTGATATATGTTGGACATACATAAAATAACAAGGAGTGCACCAAGCTAAATACATAGTGGACTATCTTGTTTGTTTGAGATGGACTAAGCACTAATCTCAGAGGAGTCAGTTCTAACATTTTCTGCCTTTAACAGCAATATTTGACAATACTTTACATGGTAAACTAGAGAGGAAGAGCGGGACGGATCCATTTGATTTAACTCTGTTTCTTACTCTATTACTCTATTACTCTATTACTATTTCTTCATGTTGCACTGCTGCTCAAATGTGCACCTTCTTTGGTTTGTTTTCTTTCTTTCATTGGCTCTCTATATGGCTCAATACTGCATGGCACTCTGTGGTTGTGATGGGGTTTGTCCTTTGGTCAGTCTGCAGCAGTGATACAGTCGGTCACAAGAACTTTTCGATGGAGTGCTGTAATGATGGATATATGATCCCCTAACCTTTCCTTTAGTGCCATGATGCAGTTGACAAGTCTTAAGTTACTCAGCAGCTTTGGGGTCGATTCTGACATCGTAGAGAAGTTAAGATGAAAAACATATTTTAAGATTAACTGGATGAATTCACATGATGTGCAAAAGAAGAAGACCTTGGCTATTAGTCCGAGTCATGAGGGAATGAATGGTAAATGATTCTTACATAGCGCCTTTCTTTATACAACATGCCTCATTCATACTTAAGTGCTTTCTAACTAACATTCACACACACATTCATACGCCGATGGATGCGTCGGAGAGCAACTTGAGGTTAGTATCTTGCGCAAGGATATTTAGCATGCAGACTGGAGCCAGGGATCGAACCACCAACAGTCCGATTAGTAAACGACCTGCAGTATCTCCTGAGCTACAACCGCCCCTATAAGAAGAAACATGCTTATGATCTGAATGAATGTGATGTGAAACCGGTGATAAACGTGGTGGGAGGAAGCATGGACACTAATTCTGAGGCAATGTCAAGAGGAAACAGGTGGAGGAGGGTTGCATCGATGTGAACCTGTCCAACACTTTGTAATATGGCCAATTATGCAAATCTCACCTCAAAAGTGCAGGTGTGTTGATATTTAAGGTAAGATTTCAAGTTGTTGTTTCCCTAACCAGCGCTGTCTCCAGTGTGTTGAGGTTTAAAGTGAACAGACAAAAGAAAAACCACCGCTGCCTTAGAAATGTGGCAAAATTTAATTCCTTTATTTACCCATTCTCTTCCCCACTTATTCCATTTCATGGGGTCTGGTATCAATCCCAGCATGCACTCTGTGAAAAGTCACGTTGTGGCAACGTTTGATTTAAGCAGTGTGAGGTCTGGAGTTTTATTGCTGTCTGTGTCAAACAGACAGTGAAACCAGCGTAACTGCTTCCTCAAGACCTCTTCAGAGACCAATTTTATAGTAATTTAGCAACAGATGATTGGCACTTCAAACAGGATACACACTCTGACGCTGTCCTTAAATCTTTTTAAATACTTATTAACTCTGCTCTTTCATTAAATGTACTGCTAACGTGTTTAGAGACGCCCTCAAAGAAAGATATTTGTGTTTGTGCCTTTAATCAGACACGCTAGGAAACATCTCACGGGAAAGTGTGAAGTAATGATGTAACACAGGGTGATCCCCAGCAGTGTGGTGGATTTATGCGATTATGACACTCAGTGACTCTCATACACAGATTCTCATCAGCTGCTGGAGTCCACGCTGGCTGTGAAGACCAACCAGCTGCTCTCACATATCACCTTTCCCTACCACACCAAAGGAGGAACTCTCTGGGCCTGCTAATATCCGTGTAGACACAGCAAGCGAGGAAAGGTCACAATTCCCCACTGGATGTTAATCGAGCTCATCAAGCATACCATCAAAGCCACAAAAACACACATGAACCTCTTCACGTTTTTGTTTGGAAAAGCAGTATTCCTTCAAAAGTATAAAAATCGGGTGATTAAAGTAATAACGTAAAATGTAATTACACCGTGCACAGTGATCTGTTTTTGTTCTGGAACAGTCAGACGCTGCTAAATTGGTTTCATTTATTATTTTAATCCACATCTGCAGTGTATTCTAATAGCATAACACTCGTGATTACAGCAGCCTAGACGATCTGGGCCTTATTTTACGTAGCATTCCTTTTTTCAAACATAATCCCAACCATTTTCCCTACTTTAAATTCCATCCACTTAAAATTGCAACTATCAACCGGTCCGACTGCACGATTAATGAGACACTGCAGCAGATGAGGAAATTACACAAAGAAATATTGCTTTGCAGACAGTAACACTTTAGTCACGTATATGTTGCACATGTTGTTGGTGACCTGCGGCCCACCTGTATCAAAATACTTTTAGTATTTCCTACAACTAAACAGCAATGCTCCAGCTTTAATCTGGATCTTCCAATTGCACTTTAATTAAATCCCTTATTAGAGCAAATATTGTGCTTTTTAAATGTAAAGTTGTGGTGGATATCTTTTTCATTGACTTGGCATTGATGTGTTTCTCGTCAGCACTCCAATAACAGTAAAAATCCACTTTTTACAGTCAGTGTATTGCTCACATCCTTGTTTTTACCCTCGACAAACCATTAGTCACACTGCTGTCCGTTCAGTAGGAGACCCACTGTCCGTGGTGTCCGTCTGTTATTGTTTATAGCACGCTATTTCTGCCTCGCTAAATCAGACAAAGTAAAGGTTCAATGTGCAACCGGGGGCTCCCCGAGGATATGAAATTTAACAGGTTACTCGAGATGGTAATTTTTGGCAAGTAAACCAAAGAACTAAATACAGACTCAGAGTGAACTAACCCTCCTTTGACTGCGTGACACAGTTAGAGGTCAGACCACAGAAAGAGTGAGCCGGCATTCCCGTAGACAGAAAAGTTATTTTGACCCAGTTTCATGTGAATGAGAAATTATCCCTAAAACAGCACAAATCTGATTCCAGTAAAGCAATGCCACAAGACCAGCACGGTCATCCCAGTAGAGCATTTTCATCATTGTTGTCATTCACCTTGAAAAACTTGAATGAATTTAAAGATAAAACACTGAATATACAGTTAGAACAAGTTTGTGAAGTGACAGCTGTACGCGTGTATGCTCCCTCTCTCTTTCAGCTAAATACTGTAAAACTAAGCAGGTCGAGCATTTCTGTATTAGTGGCATCAACACAAGCACTCTAACATTGTCTATGATGACTCTGATTTCTCCAAGTCATGAAAAATGACTGTATTCCTTTGGGCTGTGAAAGCATCTTAATCTGCAGCTCTTCAGCATAAAAGTCAGAAGTTATTTTTAAAGAATATATTCAAGATGTCATCTGTAACTGCATCTGTGCCTTTCGCTGAAACCACCCTGGATGCTCGCACACACAGCAGGAACCCGAGTGCAGCAGTAACCTCATCACTCTCGTTGCATTAGAGATGGATCCCTACATTTAGCACTGCCTGGGTCTATGATTTCATTACAGATGCTTAATTCAATACTAACAACTCAAATGACTTCAGGTCAATTACTCAATGACAGCGCTGCGGGCAACACCATCAGTCACTTACAACTAACCTTCATTTCACATCCTGTTCACTGTCAGAATACACTGCAAGTTCTCCTTGCAGGTTTTGATCTTAAGTTGATATATACCACTCACTCCAGCATAAAGCTTCGTTGCCAAGGGCACAGCTTTGAAAACAATCATTTCACATTTATTTCCCAGTCCTTCTAGCGTTGGATCATTTGTGTTTTTTGTGTTTCAGCAGGTCTGTGTTAACAGATGGACAAAGTCAGGCTTGTCCTTTAATAACCCAAGGTCAGCCTGTATCTGACGCACAGGAAGATGTTCAGATGGACACACACAGTGAAAGAAGACATAACCTAACATGACTCGGAGATTACAACCATGCTAGAGATGCCTTAATGCCTGTCACAAATTTCAATTTCATCTGGGAACCACGAAGGGCTTTTTAAAAATAAATAAATAAATGAAAAGTCGGCTCATTAACTATTGTTGTTTTTTTTGTTTGTTTTTTTTGGGGGTTTTTTGGTTTTTTTCGCCTGTCCCATTTGGTTCTTTAGCCGTCAGAATTGTTGTCTGAAGACCAACAAGGATACCCAATGGATTTACTTTGCCAAATGGATCAACGTGGCATTGCCGTATTGGTCCATTTGGTCGATCTTTGTTTTTATTATTTATTATATTTTATTTTCAGATGTTACAGACGGGACAGACATGAGTGAGGGATAGGAAAGGGAGAAAGAAAGAGGAAAGAAAGGAAAAACAGAAGGGGGGAGGGACAGTGAGAAAGGGGGGGAGAAAAAAAATAAAAATCTCCTGGATCACCTGTTGAGAGAAGAATAGAAAACAAGCAAAAAAGACAAAAAAAAAAGAAACAAAGCAACATACTAAACACAACACCATCGCATTAATCTAGCTAAGTGTAAACAGCAGTAAATACTAAATATTCAATGTTGTTGTGCAGCACGCAGGACAGATGTGCTTCGAAGTAGCAGCCAAGAAAGGTGTAATTTGGGTCTACGAGCAGTGAACACCTGTGTGCATACCTGTGTGGATCAGCGCGCTTGTATTCCAAAGGTTTCTCCATGTAACGATCTGCTAGGGAGTGTGGGGGGGCCACAGCCCCGTCCTCCAGGGTGTGAAGCAGGTATGGAGGAGATCAAAACTCCAGACATCCAGAGGCCCCCAGAACACAAGAGACCATGGAAGACCAACAGAGGGGCAGCCGCGCCACTGTCCCAGTAAGAGCTGAGGAGAGTCCCAGATGAGGGCTCACTCAGCAGCCGCGGAGCAGAAGCCAGGGGGAGTTGCAGTGACGCGCCCGTGAGCTCCGCCAGCAGCCAGCCGTGCCTGAGTGACCGAGCCCCAGGCCGAGAGGCCGGGGGCACCCCACCTCCGAAGTGGCCCGAGCAAGCCCCAGGCTCCAGGCCCCGACAAGCGGCCACCAAGGAGTGAGCCGGTGTGTACCTGGACGCCCACCCCCAGACACAAAGAACCACCAACGCACCGACACCTGAGGGAGTCCGCCACCGGCAGGGGAAGTGGTGGTGGGTGGAGATAGGCCTCCAAACCTTGGAGGGCCTGAGGTGTCCCCAGAGAGGTGGCGTCTGATACCCAGTCTGACATATAGACACAGACATACAGGCACACACAGACACAAACATCCATTCCCACCCTCATGTTCTCATATGCACTTACTCCACACTCAACCAACGTGGAGACAGACATAAAGAGACGCTGTACACACAATCACACTCCCCAAGCGTACTCTACAAACCGGGTCTAGGTACCCTTGCCCCTGGAGGGGGGAACTGCACCCAGACCCAGGTGGTGTTACCCTTTTCCCTGCGGTGGGGGGAGGCAGACCACCCCGACTCCGTAGCAGCAGGGAGGCCCCACACCCCAGACCGCAGTCGGACGGCCAACTCCTCCTCCTAGCCCTCCCGCTCCAGCAGGCCGCAGAGAATGGGGGTGGGAGAAGACTCCAAACCTCCCTCCACCCGCTCATTGTAGTGTTGATGCATGTGTGTTCTAAGGTGCAATTAAAACCCAGGAGGGCATGGAGCTACCTGCCAGAGAGCAGCAGGTAAGCGCATAGTCCCTCCTGATAGCCCTCAATGTCTACGTGTATTTAACATTGAGAGGTGGGCAACGACGCCAGGGGTGGGGTGTACACCCTGATGGTACTTTGGATTCCGTGTATCGTGCCCACCCCCAAGATCCTATATGTATGTGTAATGAGAGTGTGAATAATGTGAATGTCTAAGTTGTGGGATAAAATTGAGGCAGAGGCAGCCAGAAGGGGACAGAGGGGGGGGGGGGGGGGGGTAGCCTCCTCTGCACCCTGGTGACATACCCCTACTCCAAGGCCCTGCATGTGTGGGTGGTTGTGGTGGAGCGGGAAGAGGGAGGCAGCTGGAGATGGGGAGGGAAGGAAGGGAGGGGCAGGTAACCCCTCCCTGGGGCCAGCTCCCCCGCTGACCCCAGTAGGCACTCCCACACTCCGCGACCCGCCAGGGAAAGGGGGCCCAGGCCCATCCAGACCGGGGCCCAGTGCAGCAGCGCCTCCCGGCCCCACAGAGCCCGGGACAGTCCACCCAACCCCACCACAGAGAAAACTGCACCCACCCCACCATCCACTCATCTTCCAGACTACATAAGACAATAAACACCCAGGCTGAGATCTTCCTCCACCTCTCCTGTATCTCCCCCTCCTGCAGAGAGAGTTCCTGAAGAGAGGAAAGCTCCAGCAAGATGTGACAATCTCCCCCACCAGTTGAAGAGCCCCCCAGGCGGTTCGACGCACCGGTGGCACCCCGCTCCAGGGCCGGGCCCCCATGCACCCACCCGCCCACAACCCCGGCAACACACCAACCAGGACCCAAGCCCCCGAGGCCCGGCCCGGGCCCCAGCCCAGAGACGGAGCGCCCCCAGAACCTCACGCCCATCCCGGACCCACCCAGGGCCAGCCAGGCTACCAGGTCAGTAACCCACGTCCGTCAGCATTAGCTATTGTTGATAAATCTTTCTGAAAAGTCAAAATTATTAACAGGCTAATGGCAGTAGTGGAAATGTTGGCTTAAACCTCTGGTGAGATGGGATCTGAATTCTTAAACATCTTTGCAACATAGTATTTGTGCAAAGCAGTGGCTCTATATTGCATCCCAGCAGCCATGGCTCTG
Source organism: Copadichromis virginalis (assembly GCF_057382275.1). Lineage (NCBI taxonomy): Eukaryota > Metazoa > Chordata > Actinopteri > Cichliformes > Cichlidae > Copadichromis > Copadichromis virginalis. The sequence goes on along the minus strand of NC_140624.1, from coordinate 3,645,329 downwards.
GCATGGCTAAGAAGGATGAAAAAGGCTGGAAAGCAAAATTCAGGTTAAGTGGAGAAAAGTGCAGAAGACAGGCTGAAGAAAACAATTAAAGCTGAAGGGGCTAACACAGTCCCCATCAGCCTGTGAAAGACCTTATACAGCAAGACAGAAGCCTTAATGGTAGAATCAAGGTCCATTCGAAGATTGATCACAGTGTCAAAGAAACTGGTAAACATATAGTCTGATGAGCTCCTACTGACATTTAAGTGAGCTTGAGGGAGGGAATCGAGAAAATGTGTGTGCTCAGACGTCTGTGAGAAGTTTTTCCTTCAGTTTTCTTGTTCAATATCTTCTGTTATGGGCAGTAAAAGATTAAAAGAACGATTAAAGAAATCTTTTCCATTATGGGCAGTGGGGTGAAATGCAGACTCCCAGCTCCCAGCAGGACCTGCAGTCATAAGTGAGGTAATGGCCTTGAACTGCAGGCGTCTGTGCAACCTGAAAATGAGCCCTACGGTCACTTGCTCAGATTACTGAGCCATTACTACAGCTTAACTACAAGAAAGCAGTGGAACTGAACTTACTTCAAAGGGATGCGGTTGTAAACTGTCATCCCTAAGCAGTGTGAAAATATAAAAAAATAGTTTTGCATATATGTCAGTGCTCTCAATTTCAAGGTCGAGACAAATGAGGGGGAAGCTGCATAAAGAGGGAAGAGGAGGATAAGAGGATGGCGAGGAAGAGGGAAAAAAACGAAAGACCTAGGATTTACATAAGTGAAGACTGTGGATATAGCTAAGGATTTACAGACACACACGGGATATTCTAATACAAGTACACACACCCACAAACTCTAACAAAGACTCAAAGAACTGAATGTGAGCAACGAGGGGTGCGAGGCCTCGCCACTGCAGACGGCTCATCTGTCGTCCTTGAGATAAGAGAGGGATTCAGGCACGATGGGTTCAGACTGTTTCTGTCTGCAGGCTGAGCATGCGAGACGCAAGTTGTTGCATAAAAGCTTCGAATGAAACAACAGGCATTATGCAGAATTACATATTCAAAGATTTTCTTGCAGTTTAGATCTGACAATGTTAGATGGATGTCATGCAGTCAATGTAAAATGTATGTTATTATATGTACGCATTAAAATATCTATGAAAAATAGCACATATTTCTTTCATCTTTCTTCCATGACTGAGACCATAACACGTCGGTGCGTTCAGGAAGCGTTAATGTGCCACATATACCGACTGCAAGTTCAAAAACTGGAGATTTAAAAAAGATCAGAACATTTCTAATTTATTAGCAGCTAGTTGAAATTTTTATTAGATTATCGAAATGCCAAAATATTACCTGATGGTTTTATAGCGGCTTGATGATTTTATGGTTTTAGTGCGCTTGTGCAAGAGTGCGTCCATGTGGCGGCAACACGTCAGGAAAGCGTTACAAGCGTAACTTTTTTAGCATCAATGTGAAAATATATGATTTTGTAAAGCAACTCTAATTTTGTTGCTAAAAATAAAATTATATGCAAATAGTACATGATTTATTACATGTTCATATGCATACAATGAGCTTTGTTCCATGGGACACCTTCAGCTTGTAGGAACCACGGGGACCACAGCCAAAATGCGGGACACCAAAAATCACGTTGGATCTGAAGTTTAGCTCTTTAATCGAGGCTGTGTTGATGCGCATGTTTCAAGGAAAGAAAAAGGCGCTCGCATGAACAGGTAAAATACACAATACTGTATAAAGAGAGGGAGAGCTGGTGTGGAGAATTCATCATGTGAGAGTGATGACGGTGGATGAAAAAGAAGTGAAATTGTCATTGCTCAGTAACCAAGAAAAATAACAGACAAAATAAGCAGTTATTATCAGAAACCCAAAACAATGACACAGCTTTAGTAAAGAAGACAGTACACACATTTCTACTATCTGTACTTTATTTTATATTCAAGAGACGTCTCCTGTTTGTTCCCATTGCATTTAAGCTTTGAGAAAGAATACCAGGATAGCATATTTATCACATGTATTCTCTTTATTCTGAGACAATCCAGCTGTTGTTCATGATGGGAGTGGATATTTGTTGCAACCCAAACCCAAATGCAACAACATAGGTCATTTGTCAAAGTATGGTAATTGTGTTCCCACTGGAATCCAAAGTCCGCTCTGTTCCCACAATGCTATTTTTGTAGTTTGGATGCAGACTGTCCCAAAAAGTCACATTTCAACTGCATTTTAGGGGATTTTGAACTTCTCCATACAGCTAATTACAGTCGTGCCTATGGTCTGTGTCTATAACAAACAGATGGAAGTTGAATTAAATGGCTGGTGATGTATTACCGTTGCAGCAAAAGGCCAGGAGAGTGTCCCAAAAGACAGAAATGATGAGGAGTCAGTATCCCTTTAAAAACAGGAGGGTGGCTAAACGGATCATAAAATGGGTTTGGCTTGAGGACAGCAGCATACAATACAGCACAGTGATGACAGATGGTCTGTGAAAAAGCTGGGATGTCTGCTGCCAGGCTGTGAAGTGGCAACTGCCCGTGATATGCTGAATATAGTAACCGAAAAGAGAAAATGCTGATGGGTCGATGTGAAAATGTGAAATTATCAACACTGTGTTTTTAGAGACATTTTTACAAATGTACATTTTTAAGACTTGAGAAGAAATTTACCGAATATCTTGTTGCAAGTGACAACAAATAAAATGAAAGTTGCAAAAATTATTTGCAAATGCAAATGTTTTCACATAACTGAAAATAAAAACAGAGGAAACAGGTCAACGTTTTATCTGGACGTCGTTCTGTGGCAGGACGCTAGCTGGAAATTGATGCTGGCATACGGTGCCATCTAGTGGACAAACATGGCTGGTACAGCTATGATTACGGCGTAATCTTTAGTGACATTTAGACGAATATAAGTAAATATTTTGTGTCATACGATCTGACAGATGGAAACACATATTTATTTATTCTTGTATGGCTGAATTTTGTGCAGGAAACTTTCCAGTTCATGGTGACAGATTTGTCAGCATGCTGTTAGTGCTGTAAGTATACAAGATCCCAAAGGTAGTCTTCTCAGTTCAAATCTGATTACTGCCATCGAATCGTGAAGTAGTACTGGAATGGCGGTCACAACATGGTACACGAAACTTGATTGTGCCCCAAAGAGTTTGAATGGAATAATCCCCACAGCGTGAAAACACCACCAGCAACGTCTGCTGATATCAGAGCCAAACTCCACCACCTGCAGCCTCAGTCAAAGTAATACACTCATGCATTAAACACTCCTGTATCAAATGTTATGTTGACTCTTTGATCACTTCGGGCTCAGATTGTGAATTCGAAGAGTCATTTCTTCTCGCTACAGCTGTAATGAGCAGTTTTCTGACCTTCTATTGGCCATTTTCATGGCTTCTCTTGTCAATGAGGCGTTCCTTATAGAGAGCTGCTGATCTATTAGTTCTCAAATATAAGATATAATGTTGAGACTTCTTTCATCTGACCATCTTGTGATATGCCGCTGCGCTCTGTGTACCGCTTGGTGGTGTTAGAAAACAGCTGTTTTCTATGATCATTTTTAAAACATTATAAATACAATTCAAAAATATCTACTGACACAAACTCTTCTTTTCATAGCAGGAAGACAACAAATCCTTGTTAAAATCAAAGATGGCTCTTTTAAACATATGAGGAATCTACCACTATTGAGGCTCACACATTTCATGGACACCTTTGTGTAATAGTACACAGAGACCTCATTGCCTTGTTATCCATGGAAAAAGACTCACGTAGCTATTTTACTTTGGTAATAGCAGGAATCCCCCTGGACTAAGAAAAATACTCCAATGCAAGCCAAAGTCCTGCACGTTTTCTTCCATTTATCCAGTTTAGCAATCCAGGGCCCTGTAGCCTATCACAGCTGCCACAGGGCAGGCGGCAAAGTTCACCATGGACATAGAGAAGGACAACCATTCACATGCATGAGCCATTTATAATCACCTGTTAACCTAAAAAGCTGTGGGAGCAAGCCAAATCCCTGTTTTAAATCCCCGAGTCACCAGTAACAGGTACAGCACTGCATAACTGTGATATTAAAATTCCAAGAATTACATCTTGCAGCAATGCTTTTTTACTGTTTTCCAGATAAGTATTTATCTGTGTTGCTCAAAATGGTAACATGAAAGGTCAGTATTACTTCACGTGCGATGCTACTGGGAGAGATGTGAAGTCACTTGGTGCACAGTTCATAATATACTGCAGTCGCAACCACTGGACAGTCTCTTTCCCTGTCGTGTGATGGATGTCGTCAGTCCTCAGGCATGTCTGGCAATCCTGTTTCTTTTCTTTGCCATTGCAGAGAATTATCTGTTTTATTCCTAATAATCTAAAAGGCCAAATTTGTCTTAACACTAAACATCTACCTCTGAGTCACTCACTGAGTACAGCAAGAAAGCAAATTATTTGGGGTCCTGTACAGCCCAGAATAACATTTTTTATTGAATGTGAAAGAATCGTATGTTTGTTCAAGTTCTAGAGCTGTGGTTCTTGGAGGTCTTACAGAGGTCATAGCTCTCCTACCAGCTTCAGCACAGCCTGCGTCTGCATTCCTCTGCAGCAACACGACCGCCACATCTCTGCCACTGAAACACATTCGACTGCACTAACATGACGCATACCAGAACTTTGTGCTGTGCTCAGGCGTTGGCATCAATTTGAACTCCTACATGGAACAAATTGGGACTAAAATAGCGCTACAACAGATAAGTGATATTTTACACGGTTGTATTTTTGGTTCGTGTTCCTCAGGCTTGTGTAGAAGGTGAACGGTGCCAGGCAGTGAACAAAGTGCCTCTTTGTGGTTTCTGCAGATGTTTTCAGTGCGGACTTCAGGGTGTACACATTATACAGTTAGAAATAATCACGTAGCCGAGTTTCATGTTCATGGAGTGTGAACTTTTTACATTTCTCATACTGAAGAACGGAGACCAAGCTGTTCAGTGCTCATCCTGGCACCGTCACATATGCTCCAGCTGAGGTACACCAACTGTTGGTGGTAAATACATAGCTCATGACTTTATAAAATATATGTATGTAAGCACATTCTTTCTAGAGACAGTTGGATGAACAAATAACTCTTCATTTAACAGCAAGTGACAACAACTTTGTTACATGGCAAGTTGTTTCTAAGGCTGAAGAGCCTGTGAACACTGTGCATACTGGAAATCAGCATATGCTTTTCTGGTTGCAGCTAAATCATGACATGAATTGCAAAGGTTACACTAAATACAGATGAGAATTTTAGATTTGATACGAAGTTTTTCTGTGACATTTCAGTGAGAACATATTTGAACAAAGAAAATCGCTGCTGCATCCATGAAGAGGACACGAGACAAACACATCAAAGTTGTCCACATGTACAAGAAATAGGGGAGACCAGAAAAATGGTGCAAAAATAAGAGGGTGCCTTTGAACATAATGATAACCAGATGGAAGCATTGTAATCCTGCTCATGAGAGCAAAAGAGAGAGAGGAGGTGGAGAGAAAACACAGTTCTGAAGGCAGACTGAATCCGAGAACACGAGTGATGAATAAAGCGTGCCGTCTGATGCTGTGTGTGGCTCCAAATGCTCAGTAAATTTAGAGACCTCTGTGCAGTTTTGCAACCAACATCAGGCAACCATGCTGCCCTGGAAGATGCTTATAGTTGCTCTTTTCTGCTGCTGCATCGAGGCAGGTGCCACACAACATCGGGCTAATGGTAAGACTCAAAATGCATGTATGTAAGTTTGCTACAGAAAAGCAAACAGTTCAGTTTCTGCAAATACTTTTTGAGTATTGGGAATCTTTGCTGAACACAGAGTGATCCTCGTTCCTCACCTGTTCTGTAATCCAGCACCTAATATGTGAGTTAAATAGTTTTAAATGTCTATTTTTAGTCAAAGCATGTTTTAATGTTGGCGGCTGCTCTGGGATCACAGATCAGCTGCACCTGTTTCTAATGGGAAACAGTGGCTTTAGCTGTAAACTGATCTGAGAGAAGGAGGAAACACTGTGAATAATAAAAAGCTTTGAGTGTTTTTGTAAATCTTGATTTCATTGCAATTCAAAAAAAAGTACGCCACTCTAGGAAAGCGATTAAAAAGCAGAGATGAGTGTGGGTCACTGACATGAAGGCAAGGATGAAAGCAAGTAGGGATGAGAAGCTGCAATCATCAGGATTAGATTTATTGGGCTCTTTTTTAAGATCAGCTGATAAACATGGGCACCATGTGCACTTTAGTGTTATGATGTTACACCGCTTTGGGCATTTATCCCAGTGTTTCAAACAACTTCCTCCCGCTGCGATGTGAAGCTGCCACAGAAATAAAGTTGGTCATCGAGATTTAAGACTGCAGTTAAAGTCCAGGATCTTTTTTGGAGTTAAAGTCTTAGATGAATAACTTACCATGGCGCAGCACCAGTAAAAACCATGCAAGTGGAACCTCATCCAACCTCACGTGCTTGAAAAAATGCTAATTTTAATAATTTGCTTATATAATATAATATATATATAATTATATCATTTAATATATGCTATTTAATAACTAGGAACATGTGTCTAGTTGGCTGTTTTAGCTTGTTGCGTTGTTACCTATTGTTTGTTGTCCTCTTCTATTGTTTGTTTTAACTGTCTCATGTTTTTATTGACTGTGAAGCACTATGGTCAACACTGTTGTTTTTAATATGTGCTATATAAATAAATTTTGATTTGATTTGATTTGATTTGATGTATGTACATGAAAACATTTCATGTAAAACTGTGCAATAAGAGAGAAGGAAGAGAAAACAGTGTTTGCTGTGATATCTTCTATCAGCAGAACATAAAAGTGAAAACAGGTTTGGATATGCTGGCGTTTAATTACTATTTTATGCAGCTAATTATGAATTATGTCCTGACATAATCGTAATTACCTAAACATGTAATTCAGAGTAATATGTTTCATGAAAATGTTTAATCGCTGTGAATTGGAGAAGTTACTAAAAAGGAAACGCTATCCTGTTCAATAATGCAAGCTCTCGCCGGCCTTATTGAACTGAGATTAATGGAGATCGTTAGCTTAACATAATGACCGACTTGCTCGGTTGATTTAAAGTCTATTAAAATATCATCTCGTTTCATCTGCTGAAATAAACACATGCTGTGAACGTGCTGGCACTGGGTAAGTGGCTCTGGCGTATCAATAGCAATGAATTTCTTAATGTGCTTCCTTTTTTATTTTTTGAACTGAATCACCACTCTGCCGATATTACTGCATGCCGGAGCAGTTTGCTGTCTGTCTTTTTGCACGGTTCCCTCCTGTTTTCATGCTTTTAGGAAAAGAAATTCTGTCACCTGGATCTCGGAATTGCAGAAACTCCACTTTTAGGCATTAATAAAACCACACCATTATTGGATGTGAGAGACTGGACAATGAAAACTGTAACTTTGTTCCTTTTAAACATGTTAGTTCCATCACTGTCAGCTCACTGGGTCCACCACTTTGACCATGTAATCTAGATTGATAGAATTATTGTGTAGTCATTCATGCTCTTCAGTGTTTTAATCCAGTGACCTCCTGGACTTTTCATGTTGTTTTCTGTTTTTCATGAGATTTTCACATCACCCTACAACGCAGGCTCTCGAACTCTGGTGGTTTTACACACTGACATGTGGCACCAACACCTGGACAGAGTTTTGTCAGATACCTAATGTTTCCATTAGACTCGCTGAGTTTAATCCTAATTAGTGAGCCTTTTCTGAGGGAAAGCAGTTAAAAGTAAGGCAAAGGAACAATTCTGCTTTTGTAAAATTCATATTCAAGTTAAAAAACGAGAGCTTCTGAATTGCATTTGACCCATCAACTTGTTTTTAACATCCTGGCTTAAATCATAAGCATAAGGAATCCCATATACAGCTCTGTACAATCATCTGGAACTTGTTGTACAATCCATGTGCCACTCCACCTTTGATTTCTGTTTCCTTTGAAGTTTGAGGTCATGTCTCATTGTCTGCTGATAGGATTCATAAGAAAGGTTACCGATCACAGACTTTAAAACACCTATTATAGATTATCTGCTGCTGTGAGCTGGATGAACCTGGATTTCACATCTGTCACAGGCTTCACCTCACAGTAAAATCTGCATTTCATTGTACCATGCAGGGATTATTGCTTACTTGTCACAGGGATTTCCAGCTGAAAAGATTTAAACTGTCTTTTGGATGCATAGAAATAATCCAGATGTGAAACTGCGCATGCTTTCATAACACCCTTGATTCTCATTGTCTGTGTCTCTTGGTGCACCAGCCTTATTTCCAGCTGCAAGTAGTATAAAAAGAGGAGTGACAGCTGCGGTGAACCCCACTTTCATCAGCTCCATCAGTGATGCTCACCTGCTGTTTGAGGTAAAAGAACAAACCTTTGAGTTTTTATGAGTAAAAAGCAAACACTGACAATGTAACTATTAACAGTTACTTCTTTTCTTGTCACTAAATACAGATACTGATGTCTGGCATACAGTTTGAATCCAGTGGAGCGTTTTCGGTCACAGATGCTGAACTAGCTTCCCTTCAAAAGACAAGAAACCTGGATTTCATCTGCGAAGAGATCATTCCGAAAAAGCTAACAGACATATTGAGGCTCACATCCGGTCTTTCAAATCATACTGGCTACCTGCATCAGCACGATTTTGAGCGCACTGTCTTGACTTTGGTGTACACTGCCCATCAGATGGTCAGCTCCGCTACTGAATACCAAAGAGACGTGTGGGCAGAGTCCTTTGTAAGCCTATACAAATCCATCAAGAAGGATCTGACACTGAGAAACTGAGTAAGCAGTGGTGCTGTGACACAATGACTCACTGTTTAATATGCACACAGATGAAAAGCTGAAGTGTTGGAGCTTGCAGCTGGATGGCTGACAGATTCTGATGGAAATGTCCTGTCAGTAAACGTCAGCATGAATTCGTAAAGTGCACAGAAAGAAAATAAACACAATCATTGTAAAATATTAACTGTTACAGCAAATGTTCATCCAAACATGAGGTACTGTATATGAAACAAATTCATATCTTGAATGTAGCATTAAACATTGTGGATTTAATCATGTTCCTGTCATTTCAGCGTTTGTTCACTAGCACCCAGATGTGACGGCATTTCGAGACTAATATGAAAGAATAAAACATCAAGTTTTGAACCAATGAGAACTGCAGGTCTGGATTCAGATGACTGCTCAGGTTTTTTAAGATATACATCATCAACAATTATCATATCACCAGTATCACCAGTTTACAAAAAAGTCTATCTATACTACCTTCCCAGTCAAAGATGAGCCACAACATTAAAACCACTTCTCACGCTGTGGTAAAACAGTCTCCTCCTTAAAGGAAAGTGTTACTCGTCTACAACAATGTTTAGTTGGTTGAAACGAGCGAAAGTCGCTTCCCCATGAATGCCAGAAACGAAGGCTTCCCAGCCTGTGATGGAACTGGTTTTGGAAAAATCCCCAAAATGGCACGCTGGAGTGAGTGCACCGCTCACAGGCCAGCTCCAGTAATAACTTGTGCAGGCTCTTGTTGTCCCAATGGCTGTTTAGGTTCCACGGAATTAGCAACTGCCCCGCATCCATCTGAGGAGTTGGGCATGGTAGGAGGACAAAAGGGGATGTACCGGAACCAGGAGGAAGAACACAGATGAGAGTTGATGCCAAAGGGAAGGCTGTAGACTTTTCCGCTCTCCAGTGTGTTGCTGGAGTCATCCTCATGAGCCTTGTTCCAGGCAAGGATACCTCGTTCATGCTTCGATCCTGTTGGACATGTTCAATGTTTTTAAAAAAACCTGACTCTGGATTATCTCTATTTCCTGATTTTGTTTGTTTATCATAAATGTTGACAACACTGTGTTGTTGATTCTCTAATAGAATATCTCTAAAACATTGTTCTTTTAAATTTAGCTGAAGTGAAAGACACTGATGAAAGGTTAAAAAATGTTACTTATTTTGCTGTTTTCATTTTTAAAGTCCTGTGAAAGAGAAAGTAGACCCTCGCTACAATGACAATGATAATGATCCCAAGCACGCCACCAAATCTAAACCAGAATAGGTAAAAAAAAAAAAATCATCAAGGTGTTGTAAAGACCCATCAAACTTTAGAGCTTGAGCAGATTGAAATTCAGTGCTCCCTTACAGTCAGACCATAAGAGGGCTGTGCATAAACAAATACCTGCAAACCTCAATAATCTCAAGCAATGCCGTAAAGGAGAGTGGGTCAACATTCCTCCACAATGATGAGGGTGAGAAAGGAAATGATTATTTCACCTCAGAGTTCTCATAGTCCTCACTGTAGAGTCATAGAGTCTTGTGTAAACTTTCTTTTTCACATTACTTTTCATTCTGACCCTTTCTTAATTAATTGAATAATCACTAAACTAAATGAATATGTCCACAATACTCAATACCCTAAAAGCATTCTGAAAATCATTTTCATCAGTTTCATTAAATTGCCATGTTTATCATAACCTCAGCTCTGTGCTTCAGTGTTTTAAACATGGTGAATTAAATACATGCAGAACAGTAACAAAGAGCAATACCTGGAACGGTGTTGTCCAGTATGAAACCAAAGAAGCCACCGACAAACATGCTGGTTGTCAGAAGTACCTGTAGGACCTGATCAAGTTCTACCACACCTGGACACAATGTAAACAGTTAGACCTGTGTTTAAATGATCAGGTTTTTTGAAAAAAAATTCTAAGATTAGTAAAGATTTTCTGTCCACCTGTAGAAATAGCTTTGGAATTCTTCAATATCCAATTTGGAATAACCAGACCAGTGAACATGGAGAAGCCGAAAATGAAGATGTTTCGAGACGAGTTCATGTCTGCGTACTGAAAATGTGACCCAGAAACAAAGTCTAGTTAAAACCGACTCAAATCAAAAGAAGAAAATGTGCCGACACGTTTGAGCTTCAGTACAAACCTGCAGATTTGAAACTCCGGCTGCAGAGATGACACCAAACATAACCATGAACATTCCTCCTATGACAGGTGACGGGATAGTGGTGAATATAGCGCCCACTTTACCAAATATACCCATGACAACCATCAACACTCCACTGGCCACAATCACCATCCGACTGCCCACCTGCAAAAAATAGAAATTCTCTCAGTTTTCCTGAGATCTGAGTGCACTGAAATTTGTGCTTAAAATGCCAAATTTAAGGGAGGAAAAGAACTAACAATGCAAAAAACTGCACAAAACACCAAAAAATCCAAACAGTAGCAAAAACTTCATAAAACAGCAGGTCATCTCACCTTTGTGATACCAAGGGCTCCGACGTTTTCGCTGTATGAGGTGGTACCATTTCCAGTACCCCAGGCACCTGCCAACAGGCAGCCTATCCCCTCAATACCGATACCCCTGTTGATGGCATGTTTTGGGGGTGGTGGAGCTCCAGATAACCTAGCACAGGCGTGGTAGTCCCCAACAGACTCTATCATAGAGGAAATTACACCAGCCAAGATGCCAATCACCCCTGCCAGGCTGACAGTAGGTCTCCCCCATTGTCCTAATTTTGGAAACGCAAGCAAGTTGAAAATGTCACAAATGCATAATCTGCAAAATATTATTCTGAAAATAAGATAACTTTGATGACTCTGTGAGTTTCTTCCAACACATCACTGAGCCACACTGTGGTACTGGATGATATTCCTCGTCATTAGAAAGAAATGTGGGTGGAAACAATGATCCCATTCAGTCTGAGTTTAGTTAAAAATCAGAAACAAAGAAAATGACCAAAGTTGTTTTAACGGAGCTTTTCTATCTTACCTGGGTACGGGAAAACCAGCCAGGGAGCCTGACTCATGACATCTCCCTTTAGATCGGTGCGTGCAAGGTAACCATACTTGTCTGGTTCAGCAGGAAGTACATTGTAGACAGTCAAAATGTAACAAATGGTCCAAGATAACGTGATTCCAAGCAAAACCTTGTGATGCATTAAAACAAAAACACCTTGTTATCTGTTTTGTTTGGCTTTAATATTAAAAAATTAATAGAAAAAAAGAAAAGACTCAATGTCTTCAACGTACAGGAAGAATCTGAAAGACGTAGACTGGAGAGGTGTGCAGTCTTTTATCCTTGTTATATGCTGGAAAGGGCACTGGTATGTGACGGAGGTACTGCGAGAACAGGATGATGAGTGCCGTGGTCCTGTGTGACACAGACATAAAGGGGAAAAACATCGTGTAAATATTGCTGAGATGTAATGAAGAAAAAGGAAAGTAGATCAGCTGTACTGGATGTTGGGCAAGAAAGTTTTAATAGGCTTTTCTCTGCAGCCTTAAGATTAAAGCTTTACTGGGTTGAAGGCGTATTATTTTCTAAAGTCTTGCCCAGGCAGGACTGGGAGCACGCTTAACACAACCTAACACGCATTTTACTGAGAAACCTGCTTTAAGGTGGCATGAAATATTTTTTATACAAATCTCTCTGGCAGTCTTTAAATATTCGTTTTGTCATTTTTATGTTATGTAGAGAAATGGGGCCTTTTTAGGGACTTTATTTAGAAGTTTTACCCACATTGCAGAGATGCCCCAGTGGTTCCCAGCACTGCTACCCGCTGAGTCAAAGAGGGACAGTCCAATGAGAGAAATAGTAGGAGCGATGGTGAGAGGCCCAATGAAGCGCATGAAGAGGCCAATGAGGCCTGAAAAACCAACCAGCACTTGGAAGACTGATCCCACAATAATGGATCCCTGAAGCTTAAGAAAACACAAAAATGTTGACAGTCAGAATTTGGAATTCGTAACCTCATTAACCTTTTTGTACTAAAAAACATTTCTGTTGTTATTTGCTCACAAACATTTCCATTGCCTTCCATAGACTTTTGGGATAAAATTCTATCTGCCTCACCCTTAAGTGTTTCTGTTTAACAGGACATGTACAAGTCTATAAGCCAGGAGCTGCAACCTCCACCAGAGGGTTCCAGTCTGTGGCTCAGCATCATGCATGAACTTGAAGGCTTCCAGCATAGGCACTAGGACCACTACAGACGCTAATCTGAAATCTTTGTGCCTCCCTGGAAGCACTTTTTTTTTAACAAGCTCAACTAGTTTGCAGTTGGAGAGAACAAGTCAGACGAGTTTTTAGAAAAATGTAACCAAAAATGGGATCAAAGTGCTGAAGGTTCAGACTGTCACAGTTTACTTACTGCTCTCATTCGACTTTGCCACACTTCTATGAAGTGTGTGGACGAGGTGTTGACTAGGCTGGCATTTTGAGTCCATGCAGGACACGTCCACTCTGGCATGGAGAGCAGTGCCATGGAAGGAGCCAGTAATGTGAATGTGCCACCTTGGAGAATCGGCAGCCTGGAAATAATTAACACAATACGAGAGAGCAAACCATCAGTTACTGTATCTTTGGGTGATTGAAATGCTTAGACTGACTGAGACAGTGTCTTCTGTGCATGCATGTGTTTTTTAAGACCTCTCTGACGGCATCTGCAGTCTATTTATTTGAATCGTGTACAAGGAAATGGTTAATTTAAACCATGTGAAGAGAGTGTGACTTGTTATGCAAACTGTTAGACTGAAAGTTAAGTCAGTTAAAATAATCTGCCACGTAATGACCCTCATTATGCTATTCTCATAAGCAGTGCATCATTCACACACGTCGCAGAAGAAGAGAAGTTTTCTTGTGAAAAACAAAACATGCAAACATTTCTTTTGATGAAACATCGGAAAGTTTTCGTTGTGTCGTCGGGACGCTAAAAGCACCACTAAGTGCGAGGCTTGTTTTCCCTCACAGCTGACTTGCAGACATTTTGGGAAAGACAAGAAAGCATGAGTGGTGCTAAGCCAGAACAATGTGGACTTAGCAGGAAGTAGATTCCAAACATAATAAGATAGAAATTCCTCCGTTAATCCATCTGTGACACCAGTATTCAGGCAGGCTGAGTCTGCAACCACATAACAGAAGTTCAGAGCAACAACATACAAGTTTGTAGGCCTCCAGAACAGTGACATCATGTTCGCTCTCCTGTGCATGTGTCACTGTTTACAAGGAAGTTTCCATACTGGTATTTTAAGCAGAAATTAATTAGCAAAACAACTAAATACTATTTATTTGACAATAAAAGCTGAGTTCTGTACAGTATAAAAGCTCAAATGGACTTATTTCACCTCCATGAAGCTTTCAAATACTACTCGGTGTTCATGCACATTCATTTTGGCAGACATAATAGTTCAAAAGAGGTTAAGAAGAAAGGCAGAATGGCTTCTCTGTTCTGGCTGTTTAATAAGAAGAAGAAGCTTAGTTAATTCCATCCTGCTGCACCACTGCGTTGGACAAATACTCTCAGAACATCAAAAAGCACTGAATGAACAATAAATTACTGTAAATCATCTTACATTAAATAAAAGAAATATAAAGCACTCCAGAATCCCACAATGTAATTCATGACTGCAAAAATTCCTAGTGCATATCCCCAGGAGACATCCCACAGATACAGACAGCCACGCAGCCTTACAGCCTGGTTTTCAATAAGTAATGTTCCTGCTTGTTTCCTTACCTAATGCCAAAGACTACTTGCAACAGAGTGCAGACCCCAGAAACCAAGAAGATTGTACTGATGAGATGGCTCTGTGTGAGGCCATCATGCTGCAGACACAGTCCCTGGGACAGAATCAGGGGGATGGCAATGATACCTCCAAATGCAGTCAAACAGTGCTGAGAGGGCAAAGTTGGGGGAAAACAGAGATTCATTTAATCGTTGTAGGATTTACACATTAAAAAAAAAAAGGTACATGGTTGATGTTTGTACACCACCTGAGAGATTACAGTGAAGGTTCGGTGCAATTAAAGTCCAATTTCACTATCTGGCTTACACAACTAAAACCAAGCAACTAACACTCAAGGAAATGTCAAGCGAAAGCTGGTCATGTTTACATTGTTACTTTAGAAACAATGCAGCAAAGCTGGCTCCTAATCATTGTTAAACATGACCAAAGGGAAACAAATCAAAGAAAAAACCTTTGTTGACATACCTGGATTCCTAAAATGATGCACAGGTACCAGGGAGGAACATCTGTTACACAGTATGCTAGTTTGTTACTGCACTCGTCCGTAGAGGAGGCTGGTTCTTTTTCGTTGTCGGGCAGATCACAGAAACGTCCTTCCAGCTTTAGTTCATTAGAAGAATAAGCAGACATGTCAAACTAGAACATTCTGCAGGGATCTATCAACACTTGTGATCCTCAGTTCACTGTATGCATCATTCACAACTGACTGCCCTTTGTTTAAAAAAAGAAGCATGTATTGATATGTTTTTACATGTTATCTATAAAATGTATGTAAATAACTATAATTAAAGAACTTAATTTCATGTTTCTCATAACCAAAATATTAGAATAAGATGAAAAGAACAGGGCAGTCAGATAAGTCGTTCCATTTTTCAACACTAGGAATCAAGAATTCCTTCTATAATCATGTGATCTACTCATGCTTCTGTTTCACTCAGCAAGCAGCTGTTTGATCTTAAACTAATATGAGGCTGTTTAATCATATTAGTTACTGCAGTTACTGCAGGTAAGAATGTGGGTTATTATTTATAATCCACATGGACACCTGAGAGTTATGAATGCCAAGATGTGATTCTGAATCCAGTGCTTACAACTGTGTAGAGATTATGCAATCTCTCTAATCATTTCCTAATATAAAATTAAAAGCAACACTCACCGCAAAGGTATAGTTGTCAAGTCCATTACTTTCCTTTTCTGGAGCCATGTCAGGCTATAGGTCCAGTTTGTGGTCTCCTGAGCCGAGAAACAAAACAGAATGAAAACCATTAATCAGAGGGGAGGGATCAGGAGAAGCATCTGATAGAGGGGAGAGAGCGTACAGACGGGTCGGAGCAGGCAGAGTATTACGAACGCGCAGAGTTCAGACATGAGACTGCAGCTTTTGTTGATCAAAATGGATCCCACCTGCAGCTCATGTGAACCGAATTACAACAGAATCAGCAGCTGACCGCCCGGCATTTGGCTGGCAGGAGATAAAATCTCTTACCAAGAACTCTTTAGGCAAGAAAGTATTAAAAGATTTAATTCCTCAGCATAGGTCATATAATTCTAAAGCTGAAGAAGCAGCAAGTCTGCTGTATGTGGTGACCTGTGCTCAGCTCTGCAGTCAGAGATGTTTAACAGTTAAAGAATACAGCCTTTAGTTTGACAAAGACTTCCCCCTCCCAGAGTTTCTTTCTAAATTTAACACCAAATGTTTGTTTTGGAGGGTAAACTTCTGCAGTGATCACATGTTGACAAATAATCACAAAGCTGGTATTGATAGATGACTAGAAAATGTTCTGTAGATGTTAATTTAATTTCCTAATTTACTGTATATTTCTACTTCCCGTAAAATGATAGTAAATCAGATTATATTGTTAGGAGTTTGATAACAGCCCACCACCACTTCATTAATGTGCTGGACAAGCAGCAGAAGCTCATCCTCACACTGCTTGCATCCATTTCTGTGTGCATGTCATATGATTATTAGTGCACATCTCTTCTTATTCCAAAATCAGGATCTAAGGCACACGCTGGCAGCACAAAGACACCAGTGAAAAGCAACCAATATCATTCATCCTTAAAGGATACGAATGCCTGTGGAACTCTCCGTTCTGTCATTGCCTGGACATTTGAATTCTGCAAAGGTTTTCTGAAGGAAAAGTCAGGTGATCACCAAAATGAGAAGGTTTCCTTGTCAGGAAGAGCAGAAGTGTTAGAACTAAATTAGAAAATACAATTTTAAACTAGAATCCTGAGAAAGGGTTTATCCTGACTGCTGTGGAGTATTTAAATAGTTGAGCTGGAATCTTGGGACGTATCCAACAAATAAAATAGCTGAAGAAAATTGAGGTCACATGAAACTTACAAACCCAGGAGAGTAGCAGGAGTGGGGCATCATGCGGTCTACTCTGAGTGCATGTGACTCACATGTCAGCGAGCAAAGGCCCGATTGTAGAAACAGTGTTATTTTTAAAGGCTTAATATCATTTGCAAAAAAGAAACAAAAACAAAAAAGAGAAGTGAATATTAGAGGATAACTAATAAATACAAACACTCAGCCGGGGTGTAACATAAAAGGTACCAGCAAAAAATGACTCTTAAACCAAAACTATTGAACAAGCCTTGGCTCTGCAGCATCTTACTTACACAATTAAAGCGTATAAGAAGAGGTGAAATGAAGAAAAGGAAGCAAATGGACGGTCACAGCAGACGGCTGCTCCTCCTGGAGCCAGTTCTGTTTATTATTGTTATTACTTTGTTGTGATTTGGTGTTATCAAATAAAACTGAATTCTGACTGAAATGAACACACACACACACACACACACAGAGAGAGAGAGTGAGGGAAAGACAGCTCTCTTCCAAGAAGACCAATAGGAGGCCAAAGGTCAGTGGAGTAGCAATATCTGGTCAGTGATTGAAATACCAATGGAAAAGAAGTCTATACAAATAATGATTTAGCACTGAAACAAACAAAACTGCTGAACGACACTAAGATTTAATGAAGCTCTTATTCTTGTAACATGCTGGGAGGTGCAAATGAGACATAACAACGTTGACTGTAATCTTTTACGGCCTCGGTCTAAATGTTTTGGCTCTTATCTTGTGTCTGATTGCATCCTGTGACCTTCATAGTTTTACGAGCCGTGCAGTTTGGTTTGAACTTACCGGAGTTTGCCGGTAAGAAAGCGCATGTTGTTACTCCTTATAGTTTTCTCACCATACCTTCGATTTAGTGTGAGCTTGCTATAATTGATTAGCTTCTCTTGGATATGATGTATTGTGTTCGTGTCTTTATCAGCCCTACTTAGCTCTGACTTGGAATGGTGCAAACCGGATTACCTAGAGATCACAAGAGGCACATGTGCGTCACATTTTGTGACTCATAAGTGGTTAATGAGTTAATATAAAGTATTTAAACATGTGCATTGCTTACCTTCAGCCCCCCAAGCTCAGAGGGTTCATGCTGTTCATGAGGGTTCATTATTATATTCAGAGAATTACAAGCAGGTTCACTGAGAGGCCGGTACCACTAGATGGAGACAGACCACTTTCTCCTACACTCTGCAGCTCAGTGCTTTTTTTTTTTTAGTTGAACTAAAGTGTCAGAGTGCATACAGAGGCCAAGGTGATAAAGATTACCTGTGCAATAAATCAGGCGATAAGAAAGAGAAGCAATGATTTTAAATTTGTTTATGGTGAAATTTTATCAAGGTGATAATCAAGCTGCAGATTTAGAGTACAAATCTATCCTACAAAACAGGAACCTGGTGTCCTGCTGATTCTGCTGAAGGAAATAAAGACTCAGAGCAAACTGAACTACTCAGTTCTATCGTGATAACATCGTGATAACAACCAGATGCCATTATCTGGAGAATTAATTGAGCACACACCTTAAATGAATAGCTTATATATGAAAGATTAAAACTTTGAATGCTGGATGCTGAATGCAGTATTTCTTTTTCAAAAGTATGCTGTGGCATAATGCAGTAGCTCCTCCTCTTTATGATCATGTGACGCAGGTCAAACACTTGCTCATAGCAGTGGGAGGACACTCATGTGTTCTCACCTTGTAAAGCATTGAGTGTAACAAAGATCCCAGACAGAAGAAGTCAGACATCAAGAGATTTCTATTCTATTTCTATTCATTTTGTTTTTACTGAAAGAGCCTGACAGAGCACAAGGAATATTTTGTATCTTTTATACTGGTGACCAAGAACTGACTATAAAAGGAACATATAATGACAGATGAGCTGACGGTAGGCGATAAAATGATGGAAATATGGAAGAGAGGAGACTCAAAAAAAGAGTTATCCCAAATAGATAAAGGAATGGAATCTCAGCCGAGGAATAAAATACTGCATTCAATTGAAGAAATTCTGAAAAGGCCCTCATGTGTCAGAAAAGAGAATGAAGTACATCGGAACTGGTCTGTCATCAGAGAAAACAGCCAAGTATATAACCAGCATCCATGTACAGGTATGTTTTTTAGCCTTACTGTAAAAAATATTGGTTCAAATATTGTCAGAACATGTGTGTTCTCCTTTTGATGTTGAAATTTTTACTCTGTCAATAGAAACTCAGAATATGGGACTACATGAAGAGGCTCCAAAAGCTGCAGGAGACTGCAAGAGTGCGTAATACATTTATATATGAGTAGAAAAATCGATTAAAAGGATGATTCAAGAATGAATCAGTTTGAAATTGAACCACTTCTTTACTATCATATGTTTCAAACTGTCTGCTCGCAGGTCAAAGAAGAAAGAGGCAAACCAGGGTCACTTTTACACCATTCCAGGTGCAGGAGCTCGAGAAGGTTTTCCAGCAAACCCATTATCCAGATATTAGCACCAGAGACCAGTTAGCCTCTCGCCTGCAGCTGACAGAGAGCCGAATACAGGTGGGATACATGTTGTTTGGTTTGGTTTTATTTTCAACTTAAAATAGTGAGATTTTTAATACTGGCCACATAAACAGAGTAATATTATTATTGGCGCTACGTTGGTATCAGTCACTACTTTATTTCCATTTGATCAAATCAGCAAGCTCCAAACACTCCAACTGTCTGACTGATTGCACTAACGAGTCCATCCATCCATTCTCTTCAGCTTATCCTTATCAGGGTCGCGGGGTGGCTGGAGCCTGTCCCAGGTGTTTCAGGGTGAAAGGCGATGTACACCCAGGTCCAAATTCATGGGCTGCATCCTCCAGAGGCCGCATTTGTAGACCGATTACGTCACAGCGACGCGCCGAAGGCTGTTCAAATTTGTAGACTCCCCCGAATACAGCCGACAAATGCGCCCTCTTTTCCCCGAAGTTGAAGGACTCCAGTTTCCAGCAATGGCGGCCGCTACTAAGTTTTAAAATTACTCTTACTAATCTTTCTGGGTCACAAAATAAACTTTTAACACATTTTCAGGCGAGAAAGTAGCTGTGTAAACATCAAATATCTGCTCGGTTTACCAAGATATCGCATATTTGCAAAAGTGCTTCGACGTTTTCGGAGACGTCTGCCACCCACCAGCTCGACAGCTAGCTGGGAGCTCGAGGGTTACTGATGCGGCCGAGAACGGCACAACTCCCGGCACATCATTTTCACATCACCGCGGACTTTCGGTACTCGGGTTAAACGTAATATATAAGTCACTTAGACAACCTAAAAATGTTACTGTTGGGCTTTTTTCAGTGTTTTGTTTGTTCGTGAGTAAATCGGTTTGGCTGAGATTAAAGTTGTTAAATTAGATAAAATAAAACTTTATTAATCCCCCGGGTGGGTTCCTCCTTGGTTTTTACACAGCTGACTAAACGTCAAATAGAAAACTGATTAAACAGACGTATGAGACGGTCGAGAATTTACACCAGTGTCCTGTTATATTTTAGATAGCAAGGAGCAGACGGCTGAGACAGCGGTGACGCTAATCAGAAGGCTAGACCGTCCAATTTCCCCAGCCGTTTACTTCCGGCCTACCCGACCTTCTGAGGACCTGGCCCACGTAGACCGCGAAGCCCGGGTCCTCAGGAGGATGCAGCCCATGAATTTGGACACGACCATCGGCACTCACAGTCACACCTGTGGGCGACTCATCAGTTAACCTAATCCCAGTAACTGTGTGTCTTTGCACATTAGTGCAGAGACAATAATGGTCTTTGGACAGAATTCTTGCACAAGCCAAAACCTCAAATGATTAATGATAAGGTGAGACGGGATAGGAGCACACATTTAAAATCATTAGCTCCAAACTGCAACACTGTTTAGGGGTTTTTATAAAAATGTTTTGAATCATTGTTAGTTTTAGATGTGATGCAGGCGTTTTTATTACAATGCAAAATACCCCGAGACTCCTTTTATTGTGAACTGGTTCATTGTAGGTAAATTAACTGCATTAACATTTCTTCATGCTTGTATTACTATTATTGAAGTTTAGTTAATTGTTCTAAATAAATGGTCATTGTGTGTGTTGTTCAGATTTGGTTCCAAAACCGCAGGGCCAAATGGAGGAAGGTTGAAACACTCAGAGACATAGAGCTGATCAGCAGGCAGCGCTTACTTTCGACCAATCTTCACCGGCTTTATTATGAGGTAATTTGACATATATTTTTGTAAAATGTGTATTTATTATTCTCACATGTTCTGTTATGAGGCTTCCCTCATATTCCCAACGCAGCTCGAAGCTCTTTACAATTAAGAAATAAAGCACACAGCTTAGACATATTTAAACAATAAAATGTTTATGATATTATAAAGTCTTTGAATACAGCGTGACTTTCTTAGTAACTGAGCCATTGATGAGGTTCATAAGTAGAATATCTTGGTTATTCCTGTGAGATAAACATCTTTCTCTGCTCTCACAGAAGCCCCAGCTGCAAGCAATGTGCTGCCTGCCCTGCTGTTTACCAAAACCTCTTCAAGCAAGGCTGTATTTCAGCTCATCAACAACACCGGTTGTGCTGACCGCCGCACATTCTCCTGGTCACAGGACTCTCTATGTTGACATGCTGGGAACAGAACGATAGCACCTTCACCAATTCTGCACAACACTTTTTTTTTCATTGTTTTTAATTACACGAGGCAAAGAAAAAAGTTTGAGATGATGCTCAAACGTAAACACGAATCTGTAAAATACTGTAGCCGTATATTTTGCTTTTAATGTGTCACACTGTGTGAAGCTGAAATAAAGGCACTGATCTTTTTCTTTATCTCAATAAAGCTGATTGCTTCAAACGTTCTGATGTCTTTCTTCGAAATAAAAGTCCTCGTGATTAGTCTGTACTGATGTATTTGTACAGATCAAGGTTTGAGGGCGTCCTGTACCGTGATATACTTCTTGGTAGAGAGAGCCGTGTCACTGTTACTGTGCAGCAAAGCATTTGGCTGTGTTTTTTTTTCATGACACGATTTTTCCTTGTCACAGATAAGATACAGCTTTGCCATGACCTGTTCATCAGTTTGACTTTCTGACAACCTCTCCTTATCTTAATTTGGGCTTGTAACTTGAGGTTATTGGCAGGTCAGATTTAGACAACATGTGGGATCAAAGGAGAAATATAGGGTGAATCATTACTGTATATTGGGGCTATAGAGCTATATAAATAATTGTGTTCTAGGCGAACTTAAAGAGTGAAAAGTTTTGATTCATTCTTGTTCCTTTGCCGAGCAAATGTTACATATTTATATTAAGTATTGTTCGTGGCCTTCCTTTAATGACTTGTGCTCACCAGTCACCTTGAAACCTGCTGCGTGCGACAATTCCAGGTTTTTCTGAGAAGTGTTACATAGGCCAGTTCCCAAATAATTACCAATTATAAGAGAGATAACACAGCGTCCGTCGCCTTCGCTATCAATTCAATAATTTACTTGACAGGGTCATAACTGATTACATTTAACAGGGCTCTGAGTATGGCTAAACTTTTCACCCTGGCCTTATCTTACTTTATTGCATGTGTTTGCTGTAAGATAAACCACACTGGTGGCTGAATGGGAGGGATTACAGTAAGAGGACAAAAATAGTTGTTGGAAAGAGAAAAAACAACAACCTTGAGAACCTCATAATCGTACTTTTATTGGATTTTGTTATTGTAATTCCAAACTGGCATCTTACATTTCCTAAAAGGCTGAAATAATTCCTGGGAAACCTTAGTTACTGATACCAGACAGGTTATCTTATGCCAAATAGCTGTTGCAATGTTTTACATCGAATGTTAGTTTATTGTTCACATTTGATCTTAATTTATTATTTTATACTTTGTCACTATTCTTCCATTAAACTTTTATTGTCTCAGTTAGAAAGGATCCACATAGATTAGCTGTACCTGCTTACTTTGA
This sequence comes from Copadichromis virginalis, assembly GCF_057382275.1. Lineage (NCBI taxonomy): Eukaryota > Metazoa > Chordata > Actinopteri > Cichliformes > Cichlidae > Copadichromis > Copadichromis virginalis. The sequence continues at coordinate 3,622,443 of NC_140624.1, read as the reverse complement.
GAGTAAGATCTTTTCCATATAGTTCGGAGACTTTACTGGCCACGAGTGCCATAAAGGAATCAACACAGGAAGAGATTACCCAATACAGGGTTGTACACCATTTTCCTTTCACCTTAAATATATCGCAGTCTTTGCAACTGTAAGAAAAACTTCTTTCACTAAGGCACTAACTTGCATCAGGACCCCTGTCTGGTATAAAAAGCATATTGATGTCAGTAAAAACAATTTTTTAAATGTAATGGACACAAATAACTTTTATGGTATAAACACAACCTGAGAGTGATATTAAACACTAAATTATATATATATTTTAGTGTTTCCTGTTATATCTGCAGTGAGACTTTACTATATGTATACAAGTAGTTTGATTAAACTTTTTATTAGATTATAAAAATCCACAACTGATTATATGACATAAAAGCTTATAAATTGCACCTACCTGGTTGATAAAGATTTCAAAATTCACCAGTTTTTGGTTTAATTTTTTCATATACGAATTTATTATTATTTATTTCCATAAGAAAACGTAATGTAATCATTAAAACATTTAAAAAGCAGAAGGCATCCGTTTACTCAGTAACATTTACATGTTTGCACACGCTCAGATGAGAAGCGATACACCAGAGTAACCGACAGATGGCGCCCCTGCACCCATGAATAAGCAAAATTGATGCTCTCAGTTTTGCTGTGTGTCAAACAGAAGACACCACTGACCTGATTTTATTCTGTCATTTATTTAAAGCTCGTTTTTTTTTATCAGCTGTTGAATGTTGTTCAGAATACTGAAGCACTAAAACAGATTTATTTTTGTTGTTGTTGTTTTTACTTTGTGCTTCGTTTCCAGTCTGCAGCTGGCTCTCAGTGGAGAGGAGGGGTGGGGGGCGGATATTCATCATCTCGCAGCCTCCGCCCGCCTATCTGGCTCATCTGCCTCTGTCCAAAGCGGTGGAGAGACGGGGGGAACCGCAGACAGACAGGGGGACATAAAGCTTTTAGTCGAAGCGAAAGCGCGAGAGAGGGGCGATGGCCGCTGGTGCAGGATGCGGGGAATCGGTGGATCAGTACCGGGCCGAGGTGGAGCGGCTCGCCCAGGAACTGGCCGAGGCGAACCGGGAAAAGATCAGGGCTGCGGAGTGCGGTTTAGCTGTCCTGGAGGAGAATCAGGCGCTGAAGCAGAAGTATACAGAGCTAGAGACCGAACAAGAGATCCTCAGGAAGGAGTTGGAGCAGTTACAAGAGGTAAGAGGAGAGGATGGGGCAGTGATTCTATTTATTTATTTGTTTTCATTCTGTAGGGAGGGGAAAGCACTGCAGTCAGGTGTGTGACTCGCTTGCACCTCAATTGAGTGACGCTCAGCGGGTATCTATAAACCTGTTTGACGCCCAGAGGCAGAGTGGGGGCGGCAATTTATCAGGGCTTTCAAAAAGAGCAATAGTTTAATGCAACTTAAATATGATGCAATTGAAGATCCTCCAGCTGGAAAATGTGCAACACTGTATGAATAAATTGCTTTATGAATAAATTATAATGTAAAATGCTGTTTGTGCAGTGGGTATATCGAGCAGCACTGAGCATTACAGTGTCGGAATTGCAAGCACACAGTAACAGTCCACTTCAGCTCCCACAACAGGAAGTTTCTTTGTTTTCCATAGTAAGAAGAGTCATTAGGGAATTTCAGGGACTCTTTTAGGACCTTTTTTTTTTTTTTTGCTTAGATGTTTCTTGAGGGTATTTTACTGCAGGCCATATGGTGCTTCAATAATCAACTGGTCTGAATTATAAGAGATAAAGTCACATCAAAACATGTCGTTAAAATTCAAGATCTTTTAAGGTAGGTGTCGACCTGGCTAATGACTGCAGGGTGTCGAGTTACTCAGTGCATACATGTTGCAAGAGGCAGATGCTGACAGGGCTCCCTGGTCCAAGGTCGCCTATGGAAATTGCTGACCATTGGAAGAAGGAGTTGAAGGCTGGTTACACTGGTGCAGTGAGTGCTTGTGAGTGTCCGTGGCATCGAGATAGGCCCCGTCATTATTTACATGGAGTCATCTATTATCACTTGAACATCAGTTGCTTTGGTCGAACATTTAAGTCATCGAGTCACAAGAAAACTTTTAATACCCTGTTTATTTTTTCTGAAAGCAAATAATAGAGGACTGTCAGAATGCATCATGTGTTACAGGTGATCTTTTTGATATGTTAAGGGTGTTAGCTAAACCTTTCAAAGATAGCCAACAGCCCTGGTCAAAGTAATTCTCTGAATTATTCTTTTTATTGTTTCACTTTTTCGCATAAGAATCATTTTGATTCTGGTTCACGTGTAGCCCATTTGAAATAAACCTCTAAAAGTCCACATTCATCCTACACATCAGTGACTCTTTCTTGTGCAACTAGCTCACCAAATATAGCCAAATAAAAAAGAATCCACATAGTACATTAAGCATCACTTATCACATTACATTTTGCATGCTTAATTGTATTTATACTTTGTTCCTCGTACCCTTTTATTCCACTGCTTAGCTTAACATTTCGGTTTGACACGCATGCAGAATCTGAACGATCTTAGTGCAGATAACAGCACAGCAAGAAAGCTGAGGAGACAGCGTGATACAGCCAGCAGCTCAGCAGTGTCAAGCTGATAACTCACACTTATGGATTACAGAGGGATGGGTATTATGATGGACTATGGTGAGAATATGTTGAGAAAGAAAAGATAATGGAGAAGAAATATAAAGACATGGCCGTGTTTTAAGAGGGGAGACGATTATAAGACTAAAGCATACTGGAAGAACTGACTTTGTTAGAGGAAGTTGCCTCTACCTCTAAAAAATCAATTAAGCACGTCAACTGCTTTTAAGCAGTAGTGTAGGCAGCTGCTCGTACATTATTCATCCTTTTAGTTTTCACATTTGTAGTAAAACTTTGATTTTAACTGAAAAAGAACATCAGGTCAGCAAAAAACCACCAACCATTCCTCAGTGTTGTGGTCGGCTCACATCTGCTTGCCTGTATGATTGACTTCTCGCTTGACAGAGGCAACATTTTCTGTATGTGATATTGCTTCAGCAGAAAAAACCCCACCTCTGGGATCCTGTGTGTCTGCTGCACACTTCTATGAATAAGAGACCAAATGGCAGAGTGCAAACCTGCCACTTCAATAACATCACATCTGCTCTCCCCGTACTCGGGAGAGGTGCAAAATAAAAGGTGCAGAAATTCCAGATAGAAACTGAAATTGCTTCTGGGATTAAGTGGAATAGAATATATAATTACAGCGAAAGGTAGACACCTTTTTTGTTTCAGATTACAATGTTTTTCTTCAGTCGTATTGTTTGTATTACATTGTTCTATATTTTTCAGCAACAACTGACAAAAGGCTACTTTATCATACTTGTAGAAACAAAGAACAAATGCCTGAAGTGTGTATTTGTTATCCAGATGCCACACAGATCATATGCCATTGTGTCTGCATGTGTGTATGTCCAAGCTGCCCAGATTTGCATGCATGTTCCTACTGCGTTTGCATACGTTCTGTAGGCACACATACGGCAGCACTGTATTCCCCGTGTGCTCAGGTTGTTTGCCCTCAATCCAGGTCCCAGCTGGTGGGGAGACGCTGGTTAGAGCGCTGCTTGTGCTGCACATTCAGCTCACAAACTAAACACGTGGAGAAACCTATGCAAGACACAAGTGCCTCAGCTACTGTAACACAGGACTAATTTGGGCTTGTTTTACAAAAAGTGTGTATCTGTGTGAGTATCTGCTATGCAATGAACCACAAGGACTTGGATATGGAAAGTCATGATGTGACGTGACACATCAGCATCCTCCACGCAAATAAGTCAAACAGTCTTTGTGTGTACAATCATGCACAAAAACGTATTTTTTGGACATTTTTGCTTTTTGTTGTTGTTTTTGATGATGATGATGATCCCAGTCCTTTGTAAGAAATTGATGTTGCTCCAGTGGTATTCATCCTACTTTTGCTTCTTCAGAAATAACTGCAATTGCATCTCTTTGCTATCTGCAGGGTCCAAGAGCATGTGTTGGCACTGAATACATATTTTATTTTATTTGTGTCCACTGTTTACCTATACATTGTTTCCCTCACCCAGCTCCGTCTCTCCCTCCCCGTCTCAGTGTTTGCCTCACGACCCAATCAGCCGTTCCTTGTTTCTCTGTGTGTATGCACTGTATGTCTCTGGATAGCTGCCTAAGCAGTGACAGAGACATCACTACCCTGTGGCTTTGGCTTGTTAGCGCTATCTCTGGGCAGATCAACCTCAGGAAGGACACATAGTAGGAGGCAGAAGGAGGAGGATGCCACTGCAGAGCAGAATAAGTTCCATCATGTTAGTGAGGTTATATGCTTTCTAGGGATTCACGCTGTCAGCAAAGCTTGAATTTACCTTTAAGAAGTATTGGAAGAGAATCGCTCTGCTATCATTTCATAATATAATTATTTATTTTGTTTAGTTGAATAAAAATGCTTGACATGTTTCGAACACCTTGGATCTGAGGAAGCATGTGAAATAAAAGTTAGCAATATCAGCTGCTTTCATAAGTCATCTTTGGGTCTTTCGGATCAGAAGCTTGCAGAAGAAATGACATTTGTGATAAGTTGGGAACAGGCAGTTCACAGGTCAGTTTGTTCCCTCTGCTTTGGGCCATGAAAAATGCCAGCTGAGATCTGTGTCAAAGACTTCACATGGTAATCTGAAAGACCAAAAAAGAAAAGCTGAGTCACGATTCATCAGATCAACGTGGAATTTCCTAATCAGATAAGTAGAACGTAATGCTAAAAGACCGGGCCCTGCACTTCCTTCTCCTGTAAGGTTTAAGCTTCATCATCAGACATTTTAACAACTTGTTTGCATTGTGTTGCACAAGCACAGTCAGCTGAGATTCTCCCACAGCCAGCAACAAACAGAAATGAAAGGAAGTCTTTTGTATGATGTGCACTTTACTTTTAGACAGAACAAAAAAGGAGACAATGAGTGAGATTTTAGCAGTTGCTCGCATGTTATAAAAGTGTGTTACTGTTAAATTACTCCAGTTATCAGTTATGTCTACTGGCTGTTAAGCTAATGGGGGGGGTGATAATATGTAGGTTGCAAAATGGTCCAAAAATACTCCAGCTAGTGCATTTTTCAAAGGTACACAAGGTGAAACTTTGCTTTACATTTGGTCTGAACACACAGCTGTTTATAGCTTTCCTGTCCATGACACCTGTAAGGGGGGATTTTATAGCAGCCCTGTTTAAATTGTATTCAAATCGGTAAAACGTCTATTTAAGTTGTATTTCATTATAAGGGGTGTGGCCACTAAAGGTTGGCGTAGTTTCTTCGTCTTCAGCCTCCATCTTGTTCTACTGGACGGGCTGTTCAGCTTTGTATACAGCCTGTTTATCATCTGCCAACGTTAGCATACCATCTAATATGTCAGTGAATTATGGATTCATCTTGTTATCTAACCAGTGCTAGTGTTAGCTGATACCTCCCCAGCTCTACAGTTTGTGCATATGGTCAAGTCTGGTTTAAAGAAAAGAGGAAGAAGATGAAAAGGATGGCAAAAACCTGAACCCAAGGCTTCAAAAACATAGTCCACAATCACGTGAATGATTTCACTATGACTGGAATCTTTGGATATTTAAGGATTTCTTAATTCATAAATTGTATCCAGAGGAAAGAAGCTGAAGAAGAGCAAGCTTACTGAACAAGAATGCACAGGTTTATCTGTCTTTTTCAAAGAAGCATGAGAAAGAGCTGGACTGTATAATTATATGTGTTTCTTTTGAAATCCTATTGGCTGTTATCAAAGATGATCAACTGTATGTGTGATAAATACAAAAACAGTATTATATCCATTTTCTTTTAACATCATGGAACACTGAATCTAATTAATATAGAAGTCAGTATAAGAACACTGTATGACTGTTGCCTCATCCTTTCGCCTTGTGTCTCTTCCTCACCTGCTTAATTTGTACCTATAGTAGGCGGGGCTAACCCTGACCTCAAAGCGCTTTATAAGTGTCGTGTGATTTCTAAATATTCACAAGCTTTGTGTTTGCATGGATTCCTGTAGCTTGCAGTGGACGATACCTAAACTGAGCTGCAATTTCCCGAGTTTGAATCTGGGTAGGGACATGTGTCATTAAACAGTTTATTGTCTCCTTTCCATAATTTGTGCCTCGTCTCCTTTCTCCTCCATCTTCATGCCTGTGACCTGGAAATTGATCTCAGTGTGCCATCTCGGAGAATGTCCCAATTTCTAAAAAGCATTTGAAGAGGGAGAAGGGAAAGAAATCAAGGATGAGAATAAGAGGAGGGAAAGGGGGAATACTGTACTATAGATTGTACTTGTTTAGTTTAGATTTAGTTTATTTTGGTACTTACTTGTCTCTGGTGCCTTGTGTTTAGTTTTACTTCCCCCATCTGTCTAATTGTCTTTGATTACCATCACCTGTGTCTCATGCTGTGTCCTGTTTCCTGTTGTGTATAAATGTTGTTGTGTTCCCCACATTCTTTGTTGCAGCACTGGCTGACCTTCCTTGTGTGTTTCTGTTTGTGTGCCTTTGGATGAACTTGTACATCAGACTGAATAAATATCTCACTCTCTCCTCTGCAGTTGAGTCCTAGCTCCACATTAGATGACTGAAACAGTTTCTTGAAGGATTTGCCCAACTTAATGTGATATGCTGTTAGTCAATGATCGTGTGTGAGAAATTGCTTTAGATAAACTTTTTTTAGAATGACCAACCACCACCAAGTTTCAAATGTGCTGTTTCTTAAGCAGACATGGAACAGTGTAATCTGACTACATTCAAGATGAAGAGTCACTTTTTCCCTGCTGTGCACATCTGGCTTTTTTTTAATTAGTACTGTCACTCTATACAGGGAGTGCAGAATTATTAGGCAAGTTGTATTTTTGAGGAATAATGTTATTATTGAGCAACAACCATGTTCTCAATGAACCCAAAAAACTCATTAATATCAAAGCTGAATGTTTTTGGAAGTAGTTTTTAGTTTGTTTTTAGTTTTAGCTATTTTAGGGGGATATCTGTGTGTGCAGGTGACTATTACTGTGCATAATTATTAGGCAACTTAACAAAAAACAAATATATACCCATTTCAATTATTTATTTTTACCAGTGAAACCAATATAACATCTCCACATTCACAAATAAACATTTCTGACGTTCAAAAACAAAACAAAAACAAATCAGCGACCAATATAGCCACCTTTCTTTGCAAGGACACTCAAAAGCCTGCCATCCATGGATTCTCAAATCAAATCAAAATTTATTTATATAGCACATATTAAAAACAATAGTGTTGACCATAGTCCTTCACAGTCAATAAAAACATGAGAAAGAAAGTGTACTTTATTGGTCCCCGTGGGGAAAATCCCTCTCTGCATTTAACCCATTCACTCAGTGAAGCAGTGGGCAGCCATTGGGCGCCCGGGGAGCAGTGTGTAGGGACGGTACCTTGCTCAGGGGTACCTCAGGGTAGCTGTTCAGGGGAATCGAACCCCGACCTTCCGATCATGGGGCCACCACTCTCTACCTACTGAGCTATCCCTGCCCCACGTGAGACAGTTAAAACAAACAATAGAAGAGGACAACAAACAATAGGTAACAACGCAACAAGCTAAAACAGCCAACTAGACAGAATCAAAAGCCAAAGTAAAAAAATAAGTTTTAAGACGTAATTTAAAAGACTGGATAGACTCGGCAGTGCGAATATGAACGGGGAGGTTATTCCAGAGTCTGGGTGCCACGGATGCAAAGGCCCGGTCGCCTCTCGACTTCATTCGAGTCCTAGGTTGTGCTAGGAGCCTATGGTTGGATGATCTAAGTGCCCTGTTGGGATTGTATGAATGGAGTAAATCAGTGTTTTGATCTGTTCACCATCAACATTGCGTCCAGCAGCAACCACAGCCTCCCAGACACTGTTCAGAGAGGTGTACTGTTTCCCCTCCTTGTAAATCTCACATTTGATGATGGACCACAGGTTCTCAATGGGGTTCAGATCAGGTGAACAAGGAGGCCATGTCATTAGTTTTTCTTCTTTTATACCCTTTCTTGCCAGCCACGCTGTGGAGTACTTGGATGCGTGTGATGGAGCATTGTCCTGCATGAAAATCATGTTTTTCTTGAAGGATGCAGACTTCTTCCTGTACCACTGCTTGAAGAAGGTGTCTTCCAGAAACTGGCAGTAGGACTGGGAGTTGAGCTTGACTCCATCCTCAACCCGAAAAGGCCCCACAAGCTCATCTTTGATGATACCAGCCCAAACCAGTACTCCACCTCCACCTTGCTGGCGTCTGAGTGGGACTGGAGCTCTCTGCCCTTTACCAATCCAGCCACGGGCCCATCCAGCTGGCCCATCAAGACTCACTCTCATTTCATCAGTCCATAAAACCTTATAAAAACCAGTCTTGAGATATTTCTTGGCCCAGTCTTGACGTTTCAGCTTGTGTGTCTTGTTCAGTGGTGGTCGTCTTTCAGCCTTTCTTACCTTGGCCATGTCTCTGAGTATTGCACACCTTGTGCTTTTGGGCACTCCAGTGATGTTGCAGCTCTGAAATATGGCCAAACTGGTGGCAAGTGGCATCTTGGCAGCTGCACGCTTGACTTTTCTCAGTTCATGGGCAGTTATTTTGCGCCTTGGTTTTTCCACACGCTTCTTGCGACCCTGTTGACTATTTTGAATGAAACGCTTGATTGTTCGATGATCACGCTTCAGAAGCTTTGCAATTTTGAGACTGCTGCATCCCTCTGCAAGATATCTCACTATTTTTGACTTTTCTGAGCCTGTCAAGTCCTTCTTTTGACCCATTTTGCCAAAGGAAAGGACGTTGCCTAATAATTATGCACACCTGATATAGGGTGTTGATGTCATTAGACCACACCCCTTCTCATTACAGAGATGCACATCACCTAATATGCTTAATTGGTAGTAGGCTTTCGAGCCTATACAGCTTGGAGTAAGACAACATGCATGAAGAGGATGATGTGGACAAAATACTCATTTGCCTAATAATTCTGCACTCCCTGTAGAAGGAAAAAAGGAACATTGATTAAAAGGATTAGCAGAACTTGAATACTTATTAACATTTCTGGTGTGTTTGACGTTCTCAAACAAGAAAGCAGCAGCTGGGGAGAAAGGGTTTTCTCGCTTCTCCTTCCACCTCCTCCTTTGACTCCTGTTTTACATTGGCAGAGGCAGTAAACATGGACAGAAGGGCTGAATCAATATCTCATGAGATGGTAGTGTTTCAATCTTTTAGCTGTGCACTACACCATCAGCTCAGCGTGCCCCTCCTCATCTCATTATTCCCCTACAGTCCCCCCCTGGATTGAAGTGGGAATTATGCATTGATTTCTGCTCTGTTTGGTGAAAACGTATCATGTCTGAGCTACGCTGGACTCTATTGTGTGTAGCGTAGCGTGTATTGCAAAGATCGGTGAATGCTGCCTAAACACGTGTGAGAGATTCTATTTAGTAGCTTCAAGAATTTTAGAAAAACTGGCTCTTTAATCAGTAACCCACTGCGCTTTATGAGCAATCAAACTGTTTTTGGCACCTTTGCCTCTTGGATGGAAATAAAGCCAAGAGTGGAATGCACTGTGCCGTTTTCGCTGATGCTGACCTGTGACCCTTGCAACAGGCTCAGGGATGCAGTCAAGCATATAGATAAGGACCTGTATGCCCTCGTGGTCTCTGTTGTTTTTGTGGAGAGTTGCCGTGTGTGTTTTTCCAGCACCTGAAGGGAAAATCATTGGTCTTTGTGTTTGAGCCACACATCTGGGCTGATGTGCACAGAGCTTCCCCCTTTCTGTTTTTCCCCTGTGTGCGTGTGCAACACGAAAGGTGGGAGGCTCGGGTGGGGATGTTGTGATGGAGAGCACAGAGTGAGGGGCGGCAGGATATTGTAGTGGTGTTGAGTGATTTCAGCCTATCAACCAGGCCCTCTTTGTTGTTTCAGGTTTTTATGGTTGTATTGACGTAATGGAGAAAAGGGGAGGAGACACAAAAGTGTGCTGTGCGTATCGTATACACACTGTGTCAGCAGAATAGAAGAGCACAGAACAGAGTTTGTTCAGTTGCTTCAGTGTAACGATTGTTCTTTTCTATTGTCACAGAGAAAGGGGCTTAATGAACCTGCAGAGCCCCTTCAGGTTTGCCCGTCCCTGCATAGATTAAGTTTTTTCAGAATGCTCCTTTTTGCTGCAGTGAAATGTAGTAAGAACAGGACTCTCCTCCCTGCTGGCTGCTGTATCGATTAGTTTTCCACTTTAGCTGTGTGTGCTGCAAACTCGGATACCATAGCAGAAAAATCTGTCCATCCTCTCACAAGGAGGAAAAAAAAGACATTATTCCATGTGTCGTCAAAACTTATTGTTTGCCTGAATTAAATTGGACTTCTCTTAAGTCATTAATGCATCACTGAACGTGGTTGTTAAGCCTTTCTTATTGTCTAGACAGAGCTATTGAGTTTCATCTACAGTATAGTCTTATTCTATGCTTCTCATCCCAGCATGCCCGATAAAGAGAAGCCTTTTATCTCCATATCCAGAGGCCATTTTATCCCGCAAAGGGCGCTTGGAAATGCGCATGATCCTCCCTGTCCTCTGCCTTGTCACCATTCTCACACACAAAGGCAGGCATGAGCACATGCACACCCAAGCATGCGCTTGTGATGGGTGTGCCATACAGAATAGGGTCAAAGATGCGTCTTTGTCACTTCAGCCCTATTAGGGAATGTATAGAATTAGACAGACTTTCCATAGTCAACCTGTTTAATTAACCATGTTCTCAGTACACTGGTCATGACTTCAAGTAAGGTCAGGAAACTAAAACAGGAAGTATGCCATGTCAGGGTGAATATGGAGATGATGGGCCTTAATTGGAATTAGTGGGATTAAGTTTTTTGGCAGTTTTGGGTGCGAACTTTTTGTCCAAACACTGACTCACATCAAGCATGATAACAAATCATTTTGACAAGGAAAACATTTCATACAAAAGGAGCAGAAACAGATAAAACAGCTTATAATACACAATGGAGAGATATTTAAGACTCTCATGGGTGTGAATATGTGCCATACTGCACCTTATTAGTACCTTTTTCAAGAAATCAAACTCTACATACTCTGGCATGGAGGGTCTCGTGTGGCTGCACAAAAGCACTGAGTCACCCTGAGGCCCCATGCATGCAATACCAAGAGGGTCACTGTGTGCAGGCTAGCCTCTCCATTGTAGTCTGTATTTGTCTGGCTTGGCTGAGTCCTCTTTATCAGGAGAGACCGAGTGCAGAGAGAGGAGAGCGTTTTATCAGATGAATCTGCTCTGTGTGTCTCTCTGTTTTTATGAGTCTGGCTGCCTGTCTGGGTGTGTCTGCAGGAACGATTACAGATTATCAATGAGCCTGCGAGTTTTCAGTCACTTCTGTCTTTTGATGTTGTAACACATTCCTCAGTGTTCAGACGCTGTTGTTGTTTTAAGTTTCCGGTTTCTTCTTCCGCCACCTGAAAAGGGGGATAAAGGACACCAGCATAGAGGGAGGTACTGCATAAAGAAAGAAGACACGTACTCCATTAGTGGTCTTCGTCCCCTGACTACTTAATGAAAATTATGGCGGGATTGGGGGGTATAAATGCAGATGGAAATTTAATAAGATATTAAATCTGGCCACTTTGATGTATTGGTGGATTATCCTTTTAGAAATATTTAACTTTATCACTTTTTTTCTGCTAATTTAGTTTTCATGAACCTCTGAGCAAATCACTGTGTTTATCAGGTTGTAACCTGAGGGAGAGGATTTGTTTGGATTACCTTACAGCTGATTCACTTAGCCACACAGTTACACACCTGCATGCACAACATAATAACCTTCAAATAGAAAGAACGGTCCAATATGGGCTCAGTGTTTCTGAAACATAATTTAGCTTTAGCACACATCCCACATGTTACTGTTATTGTTGGCTGTGCAGTCAAGTATGAGAAACAGCCTCATTTGCATCGTGCTATCAATTTCCTATGAAGCAAAAAATGATTATCCCTTGATCAGTTGATCAAACTACCCAAATCTTTAGTAGCGACAGATTTGGCAGCGATACGCTGGTACGTGTTTTTTCTGTTTCTTTGATAAGCGATACTTTCTTTGGCCTTTTTTTCTTTATGACATCAGCTAAATATTTCATTTATAAAGCACTAAATATTTGGCTGATTAATTATAAGGAAACTAGCACAAAGTTTTCATTAACATTTATACACACCGAAATGAATGTAGCCACATGACGTCATTCATCGGTATGTGGACCAGCATTTTTAAGGCTAAACTTTGGGTTTAAGGGAAACACTTGTTGAAGTGAAATGCGACATTAATCGGACGAAAGAGTGAGCTGCTGATATAATGGGCAAAGCTAGCCAGCCTAGTTTGCATAGTTAGCTTATTAAAAGACTGAAAAGGTGCACTGAACCCAGCACAGACAGTATAACAGTTTTCATTTCATTTCATTTATTTATTTATAAAGCACATTTAATAACAACAGGGAGCTGACCAAAGTGCTGTACAAAATAACAATTAAACAATGACATTAACAACAACAACAGGTAAGAAAATTAAAAGAAAATTTCGATAAAAGAATTGGTAACTCTCATGCAGTTTCGAATGTGTTTTAAGATGAGATTTAAAAAGAGTAACAGTTGGGGCCTTTCTAATGTGGAGAGGTAGATTATTCCACATTTTCGGGGCCACTACCGCAAATGCCCAATCTCCTCTATGAACCATCCTAAACTTATGTAAGGTAAGGAGTAAATGATCACTTGATCGAAGGGCTCTAGAGGGCGTATAAAGCTGCAAAAGGTCAGACAAATAGTCCAGTGCCTGGCCATTTAGCACTTTATAAGTCAAAAGTAAGATTTGGAATTTAATTCTAAAACGCACTGGAAGCCAATGAAGGCAATCAAGCACCGGAGTAATGTGTTGGTGTTTCTTCACACGAGTCAAAAGGCGAGTTGCAGCATTCTGTACCAGTTGGAGCCGGACCGGGCCGAGCTGGACTGACTGACACCCACATATAGTGAATTGCAGTAATCCAGTTGAGATAAAACAAACACATGAATTGCTCGTTCCAAGTTTCTAAAAGATAAAAAAGATCTCACTTTGGATAGGAGCCTTAATTTAAAAAAGGACCGCTGGACAACTGAATTAATTTGTTTCTCAAATGTAAGTTTGCTATCCAAGAAAACCCCCAGGTTTTTTACATGCGTTTTAACAGCACATGTTAGGTTACATAAGTCCAAATCTGGGGCATTGAAATTACAACTTGGTCCAAAAATAATTACCTCAGGTTTGTCCTCATTGAAGGTAAGAAATTTGAGGCCATCCAGGTTTTAACTTCGTCAAGACATTTGACTAGCGATTCCATGGGTGTGGAGGTGAACCGAAGATAAATCTGGGTGTCGTCGGCGTATGAGTGAAAGTAGATGTTATGCTTCCTAAAGATTAGGCCTAAGGGTAACATATAGATGGAAAAAAGAATTGGACCTAATACGGAACCCTGCGGGACACCACAAGTAAAAGAAATAAAATCATCATCACGGAAAAAGTCCTCTCGGAGAGGTTTTATGGAGCCGCTGTGATGCCACCAATTGGTTTGTAAATTCCTCTTAAGGAACCAAGGAGAATGCAAACATAATAGAACATGACCCTGCAACTCACTCAGTCCACAGCCTAAATAATGACTTACAAGATGAATTTATGTCTCAGTCACAGGTTTCTATTCGTCACTGTATTAACTTTGTAGAAGTGACAGTAAAGTAAAACTGCCAAACCCCCCTTTGTGATAAATATGTCACAATCATATGAGCATGCCGTGTCCCTCTTTTTCTCATTATTCTCATTATTTCAAAAAATCTTGATGCCGTGGTCAAAATGCTCAGGTTGAGGCTTTACTAACAAACAGGTGATGTTACAGTTGCTGTGTTCATTTTTATCCAGTTTATTGTTTTTCCCCTTTTGTTGTTCCCTCTTTGTGAAAGGCAGGAATGAACAGTGACTTAGCACGAGTGCGAGTTGTCCTGTACCGATGTGTATTTCTGAATACGTATTTGTGTGTTGGAATAGCTTGAAGGTTCCACTGTGTGTTTTTGTGGTCCACTAGCTCAGGATCTCCTGTAGGGCACATTACCAAGCAAAGAGAATGACACAGCTAAAGCTGGTACAGTCTGTGCAGTCCTCTAGTAGCTTTCCTATCTGTCGGCTTACACTGGTCATTGCTTCCTTTCTAATGGGAAATCGCAGCTTTCTAGGTGAATGTAATGGTTTGTCATCAGATCAGTAATGTAGTAATGTAGTGTTATGTAGGCCATTGTTTAGTTTCACACTGGGTCAATAAGGTTGATTTTAAATCTGGGGACGATAAGGGTGAAGTAAGGAGGCGGAGAAGGCGAACATAGGGATGTATTTTAAGAGAAAAAGCAGTAAATAAAGAAAAAAATCTAACAAAGAAATCTAATGCACAGCGGCCTCTCTACCACCACACCGTTCATTCAGTCAGGTTCAGACTAAACACGTATAAGTGATAGGCATTCTGGGAAAGTATCCAACCATCTTTCTTATCAGGAGCAGACTTGGGCCAAATTTAATCACTCAAACAAGCCGCATCATTTTAGCCAGGCACCGCTTGTCCCACTGGCAGAACCCTCGGCTTCACACAGCGTGTTCTCTGGTCATTGTGTTGGTGAGCAGCAGATGTGACACCATTGTGGATTTCTGGGATTGATTTTCCACTTTAAAGCACATGAAAGCATTTTTCAGCTGTTAGCCTACATTATAGATGTTTTTATTCCTCAGTTGTGGGCATAATAGCATATTGTCATAAGAGGAATAATAGGCTTTATTGCACTAAACAGCATTCTGGTAAGGAGGAATAGAAAGCGAGCTATTTATCCTCATTACTATCTATAAATCATTCATTTCATGTAGTTCAATTTTTGTGCAGACAGTAATTCAGGGATAGAGGAGCTCTCTCTAGGGAAATTTAACAGGTTCTGCAGAGCATGCATGTGCACTCTACAATACAGTTATAAGCTATAAATATCCCTCGTGATTCAGTAGAGTAGTCCTGATGACCTAAAGCACACAAACAAACACTTGTGGTAGAATGCTCGCACTGCAAACTCTAATTTTGTCCACTGACAACAACAAAAAACAACAGATTTTCAACATGTTTTGCTAAAATTTGCAATTACTCTTCATCTTTTAATTGATTTCCTCCATTCTTACTTGGCTGTGATTACACACTTTCCCCTTACTTGTGGAAATGTGTTCGTGTGTCTGACAGATCTCTTGACTTGGCATTTTTTCTTGTTGCTTAGAAACCAACAAAGACATGTCTCCGTCCTTGTTGAAGGACAAAAATATGGCAGAGCAGTGTTTTCCATGAACCTTCTTCAGTATCTGTTTATGATATTCAGCATATTAAACTGAAAATATTACATTTGGTGTCATATTAGACTAAGGATAAATGTTACTTATTGTAAGAACTACTCACAATCATTTTAATGTTATCTGTGGCTGTGAAGACGATATTGTAAGCTTTAGAAATAACTTTGATCATATAGCTTTGAAGGCATCGAGGTGCTTTTAAATGGTGCTTCAGAGATCAGAGTGAACATTTAAGTTTCAATCATATTAGAGAATAAAAGTGAGGCTCGCTCAGTCTCACTTGTCACAAAATTTACATTTTATTGACGATAAACACTAAACTTCGTCCATCCATTCGCTTCCACTTATCCTTTTCAGGGTCGTGGGGGTCGCTGGAGCCTATCCCAGCTGTCACAGGGCGAGAGGCGGGGTACACCGTGGACAGGTCGCCAGTCTGTCGCAGGGCCAACACAGAGATAGACAACCATTCGCACTCACATTCATACCTATGGGCAATTTAGATTAATCGATTAACCTATCCCCACTAAAAAATATCAATTATATAGAGCAAAAACTACTAAAACTAAATTCCTAGATTACAGAGTATTAATTACAGACAGTTTGCAAGATGATGTAAAGCTTATTTACTGAACAGAAACAACAACAGGGAAATTTTCTTCACCATATTTATTTGAAATAAAATGCGATATTTCACTTTTTCTTTTCTTTCCTTCTCTGAGTCGTGCACAGCAGTCAAACGCTGTGTGTGTCAAAAGGAGCGAGTGAGTCAGGACTGCATCTTGCATATTTGCCTCATTCACTTACTGCCAGCTAACGTGTGTTTGTGTGCGAGGTCTCGTGGTGACTGAAGGTTGAGACACTGCATGCTGCTTCTTATTTATGTCATATTTGGGGCATTTTTGTGCTTTGGGGATTATTATTTATTCCTTCTGGGAGTACTGTTGTGGAGGGATTTTTTTATTGAATGAATTATTCGGCATGCTCTCAAACACTTTGGATAAAAAAGTAGAGAAACTAAAAATAAATGAAATGTCCCATGCATCAGCTGCGATGTGCTGTTTTGACGATGCACATGTTGAACAGTCCTCTTTGTCTTTTCTCTCCCTTTGTCTGGCTACAGTATCAATCCCGTGGTGAATGATTGCCCTCTAACACACACACACACGCTGACAGCTGCATGGTAGTGGATTTGCTGCAAGTCTCTCTCCATGGTACTGAAATCCCTGATGTGACTGCCCAGGCCACCCATCTGGCTGAGACGCAGCATTTGGTGTATATATCTGTGTGTTTATGTTATTCATAAGAATATTGCTTCTTAGCTAATAACCATATTTCTGTTCAACCATAACTGACAGAAACATTGAGGATGCCGCACTCGTGCTTAAAATTATCTAATTAAAAATACACATTAATTAGAATGACTGACATAAATAACTCATACAACTCGGTTATTGGTTGTTCCTCTCGACTGTGTTTCTGCACGTTTCGAGCATGTTCATTTACCTCCAAGGGTTGCTCTTTGACTCTGAAAATGTAATCGAGTGTATATCCTGCATTAGCTTTACGCTACATTACCATCTATAATTAAACAGCTCCTGTACAACAGATTAGTCCCCCTGTTAATGATGAAAGTTTTCATAAGATTAATTGCTGCTGCAGAAATAGCTCCATCCTCTGACCTCCTGGGTGTAAAAATAGATCCTTGCTGTATGCATATACACACAAATGCAACATCACACACCCAGAGCACCTCCCCTGACTTCTCATTAGGGACTCCAGCAGACAGGGAAGGATTTTCGGGTTACACAAACTCTCACACTGCTGCAGTGGTGGGTTTGTTCCCTTTGCCTGCTCCTCCTCCTGTCGCCCCAGGGATGAATATCTATAGAACCCATTGTCTGGACTTTGTCCACTGAGACACATACGAGTGTGGAGCCTCAACACTTCTTGCAGTCTGTGATTTTCAGTATAAAGATCCAAAATGGCTGCCCATGAGTGACTCCATATTAATGTGATCCTGAGGAAACGATATTAAACTTTAATCTTCTCCACTTGATTGCCAATTAGGACACAAATACTGGGGCGTCACTTTATACATACAGCTCATGTAATTATCATGAGATTTAAAACATGTCGAAAGATGGAAACAGGTCTTTTTTTGGTGTTAAAATGATCCCTGTAGCAGAGAATAACATTTGGCCGGGAGTCTTTGATCCAATTCTGCACGATGCACTTTCAAGCAATTAAAAGGAGCTTCTCAAGAAGATTGTAATGTGATGCAGGGAGATGCATTTTCCTGGAGGGAAAGCCTCAGAGGACCAGAACCTCTTTTCTTAAAATCTCCTACTAATTTCTTTGGAACTAAATGCTGTGATAAAGGGTTTTGTCCGGGCCAGATTTTTACTTCCTGTCCTGCAGAGCCCAGCTGTTGCCGTGAGGCCTGCTCCGAGATTGCCGGGCTCTCATCCGAGCAGAGAATGCAAGCTCATTCAGTCACACTGTGCCTAGAATTAATCATCTGTTTTGTTCCAGAAGCCCTTCCTCTTAATCATTCACTACAATCACACTGTGGCTCTCTTGAGACCGAGAGGGGGCACCAGGGTGAGTGCACAAAGGAGTATGAAAAGAGAATGATGAAATACACAGAAAGTGGTGTGTACAGAAGGAAAATAATAAAGAAATATAATACAACCTTTCTTTAATAGATACATGTTGCCGAGTGTTTTTTAGTTTACGGGGCATTTTGCCAGACCGATTATTGCTGGCATTTCTTCATATGCTAACTGCTACACTTGTAATTCAAAGGCATAATAAAGAGGTCTATTGAATTTGCATTAACATGCTCTCTGAGGAGAGCGTGAATGAAAAAGCTTCTATTTAACAGACTTACAGCATGTAGATTAAAAGTGGGTTACACTGACAGATTGGAAAATGTGCCTGTTGGCCATAACTGCAACTGAACTGAATTTAACCTTTAATTCCACTTTATTGCTTACTTGATAATAAGTATCCATAAAGAGAGAAACATGTGGTTCATAATTTTTTTTTTTTTTTACATGTAAAAGCACAAATTAATTTCACCTCAACACAGCAGGAGACTGCCCGCTTAGCTCGTTAGCCACAAATGAAAAGAAAAGACAGCTGCACTTTAGGCTCATGTCTTTTCAAAGTAATGGATGCTTGTGCCTAATAAATGATTCATGACAAACAGAGAAAATATTATGATGATGAGATGGGATTGGGAAGCTTACATTATTAAAACATGTAGTTCAAAATAAATGGCTTCCTATTTAAATTGCATGGTCAGTTTGAAGAGTCAGTAACCATACAATACAGTATCGTCTACAGCAGCGGTCCCCGGGCCACGGACCGGTCTGTGAGTCGTTTGTTATCGGGCAGCGAGATTTGAGGCTCGGGTGTGAAATTTATGGTTTTCAGGGTTTTTATAGTTTATTTTTTTTATTGTTTTTATCGTTAACTCGGTTTCCCTGGGTTTTTTCCCGTGTGTTATGACTAAAGCTTCCTTTTTTTGGTGCCGGTACTGGTTTTATTTTGTTGTATTTATCCGCGACACCTTAAAGGTCAGCCCGTGAAAATATTGTCAGACATAAACCGGTCCGTGGCGCAAAAAAGGTTGGGGACCGCTGGTCTACAGCATCCTGTGGCGATTGTAAACCATAAAATATTTTTCAGATGATCCATTTTCTCTCACAGAGGTTTCTGCAGGCGCCAAAGTCATTTCTCCTGATGGAAAGGGGCAAAAGGGAAGCATGGTTTATTGAATCACTAAAACAGTTACTGATGTTCCAGTCATGAAACTCACACATGCATTCAGGAAACCTTGACAGAGAAATAGCGCTGAACTGGAAACACTGGTCTTCCCCTAACAGTGAATGTGTGTTTGCTAGTTTACCACTTTGACCCAGCAGGCCCGCTGTGGTTGCCATGTTTTTTCTGTTGATACCTGCTTTGATTTTATCATGACACGCCAGCTCTCAGTGTCGTGAAAACCTGTGTCAGGAAAATGGGAACACTGTGTCTATTGATCTGAGTGAAACATCACCCACATCGACAGACAGCAGGTATTCTTAAGGGCCAGCCCCTGCAAGTGTCCCATCAGTGCTGCCAGTGGTCAAAAGTACAGCAGCACTCGGCCTAGCACACACAGCTGGGAGAGATGTGTAAGATTTCCGAGGCAGTGTGTGCTAATCCCTTCCATCGCTTGGATTATGATGCTGATGCTATTTGACAGGATTTGGATCAGTGTGATTTTAATTTTGACTTTACAGAAATACCGGTTTCCTTTTCTTCTTACCCTACCTCCCTCCCTTTTTTATCTCTTCAGGCATTTGGCCAGGCTTACACCAACCAACGGAAGGTGGCAGAGGATGGGGAGACCAATGAGGAGACACTGCTGCAGGAGTCCGCCTCCAAGGAGGCCTACTATATGGGCCGCCTGTTGGAGCTGCAGTCGGAGGTGACGCTTAGCCGCTCTGTGGCGTCCAACGCCCAGTCAGAGAATGAGCGGCTCAACGCACTTGTACAGGAGCTACGAGAGGTGAGTTTGTCAACACGAGGAAAGCATGCAGACGATTTATTACTTCCTAAATAAAGAAAAACAGGAAATTGAATCTACTGTGTGTGTAAGAAAACTGCATTTCACTTTTTTATATATTTCTGCTTATGTCAGTAGTATTTTGTCACCAACACCTAAAATTCTCTCTATGAGATGTGCACATTAGTTGTTTTGAAACTTGAATGCATTTGGCTTGCAGCTGGCTCTTGACTGAGCGAGATACAGTAAGAGTTAACTGCATGTAAAGCCATCTTGTAGTTTTTATGATCAATTCTTGAGTCCAAACGGATTGTTTTCCACAGTTTGACTAGTATTTCTTTTATTCTACATTAACTAACATGAGACCTATGTGTTTATCAAAGATCAAGAGGTTACTGTGACAAACTAAAAGGTGTCATGCCTCACACAGAATAATAAACGATATGCATATGTGCAAAGTGTGTATTTATGCAAGTATATATGTCTGCAGCAACTGTGTTGGGCAGTACCGGAGTTCGAGCAGGGGTCAGACACTGCGGCCACGACCCCATTGTGGGGGGCAAATCCAGTGCTAAGCTGGGATATAAAGTGAAATGCCCTGAGCTCGGCACATGTGTAGGGACAGAGTACCAGCACTACGCCCACAGGACACACTCTCATTCACTAATTTGGTCAGGCAGTGCTGTGATGTTCGCTCATTCTCAAAGTTCACAAGAAGTGAAGATATTGATGGTGCTGGAGCATGTGGAACAAAATCAACATCTCAGCTGTAATTACCTGATAAACCTTTACACACGATGAGTTGTTCCTATGCACAAATGCCTCATGTCTGAGTCATGAGTGTGGCGCTTTGATATATTTATGAAGTGCCTTCTGCTGTTTTTTGAAGTCCTCATTTGCACATGTGATGCCAGTTAATGAACAGGATTCCTTTCATCGTGAGAGGCAGGTGCTGCAGTGGCATCGAGCGCTTCATTTACCACAGAGCAAATCTAATTAAAAGATTTTTGTTTTACAGATTTCAAGCAACCTAACATATACAGGTTTGGGGAAAAAGACACTGAGTTAGTTTAGATAGATGTCTGTTGTTAGAGTTACAAGTCAGAACATGAGAAGTGATAAAGATTGCCACATGGGTTAAAATCAAAGTGCACTTTAAAGCCCAAAAAAGGAAACACAGGCCTAAACTTTAAATTTGTAAAACTTTGCCACAACAGCAGTGATGGCAGGGATGAATGAACACAACATGGCTGGGCCCCTGTTGTGGGTACCATTGTATGATGACTTTAACAGCCGCACTTCGTGCTGTGAACAGCTCTGCCCTGTGGCGGGCTCAGTGCCAGTGTTGTGTGCCGATCTGTCCCTGACCGTAGGGTCTGATTGCCCCCAGTATTATTTGGCCTTGAATATCCTGCACACTATTAATAAAATGTATTTTGACAACATGTATCACAGAAAGCTTATATTCATGTTCATACATCAACCGCAAATGTATTTTGTGTGTTTTTGGTCTGCTCTATTTTTTTCTTTTTACAGTGTTTTAGTCAGTTTTAGCGTAAAAGTGCTTTCAATGTACTTGCAAAACAGTCCAATTGTGCCTTTGTGGGATTTCCCCATTTACACCATTAACTTTTATATAATGGGAGTTCCTGTCAGCTAATGCACAAATCAGGAGGTTCAGTGTAGACCTGAGGTCTTCAGTTTCAGGTTTTTTGCCACTTCTAAAAGTAGCATCGTATTCACTGCCAATGCGTGTAGCCACCCACTCCACCCACAAAGTCTCTGGGTCAGCACTTCTGCCATATGTACAGAGAACTGCAGGGGAGCTGCAGGCAGCTCTGCAGCAGCAGGAGTACACACATGCGCAAATGCACAGTAACATTATTTTGTAGCCTATACTACAGACTCTGTCCACTAGTTGCATTGGGCTGCAAACATTTACACACAACTGTGTGTGAAAATAAGATATATAAAATATATTTTTTCATTTTTGTCTTGATATGTAAATATCATCTAGTTAATTTTTGGGAAACAGCAGAGAGTGTTTCAGCGCATGTACAGTAGAGGTATGTAAAAAAAAATAGCTTTTGAGAAAGTCCTACCTCAGTGTGCAAAGTCACGTCACGTCTACATGCATCAGCATTATGAGTCTGTGCATGTCATGCAATCTTAAGCTGACGGGACTGTATTTGATATTGACCTTGTTTACGTGGGCACCACTTTGCCTGTTAGGGTTTAATCATATTCAGCATATTGGATTTACATGCTAGCTATCCTGGTTACTGATCACTGCATGTTGTTTGGGTTAGCATCTGTGATGGTTATGAGAAGTCTATTCTTAATTCCAGTAAATATCATCTTAAATTAATTTGATGTAGCTATTATAAATTTGGCCATAGTGGCTTGTAGTCGGCTCAAGACGTGTTGCAGATTTATCCCAACCAATGAGACCTCAATGAGCGGAAAGAGTGATGGGAACTGTTAAAAATGTCACCGCTGTTTTTCCTCCTCCAGAGTAATGAGATGCTCGAGCTGCAACGGAGCAGAATGAGGGAGGAGATCAAAGAGTACAAGTTCAGAGAGACCCGGCTGCTTCAGGACTACACAGAGCTGGAGGAGGAGAACATCACACTTCAGAAACTGGTGTCCACACTCAAGCAGAGCCAGGTTGGTACGAAGATCAACAGTTTGCACACTAATAGCTTCTTATTTATGTGTCATTGTCGTGTAGAGTTTCACTCTCTAAATGTATTTCTCAGATTTAAGCGTATCTGTGAAATTGCCTATTAAAGATCTGTCATCACTTTCAGTGATGCATCAGCAATCGGTGGCTCAATTGATTTTAATGACTCACACTCGTGTCACCAAAATGTACCAGTGCTCTCAGTGATCTCACAGTGTTTCCTGCACAGTAACACGAAGTCGTATTAGTTTAAACTAGCTCTAGACACGTGGTTAGATGAAGTCGAATAGAGATCTTAACGGTTATATTAATTTCAAAAGGATTTGTTTTTTACCAGCTGTTTACAAATGTGTTAAAATAATTATTTTCCTGTTATCACGTGGCCTTTCTGTGTCCCTCAGGTGGAGTACGAGGGACTGAAACATGAAATTAAGGTGCTGGAGGAGGAGACTGTCCTTCTGAACAGCCAGCTGGAAGACGCTTTGCGCTTAAAGGAAATCTCTGAGGGTCAGTTAGAAGAAGCCCTGGATGCCCTCAAGACTGAGCGCGAGCAGAAGAACAATCTGAGGAAAGAACTAGCCCATCACATCAGCCTGGGTGACAGCGTCTACGGCGCAGGGGCCCATCTGGCGCTAACCGTCACCGGAGTTGAAGGCCTGAAGTTCCCCGAGGAGAGCAACGGCACTAATGGCAGCACCATCCCTGCTGCTAATGGCAACAATGAGGATAACAACCGCTGCAACGGTCACTTTCACGCTGGCTCTGGGATGGCTAAGATGAACGGGGACTACAGACCCGGCCGAAAGGGAGATGGCCTTCACCCCGTACCAGATCTGTTCAGCGAGCTCAACTTGTCAGAGATGCAGAAGCTTAAACAGCAGCTACTGCAGGTAGGTCATAAGAGAGAGCGCCTTGGAAATTTCACTGAAAGTTTAAAGTCCCACATGAGCCCCGAGCCCAGTTTGAAATCAGAAAATCGTTGGGTCACCGAATCTTTATTTTCAAGGACACTGACGTCACTTGAACGTCACCGAGGGTTTAAATAACAGCGCTGAAGGGGGTTGAAATTAGCTTCAAAGAGCAGATTGCAGGACTACCATATTGATCTCCCTTCCCACAGTATATTTTAGTTTTTAGTGTGAAGACTGATGGAGTCTGAAGGCATTCATTTAAGGTTATTGTCATTTGAACCCTGTACTGACATTAGAGATAGATGAGAAGTGGAGAAAGACTAGAGGAATGACATCACAAATGTTCAGACTCAAATCGAGGCCCTAGCGCTCAGGGCGCCCATCTGGTAAGTGCTTTTTAAGAAGCATGCTAATGCACATTCAGTGTCTGTATCATGCATTATATATTATGTATGCTTTCACGCATGTTATGGAGGGAGTAGCTTTCAGTATGCGAGAATGCAGCTGCAAGACAAAGGCCGAGAAAGGCAACAGATTTATGCCAAAAGTGAAGGAAACTGCTTTGTACACTTTTATTTACACCGCAATTAGTTCCTGCTTAACGCTGTGAAAAGCTGCTACTGTATACAAAGAATGTAAAAATACAAAATATATATAATATAAAATATATAGGTGAACTAGCTTTCACTTAAACCCACTTGAGTACAAAACACACTCATCGTGGAGGATGGTATACAGAATGTTAAGTGACAGTGAAACCACAGAGAGATCAAACTCGTGCTAAAAGCAAATAAAGTCATTACTGTACATCTTTTATCTAGCTGGGCACCAGCAGGGAGGAGAAAACTAGATTAGTGGTTGCTCTATTCACAGTGTGCCTCTCGCTGTAAACACAATTACTCACTAGCTAATTTTCTCTTTTGAGTTGATCTGTCTGGGAAAGACCATCAGCCTTATAATGTCCAGCTGAAGTCCAGTTTTCATTGTGTTTCTTCTGGAGTTGTCCAGAGTTTCTTATAGTTCAATCTCAGAACTTGAAAATCAGATTTATTGCTTTAACTCATTCACTGCCCATTGACTCATTCACTGCAATTGACGGCTATAGACGTCAATGGCAGTGAATGAGTTAATATAGTTTAACGTGTCGTTCTGGAGGACGTACACAAAAATGACATTGCACTGGAAAGTACAAAAAGAAACAAATTTAATTTTGTATTTCTGTCGTGCAGGTGGAGCGTGAGAAGGCAACACTGCTCAAGAACCTGCAGGAGTCCCAGACTCAGTTGCAGTACACACAAGGTGCCCTGACTGAACAGAATGAGCGCGTCCATCGTCTCACAGAGCGCGTCAACGCCATGAAACATCTCAATGGAGACAAAGAGCTCGATGATCCAGAAGAGAGTGAGAAACCTAATGGGGGGTCCTCATCCCCAACGGCCAATAGCCATCATGATCTCGATATCCACGGTTTTAAGATTCTTGAGTGTCGGTACAAGGTGGCGGTGACCGAGGTGATCGACCTAAAAGCAGAGCTCAAGGCCCTGAAGGAGAAGTACAATCAGGCGGTGGAGGGACAGGGAGACAGCCATGATGATGACCGGGTCCAGGCACTGACTGAACAGGTTTGTGCAATATTAATCCAGTTTTGCTGAAAGTAAAACTGCAAACGTACTCACTAGGGGTGCAACGATACACAAAATTTACGGTTCGGTTCGATACTTTGGTGTCAGGGTTCGATATTTTTTCGATACAAAAAATGTTCATGCTTTTTTAATTTGTCGTTTATTAAAATTATAAATATATATTTTAACTCAAAAGTACAGTTTTTAAATGTAACGTTGCTGAAACAACAAAGGGATAAAATAATAAATCTATCCGATCGAGAAATCCCTCATCTTTGGAAAAGAGAGTTTATTACAGAGAAATGGCTCTTTCAAAATAAAAGCTCTACTATACGCTTCTTCTGGGCTATATTCTCAGCAGCATATTAAACATATCAGGTCCCCATAAGGAGAATCCTGTGCTAACGGCTGTCTAAATGACTCGGGATGTTCCCACTAGTGCTGTCAGCGTAAATCTGAAATGACGTTAACGCCACAACACGGCAAATCTCCGTTAACGAGCTACCGCGGATCGCCCCGTGCGTGGGGCTGGACGGCGTCAGCACGTTAACGAGCTAACTGCGCTAACACACTAGCTCCCACCCATGTAACTGAGCATTGCATGGCACATCCAACATACTGTTTTACTTTAGTCCATGACGCGCTTACCTTCAGGGTCATACTTCACATGAAAACCAAAATAGTTCCAAAGGCCAGATCTGAATGAGGGTGGGGGAGGTTCAATTTGCCATGTTGCAACGAGCTTAGCTTCTGTCTTGCTAGCTTGCGCTGTGCTCAGTGGATCTGCGCTCGACAGTGCAGCCTAGGCGGAGTAGTCGAACGCAGATCCACTGAGCTCTCAACACAGACAGCATCGTCAGAAGAAAAGAAATAAATTAAAAATGTTGTATTGTTCGATACATATGCGTACCGAACCGAAAGCACTGTATCGAACGGTTCAATATCGATGTGAGTATCGTTGCACCCCTAGTACTCACCGTTTGTTTGTTTGTTTGTTTGTTTGTTTGTTTGTTTGTTTGTTTGTTTTCTGAGCAGGTAACACAGTTGGAGCGAAGTTATCGTGAAAGCCGGGAAAGGGTTGTAAGCCTGGAGGCGGAGCTCCGAGCAACTGCGAGTACTGCCTCAGAGAGCCAGGGCATGCTGAACGCTGCCCAGGATGAGCTGGTAACCTTCAGTGAGGAGTTGGCGCAACTCTACCACCACGTCTGTCTGTGCAACAACGAGACACCAAACCGTGTCATGCTGGATTACTACCGCCAGAGCCGAATCACACGCAATGGCAGCCTCAAAGGCTCGGAGGATCCTCGAGCTTTGCTCTCGCCTCGCCTGGCGCGACGTCTTGCGGCAGCATCGGCAGCCTGCTCCTCGGAGTCTCCTCGCAGTTCCACAGACTCCCCATCCAAAGATGCCCAACATAACGAGACAACAACTCACAACCCAGCAGACTCCTGCCACAGCAGCCCTACCCGCAACTACACCGGCTCCCCGGTCATCGGCATCTCTCCTTGCCCATCTCCGGTACCTTCAGACTCAAGTGGGGACCTGCGGAAGGAGCCGATGAATATCTACAACTTAAACGCCATCATCAGAGACCAGATCAAACACCTGCAGAGGGCTGTTGACCGCTCGCTGCAGCTGTCCAGGCAAAGGGCTGCAGCTAGGGAGTTAGCACCCATGCTTGACAAGGACAAAGAGTCCTGCATGGAAGAAATACTAAAGCTCAAGTCCCTGCTTAGTACTAAGAGAGAGCAAATAGCTACACTCAGGCTGGTGCTCAAGGCCAATAAGCAGGTAAAATCTTTTGTTTGTTGGATTCTGGCACTTATTTCATTTAAAAAAAAAACCTAAAATGCATTTTCTATTAACATTAAATGATTCAATTCAAATCGCCCATCTTTGCAGACAGCAGAAGTTGCGCTGGCTAATCTGAAGAGCAAGTATGAAAATGAAAAGGCGATGGTGACAGAGACCATGACGAAGCTAAGGAATGAACTGAAGGCTCTGAAAGAAGATGCAGCCACCTTCTCTTCTCTCAGGGCCATGTTTGCAACGAGGTGAGAAGGGCTCAGGAAATGTGGCACAGCTAAGATGAGAAAGCAAAGTGTTCGGTTAAAACGTAGAATTTGCGTATAAATGTTGACTTGTGGCTACACATAATCCTGCTGTGTGTCTGTTAATCTCCCTGTAGGTGTGATGAATATGTTACACAGCTGGATGAGATGCAGAGGCAGCTAGCGGCAGCAGAGGATGAAAAGAAGACGCTGAACTCCCTCCTCCGAATGGCCATCCAGCAGAAACTGGCCTTGACCCAACGCTTGGAGGATCTGGAGTTTGACCACGAGCAGACTCACCGTACCCGTGGTGCTAAAGTGCCCAAGATAAAAAGCAGCCCACCCAAAGTAAGTCCCAGAGGTGTCCCCACAATTTCTTCCAACCCTACCAGCCTCCACAGCCACTTCATCATCATCACTCACACCCCGAACACCACTGTGACCCTTTGTAATCTTCCCTGTGTAGAGCTAACCTCATGTTTGTTTGTGGCTTTGTGGATATCAGCCGTACCTTCACCTCTGCGTCACTGCAGTTACTCCAGTTTCTCTCTGGAGTTCGAAGTCGTTGGTAGATCCTAAATGCCTAGCCCTACGCTGTTTTTTATCATCATTTCCACACCCAACACCAATTTTCTTCCCAGAAGCCTCTAGATTAGGTGGAATAGGAGAGGTGGTATCACATGTCTTTAGTTTAGAAATGCATAAGGCACCCCGGTGCACTATCATGCAACATCTGTGCCCATGACACATCACAGGGAAGATTCTTTATGAAATACCAGATAACAAATCTGATATTAGATATCTTTTCTTCCATCTAAAATCCTGCTGCCATAAAATATGACATCATTCCCCAATACTAGGAAGTGTTTCAAAATGACAACAAAGCAAAAATGGCTTTATTTTTAATGACTCACAGCCCCTCACTGTGGCAGATTCAATGAATTACAGCTGAGATTTTTCCTTACAATTTATTTACACCATGACTTAAGTTGTCCCAGGTTTTTGACAGGCTCAGACTAGTAGGAAAACCAGTCAAGCATTTTCTCCGTGTATTCCTAACCCCTCTTTGGAAAAGGGAAAGTAAACAAAAGAATTCTTTGCTACATCACAATCCTCTTTGCGACGTAACCATTTCTCAACACTAGATGGCGGTGTTTGATCAAATGTGTTTCCCTTTTGAAACTGCAGTCAATTGCTGTTGGACCTTTTTCTCCCTCCTTTTGACTCCGAATTACAGTCACATATATTATAAATAAGCCAATTTAAACTAAATGTTTTTAAAAAGCAATGTGTAATCTTCTACGTGTTAAATGAGCGAGTAAACAAGACCTCAGCAGAACTGGTGTAGTCCAAAAATACAATGCCTATATGCAGCGGGTGAGGTAGAGTAGGATTATATTTTTAGCTTTTGTTTCACTGTACGCGTCCTTGTCTTTTTTTGCCCTTGCAAATCAATATAATATTGTATTGGCAAGTGTGTGTGTGTGTGTGTGTGTGTGTGTGTGTGTGTGTGTGTGTGTGTGTGTGTGTGTGTGTGTGTGTAAAAGTGTCCATGTCTCTGTCTCTTTGGGGGTTTTGTGTTTTCTGCTTCCAGCACAGATTGTCTAGCTGTGCAGTGGCCGGTCCTGATGAGACTGGGCAGTCACTTGAGCTATACTCAGTTTGGTTTCCAGTGTGCTATTGATCTATAGTAATGTACTGAGAAAAACTGACCGGGATCAGCCTGGTGCTTCACCCTAAAAGTCACGGTAACAGTAGAATTCAGTGTCTTTGTCTCTGACGAGGTCTTCCCTTGTCTTGTCCACCCTGTTATCTCTGTCCTGTTGTCTAACCCCGAGTGTCACCACTTTGTATATTTGTCTAATTTATCAGTTTCTTGTAGATTGTCAGCAGCCTGCTGCCTCAGTACCGCTACTCTCCCCACAACTAAGGCGAGGGAGAGCCTCCCTAGTACGCAGGTAACAAGCTGTAGAACCTGCTAGCAGTAGACTTACTAATATCTATCTATCTATCTATCTGCATACAATTCTATCAGTAACATGTCACATCTTTGTCATATAAAGTGACTTTTTCACATTTTTAGTTGGATTTGTTTAGTAGCAGCAACACCTGCATCAAGATAACTGAACCTGCATGATCCAAATATTAACCTTTACATTAAGTATTATGCAAACCCTTGTATTCTGGAATTAATAGTTCACACTATGAATTATTTGTCACTCTGCATGAGCAGTTTTGCATGACCATTTTGTATCTATACATGCTTTTCTGACAAGGCGAGGTTTTCACTGGAAGGAGGGTCTGTTAACGTATGCTCTGCACAATGCTATGTTGCTAGCAGGCCAATGAAGAGCTGATCCAGTGATGAATATGAGGGTCTTCTTTTTTCAGTTAGGCTCTACTGCTGATGTTGTTATTACCTCACGTTATAACCCTGTTTTGATTTCTCGATGTCACCGTGCACCATGTTGTTTCTGGCCTGGTTTAAGTAGTTGACTTTCTAAAAGTGCACATATTTCCTTTGTTCCTTAACTTAAACAATAAGACTGACACCACTCTGTCTGTGCACCACAAATGAAGTTGTCACTATCAGTTAGTTAGCACTAGTTAGAATAGCTTGACATAAAAACTGGAAACAATAGCTGGCCTGGCCACGACCAAAGAAAAAGAACGACATTAGCAAATGAATTTGTTTAATAGATACAATAAAGGAGTTTAAGTATGCAAACTGTAAAGTTCAGATGTAACCTGTACTACTAATTTTTCTAGCTTTTGATAGAGCTGAATAGCTGTTTCCAGTATTTATGCTAAGCTAAGCTAACATGCTGCAGTGGGTATCAGATGTAAGTGGTATCGGTATTAATCCACATCTAAGCATGTTTTTTTCTTCATGCTTACATGTGGAAGGAAACCGTCTCATGCTCCATTTTTGCATTTTATATTTGGAATAACCTTTTTCACACTATTCTCTTCTCATGTGTCTTTGCCTCCTTTCAGTCCTAAATTTCTGGCAGACCACCAGGAACACCGAGCAGTCCTGTCCAGCAGCAGAAGCCTTCTCTCCCCTTGCGACCCTCGTAACTGTCTGGCCCAGCAGCCCCATCCTCCTGGCACCTAACCACGCTGGTCCTGCTCAGACCTCAGTCTGGAAGCAGTCCTGCAGAGACACAGACACACTGGACGGGGGTTCCCTCAGTTTAGCTCCCCTCCACCAAGCAGTCCAACCGGGTGCTTACTGGGCTCTGTGATCTCACTGAGCACTACACTGCCCAGCTGTGGCCGGCCTCCTGGTTACCTGGGTCGTAGAAGAGGAGCAGGACGCTTCCTTCATCTCTGGAAGTGACCTACTGTCCTGGAAACACAAAACAGAGACCTGACCTGAGGCAGAAATGCCAGTGACAACACACTGAAATCTGCCGCCCTGTTTCTCCTAGTATTTATTTATAATTTATTCACTCTGCCAATTATTTATTTCTGATATATTTATTACTTGTATATTTTTGTGTGTTTTCCTTTTTTGTCATTCTGCGAGATGGAGCTCAAAGACAGTTTTCCTGCTGTGATGAAGACTTAAACAGTTTAGCACATTCACTACTGTATATGTATATTTGTTTCCCCAAAAAACGAAAACAAACAAAAGCAGAACGTCTTCTTTTGAAAAACTTAAGGAAATTGAAATATTAGATTTTACCAGCATAATAATCCCCAAAAACTCACATATATCATTTTTACAAAGGGGTGTTAGCAAATATGGTTTTTGTAAACAGGCTAATGAAGGTCTAGATTCAAAGAATAAGAATATTTTTCATTTTGTTGTTGTTTTTATGATGGCGAATTTAATTGTGTTTTGAATCATCAGTAGTCTGGATGCTTGTGGACTATTTTATAACTCCCTTTGCTTTGATTTTTGTAATGATTTGCAGCAGACTCTGGTGATGTGTTGTTTGTCTGTTACATAGCTCAGGTCTCTCAGAGACCGGGGTAGGTGAGTGGTTGGGTGTTTGAGATCAAGACTAGGGCTGTTGGGCTGAGGTTTTTATTTTGCTCTTTGAATTGCACAGGTTTAAGTGACCGTGGAGTGAACTGACCTCCTTTTTTAACATTAGCTAAGGACAGAGGATTCCCCAAAGGTGTGCCTCCTCTTAAGTAACTGTCACCTTCATCATTGTAATCTCACCATTTTCTTCAGAAAACTTTTATTATTCACATTAATACCCCTAATTATGACATTAAGAAAAATGTTAATCATGCTGACATTTTCCATATCCGAGCTTACGCTGTTCTCAAAACATCACCTTGTTCAGCTTTCTCTACATGCTTACTCCATACAGTATGGAGTACTGTTCAAGCACAATTCTGCACTATGCATTAGAGCAATACAGTTGCCCCTGTTTCAGACTGATCTGGGTAAGATTTACCAAATCTTTTAACCATTTCCGTCATCATGAACTAACCAGCAGGATAAGAATGATAAAACAGCAGGAGGAGTGTTGCCGATTTTGATGAAGGAGCACTATTGTCAATTTTCTGTGTAAAAATTGAGACATTGTTGCTTTTGAAACACTGAGATGGGCAGTTTGTGGAGTTTGTTGCATAATTGAAGTCCCATATTTCTGTACCGTACTTGTCTGGTACACTCATAATGTCTCTGATGTTAGATACAGTTGTTTGTCACATGGATATGGAAGGGATAAATTAAAACTACATAGTCAGTATTAATCTTGTAATGACAGAACTTCTGTTACAACAGTAACAACTGAGTGGATGGTGTGTGTGTGTGTGTGTGTGTGTGTGTGTGTGTGTGTGTGTGTGTGTGTGTGTGTGTGTGTGTGTGTGTGTGTGTGTGTACATTTGTTTGATTTATCATTGTTAGATTGTTACTTTTGCAACTATAGAGCGTTGAAAACATTTGTGGTCCAAAAGTAGCTTCTGCACTCATGCAGGCTCATCGGTGACCTAACTCTCTTGGTTTGTTTGCACAACATAGCTATGGATGGAGAGAGACTAATCTAAAAATGGAAAAATATAACATGGTTAAAAAGGAATGCTAGCAGTATGCTGTACTGCGGTGGGTTTTAAAGTTTCTCCACCACTTAAAACGGTGTTCAATTGGCTTCACAACTAAATAAAAGATGCCCTTGGATTTGTATGACTTTGCTTCTGCGTCTGTTTCTCTGCCTTGCCATTTTTAATGAGCTACACAAAACTAGACTCCACGAGACTTCCTGTAATGATGGTGCCTGTATTCCTGTGCTCCTACAGACAACACAGAATAGGTTAAAATGCTAAATTATACTATAGGACAAAATCAGTGTGAGCCAGTGTCATGCCTAAAGGGGTGACAAATATTTCCTAGAGTCCAATGCAGTATGCGGTCTGCCGTTTAGTAAGTGCCACTGGTAATATTGCATATTATTATAAAAAATAATATATAAAAGGTAACAGCTAAAAAATGCATTATTAGTTTATTATTATTATTATTATTATTGTTGTTGTTGTTGTTGTTGTTGTTGTTGTTGTTGTTGTTGTTGTTGTTGTAACTATCAATAAAGTTAGCTTTAGCTTGACATTAAAGTGATATGCAATCACGAATCTATAATTAGGAAAATGAATGGCCTATTCTGCGTAATGGGCACTTTCCCCTTTTTTATTTTAGTTCTGTATGAGTAGCCCATTTTACACTGTGTTGCTATTTAAAGGATCTAAAATGACCGTACATATACACACACAACACTGCTCTGTTTTTTGTGTGTGAGGGAATAAAAACCGCACAAGTCGCTGTAAGGTGGTTTAAAAAAAACAGGCTTCTGCTCCGCTGACTGGAGAGGCGGGTGCGGCTCGGGAAGCACCCAATCAAGGTGCCATTGGAGGGAACTCACTGAATCAAACCGAAAGTCTTTCACATAGGTTTTCTATATTTATGAATATTATTATTACATCTGTTTACCGAAGTCCAGCGCGTCTTCAGTGCTGCTGACTGACCCGGGCAAACAGTTGTAAGTGGCGCTGCGAAGCTGGACGTGGTTGTGAACTTGCAGCGAGGAGGGGATCGCGTTGCTCAACATTTTCGTGGTTATTCTTGAAGATTGAAATTCCTGTCACTTAAGTATCCGAATGCTTGAGCGGTCAGAGTCTCGGGGGGAAATGGAGAGCTTTAACAGAGTGGCTTTTCGCAGGAAACCGAGAAGTCTGGACGCCACGCAGCGACGAGAAGCAGGTGAGGGTTTGTTTTTTAAATTGTAGGGAACATTTTGATGATTAGATGTAGGCTACAATCCCAAAGCCACTCTGAGAGATTCATTTCTCAACTATTATTTTTATTATTTATTTTGTGCGACTTTTTTTATCCAACTTCTTAAATATTTAATATGTCTTCACAGGAACCACTAGAAACATTAAATACGCTTTCATGTGCAGGTACGAATGACTCAGATCGTACCTTATGACTTTTTTAGTTGTCACATAGCCGTGATGTGTTTTCCTCAGTCCGGTTGGGTAAGCGTGGAATGGCCAGGCCGTGACACTCGGCACACCTCCGTTACAGCCCCGTGTTTACACACCACTGCTGAAGTGCTGGCTGATCAGCAGGTATGAAGGGTTTAAAGGCAAGACCCAACCTGTTGTGTAACCATCTGCAGGCTGGAGGGCATGTTTTTTCTTTTTTTCTTCCAAATAACCACAGTGAACAAAAATTAGTAGGCAGTCATATGACACTGCCTGTACACACACCTCTCAGGTGTTCCTCAGAAGGTTTCTGTGCACTTTGTATCTCAGCTTAACATTTCAAATGCATTAAAAAAATCTTGGGATCTGTGACCAAACAAACTTCCAGATGACTCTTTGCAGAACCCCGACCTGGCACTTGTGACTGAAAGTTTGCCCGGCTCGCTAATCCAGTTTTACATTTGAAATTACTCTGAAAAAGGATCCAAATGATTATTACAATTATGACTGGGCAAGATCAGCTTAGACTTATCGCCTTATCTTGCAGTCCTACTGCATGCTTGTGCAAACATGCAGCTAAGAATACAGTACTCCTAGTTTGATGTGAACTTTGTTCAGTGATTATCACTACATGTATGAAGAGGGAAGGTGGCTTCAGATCATAAAATCTGCCTGTCAGTGGACCGCTCCTGTTACAAGTCCACACCTTTAAGGTGAGGAAGTGAGCTCAGTCCTAAAATACCCAAAAATATTACCAAGCATTGAATCACCCTGTGTTTGCAGTCACTTTTATACGTTTATAATCACTTCCCCTTGTATTGCACAATGTCGCCATATACCAAGTTGTCTATGCTTTATGTAAAACTGCTTTTATGATAATAGGCCAAAGGATAATAACAAAATGCAGCACTGAATCTGAGAACTGAGCAACGCAGGCTGCTGATGTGGTTAATGTGAAGTCTTGGCTAATTTCTGGAAGAATTGATTTGATTTGTCATTTTCCATCAGAAGAGGCTTTAACATCTTACCATGAAAGCCAGCCGTCATTCTCACTGCCAGTTTATTAGCACCGAACAACAAATCTGTCATGCTGGTTCTGTCACAGTAAATTTAACCTGCACATGAACTGTGATCGCTCTCGGGAGTTAAAGCACTGAATCGAACTAATACGTATGACTTAATTGCCCCTGCTGCAGTTGTTTCTTCTGTTCAACTTGATCCAATATGACTCTTAATGATCCAGCATTTTTATTATGCCTGGCTGAGCCTGCATTTCTTTGACTGCGGTTATTTTCTGGCTTTCAGCAGAGACACGGTTTTAAACTTTTAATCATCTGTTACGCTCTACTTCCATTCACTCAGGCCAGACGATTCACTAGCTTTGGTATGAATGTGGATTCTAAGCCATTATTTTATTCTGAAGGACAGACGTTGCAGTCGTTTGTGTCAGTTTTGATCACGTCACTGGGGACAAAAGGTCAGGAAATAAACTATTAGGTCTGCAAGTTTGTTATCCTTTGAACCTGTAACACATTGTTACCATGTCAGCCCTTTTTTGTCGTGTCAGTGTAACGGAGTTGGATTGCACCATGTAAATATCTTTGGATACCATCATAACCTTCAGAATATATCTGTGTATGTGGGCCCATGTCTTAGAAACGTCTCACAATGATCTACACGCACAGTAAAATGAATTCAGTGGAGTCCAAATAGCTTCACAGCACGTCGGTTTATGCTGATGTGAACACAGCCGTATCAGTCTCCAACAAAGGGACTGTTTGTTTTTTGTGTGCTAAGATAGAAGCAGTGGGACTGTATGAATCAGCAGCTGTGTGGCCTGCTAGCCTGCTGTTGCCGGTATTGTTTTTGCTGCACTGATGGTCATTCATGCTGAGCTGAACTGTCTTACTGTCCTCCGCTGGCTTTAACTCTCTTCAGCAATGGTTCTCTTGTACAGTTGAGTTCACGGTGGCTCAACAGTGATTCGTTTTTTCTATGACATGCTTTGCTGAACCACATAAGTAAACACTGCTCATAAATCATATGTGTGGTTATGGAGAAGCATTGCTTCATGTGTGATTGCTATTTGAATGATGAAAGCGGCCAGTCGCAGCCCCCCACCACACCCACTTCTGTGGTTACACCATAGTTAAAATCTTGTAAATAAAATGTGATTAAAGAGTCTTAACGGCTTAGATTGGAGGAAAAATCCACATGTACCATGCAAGAGTCTGAAATAATGGCCTTTATTTCTTTATATTTAAACTAACAAGAAGCTGGACTTGCTTTCTGAAGGTCTTTCAAGGTTGTTGGGTTATTTTGTTGTTGTTTGTTTACTCATTTTCAGCCCCTTCCTCATACCTCACAAGTTTCAACGAGCTGATTCCTAAAGAGCTATTAAATGCAATCTTGACATGCTGTGCACTACATCCTTACAAATTTTAAGGAAACCTGACAATGGAGGACTAATTAAGAAACGTTAGCCCTAAAAAAAACTATGTACAGCAGATGAACACTATCTGAAAGTCACATTATTGACAAACTGGAAAACATCCAGCAAAGATCTGACACAGACCCTGAGATCCATCTGGCCCTTCAGTTGATCCATGTAGTGTTCGCTAAAGCCTCTTCAGAAATGCTCTCAGTGGATGATGGCTGTCAAGAAGCCATCATTAAATAATCAGAATCAGAAAGACTTTATTTATCCCCAAGGGGTAATTAAGATACAACAAAGCAGCATGACATTGAAGATAAGGACAAACAATAAGAGTGAGATAATAAATACACAGAATATACAGTATATACACAGTTATAAAATTACACAGTTTTAAAATTAAAGTGACTGAATAGGTGAATAAATAACTGCAAGTGACTAAAAGTGAATAAAGTGTCGGCAGTATAAAAGAGTGTCGAGTAGTTCTAGTTAATAAGCAAAACAAGGAGAAGATGAGGTATGCAACATCACACAATAGCTGGACCGAAGAGATAAAACCTCCATGAGCCCAAATTTGACATTTGTGGTTCAAATTGTCGTCGGTACAGTATGTATGCAAGAGGCCGGGAGAGATGTGAAACAGTGTCTACAGCTATCTGTAATACATGGTGGAGGCGCTGCCATGGTTTGAGGCTGCACTTCAGCCAAAATCAAAATAGACTAAATTATAAATGGCAGGAGCTTCGTGTTTAGCGCAACAATGAGCCTAAACACACTGCCAGTGCAGTAAAAGCATCTCGCATGGACCGGCCTCCCCAGAGCCCGGACCTCAACATTACTGAAGCAATGAGGAGTCATCTTGACAGAACAAAAGGTAGCCAACATCGAAAGAAGATCTTTGAATGTTCTTCAAGAACCCTGAAGAATTATTCCTGCAGACTACTTAAAGAAATGAGACAAAGGCTTGCACAGGTTCAGGCTGCATCGAAAGAATAAAGGTGATCATACCAAATACTGATTTTCAAGCTCGTTAGAATTGTACAAAAAGGTTTTTTGTCTTATTTATTGTATTTCCATGTATATTTTCATATGTTTTAATAAATCGCTTCACCTATTTCCTGTTTACAGTATAAGGAGTGAGGTGTGCCTGAGCTTTTGCACAGGACTGTATGTGTGCACGACTCCAAAAGTTACGATTTTTATAACAGCAGCTCAGATTATTAATTTATAAAATAATATTTTATTGAAAATGTAACTAATAGGTTTTTGTAATAACTAAAAAAAATTATTGTTTTTTGTTTTTGGAGTAGTTACGATACCTGCTAACAAGTAAGATCATTTCCTCAGGATAACGCAAAGAACTTAAATGTGGAAAACGTGAATTGCTATGAGATGACTACAAACTGTTGAATAAAAAGTATTATTCTGATTTCGGTGCAGGTGTCACAGTACATTTGTTTAGCTCCAAGCATAGTTTGGTGGCCTACTCAACACCTCACAGCTGATCTGTGATGTCAGACTTTCAGTTTGAGGATAAATATTTTATAAACGTAATAAATGAATATCCACCCTCAAGCTGTCCTGAGGTCTGGGATCAAATGTTGAATTAATGTGTTTTTAAAAGTTCTTTTTAATTGGTTTCCATGGATACTTTTGTCTGGTATTTTTCCATTCACAAGTTCGTTATCGCTTTGTTCTTTGGAAAAAGTCACGAGAATCAGGAGGAATCTCATCAATTTATTGATCTTTTTTTTTTTTTTTAATCACTTGACTTTCAGGACATCGTCTGAGATGTGTTTTTCCATTTGTTATATTCACTGGCATGTTAACATTGGCGTGAAAATGTTGTACAATAATATTTAACCACTTGCCAGGTGTGTATGTATTTTTGTTAATCTTTAACTTTATTAGACTGAGTAATGCGGTTGTTTCCTTATTGGAATTTCTTCCCAAAGTTTACTCTGTCTGCTGGAAACGACCCAGACTATAGACGATTGCTCATTGAAGTCTGGAGGAGGGGTTTGGTTTACTCAGGGAATAATCACTGTGGGTGTGTAGTGCACTAAAATGGCTTTTGTGTCTGTGTAATGTCAGGATCTGCATACACAAACTGTCTCAAACAGATGGATTCACCGTAGAATTATTTTTGAGGTACTGGTGCAGTTCACAAACGCTCCAGTAGGAGGCATTAAACGCTTAGGAATGTTTACAAATGGTTGTCACTGCTCAGTGTGGCAGGGCCCTTTCAGAGAAATGTAGTCCTTTATAATGAAGCCTGTATCAGCTGCACTTTAGAGTGGCATGACACTGTGCAGCTGATCCCGCATCAATTAGAAGAGTAATCATCGTGTTCGGTGCTTTTGATTCTCTTTGCAAAACCAGGCGTACCTCCCATCTGAGCAGCTCTTGATTCTATTGTTCTTTACTTTTACACACTAGTGTTCAGTATTTGTTTTTTTTTTTAATTTCATAAACTCATCATAAAACACACCAGTTCTGTGAAAAATTTCATGGCTATTTTGAAACTTCTGTGTTTATATCTTCATCTGTATTCAAGGTCAGCTTGTCCTCTCAGGCGATTTTTAATTTATTGTAAATCTGTTGTTGTAATATATTTCTAAATGTTAATGAGTCTGAGATTCAGTTTGCCCAATCAATAGAAGCTTAAATAGCTGCCATGTTTCAGCCAGGACATTCTGTTTTTCTTTCCATGCGCCAACCAGAGCTTCCTGACTGCAGTGTGTGTGTGTGTGTGTGTGTGTGTGTGTGTGTGTGTGTGTGTGTGTCTTTTCCCGGTCCTGACAAGCATTGTTATAGCCTAAGAGGTCCTTCCCAGACCACTACAACACTGTTACCTTTAGTTTGAACTGAGAAAAGGAGGAATCAGCCTTGCTGTGTTGGCCTGCTAGACACCAAGGAACCAATGAGCTAAGGAGCCTTCCACTTTGAGGAAGTTTAACAAAGGATGATATTGTGAAAACGTACAGCCCGCCTTTTTGGTTCTCACCTTTGCGAAACTGAGGACATCCCTTCTGCAACAGGATTAAAATGTGTTTGTGGCTTGCTGATTCATCTTTTATCTTTCTCTGCAGGATCGTAGGGTAAAGCGCAGCATAGTGTGCACCCAGAGGTGTACTGGAAAGGTACACTTTTTTACACTTGGGAAGTGCAACATTAGTGTTTCTTTGTAACACTTTTCCTTTCCTAATCTTTTTATACACCTCACTTTTGGGCACGAGATGGACTTCCTGAGATCCTGTCTGAGACGCGATATATCCTCGGGTAGGTGATTCTCACAGGCTGGACGACACAGTGAGGATGAATACTATCTTTAGCTGAATATATATGTTTAGAAGGACCATTTGGGTTATCATTTTAAAGTAAAAGACACTGGACGGATAATGAAACGACGACGCAAGTACTGGTTTTGGAGCCGGAAAGGTAAAAAGTCAAAGATGTGTCTGCTCTGCTGCTATGGTAAGATTTAGAGACCTGTCATTATGAATTACACAGCAATGAGTTAATGTTGTTGAAAAGGGAAGAGAGTTTTCTTGTTCATGCTTTTAAAAAGTCCTGTGTGAATCATTTTCTTACATGTGAAATGTCCTCGATGCTCTGTTGTCAGTGTTTAAATGGCATTTAGCAACTTTTAGTTTCCTAACTGTTAGAGAGGTCCCATTTCTAACATATCCGTCCTCCTGCTGTACTTCAAAGATCTTTGTTGTGCTGCAGCTCCCTCCGATCAAGTGTTTGCTTGTTCTTGCTTATCTTTAAAGAGCCTTGCCTTCTGCAGCACTGCTAATTGTGTTGGGTTTCGTTAGCAGTCTGCGTGAATGACTGGTAAATTCACACAGAGCGACTACTTGTCATGTACAGTGAGTGCTTTAAATGTTCTTGTTGATTTACTGCGTTGGCCTCCCTGCAGACCTGCCTGCAGCCTCAGAGAAACACAGCAGCATGTGAGGGGAGCTTTAAATCCACCACAGTGGAAAAAAACCAAAAGTTTTGTTCTCAGAGGCCTGGGAACTGGCTCCCACTCTTAAGACCCTCCAACCACTCTGACCTTTTGGCAACGTCCCTGATGAGCTTTTACAACTGTGTTCATGCAATACAGTGTATGCGTGCTGTAACATTGCAGCCCCTTAAATGCGCACCTTTCTTCGGCTCCTGTGTGTTGTTGAGGGGTTGAGTCACCCTCAGTTAAAAGCAGACCAGGAGAAGCGGTGTGAGACATTCTGCTCTCATTCACATTGGCAGGAAGGAAAAGGCTGGGAACACCAGCGAGCCCGGCTCCTTTCACCATGCTCATTGTTTTAATGTGGGAGAGAGTCTAAGAAGCAGTGGAGACCCAACTTATCAGCACTGCTACATGCACAGTTGGATTCATTCTCTATTTTTACTTTAGTGTTCAAAAGAGAGGTTTTAGTTCAGGGAACATTTGAGCATCTCTTAAAAAAAGGTTAATGGTGAATGTTTACTTTAAGTCAAATTAGCTTCTGTAAGCACTGAAGTAGCAGCATTAATCATACTAATGTGGGAACAAATGCCCAGTCTATCAGAAGATTCTCTTAATTTAATGTAGCCATGAAAACTTGAAAAATTATACCAGTAATGATAAATAAATTCTATTATCATGGCATGGAAATGGAATAGGAATGATATAGACATCCCCTCTCTTATTTTAGGGGTACGTAGCATCATGTTAAGAAATACTTACACCAAGTTCTACAAATAATAGTGAACAACAGTTACAGTCTGTTGTTTTTAAATGCTTACGTTCATGAAAGAATGCTCGATGTGTCGGGGTTGGCCTCGGGCATTTAATCCTGCTCACTGTGTTTTTGTTCAGCTCAAGGCCATGAAGTGTGTAAGTGTGTGTGTAAGTGTGTGTAAGTGTGTGTGTGTGTGTGTGTGTAAGTGTGTGTGTGTGTGTGTGTGTGTGTGTGTAAGTGTGTGTGCGTGCGTGTGTGTGTGTGTGTGTAAGTGTGTGTGTGTGTGTGTGTAAGTGTGTGTAAGTGTGTGTGTGTGAGTGTGAGGCATAATGACCAGCCCCTTAATGGTCCGTGCGACCATTTGCGTGTGTGTGTTCCCAAGATGACACACTCTTTTAGTTTGTGCTGCAGTGCAGTTGTCGACATTTTCAAAATTAAATTCTGAAATATTGTGTAATTAACACTTACGTCTTTGGAGACTTTACTGGTAGTTGGCGGCTGATTCGTCAATGTTACTTCCTTGTTTTTACGTCGTATTTAAAGAACTTAAACAAGAAAGTAAGTTCTGCGTAGACAAAGGGCAAGTGTCTGGTAGTCATGTGCAGATGATAATGATGAGCTAAATTTAGCACCATTGTTCGTTTCACTTGGTGAGAGTCTTGAGAGTGTTGTTGTTAACCTCTGCTAGGTGCTTCCTGGAAAACTACATGTTTTTTTCTTTCTTTTTTCCCTCCTTTATTGCAAACTCTTTCTTTACCTGTTGATCTCTCTGTTCACATTATTAGTTTGACACGACATGTATGGACATCTTCAGATTTACATACATTCATCTCAAGTTTTAAACTTTCAAACTTGTCGGTTTCATTTAAATCAGGGTGGGTGTTGGAAAAATCTTCAATCTGTTAATGCAATAGAGGACATTTAGATCTCAGGTATTTCATTTGCTGAAATGCAAATAAACAGGTGTTTCCATTTGAGTCTTTTTTTAAATCTATAAGTGGTTTAAAAGCTGAAACAATGGAATTTACAGTAAGATGATGTATTGGATGTTGTTTAAGCACGAAAACAGCTGTCAGGCAGGTGTGCAGTCTCGACTGTAACCACCAGAGGGCTTTCTGCCAACACGCATGTCAGCAGATGTTGGGCAGAAACGCCAAATCAGAAAGGTGTGGGTTTTTAGTATTTCGGATTTTAAGGTGCTAATCTCAAAATTTGTGAACTGCTGTTAAAAATGTCGAACATACATTTATGATTATGGCTCCAAATGAAATTTCAACCTCCCACACTGTCTGTCATCAGTCAGTATGGAGCA
Source organism: Copadichromis virginalis (assembly GCF_057382275.1). Taxonomy (NCBI): domain Eukaryota; kingdom Metazoa; phylum Chordata; class Actinopteri; order Cichliformes; family Cichlidae; genus Copadichromis; species Copadichromis virginalis. Next base: position 3,580,259 of record NC_140624.1, on the reverse strand, counting down.
CCTGATGAGCCTTGTCAGTTGAATTGTGATTGCCTTGTTAGAGTGTTAAATGGTGCAGAGGGGACCGTAGTAAATCCTGTTAGCCACAATGTGATTTACAAAGCATTTGCTGAATAGTAATTCAAACAGACACAGACGATCGGTGGGTATATATGACAGAATTTCACACAGCGCTCCTCATGTTTAACCTGTGCCTGTCTTTAAGCAAGATGGTGTTTGGCTTGATAAACTGGCCTTTTATAAGATCAGCGAATGAGCGCGTTTACTCGCACATGTATGCTATCACTGCTGCACTCACAAACATGAAAATAATGAGGCGTTTATCAGTGTTAAAGATCCCGTTGAACTCATTTTGTTATACAGCTTGGATTATAATGAGATTTCTTCTGCGTGTTTACTGTGTGGAAAGACGAGATGGATAACAAAAGCATTTTCTGTGCCGAGATCCTTTTCTCACTCCCGGTAAACTAATTGTTTAATCAATTTGATGTTTAGATAAACGCTACAGTCTGGCTGCGTTATTATCTCTTGCACAGCTTTGCTTTAGGGTCGTTGCTTCACAGTCTGCATCGATTTTCAGCTGGTTGTTGGGGTTTTTTGTAGGGGAAGATTGACAGCAGGGATGGCATGATTGTGGGAACCAATCCAGGGCAAGTTGTGAGGCGGGGGTGGATGCTGACCCGTTGCCTGTCCTCCTTTTGTGACAGATGTGCTCTACTGCTGTAGAGACAAGCTTTCGGTTTGTGTACCTTGTTTGTGTCACGGTCTGCGGAGGCAGACCGTGCGGAAAGGTGTGTGGTGGACCCAGGTGCAAACACAAACGAGGATGCAGGAGTGGATTCCAACAAAACGAGCCTTTTATTATGGCTGATGAAAAGAACAAAAACAGAATGAGGGCAGCATACGTGTAGTACTCAACAGAAAACCTAAACTGGACAAAACTAAGGAAAGACTATGGCTGGAGGTACAGAACACAGGAGGTGGTAACACAGACGACGCGAGACAGACTGTATGAAACACAGAGACTAAATACACATGAGGGATGATCAGGGGAAGTGGCCACACATGGGAACACAGCTGACACACATGAACTTAACGACAGGACAGAAGGAGTGAAACTGAATACACTGACCGTGAATACAGACTTTCAAAGTAAAACAGGAAACATGGAGATTAGACAAGACACATGAACCGGGGAGACGTAGTACAGGGGAGATGACATAACCGACAGCATGGACTTGACAATATAAGACACGCAGACATAAACACACGAAGGGCAAGGGAGACTTAATACACGGGTAATATGTACAAATGGCTGGACTGCCTTAGTGACCCTAAACAAAGAATAAACATCAAAATAGGCTAAAACACAAAACACTGGGTCGCACGACCCAGGACCATGACAGTTTGTTGTGTATTTGAAGCTTTTGTTCTTGTGTGTGTGTCTCTGAATGTGCTCGTGTCTGCAGACCATACCCATCATTTATTATTGACCTTCAACAATGTGCATGGAGGAGGGGAGGGTTGAGTCAATGAAAACAGCGAGGGATCAAATATGTGCGTGTGCGTGTGTGTGTGCAAGAAAACAGGCGTGTTGGTAAGTGGTGCAGGTTTAATTAATGATGTGTGTGTGTGGTAGGCCCGCTTTGAGCTTATAGAGATGTGATGGGTAATGGCCTGGAGCTATGGTGCTCTCCTCCCCTCGCCTTTTCTCCCAGGCCAAAGAGAGAAGAGAGATGGATGCAGAGTAACAGAGAGGTATGGAAATGGCAAGAGCAGTGGGAACTGCCAGCTGCAGCCATGAGGAGGGAGGAAAAAGTGTGAAGTGTGTGTGTGACTGTGTCTATGTGTGATGAGTGGGAGGAAGGTAGTGAGGCATTAGACAGAAGAAAATGTATGCACATATATTCTCTTGTTACAAGGTAACAAAACATCACAAAAAGCCATCTGGATGATAAGATTCTACTCCCTTAAAATCTGTTTGAAATGAAGGCAGGTTTTTCATCTTTACACAACTGTCTGCTGAAAAGTGACTGCAGTGCTGATGGGTTGAATGTAAGCACTCGTATAATAGAACAGAAGAGCCCTTCACTGTCATTGTATATGTACAACAAAATTGTAGAGCCCAAATAGAGGGACAGAGTCTTAAAAGTCAGCTGAAGATATTATTTGTGTTATTATTTATAGTGATATTTTCTTTAATAAGAATACTTGAAATAAGCTGTGCAAAATATTTTTGACCTTACATTTTGTGTTGTATTGTTTTTGGATTTAAATAGAAGAAAGGCTTCATTTGGGTACATTTAGTGTGTGTGTGTGTGTGTGTGTGTGTGTGTGTGTGTGTGTGTGTGTGTGTGTGTGTCTGTCTGTCTGTCTGTCTGTCTGTCTGTCTGTCTGTCTGACTCTGTGAGGCAGCTCAGAAGTGGTTCTTTAAGCTGTCATCCAGAGGGTGTGACAGCTGATTCATCTTTGGCTGTACAGCAGCGAGGGATGGCTTATCTACCACCAAGCAGAGTGTGCTTCATCTATTTGATTGCATTTCTTATACCTGCGGTGTCTCAGAGTTAGAGCATGTTGTTGCATTGATGTGACCTTCTCCGTGTGTGTGTGTGTGTGTGTGTGTGTGTGTGTGTGTGTGTGTGTGTGTGTGTGTGTTGTGTTCATCAACCCAACGTAAATAAGACCTGTGGATTTGTAGCTCGTCTTATAAGTGTGCATGTGTACCTACGTGACAGTAATTCCTGCACTCACGTCACACTGCAGGTTGTACAGTGAATACTTAACTAGGTCCATTATTCGGCATCTGAAAAACAAAACTTCTGAAAAGCATCACAAAAGAAACAACACACCCTCTTTCTGATAAAAATCAGTGAATATGCTATCTGGTGACAGCCCAAAAACCACGACAGAGCCTGAACCAGTACAACCAGTGTACAACGAGTACACTGTACAAACACCACCAGACTTATGGTGATCTTCTAAAGCTACACCATTAGTAAAAGTCCGTATTTTCACGACCATAAGGCGCACTTAAAAGTCTTAGATTTTCTTCAAAAAGTACGGCGCGCCCTATAGCGCAGTGCGCCCTGTGTGTTGTAAGGAGGACGTAGTAGAGAACACCATGAGAACGCTAAAGGGTGAAGTGTGGGCGTTGATCGTATATACCGGACAATCGCACATACCTGTATAAAAGGTCAGGTATGTGCGTTATGTGGAACATCGTTGTTTTAACAACCCTGAAAATGGCAAAGAGACACGCTTATGAAGCACAGTTTAAACTGAAGGCCATCAGCTACGCGGAGGAACATGGAAATCGAGCAGCCGCGAGAGAATTTAAGATTAATGAATCGATGGTTCGCAAGTGGAGGAAGCTGGAAAACAAGCTCCGGCAGGTCAAGAAGACGCAGCTGAGTTTCCGCGGACATAAGGCGAGGTGGCCCGAGTTGGAGGAAAGACTCGACTTGTACGCGCTGATTCCACAGATAAGGTACGAAAATATGTCAGGCTACGTCAGTAGCAGTTGGTCTTCAGGGTTTCTACTCCACGGCCCTATTTCATACTGGTCCACATTTCCAATGCACGCTATTTTCTGCAAGTACCGCTGCTTCGCCTCTGAATGAAATCGGTCTCTATACAGTTCATTCTCTTTTGAGCTGCTTTTAAGCATCTTTCTTGTAGTCGTCGTTCCAACACAGTGTGTTTGGTTTGATTCGTAGACCCCGAAAATGGCGCTGCGCTCCCATAATGCATTGCGGCGTGACGTCAACTCCAAAGCCCTATACACACTCAACACAAGGCTCCAGCCTGTCTCTCTCAACCACCCAGGTTAGGAGGGAACTGAGGAGGATTAATGGCAAGAAGGCAGCGGGTCCAGATGGCATCAGCTCGAGGGTCGTCAGGTCCTGCGCGGTCCAACTGTGTGGGGTGATGGAGCACCTCTTCAACCTGAGCCTGAGGTTGGGAAGAGTCCCACAGCTCTGGAAAACCTCCTGTGTTGTACCAGTGCCAAAGACTTCACGCCCCAAGGACCTCAACAGCTACAGGCCGGTGGCTCTGACATCCCACCTGATGAAGACCCTGGAGTGGTTGGTCAGCTTCGGCGCCTAATAAGCTCATCACTGGACCCACTTCAGTTTGCCTACCAGCCTGGCATTGGAGCGGATGATGCCGTCATTCACCTCCTACATCGTTCCCTCGCTCACCTGGAGACCGCTGGAAGCACTGTGAGAATCATGTTCTTTGATTTCTCCAGTGCCTTCAACACCATTCTTCCCTCGGTTCTAAAGGACAAGCTGGTGAACTCTGGAGTGGACCATCACCTCACTACCTGGATCCTGGACTACCTCACCGACCGACCACAGTATGTGAGGACTCAGGGCTGTGTGTCGGACAGGGTCGTCTGCAGTACGGGGGCCCCACAGGGAACGGTTCTGGCTCCGTTCCTCTTCACCATCTACACTGCAGACTTCTCCCACAATTCCACCCAGTGCTTCCTGCAGAAGTTCTCTGATGACTCTGCAATAGTCGGCCTCATCACTGATGGGGACGACAAGGAGTACAGAGGTCTGACCCAAGACTTTGTGGACTGGTGCCAGCTGAACTACCTCCAGATCAACGCCAGTAAAACCAAGGAACTGGTGGTAGACTTCCGCAGGCACAAGCATTCTCCACTGCAACCACTGAACATCCAAGGTATGGACATTGAGGCTGTGGACAGCTACAGGTACCTTGGTGTTCATCTGAACAATAGACTGGACTGGACTCATAACTCAGACGCCCTCTACAGGAAAGGGCAGAGCAGGCTGTACCTGCTGCGGAGACTCAGGTCGTTTGGAGTGGAGGGCCCACTCCTGAAGACCTTCTATGACTCTGTTGTGGCTTCTGCTATCTTTTATGGTGTGGTCTGCTGGGGCGGCAGCATCTCTGCTGGGGACAGGAAGAGACTGAACAGGGTGATCCGAAGGGCCAGCTCTGTTCTAGGATGCCCTCTGGACTAGGGATGGGTATCGTTTAGGTTTTATCCGATACCGGTGCCAAATCGGTACTTTTGAAACGGTGCCGGTGCTTAAACGGTGCTTAAAGAATGGAGAACACAAACTTTGTCCAAAAACCTCTCATGTTCAGCTGTTTTGTTTTTTTTTTGTAAAAAGATAACAATGTTAGCCTTTTCTGCAGCTATGGGGCATATATGGTATCACTCTTGGCTGGAAGCAGTGCTTAAACAATGGAAAAAAAACACAAACTTTGTCCAAAATCCTCTCATGTTCAGCTGTTTCCCACTTTTTCTTTGGTCATTTTAGCCTTTTTGTCCAGGGTGAAGGGAGTATCTGCCATCAAACAAGAGGACAGCTGCATGTAGCTATGATGATGTTTGCTAGTTCACCTTACATGCATTAATGTAATAACGTGGTTAGCCTACTCAACGTAAATTACACACGGACAACATTAAGCGACTCACGCAGAGAAGAACGGCTGCTGCTGCATCATCATCCTCATCATTTCTGCTACACTGGCAGGGCTAGGGGCCAGGACTCTATTCTTCGGGTTTTTGGGGGATGTTGCTCCGGGTCCGATAACTGGCAACCCACCCAACGTGCACAGTGTGAGGTCTCGCAGCAAGCTATCAAATACGGCGCATTTCTCGGCTTTTAAAAAAAACGCTATGCGTCGCCAGGTGTTTCATCAGATTCGAGGTGTTACCTCCTTTGACAGTATCACAGTATCAGCTTAAAGCACTTGTTGCTGCTGAGTTTGCATCTTTTACTGTGAAGTACAGCCAGACTTTGACCGCTTCGCCTTGGACATTTTTAATCTGTAGCTCTGCTCTAACTGAACGTACGTACCTGGCCCCGCCTACTATCCTGGGAAACGTAAAATGATTGGCTAGAAGTGTATCACAGCTCAGGAAAAAAAAAGCACCGAAATAAAGCACCGAAATGTGCGCTGCTTTTCGGTCTGGTTACTACCGTTTATGTCAGAACCGGACACCGGTACCCATCCCTACTCTGGACCCAGTGGAGGTGGTGAGTGACAGGAGAATGGCGGCTAAGCTGTCATCCCTGTTGGACAACATCTCCCACCCCATGCAGCAGACTGTGACAGCACTGAGCAGCTCCTTCAGTGGGAGACTGCGGCACCCACGGTGTGGGACGGAGAGATTTCGCAGGTCTTTCCTCCCCACTGCTGTCAGACTCCATAATAAAGACTTTAACTGATCAAGCACACACATCCATACATATGCAATAATACTAAGTGCAATAATCTTTTCTGTCATCGTTGTATTTTTACTCAGTTGTATATAGTATTTGTATTTGTATCCTATTTTTATCTTATTGTATATTTATTTTATTTTATTCTACTGTATATAGTATTTTATTTTATTCTATTCTGTACAGTTGTGTACTGTATTTATTCTTATTGTATTCTAATTTTTGCCTCATAACTTTTGCACTGTCCACTTCCTGCTGTGACAAAACAAATTTCCCACGTGTGGGACTAATAAAGGTTATCTTATCTTATCTTATCTTATCTTATCTTATCTTATTATTGTCACTGCTACATTTCTGTAATGAACCAGAAATTATTTCCACTACTAATTAATTACCGTTGAGCTCAAAGGTTATATTAATAAATGGTTAACGAATGTGTATTTATGACGACGATTTGTGAGACTGGTAAACTTACCTTTGTTCATATGATGGTCTTTCGTTCTACACGGTGCATTTCAAGGTCCTGCACCCATCCGTCGGTAAACTGTACCTGGGCTTGTTGCAGTGACCTGAAGTTACTAAACTTCATGAGTGTATGCACTCACTCCAAGAACCGTATAATTATAAATTTTAAATGTAAGCGTGGTGAAAGTTGGGCAGCACGCTAAGGTCTTTTGTCCACTCTGTGTGCTCGTAAGGGTCTGACCCTTTCACTCCTTTGATTTTTTCCTCGTATCTTTTCTGTCTTTTCATCGAGTCTGTCTTTGTACGGACCGGCATTGTTCTCCTTTTGTTTTGTACATTCCTTTTTTGTGCGGCAAAGAAAAAACAAGAAGGTATTGGAACCGGAGAATGAACGTTTTGCGGTACTGCAAATGCTTGCATTTGATGCGGTACTTGGATTGTTTTGCCAAGAGTTCCCGGCATGCAATGCGTGAAAATCACGTGATTGCTAAACAAGGGGGCGGGTGCATCCGGCCTCCTCGGCTGTAATTGGTCCAGCCCAGAGTCGATCATGACCAATTGGTCAATCCAACACCTTTCATTATATATACCCTTCCTAAAAAAAAAAAAAAATCCATCGGCCTATAAAAACAAAAATTGCCAGCGACCCACCGGGTATGCCCGATGGCCAGTCCAGCTATGCTTGGCTGCCATGCTAATGGACAGAAACTGCCGCCTATGGTGATTTTTAAGCGAAAGACTTTGCCTAAAGAGAAGTTTCCAGCAGGAATCATCATTAAGGCAAATGAAAAGGGCTGGATGGATGAGGAAACGATGAAAGACTGGCTGAGGGAGGTGTATGTAAGGAGACCAGGTGGTTTTTTTCACGCATCACCATTGCTCTTAATCTGTGACTCTATGCGTGCCCATCTCACAGCCGATGTGAAAAAACTAGTGAAACAAATGAACTGTGAGCTTGCTGTCATTCCGGGAGGCCTGACAAAGGAACTCCAACCGCTGGACATCGGTGTGAACCGCCCGTTCAAAGTAAGGCTGCGAGCGGCCTGGGAGCGATGGATGACCGATGGAGACCACAGTTTCACCAAGAGTGGAAGGCAGCGCCGGGCGAGTTACGCCACAATTTGCCAATGGATTGTAGATGCTTGGGCTAACATGTCTGCTGGCACTGTTGTTCGAGCTTTCGCAAAAGCCGGCATCATTTCCGAGGAGCCGCACGGCACGGAAAGTGACTCTGACAGTGAAGAAAGTGAACTTGGCATGTTTGATGGAGATTTAGCGCAGCTGTTCAATTCAGACACAGAGGATGAGGACTTCGATGGGTTTGATTGATGATAAAAATGTGAGTACCAAACTTTGTTTTGCTTCTGCTTTATTTTTAAATACGCACACTTGTATGCTTGTGTGTTGTTGATGATGACGATTACCGGTAATAGAAATGTGAGTAAGGTACCGAACTCAGGTTTGCTCCCGCTTTATTTTTAAATACGCATACGGTACTTGTATGCACCCTATGATCCAGTGCGCCTTATGTGTGTGTTAAATACAGTAATGGCACACATAACTGAGACTGCGCCTTTTAGTACAGTGCGTCTTATGGTCGTGAAAATACGGTACTTTAGCCAACTTTAGCCAACCCCCTTCTACCAGAAACACTTAGCTGATGTGTGTGTGTGGTTTTGATATTTCCAGAGAAATTATATTGTTGTATCAGCCTTTATAGCCATGTTTCCATCCATTAGCCATGGATGGAAACCAGACAAAATACTTACGGAAAGCTTACAGACAACTTAAAACTCAAGCTATTTAACTTCAAATCTATTCCCATCCATCCATCCATCTTCATCCGCTTTATCCAGGGCCGGGTCGCGGGGGCAGCAGCCTAAGCAGAGAAGCCCAGACCTCCCTCTCCCCAGCCACCTCCTCCAGCTTATCGGGGGGAACACCAAGGCGTTCCTAGGCCAGCTGAGAGATATAATCTCTCCAGCGTGTCCTGGGTCTGCCCCGGGGCCTCCTCCAGGTGGGACATGCCCAGAACACCTCACCCAGGAGGCATCCTTGTCAGATGCCCGAACCACCTCAGCTGGCTCCTTTCGATGTGGAGCAGCAGCTGCTCTACTCTGACCCCTCCCGGATGGCCGAACTTCTCACCCTATCTCTAAGGGAGAGGCCAGCCACCCTTCGGAGGAAGCTCATTTCTGCCGCTTGTATCCGCGATCTCGTTCTTTCGGTCACTACCCACAGCTCGTGGCCATAGGTGAGGGTAGGGACGTAGCTCGACCGGTAAATTGAGAGCTTCGCTTTTACACTCAGCTCCCTCTTCACCACGACGGACCGGTGCAGCGTCCGCATCACTGCAGCCGCAGCACCAATCCGTCTGTCGATCTCCGGCTCCCTTCTCCAATCACTCGCGAACAAGACCCCGAGATACTTGAACTCCTCCACTTGGGGCAGGAACTCGTCCCCAACCCGGAGTGGGCACTCCACCCTTTTCCGGCTGAGAACCATGGCCTCAGATTTGGAGGTGCTGATCCTCATTCCCGCTGCTTCACAATCGGCTGCGAACCATTCCAGTGCGAGCTGGAGGCCTTAACCCGATGAAGCCAACAGAACCACATCATCCGCGAAAAGCAGAGATGAGATTCTGAGGCCGCTGAAGTGAAAGCCCTCCGCCACTTGGCTGCGCCTAGAAATCCTGTCCATAAAAATTATGAACAGAATCGGTGACAAAGGGCAGCCCTGGCGGAGCCCATCACCCACTGGGAACGAGTCTGACTTATTGCCGGCAATGTGAACCAAGCTACTGCAACGGTTGTATAGGGATCGAATGGCCCGTAGCAATGGGCCAGACACCCCATACTCCCGCAGCACCTCCCACAGGACACCCCGAGGCACACGGTCGAATACCTTCTCAAAGTCCACAAAACACATGTAGACTGGTTAGGCAAACTCCCATGCGCCCTCAAGTATCCTTGAGAGGACGAACTCTCCTTTCCAGCACCCTGGCATAGACTTTCCCAGGGAGGCTGAGGAGTGTGATCCCCCTGTAGTTGAAACACACCCTCCGGTCTCCCTTCTTAAAGATGGGGACCACCACCCCGGTCTGCCAGTCCAGGGGTACTGCCCCTGATCTCCACGCAACATTTTAGAGGCGTGTCAACCAGGACAGCCCTACGTCCAGAGCCTTCAGGAACCTCGCCCCCGGAAATTGGCGGGTCTCTCCCCTCATCCCCAGACTCTGCTTCCTCCTCGGAAGACGTGTCAGTGGGATTAAGGAGGTCCTCAAAGTATTCCTTCCACCGCCTGACAATTTTCTCAGTCGAAGTCAGCAGCGCTCCGCCAGCACTATACACAGTGCAGGTAAAGCACTGCTTTCCCCTTCTGAGTTGCTGACGGTTTGCCAGAATCTCTTCGAGGCAGTCCGAAAGTCTTTTTCCATGGCCTCTCCGAACTCCTCCCACACCCGAGTTTTTGCTTCAGCCACTGCCCGAGCCACATTCCGCTTGGCCTGTTGATACCTGTCAGCTGCCTCCGGAGTCCCACAGGCTAACCAAGCACGATAGGACTCCTTCTTCAGCCTGGTGGCTCCCTTCACCTCTGGTGTCCACCATTTGGTTCGGGGATTACCACCACGGCAGGCACCAACCACCTTGTGGCCGCAGCTCAATGCAGCAGCTTCGGCAATGGAGACGCTGAACATGGTCCATTCGGACTCAATGTCCCCAGTCTTCCTCGGAATGCTGTTGAAGCTCTGCCGGAGGTGTGCGTTGAAGATCTCGCGGACTGGGGCCTCTGCTAGACGTTCCCAGCACACCCTCACTACGCGTTTAGGTGCATCGGGTCTGTCCAGCGTCCTCCCCCGCCACCTGATCCAACTCACCACCAGGTGGTGATCAGTTTACAGCTCAGCCCCTCTCTTTACCCGAGTGTCCAGAACATATGGACGCAGGTCTGGTGATACGATTACAAAATCGATCATCGACCTGCGTCCTAGAGCGTCCTGGTGCCACGTGCACTTATGGACACTCTTATGTTCGAACAAGGTGTTCGTTATGGCCAAATTGTGATTTGCACAGAAGTCCAATAACAAAACACCCACCCTGTCGTTACCCACGTGAGCATTGAAGTCTCCCAGCAGGACAACAGACTTCCTTCCACCTTCCAGCACCCCCCCGGCTGAACTGCCACTCAGCGCATAAGCACAGATGACAGTCAGGACCCGTTCCCCGACCCTAAGGTGCAGGGAACAAACCCTCTCATCCACCAGGAAAAACCCCAACGTACCAGCAGCAAGCCGAGGGAATATTAGAATACCCACCCCAGTCCGCCGCCTCTCACCAGGGGCAACTCCAGACTGAGACAGAGTCCAGCCCCTCTCCAGGAGACTGGTTCCAGAGCCCAAGCCATGCGTAGAGGCGAGCCCGACTATATCTAGCCGGTACCTCTCAACCTCACGCACTAACTCGGGCTCCATTCCATGTCCCTATTGCCAGTCTTGGCAGCCGGGGATCGGTCCGCCAGGGCCTCCGCTCCTGGCCACCGCCCGGCACACAATGCACCCGACCCCTATGGCGCCTCCTGTGGGTGGTGGGCCTGCGGGAGAATGGGCCCATGTCTCCTCTGGCACCCTCCCCGGGCCTGGCTCCGGGGCGGGGCCCCGGTAACCCTATCCCGGGCAGGGTAAACTGTTCCCTCGATGTTTTCTTCATAAGGGTCTTCTGAATCGCTCTTTGTCTGGTCCCTCACCCAGGACCAATTTGCCATGGGAGACCCTACCAGGGGGCAAAAGCCCCCAGACAACATAGCCCCTGGGATCCCTGGTATAAACAAAAACCCCTCCACCACGATAAGGTAGCGATTCACGGAGAGGCAAATCTATCGTCTGATCTCGGAAGCTAAGCAAATCTATTCCCCTTTTGTTTAAATAACTCTCCTTGGATTGTCTACATCATGCACAAAACGCTGCCGCTGCGGGCCTGAAGTCCTGCACGTCTGTGCTAATCATAGAAGAAACATGAGGCTTGTTTTAAAATACTCGCTGTTTAAATTAAGTACCTTTTTAGATTTGACATTACTGTCCCGTAGCTTTTACTTGCAATTTTTATGGTTCTTAAAATTGGGAGCAAAGACTTCCTTGCCTTTGAATCTGCATGTGTCTTTGTATTTTTGTGTGTGAGAGTGCTGATTAAACTGACCTGTAATGGCTTCTGCAGTAAATGGCCAGGCAGTAAACGAGAATACAATTATCTCTGTAGCACCGTGATTTCCTGAATGTGGTTCACGGACACACAGAATCCGCAGGAAGCACTACACACTGCGTATATTGAGGTCTGGATGTAGTTATTACTCTCTAGGCCTTTCAGTCACTAATTACTGTGTTGTTTAATAAGGCCCAGCCAGACTGTGTGTTTCAAGGTGTGTCTGAGACTAACAGCGTGAGCAGGTCATTTCATGGAAAACGTGAAAGTATTTAATTTTAATGGGTCTTCATGTCAGGCACTGGCTGTGAAGAAATTATACAAGACCTGAAAGAAAATGACATTAGTAAGACACACTGGGCAAAGGGAGATGAAAACAGGAGCGGACAGGAGAACAGAAAATGGGCCAGAAGCGCCGTGACTGCCAGTCTGAATTAATAAAGACACCACAAGAAGGAAGCTTACAACAAATACGGAAAAGTGCCCACGGTGCACAATGCTTTACCGTGGGTACTGAACACCCACAGTGCAATATTGTGTGTGCATCACACATTTCTTAATAGGGGGAACTGCCACGAGGAGGAAACTGTTTGTGAAAGCAAACAGTTCTCTATACGTGCGTCTGTAGCACTTAGCATGGCCGGAAGGTCATTTTGTCAGACAGCAATGACATTCTGAGAAGTGTTCTTTCTCAACGTGTCAACACTCCAGTCACCCCGACCACAACATATATCTGTCTGCTCTGCACTTTTCTGTAACTTCTGAGATCAAAGTGACAAGATGTCTAATACTGGCACATGTCGAGCTTCTGTTTGAGAGAAGCCCACCTCACGCCGATGGAAAGAGTCTGATCTCACCACGAATGCTTTCTTGTTTCACTCTTGGTCTTCAGTTGAAGGTTTTAATCCTGACGTGGTTCTTTAAGGGTTTGTGATGACATCTGAATTTATGGGATTATAAAACCAGCTCAGAATTTTTTGTGTGAGTGTGTGCATGTCATCAAGCTAAAAAAAACCCTGTTAGTTCCTGTATTTCAACTTTCACAAGAGGTTGAGGGATAATTTTGTGAGACTGAACTGTAAACATGAAAACCTTCCCTTTACTGTTAACTTTGAGCTTTTATCTCTAAAACTGTTCATATTTCCATTTGAACCCAAATTCCACAAAAACCAGTAATAAAAAGGCTTTTTAACAGACACTTTCCAAAACTAAAGTTACCTTCATTCTGGTTGGGTTTCACTCTGGAAGAGGTCACAAAATTAAGAGTGAACTTGACAATGAAAACCATTGAAATACATTGAGGTATGGCTTTAGCTGTTTGGGTCCCTCTTTCACTGATAATGATATGGGAATAAATAAGTGAGAAGGTTACAAAAAAATACTTATCAGGGGAATTTATAGTTAATAATAAATGTTAGGTGGACCTTTCATAGCCAGAGTGCGTGTTTATCTCAAAGGTGTATTACTGGCCATAAACGACCTTGGTTTTAAAAGCTTTGCGCTGCTTGTCGCACAGGTTTTATGAAGTCTTTGCACACTCTGTAGGAGAGAATTAAATGCTTCTAAAAAGGTGTAAATGAATGCCTTTGATAAAGCGTTTCTTTTTCCAGGGCTCACAAAATCGCTAGCCCGACGTCCCGGGGCTAGCGATTTTTCTGTTCGGGCTACCAAAATCCATCTCAGCCCTGCCCGTCAGGCTGTCATAGGAAGAAAGAATATGTCAATGCTTTTGCATTCTTTGGCAAACGTAGCTGTCAGTATGTGACATATTGAAATCGCGTTTGAATTTCCGCTTGTTTTTTGCTTCACTTTCACTTTGCGATGGCGCAAACTGTGAATAGAGAGCGGCAGCTACTGATTGGTGAGTGACAGATTAGTTGCGCACCAGTTCCTCTGACATCGTCTTATCACTCATTAGCTTACTATTCAAACGTGACAAGTGAAATCTCCCGCAGCAAGCTTAAACCTGTGATGCAGGTTGATTGCGCAGAGAATCGCTGATCATTATGCAAGTGCCTGTGTAAAAGCAGATGGATTTATGCAGGTATTTTAGTTCTGCAGAGCCAAATAAGACAGGTCAGGGTGAAGAAGGGACCACCAAAGAAAAGCCGATCACAAAACGGAAAAGATATGACAAATCAGGCTATGAGGCAAAAACAAAAGCGCAGCTTTTTTTGGTTTCATGGACAAAAGAATTTCTGTGGCTGGAATATGACGAGCTAAATAACATCATGTTCTGCCGGGTGTGTCTTGTTTCCCTCGATTTCTGAGTCGACAAGCACCTTTGTTACTGGGACCAGTAATTTTAAGAAAGACCCCATTAGAACCCATGAGAAATGCAAGAAATGCATTATTGCTCAGTCTGCAGTATCTTTCCCAGAACAAACGCCAATTGCAAAAAAACTACTAAAAATAAACCAAGCACAGCAAGAAGTCCAGAAGAAACGCAGAAGAAAAAGCTGTTTAGAACAGCGCGATGCTGCAAAGAGTGAACTACCTTTGGCACAATGTAGCAGCCTTTGCAAACAAAGCAAATGATCTTGGTTCCACTTACCTCTTACCCGTGACTTCAGTGGAAATGTCAGATTCAGGATCTGACACAGACTGATCCATGTTCTACACAGTTCTTACAAGTTCATAGAAATTTCTGTTCAATTAGAACCAAATATTTGAGTTGATGATTGTATTCTTTTACAGTTGTTGTAATTTGTGTTTTAACAATTTTTTAAGTCAATCAAAAAATTGTCCTTTATTTTTTTTCAGGCTACTTAAATTTATTTTGGGCTACCAAAAACTGAAGAGTGTCTGCCCGAAGGGCTACCAGAGATTTTGAAATTTTGCGAGCCCTGAAATTTTCTAATCTTTTTGTAACACGCTTCCTCTTGAGGCACCATAGACACTGATTTATTTGGCACGTCTATGAACTGAGTCACCCTTATTTTACCTCAAACCTGCATTTTGTGTCTCGCTGTCAGTCTGAAAGCTGCTGAAGTTGACAGCTGGATTTTTTTAAACCGCTATGTCAGGCTTCTACTTTCTTTACACAGCGATCAGTTCTTCATCAGCTCTCTCTTCAGATTGTCTTTCTTACGCCTTCCACCCAACCCCACCCTCCTCTTTCTTCACGGCGGGGGGTTGTTGCATGTCACACTCTCCACCTATATTGTGCTATAGCCACCAGCAGCAGGGGCGGCAGATGAGTATGGCCATTGGCTTCTTCCCCTCTCACCGGCCCTCCCCTTACCCGACACAATGGGTTCGCTTGTCCATGCAACACGCACAGGCATATGCAGAAACACATTCACACACACAGAGGGGGCTTTACTCTGGGGCTGAGTATCGCTTCCCCACCATATGCTCCGTCTCCGCTGGAATGTTATTATCCTCATTTGCTGTAGAGAGAGTGGAGCATGAGGTAAAAGAAGAAGGAAAGCGTGACTAGGTTAGGCTAAAGGGCGACTGGGTGTTGAAACGTATCTGTGTGAGGGAGAGAGAGCGAGAGAGAGAGAGACCGTGAAAAGGAAGGGAGGATGCAACCGATGCAGTGAGGCAGCAGTTTAACACCAGCCTCAACCTGCTACTGTGAGCGACAGAGCACAGGGAGAGGCACAAGGCACCTTTTTATTCTCACTGGACACAGCCTCCTCTAAGGTCAGTGTTTCTCTCTCTCTTTCTGTCTCTTTTATTTTTACCCTGGTTTACCAAGCAGCACCTGCACCCCGCATCCGTCGAGCTCACACTGTAGCCATAGGGCGGTAGGTTCACAGAGCTGACAGACAAAGTGTGTGTGGTTCATAACCACAGAGAGTATGAAATGCTGTTCTCTATTCTGCACACTTACACATTAAACGCCTGCTGAGGGTGATGGTTAACAATGGGAGGAGCACACATCACAAAAGACAAACCTGAGCTCTCACCACAGGATGCTGCTCTGGTGGGTGCTGTAGCTCAGTGTGTGTGTGTGTGTGTGTGCTATGACCTGTGTTAGCTGGAGAGGACTATTAATTTTCTTTAAGGCAGTGCCAACTGAGCCTCTTTAGACGTGCACACATATAAAGACTGTTAAAGTCTGTAAACGCTGCTTCCCATTTGAGCTGTGGGAAAATAGGTGAGGCAGTGTGTGTGTGGATTTTGTGTCACCTCGTACAAACACAGCTCTGATTTATAGTCGTCCTGTCTTGTCAGCTGTACTCTGATCCTATAAAAGTTTATGTAGTCTGAACTGCATGTAGTTCACTCTAAACTTCCTGAAAACAGCAAAGTCACAATAGCTTTTTAACCAATAAAACTGTTGGACTAAGGATGACACTCATGCTTTGACCTGAGTCGCCTCTCTTCATTCGTGTGCTGGGTGCTATCAGCGTTACTCTTTAGCTAACTGTCTTTACAGTTAAAACTATTAAAGTCGGCTACACCAAGCTACACTCTGAGCATGGCTGCCATTCCAGCCGAGAAGAGGCAGGGGGGTTGTCAAATCCTGTGCATTGATTGGTCTCTATACTAGCCGGGCTCTTCAGTGTGTCTGTGTGGTCCCAGTAAGAGGGATCCTCCAAGATCAACGAGTAAATCCAGGAGTTCATTTCATTCGTAACTCTTCTCCCTCTACTTGCATGTTATCTAAAATAGTAGACGCATTAAAACCGAGTTAGATCTTAACTCATCAAAAGAAGAGAAGAGATATGTAATGTGACCAAAAATAGCACCAAACTGAAGAGAGCATTTTTGTTTTTGTTTTTTTAAGAGAAGTAAAAAAGAGGAAGGAGAATAACGAGCCGCGTCACAGTGAATAAAATGTGCATAACTCTACAAATATGGCTTACTTTGATCACGTTTGCGTGATCAAAGCTTGTTCTGGTCTCAAACTAAATGTGCTGTGTCACTGTCCTTGGGACGCAGTGCTACCTCTGCTGTAATAAAGCTGGTTGCCTTGTCATTTTATCCTCTTTTTGTGGAGCAGTTTGTCCTTCTGTTAAGACTCTTATGACACAAACCACAAACGCTGATGCTGTTTGACACTTTATTACAAAGCGTCAGGTTAGGTGTTGTGCGCTTGTGAATGCAGACGAGCAGAAAAGCAGGTGACCAAGCTCATTTGATCTGTGGGTTTAAAAATGGAGTGTGCAGAATGAGGAAGAAAGAGGAGGACAGAAAATTAGTAGCATAGTCAGCTTGGTTATAGAGGAAGTTAGTCACGTTAAATCTTATCCATTGCTTTCTATCTTTCTCTTTCTGCCTCGTTACAGCACCAGCCTTGGCTCTGGGCTCGGCTGCAGGCTTGCTTTCAGGATTGCAGGGGTTTTCTGTGCATTCCAAGTCTGTGCTGGGAATATGGGCTCTGCTGCCAGTCAGAATGGCTCATTCATGCTGAGCACAATGATCCCGTTTGAGGCACAAGTCCTTACCCACGCTGTTTGATTGGCATTATATTCAGCATCTATTTACTTCATCCATTATGCATTGAGTCAGATCTGTTTGGCATTAATGATTCTCTCTTGTTTACTCTCTACTTGATGCATAAGAATAAAAAAAACTGAGACAAACAAAGATATTTAACGAATGAAGAAATTGTTTGGAGTATAGAACAGAAATGTGCAGATCTATAGAGCTGGGCACATTTGCTCCCAAAATATTGGCTAACAAAGAACAAGAAGAAAACTGCTGATGTTAGCTTGTCCCACACTTCATAGTAGATTCTAGTAGTAGTTGGTCACATTGTAACCTCACGACTTTATTTCCAGATTAAAATGAATCACATCTATTGCATTACTGTGAGAAGCTCTGAACTGTTGCTGGCACGACCTTCCAGAAATGCCGTGTGCTGTCGCTCACCTTCTGTACACGGCATCCGTACAGTCTGTCGCTTCCGGCTGCTCGGTGCGTAAGAACAACAGGCACATTTCACTGATTTAATCGTCGTGAACTGAAGCCAGCATCAGAAGAGCAATAACAACTTAGTCGTTAGCGGCAGTTTGTGGGAATTTCTCATGTGGTTATTTTTGGATCTGGAGCTACAATTAGGTTCAGGAAGTCGTGAGATTTTTGCCAAAGTGTTGTAAATATAAATGGTTATTAATAGCAATCTTTTTTATAAAGGAGCGATTTGCAAGGAATTTAAACAGAGCTGCTTTAGTTGAAGAACTAGTTAAAGGACTCTGTGGCACAAACACTGAACTCACGCAAATAGTGTACGCACTATTGTATAGACATTTTTGCCTTTTTATACCCAGGCTGATATGCTGCACAGAGGTTTCCTCTTTCACAAATCTCCAGTTAATCTGTTGGACCCTTGAGATCCAGTTGATTTAGGCTCATCATGAAGAGCTTGTCGTAAATAAGCATTGTTGTTCATTTATGAACATACAGGTCTCCCAGGACTCGGTCAGGCATGGTAATCAGGCAGACATGCTATTGATTGGCACATTTGGGAGCTTCTGCCACACCAGCTGTGATCTTTCTGGGGGTTTTTAAGGTAGACCTGCAGGTCATGTGGATGAAGGAGGAGATGACAAGAAAAATGAGATGACTGTGATGAGCAAGATGCTGTGAAAAAAGGCACACAGAGGAAAAGACTGTGGCATGTTGATGTTATCACAGACTGCAACAGTCAAGCTCTGCCTTAGGTCTCAGTGATTGTAGCGTACACTGCTGTTTGGATCTCAGCTATGTGCTCTCATAGCCCTCTGATACTAACTTTATTTTTCTTAGTATCCCTGGTTGTGGTAGAGCTACAGTATTTGGATCAGTTGTGGAACTTAGCGTCTGCCATCTGGCATGACAAACATGTTTAAATGGTCTGTTATAGTCATTCTTCTCTAGAGAATGATTATCCCTGCAACAGCAAACAGGAAGCCTATAGTTTCCATCTCTTCCTGTCTCTATGGGGCGGGGGGAAGGGTCCGTAGTGTTGTTCAGCTCGAGGATTGTAGCACATCCAGTCACCCAGTTGGCCTGCCCTCATTAGACATGGGTCAGAGAGCATGTTCAGATCATGCTTATCTTCACATGCTGGAGCTTTGTAGGGTGCCTGGTGGTAAACAAAGAGGCACAGTGATGTGCAGATTTTATGAGGCAAGAAGTGTGGCATTTTGTAGCTGAAAACAAAGACTGTCACAGGTCTGTGATCTCAGCAAAAACAGCACAGGATACTGCTCACCATATAAAACAATCTGCATAGATAGCATCTACCAGCCGAAGAGTCTGCGCTGAAAGAGAAGCTAAAAACAAGAGGGAATCCCAGCTTACAATCCCAGTATTGCAAATAGGTAACTGCTAAAGCAGTGAATGACGAAGATGAAACCAAGCCTGAACATGGATGATGCATTCTGCAGCTACTTTGCAGCTACTTTGTGTCAGGGGTAAATGAAAGCTCAACAAACTGGCATTAAATTCAGGTACCAGAAAAACCAGCTTATTCTTTTAAGTGTTATATGGACAACGAACTACGTCAATTTCCCACGTTTGCTCCGTGAGCTGGAGACGCAGGGTCTCATCTGGTTGTCTTGAATACACAAAACGCTTACAAGGCCTTTT
Source organism: Copadichromis virginalis (assembly GCF_057382275.1). Classification (NCBI taxonomy): domain Eukaryota; kingdom Metazoa; phylum Chordata; class Actinopteri; order Cichliformes; family Cichlidae; genus Copadichromis; species Copadichromis virginalis. The sequence continues at coordinate 3,560,860 of NC_140624.1, read as the reverse complement.
AATTTTCACTCTATTATGCCTGCGACAGAAAGCCATCACTCTCTGGTAATTGTCCATAATGGAAGAACGAGATTGAACAGAGGCAGACGCACCTGGTCTCTTTCAGTAGCCTCTGAGTCAAGCAAGAAAAGCTCGCACACATTTTATCACCACCGTGAACATACGATTAAAGGGGTGTGACTTGGCATGCTAATACATTCACGCTTTTCCATTATTTATGAGTTACATCTGAATAGCAGTTATCTCAATCTAGGGCAGCCTTGCATATTAAACTTAGCTTACTTTGCTTTCTTTGTGTCTTTTTGGTGGATTTTCTTTTGAATAATAATCTCTTTATCTCACCATTATAGAATTACATCAGCAGCATCCTCTCTTTACACTTATTTATATCAGGACTGAGACTAGGTTAAGGTTCAGCTCCGTGCAGTCAGTTTAAGGTGAATAACATTTTAGAGAAATTAGCAGGGTGGATCAAATGTTCATTATGATGTAAAATGGGTTAAATAATGGGTTTTAAAACAATTTTGCATGACCACAGATGACTAAATGTGAACTGTTACAGTTGGTTAATTTTTATCTCTCACTTCTCCATATCATAGTCACTCCTTTTTCCACCTTTCTTCACCAGTGATTTATTGCATTTCTTTAACTCCTCCTTTGCTTTTTCCTGCCTTCTCACTTTCTCCTCCCTCCTCGCCAGCTCTCAAAGCATTCTAAGGGAGTCATGAAAGTGACCGTGAATAAATATCTTGTAGGGCGACCTGTCCCTCCTCCCTTCCTGCAATTGTCTGCTTCACCAGGTGACTCTAGTTTCCAGGGAACCGGTTTGTGCAGTGATACAGAGACTCCAAAGCTCTCACGGGTACACACACACGAGCTTACCAGCCAAGAAGGAAACGTGTGTGTGAAGAACGGACTGTAATTTCTCATAAATATGGATACTCCTGAATGGAAAAGACACTATAGGATTGATAACCATTCTGTGTTTACCCGGCTGGGGAAAACACAACTCTTTTTGGGAGGAGTGTTGGCAGGTAGTGTAAAAAATTTACTTTTTGTTTTTTTGTCATATTTTCAGACACGCAAAATAAATAAAGGGTCTAAAAATGAAAAAGTGTTGTTGAACTACGGATTAAAAAAAGCTCTAGAGGAAGCGCTGCCTTTACCACAGAAACCCAAACACACAGGTGACTGTTAGATAAGCGAGTGTGAGAACAGTCACCTAAGAAACATTTTAGACACACAGCCTGCCTGTCAAGGGAAATTATGCAAGAACTTTTTCAATGACCTTTCAGAGCTTTCGTGTGAATGGTGAAGCAGTGGCATTTATTTCTTGCTCATAATCTTACCTGGTGCTGCAGAGCTTTAAATGTTTGTTGTGCTGTAATCGGAGAGGTGTAGCACACAAGAATGAACTTGTGGCAGATTTTTTCAGCTACACCATATTTGTCAGCAGCATCAGTTAACTTTGCTGTTCTTGCAATAATGTTTAAAGATGGAGAAAGATAGAATACCCTCATTTTTAGTTAAGCATTTTTTAAACCATCTATAGTTTATAACACATGTCCTTATGTGAATTATACAACTGCAACCTACAGTGTTGAAGGCTGGCGAAAACACAGGTGGTGACTGTGTTTTCAGTTTGACTGCTGGTCAGACTTGGGTTGGAGCTCATTTGGTGTTTTCAGTCACAGACGTCTATCAGAGTTCTTGTGCTGCTCTACAGCAAGTAAACGTAAGCACCACAAACCAAAGGACTGACCTGATAAAAGATTTGTTTGCACCACTTTTTGATCGTTAGATACGACATGTCGCATACGCAGATGCACATTTCTGAAGTTCAGATAAATGCCACGACTCACTGACCATTCACTCTGAGCAAAGGTTACTGTAGCTGTCAAGGACGAGGTGCCAATATGGTAGCATTAAAGTTTGGTAGCGCAGAGAGCTGCTTAGAACATAACCCTTTAAATTTTCTTTTTATTTACTTCGACTGCCAAGAGAACAATTTGTAGCAGTTTGCCACCTATGTTGTTGAACATCAAAGGCACAACTGTGATTCCATGTAACTGTAAAACAATCAAAATGTGTCAGTAGCAGTATTTACTCCCTCACACCTGTGTAGTTTATGTTTAACTAGCAGCTTTCTTCCAAGAACCACAGACGAGGTCTGCTCAGCGTTCTCACTTCCTCAATCAGTAATTTTAATAAATGCCTGAGTTCCTGTTATTGTAAATCTGATTCCTTCTCACTGGCCAATTCTCTTTCTCAGCTCCTCTCAGTAAACTTGTCGTTATCGCTGCCGTAACAGGAGACTATAAATATGACTTCTGGTTTCATTGTCACTATTGAGACTTTATGGCGACTCTCATCCCACATCACTTCCCAGATCCTACCTGGCCGGTGACCAGTGTTCACTTTGTGTGTGGATTGTGCTGTCTCCGGGTCTCTGAGGTTATCAGTTGTGTTATGCTCGGACTTCTAACAAAAAGATCATCACATAAAAACAAAAACAACAGGATGTTAATGAACAGGGAGGGGAAGCTTTAGTGTCAGGCCAGTTGCATGATGAGTACGTCAGTAGAAGGGCTGGTACACTTTCCTCCATCAGTCATCAGCCACATCTCAGAAAGCTATTTCTCTGACCTTTGTGGCTGCGTGTAGTCGCCAAAGTGTGAAGCATTTTCTCTGTTGAGTTTATTCTCAGTATTGACATCAGAACACATCCCCCCACTTAAGGAAACAATGGGCACGCAGTGACTCTGGTCACACGGCTAAGAGCTGGCCGGAGGAGAGGCCTCCATAGGCCGACTCTGTAGAGAAGATGTGTACATAATGCTTTTCATAAGCTGCTTACATTTGTTATATTTTCAGTAGGGAACTCGACTGGGGTTTAACTTGTATACTGTTAAGTAAGTTGTGTGTGTGTGTGTGTGTGTGTGTGTGTGTGTGTGTGTGTGTGTGTGTGTGTGTGTCTTTGAACAGCAGGCAGGCCTGTCATGAGGAGTCCAGATGGTGGGTGGAGAAAGCCCTCCTTTAATCCATGCGCCAGGATATTATACCCCCCTTCACTCTCTCTCCCTCACACATACACACACACACACACACACACACACCGTCATCTGTATTTCCACCGTTTGCACGACCCCCCACTCTACTATTGGTTTACGTACCATTATCCACGCTCCATTATGTCAGCTCGGTCCACTCGCTGCTGTGTTGTATATCCTGACTGACGCAGCACTAAATGCTTGTACAGAATTGAGTTTGAGAAACGATAAGCGAGGCATGAACGTTGTAATACAATTCAATTCACTTGAGTAAGAGGACTCATTATGTTACCCTGTCATGTATTTTGGAGGGATATGATTTCTTTTATTTTTTTAATCTGTGTAGTTTCCTGACAGGCTGAAAACATTGCAGGATGATGTCAACACCGTTTTTTTCAACTGAAATGAAATAGAAGATGATTTACCACAAAACTATAACCTGTTCATAAGTGTAGATTGCATTCTTTGCCTTCTTTTGTCTTCTTAGTCTCGCAGGTCAGAAGTGACCACAATTGAAAAGGGTTGAGTGCTAAGCCTTACTTAGCAAGATGCATCCATTAACAATATGATTGCAGCTGATAATGAATTAATTAAATGCACAACAAGTCATATTATAATGACAGTTGCTTTAAAAATTCTCCGATTTATTATCTTGCCCACAAACATTGGTGAGATAATCATTTTAAACAGGCAAGTTTTATAAATACTATATTAACACCCATACTGCTCAATAAAGGGATAACTTTTCCCCAGGTTGTTATTATGTTAGTGCTTCTGTAGCTTTATTTTAACAGTGGTGTCATTCAAGGAAATGCAGTTTTCGCCACAACCTCTGAGCAAACATGCAGTTCTTTTAATTCCCAAATGTTTAAAATCATTATCAGTTTGTTGCATGCTGATGGTACGTGACTTGTTTTCAATCAGTCAAATTGTTCCGCTGTAGTGCCGTTTACAAAATACACACTGATGCTTTCTTTTTAGTATTTCTCAAAAACATTTCTCGAAAGAATGCGGAACAACAAACCCGACTGATTGGCTTCGTTTCTGTGTGGTTAATGTTGACACATAGGTGAAGCTGGAGGTGGCTGGAGGGTTGAATATTGTACGATTTTCATTGAGAGTTACCTGGATAGGCAAGATTAGGAACGAGTCGATCGGGAGGAAAACCCAGGTTGGACAAAGTTAGGGAGGCGGGGCTTAGCTGGTCTGGATGTGCAGAGGAGGCTAGTGGATATGTTTGGCAGTGGATTTTGAACATGGAGCTGCCAGACAGAAAGACCACAGTGAAAATTTAATGATGTAGTGAAAGAGGAGGTTGGTGTGACAGAACAGGGTGCCTGTAGAGGCGATGATTACATCTGACTGAGGGCATAGGTTTGTGCTACTCTGTGTGTGTGTGTGTGTGTGTGTGTGTGTGTGTGTGTGTGTGTGTGTGTGGAGGCTTTGGAACGCTCACGAGGTCTTCATTGTTTTTACGACTAGCTATTTTCTCTTTAATCTTTTATGTGCTTATTAAACGGCTGTTTTGAAAGAGCGTTTGCTCTCCCTGCTGACGATGGCCTACATATCACAGACAGACTAATTAGGGTTTCTCTCTCCAAGGGCTTATATACTCCCTTTCATTCTCAAAACAAACATGAGTGTACTCCAGATCTTGATAAATGCAGCTACCACAACAGTGCTTCAGATCTCACAATCTCTCCTGTTCATTGTATAAGTTTATTGGGGGCGGGGTTTGATCTGAGTTGGTGGACCTTTTACATAAAATCTGGGGAAGCCTCAAACTGTTTAAAGCTTCTGTCTGATATGCAGGTCAACCTTTAAAATAGCCTCTTAATCTACACAAATTCTGTCAACTTATTTTTATTCTAAATCTTGAAATCTGCGCATATTGTGTTGTAGAGAGGAAGGGCAAAGCTACCTGTTTCCAGTCGGAGAACACTGAAGAGCAGACCTGTGTGGCGGTGAAGATCGAACAGTCCATAGGTAGGTTGCATCACCTCCATTTATCTTTACGGTCTTTCTCTCAAGTGCTTGCACGCAGACTTTTTGAAAAACTCTTTAGATGTGTTATTATTCATATCTTAGTCTCCCATTTTTCGTCCACTTTGTGCATCATCTTGATTTTCATTGCCATGTTCACATGTCCATCGTCTCTTTTCAATCAACACCTCTGATTTACACACATTTGCATTCAAAATCAATAGAATGCATGGATTTTTCAGCTTTGCCAGACCTTCTGGATCGGAGTAAAATCAGTTAACATGCACAGTGAGGACAGAGGATGATACTGTGAAGGACACTATGAACACGCCTTCCTGTGACTCTCTGCTATGCAGGGGTGTGAAAAACGCTGCGGGTCGCTGCTCTATTTTTATATCAAACTCGTGTGTGCGCTCACGCTCGCAAACATGCTTGTGTCTCATGGTCTGCTTCTTTTGATGAATGGGCGCTTACCTCTGGCCCTCTGTGTCTTCCTATTCTTCATTTTCCTCGTTTTCTCTTCTTTCTAGTTCACGCCTGTAAGTCCCTCTCCTTTTTGCACCTGGGTTTTCATCCGTGTCTCTTTCTTTCTTTGTTATATTATCTAGTCTTTCGAAGCAGACTCGTGGGGTAATCTCACAACGGCCCTCAGATTAGAGGATGATGCAAGCTTAATCTGAAGAAAGTCCGGGCAGTTGAAAGCCCCCCACCCAACTCCAAGCTCACAGGACTGGCTGTAATTGTTACGTGTCATTCTGTCTGTCATGTTCTCTCACACGGTGTGCGTTAGCATGATTGGATCATTCAAAGCCTCGTCTGTAAAAGTGGAGCCAAACGTGCACAGCAACAACGCACTCTCAAGCTGACTGGTTGAGGTAGTGCTATTTGGAGTGTGTGCGTACATGTGTGCATGTATGTTTGTGGCTTTGAAGCAGTTTGTGTGACTTTGTCTCAAAAGCTTTCGTTTCACAGCTCAGTTTTTCATCAAATAAATGTAACCATAACGATCATGCAGAACGCCTTTGTCCTTACAAAGGATGTTTACATGCACTAAGTAACCAGGGTGTGCTTGTCTCACTGACTCTTTGAAACCAAGTAAACAAAAGGAGATGTTACCTTCCAATTTGTACACTGATCAGCCTAATATAGTGAAAGTTGTCCTGTTGTGTTGCCAAAACAGCTGTGACCTAAGACACAGGACCTGTTCTCAACAAGGTGCTGGCTCGTTGGATTGGCATGTGGGGAATTTAAGACCAGGTAACAACTTCAGGTAATTTTCCTCCAGCCATTCAAGCCACATTTTTTGCAGTGCAGAGGAGCTTTGTCATGGTGATAACAAGGGGAGATGTGTTTCTGCTGCAGAAATGTTTAGGTGGGCGGTATGTATCAAAGTAACATCCACACGAATGCCTGAACCAAAAGGTTCCCAACAGACAAGTTTTTTGGAGTTTTATTGTTGTGGCTCATCACTGGATGCTTTTGTTTCTTGCTTGGAGGGATTTGCATACGTGACTGACAGGATGGATAGTGGATGAGACAGGTTCTTGAGCAAAATAATTATATTGAAAGTCGCGCTAAAATAAAAAATACAGTCGCATTTATCACTGAAATATTTGTGCAAACCTCAAAAAAATCACCAGGACTCCATATTAAACATCACAAAACATATCAGGGTGGAAATTTAAAGCGAGAAAACTTTCAATTGTTAATAAAAAAATATATATTTCTGAGTAGTCACAGCATTCATTAAAAAAACCACCAACTTTGTTTTTTCTCAGTTTTCTACAAAACGTACAAAAGTAAAAAAAAACCAAACAAAGTAAGGTGAGCATGATGGGAGTTGTGGTTTGCAGTCTTGTAAAGACAGATAATTTAACAGGAGTTGAATTTATACTGGTCCAACTAGTTTATTAATGAAGGAACAAAATAATGCTCATCACTCCCTGCAGTGCTGCTCTGCAGTGCGTTTACATGTCGCAGTAAGCAAGACCTCAAGACTCGTTTCTGTCAGAGGTGTCATCGTGACTTAAATTAAAGCTTCCTGTGTTGTTGTTGTTTGTTGGGTTTTTTTATCTGAAACCATGTGATGGTTCAAAGCTGATACATAGCAACGTAGATCAGACCAAGACCTTTCCACCACATAGACACCAGGGAGCAGCTGTGCAGCACACGTTAGATGCAGAACATGGAGAAGACTGAGTTGCACTTCCCAGTGGAGACTTCTGTAAAAGGTACATTTAGTTTATTCCCATAATTCCTTTTGTGATGCTCTTGCTTCATTTTAATGTAGCCTCATTTTGATATTTCACGATTAATCGGGAGGATTTGGTTTGTGTTCGTGTCGTTGCGTCAAAGTTTTTACCATTTTATATGTTAGCATAAATAACAGGGCTCAGGAGGACGAGCTGATTTAAATAAAAAATTTATTTTGGGGGCTTCGATTAGATTTGAGGATGACAGATCTGCAGTGAAGCTGTTTAGGCTGCTTTTTCTGTGGTGGCTGTCAATCATTGATCAGGTGCTTCACTAATAAGAGACGCTGATGGAGGAAGAAGTGCTGTGGCAAACAAGTTTGTCCTCTGCTGGTGGTCCTGTTTCGCTTTCTGCTGTTTGCTTCATTGTGTGATTGTAACAAATGGGTTTCACAAGTGAGAGGAAGCTGGAAAACCCTTCAGTGTACCTGAGAATTGCAGGATAATTTATTATTCCATAACTTTAAACTACATTTATTTCTATTCTCCGAAATTTGTTATTTTTCTGGAAAAATGTTGCTCTGACAGGCATTTGTGTCTGTTCTCTTTCTTTCTATGGATTTGAACCTTTTAAGGTCTAAAGGTGCAGTTCCTGTGAGCTTAAAGGTACAGAGTTCATTTGAAGGTGTCTTTGTTTGCGCGCGTGTGTGCGTGCAACTCTCGGTTTGTGCGAATCAGTACTTTTTAAAAGCCACTTAAATAAGGGGTGTGTGAGCGAGAGTGAAGGAGGAGTCTTTTGCTGCCCTGTAAATCTCCCTCCTGAGCTGAGTCATTCTCAACAGCACCGCCTGGGAAGATTACACGGATGCTAAACTTTCAGCTCTTCTGGGATACACACACACACACACTCAAACACACAACAGTAGAGATCGACATTGCAGCTGTTTTCCGGTCTATCTCAAACACAGGGTGAGTTCATTCACTGGGATTTTGTTTTTTCCAAGCTTGGCAGAATAGTTCATCCTTGGATTGTCTCTGCTGAGTCTAGAGTGTAGTTATCGAGATACAGTTTTCTTCTCACGTTTTGTGTCATCTGCTTTGTTCAGTTTGCGGTGTTAAATAAAATTGTGTGATCACACTTTAGTGACAGCAGTCTTTCATGTTTTCATGCCCATGCTGCTCTTTTATCTTTTACGGGAGTGTTGCAGTGTTTACACTCCAAACTGTCTGAGCCTTTCATACAAATAACATAGGAGTGGCCTACAAACGCACTTTACACATAAATTTGCAGTTGCAAACTTCATCATAGCCACGTAAGGACTGAAGCTTGACAGATGTTTCTAAAGGCTGCTGTTCACCTCAACTCGTTTTTTATCCTCATTCTTCCCTCATGTTCCTTGACTTTGGTGTGACTGTGTGGAAGCCCAAACTGTCTTTTAAATGCCACAGAGTTTACAAAGATGAAGCAGAATATATCAAAATAAAAAATACTCAGAATTTCCTTGTTGATCACAAGGAAATTCTGTCACACCCTTGCGGTAACGGCAGAAGACGAAGCCTCAGTTTCAAGCTATGTCAACCACTCCTCTGCTTGCGCACAGTCGGGTGTGACTTTTGTTTTTCACCTCGAGCTCTCACACCTAAGTATCAGGATATATTTTGCCTCAAGAGAGCCAAAAAGAACATGACACACAAGAAGAGACGCGGAAAACATAAAAGTCAGGTCGGACAGGTGTGCTGTCAGGTGACAGTTCTCAAACAAGGTGGAGTCAGGAGGTACAAATATCTTGAACATTCACATAAGAACAATTAGGTCAGATGCCTACCTGTAAATAAGCAAGATGTACGTTTTCTCTGTAAAAACCTTTAAAAAGAAAAACTAGAAAAGCGGCTCATCTTTGCTGTATTAACATTCCCGTGTTGATTCCCTGGGAGCAGCTTTTAGTCTTGATACAGCGGCATGGTTACAGAGGTTTGTGACTTCTGCAGCTGCGCTCTAAAGTTGAAATTTGAGGTTTTGAGTTAAACATTTGTTGTATGGTGAAACTTTGTACCAACTGGCACCTTTGATAATCCATCATCTTCTCAGTTTTCATTCATGCCTGCAAACCTGATGTCATGCCCATTAGCCTCGACTACAGTCTGTATTTCGACTTGTTATCCTTCTAAACTAAGAGGGTGAAAATATACCTTTGGTATCATCTGCCATCATGGCCGTGTTGGCATGGTGATTTTGGTACCTGTGATCTGTATGTCTTTTTTATCATTTATGTCCAGTGTTTCCTCAAATCTTGTATTGAGTGTTGTAAGTCTACTTGAAACATTATTAAGACAAAAAAATTTTAATAAAACAAATCATTGTGACAACAACAAACTGGAAGAATGTAGTGTGCCTGGAGCTATTTTGGGAATTAGTTTGGATTTCACTATTTTCGGACTTTGCTTGTTTTCTTGTTGCAGAGTAAGATACTTGCACTGAAGAGATGGATTTTTTTCAACGTGTAGTAAACTTAATTCACCCATTTTAACAAATCACTGCTGGGATTTTCCACAGTTAATCTAATGTTGGGGAACCAGTTGATCACACTGTGAAGAAAGGTGCTGTTACTGGGGAAACTTCTGAAATCAAGGATTTGTTGTACTTTGTAAAACCAGAAAGTTTTCTCCGCTCTACCTCTCATGTGTACTTACCCTTTGCATGAGCATTTGTTAAGTCGCTTTGAATTTATTAATATTGGTCCTTTGGGCTCCGTGGAGTATGCAGTGAAATTTTACATTTTCACAAGGTAAAAGGATAGTTACCATGGTTACAAGCCTCACAATCCTGCAACAAAGAAAAAAGTCAAGTCTCGGTTTGACTAGTCAAGTCTTCACTTCCTGGATTGGAGTAGTGATCCAGCAGTGTTTTCAGTTTCTAGTAAAAGTAGATTATCTGTTTACTGTAAAAGCACAACAGAACTGAGTGGCAGGAAATTTCTTGCCAAAACACAAAAGTTATGAAAAGAAGGTAGAGTTTGTCCTTCCTTTCTGTGCAACACATTTAAGTTGTATTTTGTGTTCGCATCCACCCGATCCATCTCGTACTCCAGACAGCAGGCCTCCTTCTCCGTCACACAGATGAGGATTAGAATCAAAGTGTTTTCGCAGCACGCTGTCTGGCTGCTTCTAATTTACTGCACATGGCTGTCTGTTGTGCCAAGACAGTTTTAATGAGAAGGTGCCAGAATGAGTGCGTTACCAGGAGCAGGACTTTCTTCCCAAACACTGTAGTTTTGAAAAAACTTCCTTTTCAGTGTAACGGCTCTGGTTGCGTTTCCTTAATCTACTGATCAAGATAAGAGGTTAAAAATAAATGTGACATAAAATCTCGACATCTAATCTTCTTCTACATAACTGACAGCAAAACATCGAAGCATTTTCAGATCTATATCTTTGTTTACATCTCTCTTGTCTTGACACAGCCTACAGATATATTAAGTGTTGCTATTCAGGTTAAAGGCTGCAATATAAAGGTGATTCAGACGTGAGCCGCTGTGTTTGACGTGGTTACTGACAACCCCAGAAAGCAAAGCTGGGCTGTGGACACTGGACCTCCTGTACTCAGGAGTCAGGATAAATGCCACATGCGAAATGCAATTTGCAGGCAGACTTCGTTTTAGAACATGTACTTATAATGTGGTGCATAATGTTTTGCAAGATGTTTTTTATGACCTCTAATGTGGCTGAGAGTGGAAGTCAGGCACCTAATCATGAAAAATTCCTGCGGCCTGCCTTCATAACTGATTGGTATTTTTTGGGGCCATGTTTAGAAAGAAAGCCCTCCCAAACACAGCGTGGGACCGCTTCCAGTCAGACAGTTGCCAGACTTGTTGTCTTTAATTACGGTCCACCCTTTAAAATAGAAATTGTGACTGTATGATTTTGTGGTTACTCTTTTTCTCTTTCCCTTTAAGATTGGTAAGATAAAGATTACTCTAGTAAAGACAAATCTGGGGCTCCAGGAACCAAGTTGGCACATAGTAACAACGTTTTTGTAAACAAGCTGCATTTGGAGAGGTACTCCAAAGTATATAGTACATTAAGCTCTCACTCAAAGACCAGGTTACTTACCCTAAGGATACAAACAACACTTATTTCCATCATCAGCTTATCAACTATGTACTGTATGTCTGATTAATCAAATGTAGTTATAACATAGAAAAAAAGATGAACTTATATCTTTTTGCTTGAAAATTGGTGCAGCTGCAAGCCCCTGTGCAACCCACCTCCAACCCATCTCCTCCTTTTCATGTTTTTTGTGTCTTAATCAGTATCATGATTGTCATCGCTGACATCTACCTTATTCAGTGCTGTCTCCTGGCTGTCGTTCTGTCCACCTCAGACTTTGCATATACAACAGAACCCAGTATCCCAGAACCGAGCCATCCCAATACAGCCAACACCCAGGTCAACAGGTATACCTGTTCAGTTGCTTGTCAATGCAAATATCTAATCAGCCGATCCCATGGCAGCTTCTCAAAAGATTTAGACCTGCTGAAGTTTAAACCCAGCATCAGAGTGGGGATGAGAGATGACTTCAGTGACGTTGACTGCAGCATGGCTGTCAGAGGGGCTGGTCTGAGTATTTAAGAAACTGGGATTTTCCCACACATCCATCTCTGGAGTTTAGAGAGAATAGTATGAAAAAAGGGAAACTGCCCAGTGAGTAGCAGTTCTCTGCACGAAAATGGCTTGTTGATATATCAGAGGTCAAAGGAGAATGATTCGAGCTGATAGGAACACAAGAGTAACTCAAATACCCACTAATTACAGTAAAGGTATGCAGAAACGGTGGGGTCACAACATGGATCCATCTTACCATACACCAGCGGTTTAAGCTGGTGGCAGTGGTGTAATGTGTGGGAGAGATTTTCTTGGCACACTACCAGCCAAGCATTGTTTAAACACTACATCCTGAGTGTTGTTGCCGGCCACATCAATCCCTTTCTGACTACAGTGTTCCTATCTGTTGATGGCTACTTCCAGCAGGATAATGCACCGTGTGGCAAAGCTCAGAAAATCTCAAACTGGTTGCTTGGACGTGACGATTAGCTTACTGCACTCCAATGGCTTCCACAGTCACCACACATCACTTTTGGGATGTGACAAAGATTCATATCATGGATGCACAGCCGACATGCACTTACAGGCAGTTGATCAGCACAACCTCATGATGCCATCATCTGTGAGGAATGTTTTCAGCACATTGTTGACTCTATACCACAAACAATCCCATCCAATCAAGCCCTAGCAGGGTGTTCTTAATAAAATGTCCAGTGACTGTGTGTTCTTAGATATAGTAATTTTCAGTTTATCTTTTGCTCTCTTCATTGGCTGATCATTACAGCCACTTTACTTTACGTGTGTGATTATTCGAGTGGCAGATATATTTCTAAAAAAGAGAAATATATCTTTATCTATTTTTAGACATGATGGGACTGAGTCTGTAAAGAAATGAAGGTCCTTCCTCAATGATTCATTTCAAAGATGAAACATTTCTCTGTGCATGTTAGCATCCCTGAGTGCCAGAAACATGAAGTCCCTTCTTCACTTTCGGTAATAACAGACTGACCGAAACCAGAACAAGCACAAATTATAAGAAGTCCACTGTTTTTGTTGTTTTCAGGTAAAGCAGGCATCCTTGGATGTGCTTAACTCTACAACTTCTGGACTAGATTGTAGTTTACCAGTGTCAAAGCTATATGGAAGCTACATCCAAGCTATACATCAGCTGGTTTGCCTTTGCTAAATCACACACACCCGTTAAATGGCAACGTTAAATGGAAGCTAATGTACTAATAGCTTATAGAATAATGAGGGTCTTCACTCTCTCAGCAGTGTAACTCCATGTTTGGACATTTGCTTTAACAGGCTTCATACTTTTTACTGACGTGTGTGTGTGTGTGTGTGTGTGTGTGTGTGTGTGTGTGTGTGTGTGTGTGTGTGTGTGTGTGTGCGCGCTTGGCGAGGTTAGAGAGAGGTCGAGTTAGGCTACTGTAAACACTGCCAGTCTGTGTCGCCTGCTCCATTAAGTCGGTCTGCCAGCTCTATCTAAACACTGATGCTGCGCCATCTGTGGCCAGCTGGTTGGGTAAAAAGTCTCACTGGTGCTGATCATCAGCTGGATGATTAACTGGGATAATCAACTGAAGTGTATGACACCCTCTAATGTGTGGTCTTCAGCTGTTTATGGCACTTAATATATGATGGGAATGATTTTTTCCTTTACAGGGCGAATTGGAGGAGAATATGTTTGCACATCTGTTTCTGGAATGGCACGTTGGTTTTTCAGGCCACCTGCAATACTGAATAAAACAAGACAGAGGTTGTTGTGAAAATTAAGGTGTAAAATAAAAGTTCTGACTCAGATATTATATTTCAAAATAATCCATTCTTAATAAGAAACGTGTTTTAGCATAGTTCACCTTTGAAAGTAGTTGATGTAAAACATTGCACCGACGTAAGTCATGTACTACCACAGAGTGACGGCTTCAAATGTCACTGCAGGATGAGTGGGGCATATATCAGTGTCACCTATCGTAAATATTAGTCATGCCGATAATGCCTGTAGTGATAAAACAGTTAAATACGTATGCTTTTGGTTTCTTCACTCTCACTTCTTTGTATAAAAATGGTTTTGATTCCGTTATCGATTTTGTTTTTAAGCTTGTGCGCCCTCTCTTTGTGTCCTTTAGCTCTAGGCAGCAGCCCAGGGTCAGAACGCAGCGAATTGCCGAGTGTGCAGGCGTGTCTGAATCGGGTGACTGCAAGGACGACCGACAAGAGCCGGGGAGGGGTCAATGGAAGAGTCCTTGGCAGCAGGCCTCGGCTGCAGTCTAAACCACCAGGTACATAATAGCATGTGGGAAAAAATTCAGCCAGACGCCACAAAGTGAGAATCTTAGGAGACACAAATTATTATAGCATTTCGGTGTCTGATTCACAACATGTGGTCTCAGTGACCTTTCTACTGCTGTTTTTCACTTCGTCTTTGTTTACTCTGTAAATCTGCAGAAAAACACTGAATGAATCAGTGCTTATGGACGCTGTTTGACACTGTTAACATCCACGAAATGGTCAAACCAGAAGAAGAGTTATGTAAGCTGGCTTGGGTTCAGTGAACCGAGAGACTCGTTCCTCTTGTGTTTGCGTTGGGTAAATCATTCTACACAGATAATGCAGGGAACAGAGCTCCATTCTTCCTGCTGCTGTAAGTCAGGCAGGATATTTAGTTGCAAAGCCATGCGCAGTTAGTTTTTGCCAAGCCCGATTATTTCTTTATTACATTTAGGACGTTTATTACAGTTCAGTGTCCTACAGGTGGTGTCACTTGTGACAGCTGATGCTGCCACCTTCAGCTTCAAACTGAGATTGCAGTAAGAAAATGAATTGAAGCTGTGATTAGTATTCAGGACATTTCTCATGTTGTAAATTCCTCTGTTTTATATCCAGTGCCTCCAAAGCCACTGCACCTCCAAAGCCCAGTGACAGATATCCCATCCCCATTGGGCCACATCCAGAAACCCCCACTTATAAGCAGGATGGAGGACGGAAGTGGAGGAGGAAAAACGGGGGCTGTCAGCCGGGAGAGACCCAGAGAGAAACCCTCCAAAGTCTTAGACCTGATCAGCCGCTTTGAGGAGAACAGGTTCGGCCTCTTAACTTTCTCTGCCTCGATATCTGCAGAAATGAGCAGTTACTTGATCCGTGGATGAATTGCTCATTCTGTTATTTTCCTAATAATGTTTAGGAAATGTAAGCCTCTGTTATTGCTTTTGCTGATTTAAAACTCCGTCACAATGTGTGATTGAATTAGCAGCTTTTGCCTTGATGTGGTTGAAAGATTTCATCTTTGTAACTTCTTGGCTTTTGTAATAAATCTCTGGCTTGTTGTAATCACAGTGACAGAAATTGGTCTTTCCCAACTTTTCTACACCAACTATTTCAAGGATAAAAAAGCAGAAGTTTCAAAGTTTTCAGCCGCGACTCATTGATTGTACGTCGGACGAGAGTCATTAGAGAGAGTAAGTGGAGATTAGTCTGTGGCTGCTGAGCCAAGTGTTAGCAAGGGGATGAAAGGAGATTTGTACAGGCGAGGGGAAACACGGGTCCACATTTGGTTGTGGGACAGAACTCGGTGCTGCGAGAGGAGGATGAGGTAGGAAATCTTTGACGAATGTGTATACTTTGATATTGTTGCCTCATAGTTAAATTGTGAGTTAGATTCTGTAAGATTTTTCCAGTGTTGATCTGTGTCTAACTTGTTGTGCTTTACTCGTGCAAGTTTGCACTGTAGCTGCAGCCTTGTGTCTCTGAGGGAGGCCCATTGCAAGCGGTGAGAGGCACAACAATGGTGCCCTTGTCTGTTCGTACAGTTGCACCCCTAAAATATGCAATCTGCAGCAGTAGCAGCCCACTAAAATCTGTCTCATCTCTGGCCTGGATCTCTAAAAATCTCCTGGGTCTACAGGCTTTCTTTGCACCTTTCATCGCATTTTCTGGTGTGAAATGAGGTTAATCAGAGGAATCTGGTGCATCTATTTCATTCAGCCACTCCTGGGCAGTGCGGATTATCCCTCCAGTGGCCCTGGAGCTCAAACAAGAGAAACGCTTCACACAGATTCTGTGAACAGAATTAACCTACTAATGTACTAATCTGGTTCACAAGGTTTGGCTGCCTTAAAGGCAGCTAGGCGACGACCACACTGCAACTGAAGCTGCTCTTAATTCGTGTCTGTTTGAGCCTGTTTTGAAACACTGTCATGTCCTGGAACACTTGCTGTGCTATTTGTGTGGAAGGAGGAAGTGATGTGTGCACCTACAAAGTGATGCGGCTGTATTGTTTCTGAATACTGTATTAAATAGTATGTCGCCCACTAGTTGTGGTACTGTCAGTCTTACTCTGAGTGGTGAAAAGATAGTTTCATGTTCCCACACCACAGGTGGGTGACGGCCCCCGACACATTCATCTGTCGGGTGTTTCACCAGCTGTTTGTTCTTCCTCTATTTATTGATACTTCCTGTTTCTACTGGGCAGGGAGAAAAAAGTCATCTGTTGGTTGATTGTTTTTTGCATCGGTAAACGTTAGATTCCAGATATAGACATGGTAACTTTTTTTAATCTGCTAACAGTTTTGCCTTTAATGTACTGTACTGAGTTCAGATAATCTTAGCTGAGACACAGTGGCTACTGTTGCTGCTTCTTGTTTGGCTGAACGTGTGGAGTATCATTTGCTGGGAAACAGCTGCACCGACTGCCGGTACAGGATGTCGAGCAGCTGAATGGTGACATTGTACACACACACACATTGTTGTCAATCTAGTTTCCATTTCTGTGCTGCGTGTCAGTTGTCTTCTGCAAATTGTTTTTTCATTTCATTCATTTGGATGCTAAGCATAAAAGAGGCCTCGCAGCAGAATGTATAAAGTAGGTTTTCCATGTGTGGGGAAGTAGTGCAGCATCTACCTCTCGGGAGTAGTGGTGATTTACTTTTCTGCTCCTCCTATTGCTCTGTTGCTCCTCGTTACTGTGCCCCTTTGCTTTACTCACACTTCCTCTCAGCTCTCAGTCAGCAACCTAATAAGACAGCAGGAAGTTTGTGCATCTCTACTGGTTTATTTTTAACTCTCACACTCATGTGCAAAAGCTCTCTGCTTGCTGTTGTGCACCACACTCTGTCAATATGTCACCTTGAGAAGGTATGGACCAGCCTACTCTAAATTTCTTTTTTTTTCCCCTCCCTTATTTTCTTATTCTGGGAAGGTTTGTTAGTTAGCCCTTTATACACTCTTACCCAGACTGAGCCACTTCCTCCTTTGCTTTTTCTTCTGTTCCTCCAGCAACACAGAAAACAAGAGAGACAGCTCACCGCTCAAACACATCAACAAGTCTGCCAACTGCAGTCCAGCTCACCGTGCATGTCCAAAGACGGAGACCAGCAGGAACACCTCTGCGGCGGCCACGACACAAGATGCCAACAGGCAAGCAGCGAACGGGGTGCTAGTGCAGATGGACAAGGACAACGAGAAGGAGAAGGAGGATACAGAGGAGAAGCATGAAAGTGTGAGGACAGAGACTGCTGAGCTTGTAAATGGAGATATGGGGAGCTCGGAACAGAGCGATGATCATTCGCCTTCACACGTGGACAGGACTGGTAACGAGACTGAGAATGAGGAGACTGATGCTAAGACAGAAGGCGAGCACAAGAATGAAGAAGGGAGCACAGACCACAAGGTACGTATTGAGTTTAAGCATTTGCTTTGTGCTCCTGGGACCCAAGTGTTGCGCATTTCTACCTGCTATGTAATACATTAAAGCTGCCTTGCTGCACTGACTCATCTCTGATAGACAAACTCTCAGCATTTATTTATTTTCTCAGCTTTCAGTATGATTAAATCATGTGAACTACTTCATCTCTGGGTGACTGTAACGTTGTAAGGATAGAGTTACAGGGGAAGTGTATGCATTTCTTTCAGCACTTTGTGCGTGTGTGTGTGTCTCAGTGGGGTATTTTTCTGTGAAGGGCAAACAGATGTCAACATTTAAGCAGCTGACTCCGTGCTTCAGTAATCTCTCCCATGGGAACCCATTTTGCCTGCTGTTGTCTGGTGATTATAGATATCTCAGGTTCAGATCAATCTCAGTCTTCACAGTGACAAAGACAGCTGGGTAATCTCGCGTTGTGGGAAAGGAAAAGCCTCTCTGCTGTGCAAAAGATATTCATCACTGCTACAAGTCCTACCATTTAAAAACGAACTAAATAAAAGTCAGAAACATATTTTAAGTGATGTCTTCTAGTTTCTTCCGTACTCTTGAAGCAACAAGTGCAAATAAACCCAGACTAACATTGTACTTATTTTACTTGTTACAGTGATTCATTTTACAAACATTACCCACAATTCAGATTTGGTTTTGTTGCGTTAATAGCTGCTAATGGAGCTACAGTTTGACGTGACCTGTGACAGGGAAGTGACAGGTGTTTTAACAAGCTCCTGTTGATTTAGAGGAAGTCCTGCCATTGTTAATGCTGCTCTGCTGTCATGACTCACCGGGACACTTAATGGGACTGGTATTTGGGTGGACAAATTCAATGTTGTTTCTGTTCAAACCATTCAAAGCAAAAGCATTACAATGGCAAAATGGGCCACAGACCACAAGTTGAATACTTAGTCTGCAATATACGTTTCTGCTAAACAAACTGAATTCATGTTTTGTGAGTGATGCAAATAACAAGTTGTAACTTTGAGCCGCCAAGTTTTTTCCAAGGCAGGAGAAGTGCGATCTTTAGAAATAGAATGTAAACTGTTAATCTGAAAGTGTAAAACATAGCTGTTGTGTTTTAAAGTTAAAGTAGCATATTTACAGAAGCCTACCCAAGTACTGTACTATACTGTATAGGTACTGTACTTTCGAGTAAAGTGATTACTGCTGGTCAGAACGTGCAATTTAATGGTGTGTGTGTGTATATATATATACATACGAGACATATATATATATATATATATATATATATATATATATATACATATATATATATATATATATATATTTATTTATTAGGGGTGCAACGATACACAAAATTCACGGTTCGGTTCAATACTTTGGTGTCACGGTTCGATATTTTTTCAATACAAAAAGAAATTTTCATGCCTTTTTAATTTGTCATTTATTAAAATTATAAGTATATATATTAACTCAAAAGTACAGTTTTTAAATTTAATGTTGCTGAAACAACAAAGGGATAAAATAATAAATCTATCTGATTGAGAAATCACTCATCTTTGGAAAAGAGTTTATTACAGAGAAACGTCTCTTTCCAAAATAAAAGCTATACTATAGCTTCTTCTGGGCTATATTCTCAGCAGCATAAGGAGAATCCTGTGCTAACGGCTGTCTAAATGACTCGGGTAAAGTTTGTAGCATGCTGCTTGTTGTTTTTGTCTGCTTCCACTTGTCTTTGCACTAGGATGCTGTCGGTGTAAATGTGCAGTCATATTCGTTGTGTTCCCACTAGTGCTGTCAGCGTTAATCTGAAATGACGTTAACGCCACAACACGGGAAATCTCCGTTAACGAGCTACCTCGGATCGCCCCGTGCGTGGGGCTGGACGGCCAACACGTTAACGAGCTAACTGCGCTAACACACTAGTTCCCACCCATGTAATTGAGCATTGCATGGCACATCCAACATACTGTTTTACTTTAGTCCATGACTCGCTTACCTTCAGGGTCATACGTCACATGAAAACCAAAATAGTTCCAAAGGCCAGATCTGAATGAGGGTGGGGGAGGTCCATGTTGCAAGGAGAGCTTAACTTCTGTCTCGCTAGCTTGTGCTGCACTCAGTGAATCTCCGTTCGATTACTCTGCCTAGGCTGCACTGTCGAGCGCAGATCAACTGAGTGCTCCACACAGACAGCATCGTCAGAAGGAAAGTTGATAAAATAAATTAAAAATGTTGTATTGTTCGATACTTATGGGTACCGAACCGAAAGCACTGTATCGAACGGTTCAATATCGATACGAGTATCGTTGCACCCCTAATATTAATATATA
The DNA here is from genome assembly GCF_057382275.1 of Copadichromis virginalis. Classification (NCBI taxonomy): domain Eukaryota; kingdom Metazoa; phylum Chordata; class Actinopteri; order Cichliformes; family Cichlidae; genus Copadichromis; species Copadichromis virginalis. The sequence goes on along the minus strand of NC_140624.1, from coordinate 3,541,041 downwards.
TATATATATATATATATATATATATATATATATATATATATATATATATATGTCTCGATCCGAGTGATTCTACTGGCCAGTGCACTTTGCTATCTATAATGTCTTTTTATTGTGAAAGTTGTATTTTTGGGAAACAAAGAACTTGATAAAAAAAAAAACAATGATCGGCATGTGGATGCATTAATAATGAGTGTACCTAAAGTTTGTTCTGGAACCTTTCAGGTGAGCGTCAGTGTGCTATTGTCACGGCTTCGTGGCTTTACTAACCACTCGCCTGAGGCTTAGTTTTATACAGACGTGTAACTTTGTTGGATTTGGTGTCGTTTCCCTTCTTCCACATTTTCATTTCCCATTCGAAGGTCCTCGAGCACCACATCAGTTCACTGTTAGCGTCATGTTAATGAAACACACACAGGTGCTGCTTGCCGGTGTGTGTAACAACAGCAAAGCTGTGCTGAATACAAGGCTGCAGTGAACAGCAGTGCGTTGAACCCACATTGGTAGATGTACAGCTATAAACGTTGTCTCGCTCACTGGTCACACAGTTCTTGTAGTTTCAATTCAGTTGTGAACGAAATCTTGCAAAGGGAACTAGCAAAGGGACGGGAAGCTACGCTTTCAAAAAAAGATGTGGGAATTGACAAAGCCATTGTTAGAGAAGTATCAGACGCTGTTAAGTTGCCAGTAAATGATGTGACTCTGTATGTGTTCGTCTCTCAGCAGAATAGCACTTTCACACATTAGTAACTGAATAATTCCCAGAATAATCTCAGTTCAATTTTACTGCAAATCGGCATGCAGGTACTTTACATGGCAATGGCAAGACTTTCATGTGCTATAGCCAGAAATGCACGAATTCACATGTGTGTGTGTGTTCTCTCTTTTCAGGAGACAAACGAACAGAAACTATTTAAAATCGCCAGCGAGCTCTTGCACACAGAGAAGGCTTACGTGGCTCGACTGAACCTGCTGGACCAGGTGAGGAACCCAGCGAGAGGCCACTTCTGTTTTCTTGACCATTTTCCATTGTAAAAGGTTTAACATTGCGCAGAACAGAAACCCTAATTTGTAGCCACTGTATATGTCTCTTCAGGAGTTTTGTGCTAAGCTAATGGAGGAGGCCAATAAGGGAACATTCCCTGTGGACGTAGTAAAGAACATCTTCTCCAATATCTCCTCCATCCACGCCTTTCACAGCCAGTTTCTGCTTCCCGACCTGGAGAAACGGATGGGAGAATGGTGAGATTCAGCTACTCGAACTAGTGCTCATACATGTGCTGATGCAGCTGCTTGTACCGCTGCGCTGATGATGCATGAGGTCAAGATCAGCAGTTTTGGAGCTATTTTAATACATGTACACGTACAAGGAATAAAAATGGACGGTTCAGCCAGTGCAAGCTACAAAGAAACTGTCTTTGTACTAAATTAGATCTTTTACTTTTACAACCCCACCCACATCTTTCCTGCAGGGACTCTAAACCTCGCATTGGGGACATCCTGCAGAAACTCACACCCTTCCTCAAAATGTATGCAGAATATGTGAAGAATTTCGATAAAGCCATGGAGTTGCTGAAGCAGTGGACAGACCGTTCACCTCAGTTTAAGGCTATAATTCAGGAGATACAGGTATGCACTGTGTAACAGAGTCCAGTAAAGGAAAAAATGCATTTTCATACCGTGTTGTGGCTTTTATGCTTAAGCGTCTGTTGTGTTACGAAGCATTTGTATGATAAAGGAAAATCAAAGCTTTCTTGTTCTGTCTGGACAGAGTCAAGAGATCTGTGGGTGTCTAACGCTTCAGCATCACATGTTGGAGCCAGTGCAGCGCGTCCCTCGATATGAGATGTTGCTTAAAGACTACCTGAAGAAGCTGCCTCAGGACGACCCCGATCGAAGAGATGCAGAAAGTAAGTAGGAACGGCACCTGAACGCTGCACAGTGAGGAATCGGGTTCATTTCACTGAGGGTGTCTAAAATTATTCTGTTAAGTTTCTGGATTATCTGCCCTTTTTTTCAGGATCATTAGAGATTATTGGAACAGCAGCTACTCACTCCAACAGTGCCATAAGAAAGTCTGTAAGTAAAGATTGGCTTTAGCCAGCTGATACAGATCCTCTCTAACAGTTTCTCATTTACTAAGATGAACATAACTTCATCTTTTAGGAAAATCTAAAGAAACTGCTGGAAATTTACGAGATGCTGGGTGAAGAGGAGGACATTGTTAATCCTTCCAACGAGTTCATCAAAGAGGGCCACATCTTGAAGCTGGCGGCCAGGAACACGTCAGCAATGGAGCGATACCTCTTCCTGGTGAGAGAAACACCTTCTTGTATAATGAAGGACACTGCGGGGAAATATGCTGAGGCGAGACTTTGCCCGCATCAGTCAATTGAAACAAGTGAATCATTTCTTGCTAGGACCACCTCTGTGTAAGGATACATCAGAGGCACATGAAGAAGTCTCTCAATTACTGAGATTGCCAGATGATGTGATTAACTTGTGTCTGTTTCTAATTAGCTGAACATAGAATGTGCCCCGTGTGCGTGATTCGGGTTACCTGCAGAGTTTTAGGTTTTCACCCTCAGGAAGGAAACTGTGCCCAGAAATCTAAACTACAATAGTGCTGATGCATCCAGCTTACATGGTTGCATAACTCAACTGCAAAGTGGTTTTTCCCCCTTTTCTCCTAGTTCAACAATATGCTGTTATACTGCGTCCCGAAATTCAGCCTGGGAGGTCCTAAATATACGGTGAGGACTCGAATCGGCATCGATGGGATGAAGGTCCTGGAAACAATCAATGAGGACTACCCTCATACCTTCCAAGTGTCTGGGAAGGAGAGGACACTTGAACTCCAGGCCAGGTACTCTTTTTCGAGCATTAACACACAATATGCAAAAGTTAAATTCTCCATTCAGCACCCAAGTGTTAAGCACTCTGTTAAAAGTGCAAAAACAATGTTATATGTATGAAACGGCTGCTAAATGACTACACCCGGTGTTCATTTTCAGATCCTGTAAATCAGTGGCTCTCAGCCCTTTTGCTGTTGTGTGACAGATTAATTTGAACGCATCCTTGTCTTTTATGTGTTAAACTGAATTCTGTTTCTGTTTTCTCCACCTCATCAGCTCAGAGCAAGACAAGGCTGACTGGATCAAGGTACGTAATTTCCAGGTGATTTTCCTATTTAACTCTTCGTTTTTTCAAACAAATTTAAAGTGACACCCCCTGTCGTGCTTATTCTTTTCCAGGCTTTCCAGGCGATCATCGAGATCTTCCAGCAGAAAAACGAGTCATTCAAGAATGCACTAAAAGACATGGACGAAGTGTCGGTCAGTGTTGGATCAAATTGCACAGAGTTGAATTGCCCACACATGTCTGTGCTGCCACAGTGAGTGGGCTTTTTTTCTTTTAATGGCAGAAAGCTGAGCTGGGAAAGCGCGCGCCGCGCTGGATCCGTGACAACGAAGTGACAATGTGTATGAAGTGTAAGGAGTCTTTCAATGCTATTACACGTCGGAGACACCACTGCAGAGCCTGCGGCTACGTGAGTAATGTTTCTGTTGTGGGTGCCATGCATGTGTATGCACACTACAGGGTAGAGAGGTTAGACCAGGGGTGGGCAATCTCAGTCGACGAGGGCCGGTGTCCTGCAGGTTTTAGATCTCACCTTGGGTCAACACACCTGAATCACATGATTAGTTCGTTACCAGGCCTCTGGAGAACTTCGGGACATGTTGAGGAGCTGATTTAGCCATTTAAATCAGCTGCGTTGGTTCAAGGACACATCTAAAACCTGCAGGGACACTGGCCCTCGTGGACTGAGATTGCCCACCCCTGGGTTAGACCCCATTAGTTGAATTGGGAATACCCAGATACCGCCTATGTGATGTTTTATTCCACCAAATATGTCGAATGATGATTTAATGACGTTTTAAACCACAAAATGTGTGGATCACCCCTCTGAATCTTTGAATTCAGGTGTTTTCAGTCCTGTTGCCATAAGTGTATCGAATCAAACGCTCAGCCACAAAAATCTGTGAACAAATGAGTTGCTCTAAAAACTCACAGAATAGAGTGTTGAGCAATATAGGGAGTAAAAGCTGCTGCCGCTCTGCTAACTCAGTGACTGCAGAGTTCCAAACCTCCTCTCCTCCTCTCTCCTCTCCTCCTCTTGCTAAATTGTTATCATCATTGATAACAATATTGCTGCCTGTCTCTTACAGGTGGTGTGCTGGAAATGCTCAGACTATAAAGCGCCGCTTGAATACGATGGCAACAAAATGAACAAAGTGTGCAAGGACTGCCACTGCATCCTGACTGGAGAGGCGATAGCGGAGGGCAAGAAAAAGGGCATTCTCGAGGTGACTTTTCAGTGAATAAACCTGATGTTGTCTAATGCGAACCCTCATTTATATCAGCGAAGATAAGATGAATAACAAAAACAACAAAAACAAGACATTTCAGTGAAACAGCTTCAACAATTTTAAAATTCTAAGCTTGTTGAAGGGTGAATATATTGTATGGCTGATGGATTAGACTACAATAGTTGTAGCTAACTTACTTAAAACAAGTGACTGTGCACTTGAAAGTTAAAGTGGTAATGCGAGTAAACCGTCATGTGACAGAAATAACATCAGCTGGCGTTCCTGTTTTGTTTTTTTCTTTTGCTGATCTGTGCGCATTTTTGCAGATTGAAGCCGGTCAGTTTGCAGACAGCAGCATCATGTGTGGCTTCCTGCAGCACTCTGAGAAGAGCAAAATTTGGCAGAAGTGTTGGTGTGTCATCCCTGAGAAGGAGAGTCTGGTGCTTTACCTCTATGGAGCTCCACAGGTAAAACAACTACTTCAAGCCAAAAATATGATTGGATATGTTCATTTAGCAGATCATTCACAGTGAAGACGATCTCTTCTTTGACTTTCCTCTCAGGATGTAAAAGCACAGTGCACCATACCCCTGGTGGGTTATTCTGTGGACGACACCACCCGGCCCACAGACCCACCGGCAAGCTTCCACATCTCCCAGTCCAAGTCCACCCACAACTTTGCTGCTGAGACCGAGGAACTTAAGCAGCGCTGGTTGAAAGTAATTCGAGTGGCGGTGAAGGGAGAGATACCAGAACGTCCCGAGACCAATGGCAGCGGCGTGTCGGATAACAACAACACGGAGGAAGCCAGCACTGATAACACATAAGGGCTTGTTTTCTACAAACAAACTGCTTTTGCACTTGCAAACATGCAAACTGCAGTTGGATTGTTCAAATAAAAAGATGGGATGTGCAGATTTATTCTGCATGCACAAAATACGAACACTTGCTATCCGTTCTGTCGTCGAATCTTTATCTTAAAGACAGCATGGGAAACAAAGTGCTGGATAAGCTGCCTCTCCTCGTGTCTCTCGTGTGTCTTTGTTAACGTCTGGATTTTCTCCTGCAAGATTCACTGCTAGAGCTGTGCTGGATTACTAACAGACACTTCTGATACAATCAACACTAGAACAGAGGGGCCTCAGGATAGATCGCCTTCCCTCAAACAGGCACTATTAATGAAAGCGCAAAATCACTCTCCGTGGACTTGAGCCAGTGGACTACCGCAGACTTAACAAAGTACCCTGTGAGGATGTGAATCACAGCAGGAAAGGTGGTCCAACTAAGTCTGCTGGTGCTGTATTTCTCTGTACATGTACAGTATAAATGTTTGTTTTTTTCCCTAAATGAACAGTTTTGTTTTTATGTACAGACATTAGTCAGACTTGGTTTCTATTAAATAGAAAAACCTCTAAATGTGCTATAAAGAATTTACAGTATTTCCCCTTTTCTTTGGTTGAGATTGTTCCAAATCTGTAACAGTGATCATGTGGTTGGATAATGATGGTCTCATCTCTCCTCATAAAAGCAAAAGAAAGTTTCAACCTTTTAATCTGAAACAAACTTACAGATGAAGCAACATTAACACGTAAAGATGGATTCTGTTAGAAGTAGAGCCCGGTGGATGCGATTTTTAATCCTATGCCAATTTTTTAATGGAGTGTATAATTCCAGTGTTGATATATAAAATGATATTTTTATATATGTCCAGTTACAGCAGTGTTTTTTCACAAAATAGTTACAACCTACTGTGAAGACTCCGTTCGACATGCAGTTCGATGCATTTCTAAACCTCCCCCGAGCAACGTTATCTGCAAATGTAAATTTAGTTCTCATCCTGCGGTTACGTAGCTGTGATGGGCGAAAACACCAGTCAGTCCCAGAGTTGGCTGAATCTGAAATGGCAGCTTTGTACACGTCAGCGTGTTCACAGAGAGAGGAGCAGGGATCGTCATTATCCACGTGTCAGGGTTTCTGTTCGGATGCATATGCAGCACAATCGGTATAGCAAGCTGGTGCAACAACTGTAAATGTGTTTTTAATGCTGTAATTAATTTTATTATTTAAAGTAATTTATAGACTACGCGAGCATGATCTGTTAAACCTGGGACAAATGTTTCCGTGTGTCAGCTGAGAAGAGCATTCGGTACATCCCTTATTTTAAGATTATTTTTTTCTTTTTCCACCACCAACCCATGAAATGTGTCACAGAGATCAGTCACAGTCCACGATGGACTGTGGTGAGGAAATGTGCCTATATTTTCCACGGCGTTTCCCCCCTCCCCCCGTGCTCAATGCTGGTGCTCACCTCTCTGAACTATTTCCGCCCGCCCCCAGTCGCCTGTATTCAAATAAAAACTAAGAGCACAAAACTTCTGTCTGCTAGATCTGAATGTAAAAGCTAGATTTTTATGCGTCCTCTCGTCCCTTTCCCAAAGGTTTAAGAATCTACGCACTTTACGGTCTTATAAAGTGTACCTTCAAAGAAAATAAAAGGGAGATTAAATGACTCGTGGCGCTAGAATGCCTGGTGTACAGTGTGTTTCAGTGTGACACTTGCCCACTTCTGTCAGCTATTGTGATGCTACTTTCACAAAGAGCATCTTGTTGTTTTGGTTCCTGGTTTTGCTTCTCCTGATAAGAAGTTTGAAATGAGTAAACCCAGACATGCATGTAAAAATAGGTGAAATCAGTCACTGGTGTTCAGCACAGCAGTGGTCGACGTCTTTGTGATGTGTGTGATAAGCTGTTAGAAAAAAACAAAAAAAAGCAGCGTGAAAATGTCACTGTGAGAGTCAGAAGCTTGAAAAACATTTCTATTAATACAGGCTAATCAAATGTCAGCAGACGGTAACCTCGTCTTTACCCGTTAAAAATGAAAGGTGCCCGTAGCCACTGTCGTTCAGGCCATTTATGGAGCGAGGAAGGTGAGAACTGGACATTTAACCGATTTAGAAAAAGAAGTTTATTTTCACAAAAATCATCCGAACAAACAAGAATATCAAATACAGTTTAACAAGTAAAAATTTCTTCTGCTTTTTCTTCTCCACATTCTCAATTCCTCAAATGGTGCTACTTGCACTGTGAACGTAAGCATGATCGAAATTGACACTACGAGTTATAGAAGAGGAAGGTCGGGTCAGTAGAAAGGAGTGATGTTGCCAGACATGAAGTCCTTAGCAGTGTCCTGGTTTTGCCTGTTATGAAGGCAGAAGTTCAAACTGACAGAGAAGGTAATCGGATCTTGGCCAGTCTCAGCTTTTGGGCTGTCGCAGCAGGCCGCGGATCCTGCGGACCAGAGCCTGGATAAAAGTATAGCGAGAGCGGACCTGGCTGTACAAGCCCTCCACCTCCAGCAGCTTCCTCTGCAGGGCCTCCCCAAATCCTGCAGCCATGTCGCTTTTCAGCTGCAATCACACAGACAAGAGAAAGAGATTAATTCCAGGCTAAAGGAAAAACCTGATGAAAATCTCCAAATGCTTATGGTTTAGGCCGAGGCTTAATGCATGGCTAGGAAACTGCCCCAGAATGTACAACTGTGTACAAGAGGTACAACACGTCTTAGTTTGCAGACTCATACCAGTTTACAGAAATTTCTTACCAGATCTAGATCTTGTTGGCTGACTCTGGATAGGCTTAGTCCTCGGCCTCCGCTGGCCTGCAGCCCGCTGAATGAGTCTAAAGAATTTGAACATACAGAAATGTTCATGTTTACTCAACCAGGGATGATACAGTGTCTATGCCACATCTGCTCTCAATAACCAAAAAGTGCAATGAACCTATTATTGGCATGTATTCTCTGTAACATGTGCCCCTACCATCTGCGAGGCGTGATCTGTATAAAGTGGATCCAGGCAGCAGCGAGTCTTTGGGGTCAGTGGGTATACAATGCAACAAGTAGTACTCCAGGTGACGCCACAGCACGAATAAGCATGTCTCAATCACATCTAAGCAGGAGTCAGGTCAAGGCTGTCCACAGCTTCTCATGTGGCATTTTTTTTAATAACTCTTATCAGTGTAAGATAATCAAACACTATATGGCACAGACATGATGGGCAGAGGCAGTTTCAGCGTAGCATTTATCATTCCTGGTTTAATCTTGTTAATCCCATTTCTACAAATGTGTCTGCGAGGGGCAAAGGATACAGGAGCACAAGGCCAGCAGCTTGGCTCTGTTGTTGATGAGCTGGACCAGTCGTCTCTTGGCCAGCAAGCTCCTCTGCACTGATGAGATTTTCTCCACTGCTCCTGGGCCTGAAACCAGGCCTTGGCACAACTACAGAGAAAAGGTGGTTAGAACTGACGGGAAACAACGCTAACAATCAAAACGTATGCAGGATGTGCAAGTTTATTTGGTAAACTGACGGTGGTGAAGTTATATCTCTATATACACTGTTGCATCTATCTATTACCTCCTTGAGCTCCTCAGGTGGGAGCTGATCCAGGCTCTGAAGCTTTCCCAGGCTCTGCCTGTGACTTTGGTGGAACCGGAAGAAATCAGCAGCACTATTCTTGAGCAGGTACAAGACCAAACCAAGACTAGGGACCCGAGAGTAAGCCATCGATGGCACAGTGGATGAAAGGTCTTGAAAAGAGGAGGAAGAGTCTATCGTTAAACTGAAAGTGTTTCCATAAACCGGAAACTTCAGGAACACCACAAGCTCCGAAAACATTCCATAACCATAGGCTAAGCCACATTAACGATTAGCATGAGCCAAATCTTTATTCTTCATAAGTTAGGGTAGAATATCACTGACCAGTGCGTGCTCCGTCCCTGCCAGCTGGCTCGCTGCCTGACGGGCTGAAGAGGCAGATGCTGAACTGAGCCTGGGCTGAGCTCTGCAGCAGGAGGGCCTGGCAGTACTCCATGATGTTAGCACACACCTTGGGACAAAGGACAGCAGGTTCAAGTCATTGACGATGCAGAACTGATAACCCTGATTACAGAGAGAAAACTCCAGACATTTCAGTGCCTCTCTTGTGGATTTTGCCCCAAAGTGTCCACTCCACACTTGGAATACGTAAAATATAAATATGCTAACGGGGAAGCTGGCACTGAGAATACACTTTGCATCTCCAGTTTTACCATTTACAGAATAACCGTCAAACCTGTTGCATGGCCACCTCCATCTCTTCTCGCCGTTCTGCTGAGTCTCCAGGTGCAGAGATCTCAGCCTGTTTTAGCAACCTGTCCCGCTCACTTCCTGCCAGACGGCCGAGCAGAGACAGACATAGGCGCTAAAAAAAAGAGAGAGAGAGAGAGACATTGCCACTTATGCAAATCTCACACTGAACAGTAGACGCAGAGGTTAAAGAGGGTTGAACAAGATAAAAGTGAAAGTTAGAACAGGTTGGTATGTAATAAAAACTAAGGGCATCATCTGACCTGGAATCTGTTAATGTGACCTTGGAACTCCATGAGCGCAGCGCTGTTGACTTCTCCACCCATCTCAAGGGCACCTGAGACATCAAGTAGTTACTGAGTCACTGATTATAAACACGTGGTTCGCATAAGGCTGATGTAACATTAAAAGAGCTTTGTGCTTTCAGTTCAGGGTGACTGCTCATCTTTGTACCTGGCAGAGCTGTTTTACTGATGATGCCAGTAAGCAGAGAAAGTTCCTGCAAAGCTCCCATACTGAGCTCCTGGCAGCGCAGCAGGGACTGAATGGTGTCTGCATGGACTATCAGCCACTGGAGAACCTGCACACAGATATTTGTTGTTACTTATTACTCGCTTTCAAATCAAAAATCAAACTCAACGATTCATTGAGTAACTCAAATAACTCCATTATTTAAAAAGAAAAAAACCACTTTGATCACTTTCTGCTTTGATGCTTTGTTTATTCCACGACTCAGTGGGGCTCATATAAGCGTGAGTGTTTCACCCACATTTGCAACTAGAAATAGACCTGCAACTGAAACTTCTCTAAAGGCACACACGTGCATCAAACGTACCACATCATTAAGCCCATGCAGCCCCCAGGCTTTCAACAAAAACACTGATAACGCATCAGCAGGGGTGAAGATGACACGTCATGGTTTAACATGAATCAAGAGTCTGTCTACGCGGCAAAGAGCAAAGAGGGGGCGACGTTAAGGAGACCATGAGCTCAGGTTTAGGGCCGCCTGCTCCTGTAATCACTGTTAAAACCTTTACTTGGGAAAAAACTGGCAGGAGTCCTCAAGCAAACCATCGTGTGTCACACCAAAGGAAAGCTTTGAAGCTGCTCCCATCCAACATCTACAGTAAAGCTACAGAAGTTAAATAAAAGCATGCGTATGAAGATGAACTGTTAGCTTAGTCTGATGCAATGTTTGACTTTGGCAGTTTGCTGAAGGCTGCAGCAGGGGTGAATCTAAAGGGGGGTGTGGGGTGTACTAGACCATATTTCATTTCAAGGCTTTAATACCATTATTTTACAGATTTATGTAAAATATACAAAACAGGAAAAATGTGATATTAAGTTCATGACATTAATATTTAAGCAGATAAAAATGAAAAGCTCACCCCCCCCTCTCTCCACAGCGAAGTAAAATACACATAGGCTAGTAAAAACTGAGCCACTAGCCCGGGACTTTCTAGGCTGGACACTGAATCATTGTTGACATCTAAACCACCACAAAGTTGTTGTTTTTTTCCTGCAGCAGGAAACGTTGCATCAAAATAGGACAAACCACAGAGAATATCCACATGCTCGAATTTCATCATTGTAGTCATGAGATATTTCTTTAAAACCTCACACTCCCACGTGCACATGTGTCATTAACACGATTAAGCAAACAGACACACACAAAAACGCATACACATGATCATATACAAAATCAACCTGAGAAGACGTCATTTTCTCTCTTTTTGCCATTTTATTTTAGGCTTTAGTTTAAGCTGCATGTATGCCTTATTTGGATTCAGCTGTTCTAGAGATTATACATCTAAGCTTCAACGTGTCCAGAACTCTGCTGCCCGTATTATCACCACATCACCCCCTCCGTCCTGCAGCAGCGTCATTGGCTCCCAGTCAAATATCGCACCAATTTTAAAATACTTTTGTAAACATTTAAGGCTATTCATCAACTCTCCCCTCCATATCTCTCTGATATGGTTCAGATCACCACTCTGCCCCCCCGCCACCATGGACAGCAGTGCTTTCAGCTGCTCTGGAATTCCCTACCTCCTGATATAAGAAATACCACTTCCTTTTCTCTTTTCAAGGCTAGACTCAAAACTCACCTGTTCAGAAAAGCTAATCCCACATAACTTTTTCCATTCTGCTATTTTAAATCTGTTTTATCTTTAATGTTTTATGATTTTGTAAATTGCCTGCTTTTAATGTTTCTGCTGTGTACAGTGTCCTTGGGTGTTCTGAAAGGCGCTTTCAAATAACATGTATTATTATTTTTTTGTGCATTTTTGAAAAAAAAGAAGAAAAAAAGAAAATAAAAATTACAACTATTGCAAGAAACCAATGAGCAATTCATTTTGACATAACATAGGATTTCTTACCTGATAACTCAATAACTGATCGAATAATCAATTACTAAAATTTGGATTATTACAGCCCTACATTCAGCCGAGCAAAAAAAAAAAATCAACCAAACCAGAACAGGAAATAAAATAATAAACTCAGACACGTGACAATATTTGAAATGACAAAGCTCAGGTCTAACAACATTACACACTTACTTGTGCTGCCCCCTGCTGGTGATTTATGGAGGTGGAAGTCAGAATCACTTGAAAGAGCCTTAAGGTTGGTAAAAGAATCTGTCTGTAACGGTCCATAGGGCTGGGGATGAAGCCTGATGGGTCCCTCATCACCCTGCAAACCATAGAGGAACAGATGCAAACACAAGGGAAACTAGAAATATAGATTTCAACAGCTCTGAATAAAGGGCAGAGTTGTTTTAAAAAGGGATAGAAGATGTTTACATATCAAATATAAGAACTTTTTAAAAAGACAGCTAGTCCTCTCACTCTCTCCTCCTATCCCCACATCCATACCTGTGTGCGTCGCTGTCGGGCACCATGTCAAACACCTGACACTCCATCAGCTGTGCCACCAGCCCACAGCGCAACAGCTCCACGGCTCCCTGCCCCGTCTTAGCCACACGAGTCAGCAGAGCCTAAACACGCAAACAAGCTTGTAGCTTCACAATCTTCCACTCATTGAGGCTGCTGTGTTCAATTTTAGAAACTAAATACTGAAAACTGTCTCCTCACCATCTTGCTTTCAAAGATGTAGAGTGGTTTGAGGAGAGGTGGCTGTGGTGTGAGCAGGCTCTGTAGCGCCACATCATCCTGCCTCAAGCTCTCCACCAACGACCGCAGGTAGCCACTGTTGCAAATATACAGCAGCCACTGATTCTGACGGTCAATTGACAGGATACGGTCCAGCACGGCCATGGCCAGCATCTAACAGGGCGGGGGGGCAGAATACTTGTTAGGCTTGGTTAACATTAAAACAGAGAGGTGTTGATAGAAGCAAAAGATACTTGGCATTCCAGAAAAGCATGTTAGGATGCTTCAAGATTGGGGGCAAAGAAAAAAAAAAAATCACCAAGAGGCTGAAATAGGCAGAGAAAGCTTCATGTAGGTTTAACCCTTACTCTGCTAATTTCATGGCCGTCACAGGCATCTCGGCACACAACCTCCATGAGGGCCTTGCCGTAGCTCTCGATGATCGCAAGGTTCTCCCGCTGCAGTTTGGAGAAACCATCTTCAGGAGCTGTGAGACGTTCCCACATTGCTTTGCCTGCTGCAAACACAAAGACATTTTCTCAGACAAACCCACCGTTCCTTTGAAATGATACTAACAGACAGTATATGTCAGAAAACACTAACAATGACTTTTTTGTCAAATAAAGAGAGGTCCAAAAGGACTCTCTTATTATAACCTGCAGTGTGTGATTGCTTCTGTGTACCTGTCTGCAGAGTGTCCGGTTCTTCAGGTTTCTGGGCAATTTGCAGATAATACAGCAGAGAGCCATACAGGTGAGCACGCAGACGCTGATATCCGCCTCCTTAAGGTGTGAAAGACATTACAAAAACGTACTGGGATCAAAGTATATCCTGAAAAGTTTCCCCATGTGAGAAATGTGGGTTTATGAGTCACTAACCAGTAGAAAGTATAAAGTCCAGCAGCTTGCGCAGGATCAGGTGCAGCGCAGAGTTGGCGATTGACGCAAAGCCAGAGGATGCTTCTAATCCCACCCCCTGCTGCTGCTCAGACAGCACTGATTGGCTGAGGTGAGCTGTCAGTGTGAAGACCGCTCCGGCAACAATGGGCATCAACTCCCCTGCTGCATCCTCTGATAACACCTAGACAAAGCACAGTTACAAAAACTTGAGTATTGAACACTGAGACCAGTTCCTTATTGGACAGGACTGGATATTACTGCTACGCTGACGTGATCACTGACCTTATCGTGCAGGTCCAGCAGCAGATCCCTGATGATGAGCTGCCGCTCATCAGCAGGTATCAGATCAGCTGGGCAGGCAGTCAGCAGCGTCTCCACCAGACTCCTCCAGGACTGCAGCGCATGCCGCTTTGCACTCAGGCTCCGACGGACACGGTTACGTTCCACCACTTGCTGCAGGATTGAGTTCACCTCCTAAGGCAAAGTAAACAGTAATGGAATTTAATTACAGCTTTCAGCTAAAATTACAGGACGTCAGTTTGTGAGTTTCACTCACTTCCATTAACAGGGGCCTCTGTCCAATCGCTGCCATTCCCTGCAGCGCGTTCACCTCGGCGACCAGCACTCTGTGAAGCAACTGTGAGGAAAATGAAAACCAACTTCAGAGGCTGAAACAACACATCAGATCAAGAAAATACATTAGACATCGTATCCGGAAACGTACCTTAACGTTGCACACAGTATGTCCCTGCTCATTGACGTGCTCACAGTTGGAGATCACCTGCTCTATCTGAGTGCGTTCAAAGAAGTCCAGCTGCAGCAGCTCAGGCATATCCTGGCTGAATTCGATGGCATCCAGCACGCTCAGTAACTTCCTGCGCACTGATGATGAAAAGCGAGACGATCTGGGGTCATTCTTAAAAACTCCTCACATGTATTCTTCTAATATCTTTCTAAATTTGAAGGTGGACTTGTGACACGAACCTTTAGAAACTGTGTCAAAATGCAGAAAACCGCTGACTGATCTAGTCTCGTCTTCCATGCCAGATTCCCCATCTGCTAAAAAATAAAAAGGTTTTAGGTGCATATTGTAAATTTCCTTTGCAATAAACAGGACTGTCAGCTGTGAGGGCTTGAAAGTTTTCTAAAAAGATCCTTTAAGCTTTTATTTACAGCCATGGAAAGTATAGAGCAACTTTCCTTTACCTGCATGCTGAGCGTGTGGCTGGTCATCCAGCAGGAGGCTGACGAGGCGCTGTGTATGGGAACGCTGGCGGTTGAGTGAGGTCACTCTCAGCTCGATTGCAGCCGTTTTCATGAGCCAAGACATCTGGGAGAGGGCAGCAATCTGGTTACCTGAGGAGAAGAAGGAAGAGAGAAAAGAATCCTGCAGTGTTTTCTGCCCATTATTTCCTCCTTGCATGGATACACAACAACTCGTTTCAAATTAATGCTACTGCTTTGTTGGTAAAACGCCTTTTATTTAACAAGGTTAGCAGGGATTCTGAGCTCACTTGGCAGGATGAAGGGCAGGTGTTGCAGGTGTGAGAACAGGAAATCCTGACTGGTCCTCAAGTAGCGCATTGTGGGTCCAGATGTGTCTGGACAAGCACACAGCTGGTAGATCACCTGAGAGAAAAAGAAAACCAGACAAACACAAAGAAATTTGAAATATTCTGTAACATAAAATCCTCCTGCTAGCTGAGATACATCTCTCACTGCAGAGATTGGGCCTCGTTTAAACAGGGCTCGCAAAATCGCTAGCCCGACGTCCCGGGGCTAGCGATTTTTCTGGTCGGGCTACCAAAGTCCATCTCAGCCCTGCCCGTCAGGCTGTCATAGGAAGAAAAAATATGTCAATGCTTTTGCATTCTTTGGCAAACGTAGCTGTCAGTATGTGACATATTGAAATCGCGTTTGAATTTCCGCTTGTTTTTTGCTTCACTTTGCGATGGCGCAAACTGTGAATAGAGAGCGGCAGCTACTGACTGGTGAGTGACAGATTAGTTGCGCACCAGTTCCTCTGACATCGTCTTATCACTCATTAGCTTACTATTCAAACGTGACAAGTGAAATCTCCCGCAGCAAGCTTAAACCTGTGATGCAGGTTGATTGCGCAGAGAATCGCTGATCATTGGCTGATCGGTGGCGCCAGTGTCCGGCAGCCTCGCCTCTGTCAGTGCGCCCCAGGGTGGCTGTGGCTACAATGTAGCTGCCATCACCAGTGTGTGAATGTGTGAGTGAATGGGTGGATGACTGGATATGTAAAGCGCTTTGGGGTCCTTAGGGACGAGTAAAGCGCTATATAAATACAGGCCATTATGCAAGTGCCTGTGTAAAAGCAGATGGATTTACGCAGGTATTTTAGTTCTGCAGAGCCAAATAAGACAGGTCAGGGTGAAGAAGGGACCGCCAATCAGAAAGCCGATCACAAAACGGAAAAGATATGACAAATCAGGCTATGAGGCAAAAACAAAAGCGCAGCTTTTTTTTGGTTTCATGGACAAAAGAATTTCTGTGGCTGGAATATGAAGAGCTAAATAACATCATGTTCTGCCGGGTGTGTCTTCTTTCCTTCGATTTCTGAGTCAACAAGCTATGGAAGCCCGTTCCTACCACTAAATAAAAACAAAACAGCTAGTATCCATTACTTTTCTCAAAATTTTGAGTTGTGGATCCTTTTTTTTTTTTTTTTTTTTTTTTTTTTTTTTAGTGGCGGAAATGGGCTTCCATAACAAGCACCTTTGTTACTGGGACCAGTAATTTTAAGAAAGACCCCATTAGAACCCATGAGAAATGCAAGAAATGCATTATTGCTCAGTCTGCAGTATCTTTCCCAGAACAAACGCCAATTGCAAAAAACTACTAAAAATAAACCAAGCACAACAAGAAGTCCAGAAGAAACGCAGAAGAAAAAGTTGTTTAGAACAGCGCGATGTTGCAAAGAGTGAACTACCTTTGGCACAATGTAGCAGCCTTTGCAAACAAAGCAAATGATCTTGGTTCCACTTACCTCTTAAACGTGACTTCAGTGGAAATGTCAGATTCAGGATCTGACACAGACTGATCCATGTTCTACACAGTTCTTACAAGTTCATAGAAATTTCTGTTCAATTAGAACCAAATATTTGAGTTGATGATTGTATTTTTTTTTTTTACAGTTGTTGTAATTTGTGTTTTAACAATTTTTTAAGTCAATCAAAAAATTGTCCTTTATTTTTTTCAGGCTACTTAAATTTATTTTGGGCTACCAAAAACTGAAGAGTGTCTGCCGGAAGGGCTACCAGAGATTTTGAATTTTGCGAGCGCTGTTAAATATTACCTGGTAGCAGAGCTCAGCCAGGTGCGGGGCCTGCTGTGTGAGTGCAGGTCCCGATCTTTTCTCTGTGCCTCTCTGCAGCCGACTCAGGATGGCGTGCAGGCAGCTACGCGGGCACCCTAACACACCTGTAAGACAAACACACTTAAATCATCTGATTTTCTTTCCACTTAATCCATAAAAGGTTCAAACGGTGTTAAACATCATAACTGCTACTAAAATGAACATATTCACTGTAAAGGCCAAACTCTCACCCGGGTCCTGGAGATTGGTTGACGACACAGGCTTCTTCACTTCATAGCCCAAAAGATAAAGGGCCAGATTTGGTGCCTTCAACTCCAAAGACGTAATGAGCAGGTTCAAAATATGGATCTGGGTTTCGTGCCGGATCCTTGCCACCTTCTTTTGTGAGTCTACGTCTGAAAGTTAGTATTTAAGGTGTAAATTAGTAAGTCTGAGTGTGACAGGTTTAATAATTGATAGGTGAAGATCGTCTCACCATCTTTCTCTGTGCCCTCCTCTGCGTCTTCATTGTCCAGACACTCCACAAAGCCTGCCATGAGCTTGTCACTTACAGCCTGAAGTGGAGACGTTTAAATTAATGCCTGCTTTAACACAGCTAACGCTTACATGCACACAGCAAAAAACACCCCAAGGTTTCATGAAACCTGTTCCAAGTCACCTTGAAAATTTCAATACTGTTCAAGCCGTTTTCTTACACAGATCTAATTTACTAATATATACTGAAAGACAAACGAGTTTATATCGAGGCAACTGTTCCATCCAATTCAAAGTATGACACGCGTTTCCAGACTGTTCCGACTTGGACGTACCTGGTCATGTGTGAAGTCTCCCACCAGCCTGATCTGAATGTTTGGGTAGTTGGCGATGCGACGCAGAATCTTGGCGCTCTGGAAGGCGGCCTCTGGGTTTGAGCTGCTGTGGTAAAGATACCTGCCAAAGACAAACGGCAGAGTTCAGAACTGTGCTGCAAAGACTGAGTTATAAGCTTTACTGAATAGCCAACATTAATAAAAAGTGAACAAAAATACATTACAGTTCAAACATTATTTTAAAAAATTAAAAAAGGATGTGTTTACCTCGCAATGTTGACAATGTGATCAGCCCTTCTGGTTTGAGGGCTGACGCCTTGGAGGAGCTGCTCCAGGGGAGAAACCAGCAGAGAGGCCTGGCTCTCCCTAAGAAGATCCATGAACACTGCTTCCTTCTGCAGAGCCAAGTCCAAAAGGCACAAGCAGTGCAATACTGCAGACTGCAAGTGCTTTTTACCTGTAAGGGCAGAGTGATGCACTCTTCTGTCAGAACAAAGACACAAGTTCTCTCCATTTGCCTAACAGCGGTGCATGCTTTCTCACCGGGGAAAGGTGCATAGGTGTCCAGCTGGCGGACCCCCTCCTCCAGCAGGCTGAGGCAGAGTGCCAGCATGGGCGAGTCATTGAGCAGGTGGAACATGATGCTGTGGCCCGGAGGCTTATGGGCCGGGACCTGCTCACCCTGCAGTTCCACAATCTCCTGGACAAAGTCAGACGGCTGGGGCTCGTAGTCCCGCAGCAGCTTGTGGAACACCTCGAGGACAGAGTCGGCTACCTCCCACTGGGAGACGGCAACGAAATGAAAGGGGGGGGGGGGACAAAATGAGCAGATTTACACAGTTAAAAGTGAATCTATGTTTCGTGTCTACACCTTGACGCTAGGAGGGAGCATTACCTTCTCAGCAGGGCGACGATACGCTCTGGTGGGGAAGGGGAGGAACACAGAGTCACGCAAGAAGTTCAAGTAGGGCTGAAAGCCGGGCACACGCAACCCTGCTCCTAAATTAACGGGCAGGCTTCCCTCCACCAAGGTGCTGATCAGGTGGCAGAAAGATCGTGTCAGTGGGTACTCCTCACAGCTCGACTCGATCTCATTCAGCTCCACCTGATGGCCATGAAAATAATTCACAAAGTTTGAGTCACGTCCCTCTTTTTACAGGATGTTTAGCAATCGATCAAATTAAAGTAAAACTTTTAGTCTCCAGCTGTTTTACTGATCTATGATGCAGATCTGTAACGGCCCAATTACAGCAGACCTGCTCAGAGCGCCAATTTTACAAACAGAAGAACATTTAAAGACAAATCAGACCGATAACCTGTCTGCATTGTTTTTCTTTACAACAAGACAGGCTTAAATGTCACCCTCTGACCATTACGCTTGCTGAGGAGAAAAAACAAAAACAACTAAAATCTCACCTCTATCCCTGCTGCTTGTCTCTGTCCGGGGGCTCGCACCGTCTGAAGGATCTGTTTGACAACAAAATGAGAAGCTTCAAAACACGAAGTTACAGATAGAAACACAAGAGTGATGATGTTTATTTTCTGGAAATTAGGTTTTAAGAAATGGCTGCAATCATGAGGACTGGACATTTGCATGTTTACAGCATCTTATAGTCATTTCAGTGGTGAGAGCATTGGTGTCTGCTGACAGCTTTAGTGCAGAAATTAAGCTTAACATGTAGAGAAATATCGTAAGAGTAGAAAGGGAGTCTGTGACTTTCTGATATTATCATAATTCATATTTTATTTGCACATGACAAACAATGTTGACCCTATCAGTGTAAACTCTTGTCATTTTTAATAAAAATAAAACATTGTTCTGTTTTACCTGCGTGTACTCCAGCGACTGCCAGAGTGAAGCAGCGATCTCCGGTGACTTTCCAAACGCTGCCAGGCAGTGCAGGAGCTCAGCTTTCAGGACGGGAGGAACGCTGCACTGAAGCAATCCCAACATCACGACAGCTGGGGTCCACTGGGGATGCTCGCACAAGGCCAGTCGAGCATTTTCACTCTAGAGAAGATAGAAATTAACATCTGACTTTGTGGTATTTTACACCCACATAGCAGCACAAATCCATGCCTGTTGTGGCATACCCATGTGATGATGGTGGTGAGCAACTGCAAAAACGAGGTAAGTCCTTCCATCTCTCTTTGGGTGATGCCCCTGAGTGGCGGGTGGCGGTAGTGAGCCGAATCTGGATTTGGGAGGTCTCGTCGCAGGTTTTCATGGTACAGCATGAGTGAGTGAAAAAAATGTTCCCAGGACACCGGACTGCCTGAGACTCCCTGGATGTTGTCACCTGAACAAGATTAGTATGCATTAGAGAACACTGCAGTACACGCTGGTAAGGTTTTTGATTTAAATAATTATAAATAATAATGAACCCAGACAGTATTCTAATGGTGTAAATAAAATAAAAATTTAAATGTTGTTTTATTTAAAAAAACAAAACAAAACAGACAAACACATTATTATTATTATTATTACAACATAATAAAGTTCCTTTTGTGGAAAGGCTTAACTTCAAATCGAATGTGTTGATTTCAACTGAAATATCACTAAAATAAATAAAGACTAAATTTAGTCTTACTGTGTGCTGCCCCGTTGGTCTTAAGCAGGCTGAAGCAGTAATGAGCACACTGAGGGCCATTGGCAAGTCCTTTTAACATACGGAGATAGGAGATGTAGAGGGTGGACGGCAGAAGGTCTCCCATCTGACGTACAAACTTGGACAAAACCACCTGTGTCAACAATCACAAAATATAAAAACACCTTTAAACAAAAAGAAGCCACGGACACACACACCCCTCCTCCCCAAATCTAAATCAATTGGACAATCAGTAACAGTAGTCACAAAAACACGAACCCTACCTGTTTATGTGGAGGTCTTTGCAGGGCCATTCCCAGATAAGAACCCTGCAGGGAGCTGTGTTGAAGAGACTCCGTGGGACACCAGAACTCCAAACCCAGCTCTAATCCAAATGGGTCCTTGCTGTAAAACTCCCCTATCTGAAAACACAAACCAAAAATTCTCATCGATCAGTAATAAAAGGTTAGAGGTAATACTGCCTCGTATGTATATATGGATATGTAAAAAAAAACAAACCACTAACCAGGATCATGAGGTGGTCCAAGTCCTTCCGCAATGACGACGGAAGCTCGCTGTCCATCTGTAAGGACATGTGCACGAGGCGGGCATCCTCATCGGCACGGTTACGAAGCTGCTTCACCTGCAAAAAGCCAAAATACGCTTGTTACATATTTAAATTAAGATGCAAAAATAGATAAATAAATGAAATGTGATAATTACAGAATGTTGAATCTGATAAGTTAAAATCCATATTATAGTTTTACATGTCAGTCTTAAGTTAAAAGCACCTGCAGCATCTCTTACCTTCATTGGCATAAGAGCCAGAAAGTCTGTGATGAGTGAATGGACGCGGCGGATGTAAAACTCTTCCTGGGAAAAACTCTCACATCCCAGAATGCCCTCTTTCATAAACAAGAAGACATCGCCCAGGAGAGCCTGATCAGCCAGAGCCTCATCTGCCTCGGTGAACTCAACCAGTGCTGCACAAAAATACACGTACAATAAGATGAAATGGCTGTTATCTCAGAAAACGTAAGAATTAGAAGGGCATTTTTAATGGAGACTCAGGGAATGCAGTGCTTACCTGAGCCCTGTGGCAGCTGGGAAAGGACTCTCAGCAACAGAGCCCACGCCAGTCGACACACGGCCTGCAGCCCCGGAAGCTTCCATGGTTGGCTGTCCATCAGGCGACTGTGCACTGCAGACACATACTGCCTTTCTGTCAGCAATGGAAGTGCCTGGAGCAAATCTGGAGGAAAACACACGCAGGCAGATGATTTTTGGAATCAGTGATTTCAACAGGAAAAAAAGAAAGAAAACCAAAACCATCAACACGAACTTACCATCTCTATCTTCAGTCCCCTGCTCTATGAAACTGACATCCAAGCAGTAGAGCAGTGCCATAACCAGAGCCAGGCTAACACTGTCCAGTGAGCCATCAGCCTGAGCTGTAACTGTCTCCAGGTGGCCAATGAGTGCCAGAGTGTCATCTTTTGACAGGGGTGATTGGCAGGTCCATGAAAACAGGCTGTCTGCAAGCGCCTGTCGGCATTCCTTGATGAGGTCTGCAACCTGGTGACAGATGCAGAAACTACATGTAATCCATATTTTCCATAATCCACTCTGCATTCCTACACTCTATGTTTCTATGTTGAGAGAATTAGTGGCACTGTATTGTTCCTTTAACACTGGAAAAAGAAAACAAAGCAATTTGAAGATTTATATCTTTGGTTAAAATTTATACAAAAG
Source organism: Copadichromis virginalis (assembly GCF_057382275.1). Taxonomy (NCBI): domain Eukaryota; kingdom Metazoa; phylum Chordata; class Actinopteri; order Cichliformes; family Cichlidae; genus Copadichromis; species Copadichromis virginalis. The sequence continues at coordinate 3,519,047 of NC_140624.1, read as the reverse complement.
ATTACTTCCCACCTCCTTCCTGTGCTTTTCGTTGCCCAATCCGCGTTCTTTCTGCAGGCGTTCAAACTCACGCGTCACGCTTATCTCTGACACCAAAGTTAGGATGCGTTTGGTCAGACCTTGGCTCATGAGCTCATCTGTAAATCGTGTTGTCAAAGCCACCAGCTCTCCACTGAAGGAGAAAACAAATGACATTGTCAAACATAAGATTCAAATAGAACAGAATAGAATAGAATAGAATAATCCTTTAATTGTCCCACAAGGGGAAATTTGGATGTAACAGCAGTCAGAAAGACACATATACAAACAAACAGTACACAAGACACAGAACAGAAACACACACAATTTTTACATATTTACATCAAGGACAATGGTCACCAAAAAAATACAAGCAGGACAAAAACACCTTCATCATACGGGACCTTAACAGCATCTATCACTGTTTCATTGTACTACTTTTAGACACCGTTATTACCTAAGATCCAGGGTGAAGGTCTTGCCCTGTCGTGACTGAATGAGTGTGCGCAGAGAGTTGGCCATACAAAGTTTTCCATCCCAGTAAAGTAACACGGCCACTAGGCCTCGTGTCAGTCCTGGAAAATAGGGCTGCTGCTGTTCACCTGGAGAGAGATGATTACATAAAAGAAACAGAGCTCAATCTCAGTGTTTGATCAGGACAATCCATAGAACCTGCTACACAATTAACTACAGTGACACTTTACCTATAAGATGAAATGGAATTAATCTATGCTGGATAAAGTTGGGGATTTTTTCCCTTCATGTTACCTGCCAAGAGAAGCTCCAAAGCTGCCAACTCTCCAATGTCAAAGAGATCACTGAGGATGAAAGCCTCTGTCAGAAGCTGTTCTGGAAGGAGCCGTGACCCCTGCTGACCTTGGATGGCGATGCCTTCTGTGCTGGCTTTACGCACTTTCTCTCTTTGCTCTGCACTTTTTGGCTAAAAATGAAGAGAAGACAAGACGCTGTTAATATCAGAGTCTCGGAGGACAGACTGTAACTACAAGCTACACATTGGAGAAAAAACAAAAACAAAAAACAAACACCCGTGACCTGCATGTGTGAGAAATTACAGTGTTTTAAATGACCTATTCATGCCATCTTACCGGGTTCTTAAAAAGTGACAGAAAGTGAGGTTTGTGTTTCTTCAGCTGTAGGTCTAGGAGGTGAACACTCTCGGGCTGTCTCCTTAACACAGCTCCGTCCACTGTCTCCCAGAGCTCTTTCAGTGGCCCCCACAGACTGGCTCCTGACGGAGTAAACACGCTTCAGATGTTTTGGGTCGTCACACAAGTATGCAAACAACTAATTTCTAGTCATTTCGAGTTAATTTGCTATAACCATGCTTGTTAACACCACTGCGGCATTTTGCCTATCCTATAGACACTAAAAGATTCCAGAAGTATAGTACAGACACTTCTTTGCCTCCCCGGAGTTGTTAGTTTCACTTTTATTTCAAGCTGATCTATCAGACAAGTCGTGTCATCCCTCCCTGCTATTTCAGGTTGAGTGTGGGAATTAGTTCGATGTAAATGAGTAAAACTAATTTGTTATTTAACCTCAGCTAACTTAACGTCTATTTGCTATGGGCAAGGCTAAGCTATGTTAGCCTGACAGACCCAACAACATGTGGTCAAAACATATCATAATCGACAAATCTGCGGCCAAGAAGCGCATATATCTGCGCTTCAGTGCATAACAGAGGTTGAGATTTGATGCAATAATTAAACAAAATCCAATTATTTAATAAAATATACACCTTACCCGAATTTACCGCCATCTGCGCCGCCATGATACGCTCACTAAGTTGGACAGAAGCTTCTGGGTTTGTGCCGGTGTGAAATTTAAAACGATAACTTCTGTAATGCTTTGGTCGCTTTTAGTGAACAACGAATCTATCAGTCCTAATTTAATGTCCCCGCTGGTTAGTTGAGTAGATTAAATATCTTATTTCATGATTATGTGGGCTCTTTTCAGGCGGGGTCCTCCGAATGATGGCCCCGTCCTCATTAGCAATTATGGGAATTGTAGTTCTTGTAAGTTAAAGCGTTTAAGGCATTTAATTATATCTACAATATGTAAACTTTAAAAAAAAAAGATTAAAAAATAAAATATTTTAGGAGACTTATATAAAGCAATACTTGAAAAAATATGCAACTAGAAATAGTTCCGAAAAAAATCAAAACACAAGCGGAACCATGAGTTTGAGGCTCTTGTTTTGCTTCCGACTGTTTTGACGGTACACCAAAATGCCCATGCTAGTCTTATATCTGTGAGTCTGTGACCGCTGTGATGAAAATGTGTCGTTTATGACGTTTAATGATCTGTACCACTGCGCTAAAATTGAGGTTTTGAAAACAGTTTAATCACAGTCATGGCTCGAGTCGTGAAAGTGTTTCGGACTTTGCGAAATCATTGGAAGAAAAGCACATTTGCTGTGTGTGTCTTGTCCTACGGTGGATACTGGCTGTATGGAAAACACTGGTGGGTATTTCATGCTATGAATGAGACAGAGTGCACAAATTCCCGTTTTCGCGTCCTAATTATGTATAATGTTTCATCAGTGACAGCGTCCTGCGCAGAGAGGCGTGTCTATTAGCCAGGGTAAGGTGTCACTGAATTATTACTCCAAAACACAAGTTTCCTCTTTGTGACAGTTATCCTTAACATCATCATTTGTGTTAGGAATATGGACAGCAGCAGATAGCACCACAGGAGCGAATCAGGAAAGCAACTGTGATTTTGAACCCTGCAGCTTGCAACGGGTAAGACGCATAATCTCCAGACGTCTCTCTGAGAGTCTTGTTTAATTTTTCTCAGAATATTTACAGCTTCCTGTGTTAATTTTCTCCAGGAAAGCCAACAACCTATTTGAAAAGAATGCTGCTCCTATTTTACACCTGGCTGGTGTGCAGATTACAGTAGTCAAGGTATTGTTTTCTATTTCAATTGGATATTTATCAGGTAATAGTGTCTCTGAGAGTGTCACAGAGCATGACATCACATCCAGATATTACATATCCCTCTACAGACAGACTATGAAGGTCAGGCTAAAAAACTGATCGAGTTAATGGAAGAAACAGACATGCTGATCGTGGCTGGAGGAGATGGCACGTTGCAGGAAGTGATCACAGGTTTACTGAGAAGGCCAGACCAAGTAGGTGTAATGTAATATAGTAACTGTGTTAATCTGACATCAGTTGTCTGTAATAACTATACTCAGTCTGATACGTAATTAAATCTTTCTTTTGGTGGATGTTTTCTGACCACAGGACGTCTTCAGTAAGACACCAATTGGATTCATTCCACTAGGCTCCCATAATTCCCTCAGTCCAAGTCTTCATCTCCTCAGTGACAACAAGGTCAAGTAAGTAATGTTTCAGCATCACACACAAAAAGATCATTACATATTCCCACGACAAACTTCACTGGGTTGTTATCATGTCACTCAGTAAATCTATAGTACAGAATTCCCGATTTCTTCCATTAACTAGAATGTTTTTAACGTCATTCATTTTCCAGGGACATCACATCAGCGGCACTGTCAATACTGAAGGGAGAAACTGTACCGCTGGATGTGCTCCAAATCAAAGTGAGAAACTGCTTATATATTGCTCTACATAGCCTTAAAGTTACAAACTAATGTCTGTACTTATTTAAAAACATGTTGCTGTTTTTAACAGTAAGCCGGTAAACTGGATTCATAAAGCACATTTTCCAAAGTTATTTAATATTTATTTTAAAAGCCATCAGGTAAAATATATATATATATATTTTAAAAAACATATATGAATATTTATTATAATAAAAGAAAATTACAAGAAAAAATAAATGCGTTTTATCAGTTTTTGTGAGTATTTTCTGATTTTTCCATGTGACATTATTTTTCAAGTTTAAAAAATATATACATTGATTTATTTTGATGATTTTCTGTTATTCTCCTTTTGTACCACTCAAACTTATTTATTCATTGACTTTCTTTTCATATTTTGAATACACGTTGGCCTAAACGTAAACATAAACTATTATTTTTTTATTTTCTTCTTAATATTTAATATTCTCTTTTGCCATGTTGTCGACTTTAAATTCAGCAGAAGAAATAAGCAAATTTAAATTCAGGTCTTCATGCAAATTATTTCATGTCCAAGGTGTGTAGTAATTAAAAAAAGTTCTTCCCAGAGACTTCAGAATCCTTGGCACTTGGGCTGTGCCATATCATATCATCTGCAACAATATACATTTTTCCATGATATAAAAGTGTCATATTGCAGTATCTGTCCCATCTCAGTGACACCTGTTTATGTTTCCTAGCGCACACAACTGAAAGACAAGCCAGACTGTCTGACAGCAAGCGCTGAATTTCAGTTTTCAATTAGGGTTGAGTAAATAAGGAGCTACTTCAACAACCTCTAAAAAAGCACAGATCAAAACAAACAAAGAAACTCTGTGGAGTATAACCAGGTCAAGAAGGAGGAGAGACTAGCAGCTGGTGATGTGCTACCCAAAAGTAAACAGATGACACAACTGCATACCGCTGCCATATGATAGGATGAGCAAACAGTGGATGGAAATTACTGGCGTGGTTACGTGGTGGAAAAACATGACTTTAAGCAGCTCGACCCACGACACCAAATCCCAGGTAGAAAATATGAGGTATAGAGAATCATATACCCATCCCTTTTCCTGCAAATGGTCAATAATGGCCGACTCAATAAAGTAAATAAAGTATGCAATGGCAAGTTAGTGACTGTTTCTGTAATTACAAGTAGAGATGTGTGGTGCTCTGATTCTACACTCAGTCAAACTGACAGTGTTTGACTCTTAGAATATAAAATACAATAAAAATAAATAAATACATAAATAAATTGACAACTAGCTAAGTGAGGAAGTAAATACAAAGCTGAATGCATCATTTTAAAAAGAAGTACTTTACATATACATGTTGTTATCCTTGATATTTAATGATGCACTGAAACTATTCTCAGTTCTATAAAAGTGGGAATTTAAACATGAGACATGTTCAAATGTAGTTTTTAGCCATCAGCTGTAAAAGACTGATGGAGTATTGCTGTCAGTACCCACGTTTGTGAATGTGAGAACGAGGTGACATGTCTACTGGGAGAAACTGCATTGTTTTAACACTTGGACAGGAGTTTGACTTTGAAGTGTATGTGCTTGTTTTCCCAGGGAGAGAAAGAGCAGCCAGTCTTTGCTCTGATGGGACTGCGTTGGGGGGCTTTTAGAGATGTGGCTTCAAAAATCAGCAAGTAAGATTACTCAACACTGTAACTAGACGAGGAAGACAACGATTCTTCACATGTAAGAATAATTAACCATAACGTTTCCCTACAGATATTGGTACCTCGGACCGCTGAAGACAAATGCGGCGCATTGGTTTAGCACTCTGAGGGTAAGGATGTTCTCTTTCCTTAAACATGCTGGCAAAGCGATTAATATGTCAATTTCCCCTTATTTTCTCCTGCATTGAAAATAACAGCAAACATCTCACTCCATTAACCTGTTGTAGTGTAAGTTTCACATCCTTAAAAAAAACTTGGGGGTACATTTTGAAACGAGTCAGTTGGTGCAGCGGTAATGACACTATTCATTCACTACTATGTTTTAGGAGTGGCCTCTGGTCCGGGATGTCTCTGTGTCCTATTTGGCTCCCACGCTCCGGCCCCCCGACCTGCCCCCTGTGAAGGCCCCCAGGCCGAATCTGATCCACCGCATCATCCACAGGCTGAAGAACTACTGGAACCCACCAGCTGAAGGTGAGCGAATGTGACTGAACTTGAACAACTTGTAGCACAACAGCCCAGGACACTGTTTGTCTAATTGTTGCTTTGGTGGTTGTGTGTTTGGTCAGAGCTTCCAAAAGTGGAAGAGCCAGAGAAGTGGGAGGAGCAGCAGCTGTCAACGCTAGAGCTCTTTATTCAAACACACAACAAAAACCCAGTGGAGAGGGTCAGTTAAAAACCATTATATATGTAAAGCTGTGTTGCTATTCTTAGAAAAACAAAAGAAAACATCATGTCACTGCCCCTTTTAAGTGCTCTGTGCCTCTCGGAAGTTTTTGCATTCTTTATTTTAATTTTCAGCGCATCAATGACTCCCTCAGGATCAGTGCAGAGCCTCACAACTTGACCGTGGGCGAGTTCATTACTGCAGGGTCAGTAGTGTTTTTTCCTAAATTTCTGAAAGTGTGTGATTGTGCAAAATGCATTCAATGATTTTAATCCTTCTTCATAATAGCAATAAAAAAGCAGCAGACCCAACTGTATTCACTGAAAATGCCACAGAATTGGAGGCTGGTGCTTGCTGGCTGCAGCTGCCAGAGGTCAGAAATCCTTTAAAATCAAACCTGCTTTAAGGCTGTGATTCTATAAGTCAGTCTACTTCCAGAAGATCAGCGTGCGAGTTTTTGCCCTGACATTTAACTTTGCCACGGTCCCCGCAGGGCGCCTCTGGCTTCTACAACATCGACAATGAGGAGTATGAGGCGATGCCTGTGGAGGTAAGGCTGTTGCCACGGAAACTCCGCTTCTTCATCAGTGCCGAGCGCAGAGAGCAGCTCCTCTCACAGATCCAGTGATGAGAAAACAGAAGCCGAAAGAAGACAAGAACAGCGGGACAGAAGCCGAATTCGAGGGAAGCCAAAGAACCAGATGCCATCAAACCCAGAGTTCACCCTCAAAATGGATTTTTGCTTCGCCAGCAGTTTTTTAAATGATCATGAAGTGCTGATGGGGGCTGTTTTACTCCATGTAAACATAAAATATTCAGTACCAGTTACAAAAACAACTACCTTACAGGCTGTTTGCTGTATGTAAAAGGACCAAGGCTTCTTTTCTAAGCCAGTAACCCATGTACAGGCTGTCTTACAGGATGTTTACTGAAAAGTTCACTATTAACATGGTCAATAAAAATAATGTCTGCCCACCTCGGTGCAAGCAGTTTTTCTCCCTTTGTGATATTTATGTGTTCGATATCAAGGTTATAAAGCCATCAAAGCTGCACTTCTGCTGGTCTTCTTGGAAAAATTGTCGAGCTCATTTAAAGAGAAAGGAGCAAGTGACTGAGTAAAGATCAATGTGGGGACGTTGTGCCGACCTGAGTGTTTTGCAGTAGCTTGGACCTGGAGTTTTGGCACGCTGCACGGAGATGCCGAGTCTGATGGGACAGATGGCGTTAAGACAGCAAATCTGCAGGATTAAGCTTGTGGCTGCTTTGTGGGGCCCGTTGAGAATGCTGTGGGTTCATTTTGGTTTGGTTGAAAAATCTGAAGGTTTCAGGCGGAATATAAACGGAATTTCTACGTTTTTGCTAAAGAACGACTGACTTTAAATACAGTTTGTTTGTTTTTTACAGAGGAGGACTATTAAATTGAAATAGGAAAATGATGCGGTGTTAGAAGAAGATTAGATAACGCTTGAACCGTATCAGTGTTTTATTGTTTTACAATGGCAGTACAGTGAAACTGACAGTTGCTCATGCTATTGAGTTCTCGTGTACATTACTGACATCTCTTACAGTGTTTCGCATTAGTAGAGGTGAAGACTTGTTATTGTGTGATTACGCTTACAATCAAGAAAAAAAACAGTCACACTATTTGGATACGTTGCTGCATGTGTGCAATACTTTTGCCGTCTGTGACATTCAGTAATGTGAGAAGGCTGTACAAACGAATCATTTAGCTAATGCTGGTACACATCTGTGAACAGTTCCACAAAGAAGGCATTTTATACAGTGGTTTGTGTTGTGCACATTCCCTTTTTTTCTTTTAAACATTAAACATACATCTGGAAAACAAACGCTGTCAGAGGAAAGATGATATATCAGCTGATAAGTGAACAGACTAGGTAGTCAATCGTGGAAAAGCTAAGGTCATTCTGAAGTTCTCATGACAGTGTACGTAATGTTTTCAGAGAAATCAGTCACCTTGCTCTTGTAAGTTGAAAAACGTCACATTATGATAAGGCCCCATTCAAAAAACAGGGCTTAAAGGGGACCTACAATGCTCATTTCCAGGTCATGTTTTTGAATGGATACTACTAGAGTTGCTTTGCATCACTCAGAGTTCAAAATAATCCTTATTTGTCTTAAATACTTGGCTGTGGTGCAGATCTTTGACGTTTTAGTTTCTCTTCCTTTCTGATTGGCTGCCCCTCACGAACAGGAGGTGGGGCTTCTCATCTACACAGAAGCAACATCTTAAATATATAACACTGTGAAAAATGACTGTTCAGAGAATCTGCTTCCCAGACCTCGTTATTTGAAACTTTGGCCATGTTTAGTATGAGCGTATATGAGCCACTAAGGAAATGCAGAATAGGTCTCCTTTACTACCCTTTTCTTAAATATACAACACTTAGTGCATTTTATTTTCTTAACAAAGCCAGAAAAAATATGCTTGGGGTGGAGTACGCCAGAGAGAAAGTTAAAACCACTTCTTCAATTTTATACAAGGCAAACGTCAGACTTATGTGTTCCAACATGGAACAAATTATCACCGTGGTTGGCAAAGGGGTGGCTGAAATAAAAGCACTCTGCCAGCAGTATTCAAAAGACACAGTTGGCCCATTTCTAAAGCTGGGTTCACTGATGAAAGGACTGAGAAAAACAGACGGAACAGACCGAGTCCTTTCCGTGAATTTGCCCACAGAGGAGTTAAAGCTTCTGCTCGGCTCAGGACGTTACAGGGTTTTTTTTAAACGCACACAAAGAGATCTTTGTCATGAACACATCTGAACAGGAGCTGATCAACAAACAGCTTCATCGATTACGCTTTAGTTAGCAGAATTCTAAGAGACATATGAACAAGGCTCTGCAGTAGTTTGAAAAAGAAAATGTGACGGCTCATTTACAGGTGCTCCCGCTCTGGAACAACTAGATGGCTCAGACTGTAAATCATAAAAACAGCATATAAAAAGTTCAATTTAAGCGTGACTGTGTGTATGGGGAAACAGTCCCGTGGCGGACGTGGTGCAGCATTCACAATAAGAGTTACACATTCATTGAAAAGTCTTCCACCGATTATGACAAATGAGAAGCTTCGACGTACAACAATGCAAAAGGTTTCCAGAATGCGTCGATCTCCTGCACTCTGTGATATCTAAATATTGTTTAAGGTGCATGAAGGTGAGCAAGGTCCTTAGAACAGCTTTTCCCTTATCACTCAGATTCATATTGCTTCCTTTTTCAAAGGCAATTAACGTGGTCCAAAAGCTTTTTTTCCCCCCTCAACCATTTCAGGAATAGTCAGACAAAAAAACAAAACATAAGAACAGAATTACAGCTGTTATTCTGAGGTCTGTGTGATTCCCCAGGAAAGATATCTGAAGTGCACAAATTCATTTCGAGGAACCTTAAATCCATTTTTTAGACAAACCACAAGTGGACGTCAAAGTGCCGGTGACTTCACTACAGTAGCAGGTGCAATCATCAGACAGTTTACATTTTCATCCAGTGCTTCAGTCCTGGTCAAACAAGTATGCACACAAGAAAACTGGTTCAGACAAAAACAGCAAGGAGTGACTCGCAGAAGATGTTAATGGCCACAAGTCTGCTCAGCAGTATTGGTGTTTATCACCCACTGTGAGGAAGTGCACAATGTTAGGTGTCCTTTTCTTCCACAGTGGTTGGAAACAGTCTCCTCAGGTTAAGATGAGACACACACACAGAAGAGAAGAGAGCAGATGAAGTCCCAGGATGGAGGCAGTGTCTTCAGAGTCTTGTATTTGTGACCCTAGTAGGCACATATAATCCAGGCTTCCGAGTTTCCCGGGTTGAATGGGGTTCAGGGGCAGCAGAGGTTGTCTATGACCAGCGTTACATCGAAACCATAAACCTCCAGCAGGTCGGCAAGGAAGGCTCGATCTCCCTGGGGATCCAGCCCCATGGCCCTCACGTGCTCACCGGTGAGAGTGGGGTCGGCGCTTCCTGCTACCTCTGACAGGGTCTGGAAGATGCGGTTATTAAGCTCCATAAAGAACCTAAGATGAGATTAAAGGCAACTGCATTAATATGTGGGCCACACTGCACTTGTCTGAGTGTGACTCAAGTCCATTATCAACCATGCAACCAGCTGTCAAGGACTCACAGGATGAAAAGATCCTCTTCATTTGATGTGCAGTCTTCACCCACCTCCTGAGAGTACAGCAGCAGTTGCCTTTGAAAAGAAAAAGTCAGTCACTGTAAAATCTAAAAATAACAAACGCTCATTTTGCAGCGTATTTCTATGACCACAAAACAAATGCATTTTGCAAATTTAAACAAAAAGAAAGAGGAGCGACACAATTTTAACGCACCTCTGCTCAGTCAGCTTCCTGTATTTCTCCTTGTCTGCTGCGGTCAGCCTGAGCAGCTGCTGCAAATGGCTCCTGTGAGTTTTCACATTCTGGTTATCGATATAGACGTCATACAGCTCCTTTTTCTCCTCAAAGATCTTCTCCGTGGTGCCTTCAAACATATCACGTGGGAAAACATGTCTATATAAAAGAACTCATCACTTTATGTTGTAAATCAAACATTTACAGTTAAACTTCACTCACAGGCCACGTATGACAGCTCTGTTTCCAGGGCAGAGATGTCGGCTATGTTGATGTAGAAGAAAGGCCGTAATTCAGGCACAGAAACTCCAATGCCAGGTAATGAAACGTTGGCCAGGCAGCAACAGCAATACACTGAGGGAATATGAAAATACTGAATGAAAACCCTCCAAAAAGAGGAAAAAACACCACACATGCTTCTCTGTTTGACTATTCGTTACATCTTGATCCCTTTGCATCACATTATTGTGAAAACAGAATGTGCATACGCAGTAAATCACATATTACTAGAGCTATAGAGAAATGTGCACAAGCTATGATTAAGCAACTCACCCCTGTAGCAGACAACTCCTACAGGTGGAGGCGAGAAGATGAGTATGCGCTTCCGAAGCAGCGCGAACTTCCACAGCACCATTATTTGCTCCCCGAAAAACTGGATGAACTGGGACATGCAGCCAGCCGGGTGGGTGATCTACAGGGTGCAAGTAGTGGCAAATGTGGTCATTTTTGGGGTTACGTTCGATGTTTCAGAGCATTCAAGACAAGGGAGCATCAGTAACCAAAGTGTGTGCTTTCAGACCTTCATTTCAGGGTGCATGCAGCGGCTTATATTAGTAACACTCCAGGTCGGGCAGGCGGTGACTAGTCCGTTTCCTGTAGGGGGAAGAATGGCCTTCTTATCCTCATAGAAGGCCTCTAGTGGAGAATACTGGCCAGGACACTGCAGCTGGTGTCTTCAAGGGGATGACAAGGGGGAAAAGAAGGAATGTGAGCAGATTAAGCTTGAACTCACTTCTTTCTGCACATTCCCACCGGTGCTCACAGCTCATGTTACTATGTGGACTTTAAATTGTGTATTCAGTATTAGCCAGTGTTTGGTCCTCCTAACGCAAGATCACAGATTGTGCAAAGCAGAAGTTATCCATAAATTGCACAGTGAGATCATCTGAGGCCAGCTGTATGAAATAAATTTAACTTTTCTATTTGATTTAACCACTTAAGCCATACAGATCACACATTTTAGGCTTGCTACTGCAAAGTGTCACACATAAAATGTAGCCAAGAGTTCCACACTCCCTTCAAGTTACAGCAGATCTGCTTTAACTGTAACCCAAACCTGTGGTTGTGTCACATACTGTATTTCTACAGTCAGTGAGACTCAGGATTTTATCACAAGGAGAGCAGTGTTTCAGAAGAGAGGAGGAGAGATGCTGTTAACAGTATTTTCTTCACTCCTGTGCTAAGACTTCATAGAAAAACTGCATGTCAGTGGGTTCTTGTGACAAAAGCTGCAACTGGGATCCTGAGTTCATGTTTAATAAATGAGCCTATATTAAAGGCAGGCATATAAAAAGGAACCTGTGGGCAGGGTATGAAGAGGAAGGAAGAAAACAGCAACTCTACATGTCTGACCTGACTTGGTTCTCCAGGAAGTGCATGTAACGGTAGAGCAGAGTGTAGGACGGAGACAGAATTCCCACAGACTTCATTCTCGCTCCTCGTTCCAGCTCACTCTCCACGGGCATGTTCGCAAAACATGCCAGACCGAAGTAGCCACCCTTACGGAAATATCTGTCCAGTGGGCATAACGGAGAGCAGGAGACCATCAGACTGACAGATTTCTGAGCCTCATTGAGCTGAAAATCTGACATGTGGAAGTACGTACATGAAGTCGCTGGTGATCCGATGAGAACCGCTGGCCATTGACTTGAATTCAACACCATCCAAGTTGATGTCATGAGGCAGGCACCACTCTATCATATTCCCTGCCATTCACAAATACACACACACAATAACCCATGAAGTCACTCCCTACACTGTCTACTTTCATCCTGGCAACTTCCTCCAATCCTGCATGTTAGTCATGTGTTAGCCAGAGGTCAGGGAGAGTAAGAAAGCAGTGACTCAGCCAACACAACTATGTAAAACGTGAAGAAACTTAGGAATTAGAGAGTTCTGATCAATTCTAAACAAGATCTAAGTGGAAGGATTTCCCCTTTAGACGATTTGGGACTTCAGTAACTTATTTTTGCATGAGCTTTAAAGGATGTTTGACTTTTGTCTCGTGTTGAAAGGTTGCCTCACAATAGTTGAGGTTATTTCTTCATTGTGGCTTTTATGAAAACCGTTCAGCATAATGCACGGTTGCACAGATAAAGATGTCAAAACATCACATGATCATCATTTCTGCGGTTACGCAGTCCATGTCTGAGAATTTTAAATGCGAAGGATAAAGAGACCAAAGTCTGCTTGCTCACCTGATCTTGTATCAAAGGTAACCACAAACACGGCCACTATCTGGTCTTTTTCCTCCCACTGATCCTTCACTGAGAGGCCGGGGAAAGGGGCGTTACGGTCTGTACCGAGAGGCTGCGGGCGATCCCAGCCGTGCCCGGACAGCTCGGTTCGGCCCGGGCTTCCGTCCCCTTTGACAACAACAGCAGCTGTCACATTGCGTGTCGGACCGGGGGGGATGATGATGGTGGTGGCGTCGATGGTGGTGCTGCTGCTCCACCCAGTACCAGCCGCAGTGTCTGTCGGCGCACTTTTCTCCGCCGCGGAGTCTTCTTCTCGCGGCGGCTGAGGCGTAGGTTGAGCCGCCTGGTTCGGATCGGGCGGTGGGATCTCCTCCCAGTCCAGGAGCGGGGCTCGGTCCGACTGTTCCACCATGGTGCTGCTGCAGCCTCCGAGGACACGAGAAAGAAGGGGAGAAAATACACAAAGCTCCGACGTGCCGACGTGTCGAGCGGGTTAAGCACGGCGTGAGAGACGGATCATGCTTTCCTGCTGCTCGCGGAGTTGTTTTCTATGTATTTGTAAGCGTGTCACATCCACGGACGGGGCTTCTTTTCCTCCTCCTGCCTCACTGTTTTGATGACGTAGCCCACTTCCGCCCACGTGTCTATATTACTATTTAATACAGTGACCTATTTTTTTTTTTACATTTCCCCTGTCAAATACACAAACTTTTAAGTTACTTACAACAATGAATATTTGCAACTGTCCTTAATAATGACTGTAAAGCGACTTAATAGGCTCATTTAAAAAAATCTTTTAATGAATTTTTATTCTTACTTTCAATGTCAAATGTTAGCTTTTCGTAATATCCCCACACTACCCTAACATTAACGAAATATCACATTTCTTTACTAATGCTTTACGTCAAGGTGTTTCTTCAATTACCACAACTCAACCAATCAGAGGGTTCGATGACTGAAACCGGTGGCGTCATTTATTTAAACAGGAAGTCATGCATATGTGGCGCGAAATTCAAGCGTTTTGGCGTGGATGGTCATTTGTTTGTAAGTATACGTGATAAACACACGTTATTAGGGGTATAAGCAATATGAGAAACATCTTTCGAGCTTAATGTTTTTGCTGGCAGTAATAAAACAACTGGGCGGGGAACTAATTAATTTGACTTTTAGTGGGCTGCTTATAGTAACCCTTTATCCTACACTAGGCCTCTGGCTTTAGAGGTGTGGGGGTGTAACTGTAAACTTGTTACCTCTATGAACAAGCAGGCTTCACATTTTGTGCATAACATCGGTCCAGATTTTAGCACAGCACTGTTGTGCTCTCAGGTGTAAAAGGATATGGCATTATAAAAGAAGCCATTCCCCAAACTCAGGCCCCAAGCATGGCTACTTTATTTGATGGAATCAGCCAGCAGCTAGATTTTTCTAGCTGTGGAGAAGAGAGCAGCAGCAGCAGCAGCGGTGACAACTCTGATGACAGCACCTCCAGAGTCTACAGTCCCACCTCTGCCTGCAGGACCCCCGGAGCGCAACGTCACTTCAGTAGAAGCAACTCTTTATGTTCCCCTCAGCACTGTACCAGCCCCATACCTTACGCCTCCTGGAGGAAGCTGAGACTGTGTGACTCTCCCAGCACACCCAAGGTGGGGAAGAATATAGAGTAAAGATGCTTCTGTTCCCCGTCTGTGTGCTTGAATGATGTTTGTTTTTTCTTTGTCTTTCTTTCTATAGAGTTTGCTATCAAAGGCCTCCCAGCCTTACTCCAGTCTTAAGATAAGTCGTCAACAGCGAACTCTGCGTTTTGCATCAGCTGCCGCAAACCTAATCACAGCACCTCTCGTCAACGTGAATCCTTTCACCCCAGACCCGGTGCGCAGGAACAGCGAGCAACCGTGGAGGAACAGTTGTAGAAGTGACGATGATGATGACTTTGGCCGCAGGTATGCGATTCCACCTTATTACATGCCGGCTGTCACAATAAGAATCTCCAACTGATGACAAAAATGCTTTCAGGATTCAAATTGAACTAGTTTTGGTCTAAACTTAGAGACGTGTCCTGATACACAGGCCGGACTTTTGTAGTTCTGTATATAAAGGGCTAAATGCCCTTTCTGTATTGCAGGTTTAAACACAGCCTAACATCATCTGAAGAGGATGATGACGCCTTTCTCCCACCAAAGGTACAAAGCTATTTTTACCAGTACTTGTGTTGAATGTAGCCCTCCCCTTTCAGATGCTTCTGATATGATTTCATCATCGGGCTTTGTCATCTTCAGCTGCCTCCTCACTTTGTGTTTTGTCCAAAAATGACATCCTGCCAGCCCTACTTCCGGAATTTCTACAAGGAATCTCTAGCAGAAAGAAAACTGCTGTCAGAATCCTCACAAAGTGATTTCCTTGTGGACTTATTACCATATTTGGTGAATCATCACAGAAGAAACCCCAGTTCTCCTCTCATGCGGAGTGACGTGTGCTCTTTCTTTAGAAATCTTTCCTTCTTACCATGTCTGTTTAATCTGGCAGAGACGAGCTGTCCAAGCCTTTATGCTGTCACGCTATGAGAGCGAATTCCTGGAGCTAGAGTGCATTGGTGTGGGTGAGTTTGGTGCAGTTTATAAGTGTGTGAAGAGGCTGGATGGTTGCTTGTACGCCATCAAGCGCTCCAGACGACCCCTGGCAGGCTCTGCCAATGAGTGAGTCAGCACCGTTTCTGTTTGGCTAACACACATCAGCCCTCCCTATCGTTTAAACACCTTCACTGATAAGATTTTTTTTTTTTTTGTTCTTTTATTAGGCAGCTGGCCCTAAAGGAAGTGTATGCACATGCTGTGCTTGGGCACCACCCACATGTTGTCCGATATTACTCAGCATGGGCTGAGGATGATCACATGATTATTCAGAATGAATACTGTGACGGTAGGTTTCAAATCGGCATCTAAAGTAGAATATAAAATGAAGGACGGCGTTGATTTTTGTCTTCCCGTGTGTGTCCCTCAGGTGGAAGTCTTAATGGCGCTATTGTAAAGAGGGAGGCAAAGGGAGAGCTGTTCACAGAGGCAGAGTTGAAAGATCTGCTTCTGCAAGTGTCTGTGGGTCTAAAATACATCCACGGCTCAGGCCTCGTTCACTTGGACATCAAACCAAGTGCGTCTGTTTGACCACTTCTCCCTTTGGACGTTCATTCACTGCCTCGTTCCTAACAGTTTTTTCTTTTTAGGTAATATATTCATTTGCCACCGCCCCAGCGCAATTGTGACGGGTGAGAGTGAAGAGGAAGAAGATGGAAACCCTTCAACCAGAATCATTTACAAAATCGGTATTGATGTTGAATAAAGTGCTACCTTTTTGACCGATTTATTTTTGTTACCGTCGGCTGACTTTGAGTTTTCTGCAGGTGATCTGGGTCACGTGACATCAGCCACCAGTCCTCAAGTTGAGGAGGGGGACAGCCGCTTTCTGGCCAGTGAAGTCCTGCATGAGGTAACTGTTCTGAATGCTCATTCGCATTAGAGGAAAACTGGCTAGTTGCACTTTCCTGTTTTGTGGTAATTTCACATTTCAGTTGTCTCACTGCTCCCCAGGATTACAGTCACCTCCCCAAGGCGGACATATTTGCCCTGGGCCTCACGGTGCTGCTGGCTGCCGGGGCTTCTCCTCTGCCGCTAAATGGAGATCAGTGGCACAGTCTTAGAGAGGGGCGTCTCCCCAAGCTGCCACAGGAGCTCTCGCCTCCCTTTAGATGTTTACTTCAGGTAATTCTGTAACCTTGTTGTTTTAAAAATATTTCATTTAATGCTATTTAAACACTAATTCTTAGTTGCCACCTGTCTAAATATCATTTTTACTTGTTATAGCTGGAATAGCTTATCTTTAGCACTTTTTCTCTGTCAGTTGTTGCTGGAACCAGACCCAACAAGGCGGCCATCTGCTAGGGAGCTTTGCAAGCACACAGTCTTGAGGGAGAAGAGGACTGAGAGGCTGGCTGCTCAGCTGCGAAGAGAGTTGACTGTAGAGAGGTTCAGGACCGCCATGCTTGAGAAGTAAGAAGAAAACTGAAAATAATTTAAGCTGCAGTCCCCAGTTCGAAGGTTTCAGACCCAAGTTGCACTTGAAGTATTGCAGTAATTAATGGAGATGATGGGAGACTTTCAGAGTACTTATAAATCACTTATAATAAATAAATGCATTGTTAAGGAAGTGAAACCCCAAGAGAAGTTATAGGCCCAAGTGTTGCTTCTGAAGCGGTGACAATGCAAAAAAATGCACGAATCGTACCAGCAGGTGGTGCTGTTTCATCTCAGCAATGCTGTAGTAGTCGCCTGTGACAGCCTGTAGTAACCTCTCATTCCTATGTTCATATTTAACAGGCTGGTTTTGGTATCTTAATGACTAATTATAGTCGAAAACACTTTCATTTCCCCTTTCAGAGAACTCCAGGAGGCCCGTCAGGCAGCTTTGTCACCCAAGCAGAACCACCTACAGGGGCACAGACCACCTGTCAAGATGGGCTCCCTCCCCAAACCAGGGAGGAGGCTTGTTGGTAGAAAGACTGCAAGATCCATGAGCTTTGATTGCCCAGGTTATGAAGTCTGAGATGACGTGAAGCCTAATTTTCTGTTTTTTGCTGTGGTGTTTACTGTGACACTCTGCCAAGAAGTTGTGGTAAAGAATGCAGCAGAAGGCAATGTAGCGTGACTCCAGCAGCAACCGTAACAGAGACGATCGCTACATAATCTTATTTTACGTTGTGACTCAGACTTAAAGCATCGGGCAGAACTGTTTTAATTATATTCTTGACTCAAACATGTTCCAGGTGATAATTTTAACATCTCATAACAAGTGAAGACCAGTATGCTTAACAAGTCAGGCACTTGGTTGTTTTTTTCTTTTTCTTTTAAAACCTGTAAATAAACATTTTAAGCCTCTTATCAGCATTTTATTTTGTGTTTTGAGTAGACTGTTTTATTTTGTTTTCCTGTGTCTCTGTGGTGACCTTTGTAATCCAGAAGATGAACAGGGACTTTCCAGTGTAGTGTTGCTCTTATCTATAACTACAGCCAACTGTATTTTGGGCTTGAAAAGCATGAGCCACCATACTGTGAAAGTTATTTGAAAGGCTCTGTTTGTCATAATCTTGAATACCAACTGGAGTATAGGCTTCCCCAAGACAGATCCAATTAAATTTATTTACCTCCACACACACACACACTTTTCCTTTTTTTTTTCTTTTTTACGAGGCCACATTAGCACTGCCACTGATTCTTAACACAATACTTGCATAACTGCATAAATTCTAATAATAGTATAATATATAAATATTTTCCTGTCACAATTTCTAGAGGCATTAAATGGCAAATATGTTATTTAAATAGTCAAAGTAGGTGGATAAGTCAAATGGGACTTACAATATTCGCTTTCTTAAGCTTGTGAAAACATGTCCAGAAGAAATATAGCTGTGGGACTATTTTAATGTAACATATTCAGTCAAAAATGACCATGATTAAACGTATATGCGTTTTGACGCCTTCCGGGTAGTTTGGAGTCAACACCGTGTATGCCAGTCAAAGGATACATAAGCAGGCAAAATTCAGACGGTATTTAAAGGCGTCATGACTAGTGATGGGATTTCCGGCTCTTTTTAGAGATCCGGCTCTTTCGGTTCGGCTCACTAAAATGAGCCGGCTCTTTCGGCTCCGAACCGGCTCTTCAGGTTGTTTTGTTGCTTTAATTAAATTATTATTCACAATAATATAAAATTATGCACAAAAGGAATTACTAACGTAAAAAAAGTGGTTTTATTTATATATGTTTATATATAAATATATGCGGTGGCCCCTAGAGACAAAACACGTACAAACTCCAAAACACATTTCTAGCATGAACTGAACTTCCAAAGCAGAGCTACTAGATCACTTAAATTACACAATTGAAAGCATGTGTGTATTGTTTGTGTATTTATACACAGGCACTCAAATATATTCAAATAATTTAAAAAAAAGTTCATCTACCTGTTACTATCACACACCAAATCTGGTCGTTGGTACTTGCTGGCTTGTGTAGCCACAAGATAACAAAAGCTCAACACTGCGCCCAGCATCCTGGAGCACTTCTGTTGTCTTTTGTACGTGTTTTGAGTTTTTATGTGCTTCTGAGTTTTTACGTGCTTCGGAGTTTGTACGTGTTTTGGAGTTTTTTCGTGTTTTGGAGTTTGTACGTGTTTTTACGTGTTTTGGAGTTTGTACATGCTTCAGAGTTCGTACGTGATTTGAAGTTTGTATGTGCTTTGTCTCTAGGGACCACTGTAAATATACTTTTATTTATTCACGCCACATAAAATGTAATAAATAAATCATATAATACAAAAATCAACTATTCACATTTCAACTTTTAACTATTTAAATTTTCAGCTGTTTCCTTTTACAAATTTAAAGTGAAAACAACACAAAACACTGCAAACCACAACGCAATTAGATATAAATTAAAATATGAAAACAAAAAGAAGATGCACATTCTCTGTCATATGGGCCCGCATGAATCCGCACTTTCTGAATCCTTTATCATCTGCAACCGAAAATAGTTGTGGATGATTACTATACCTTTCTAATGTGACGTTGTTGTCCCTGCCTCTCTTTCTCTCTCTCTGGCTCTGTTCCTGTGCTACTGAGTGTAACTACCGCCCCTCCCCCCTCTGCCCAGCGTAAAGCACAAGGCTCGCGTGCAGAGTGAAGCGGAAAAAAAGTGCGAGAGAGAGGGTGAGAGAAAGAAAAAAAAAACCCACGTGACGGCTCGCGATAAGGAGCCGGCTCTAGTCGTTCACGTCAAAGAACCGGCTCTAAGAGCCATTTCGTTCGCGAACGACCCATCACTAGTCATGACGCAGTAGCGGAAACTGTTTTAAAGACTGAAGCTAGTCGGCAGTCTGCTGCATACATAAGTTTTCACTTCACGCAAATAAGTTAACGTAGGTGACGTAAAAGCGTGTAAGCGAAACGAATCGATATTTGATGTCATTTTGGTGTTAGGTATACTTTAGCTGCCTGTTATACTTTTAGTTTGTTCGACGTTAAACAACTTTGACGAGCCGAGCCCAAGGTAAGCTAACGTTAGCATTAGCTTAAACTATTTTTTTTCTTTATCCACTTGAAATCCAGTTATTAAAATACAAAATTCCTAAACTTCCTCTGTTTTGACTGACATCCCTTAAATATCGGTTGGGAACTGACTTTTTCCTCTCTCTCAGCGACTGTCAGAAACAAATTTCGATGTAATGTTAAAGTGTCCGGTTGTGGCATCTTCACTGCTATTATATTATTTAATATCGTTATTTTTATCTAAGGGCTCAGGCTGGTTGTAGATGGACCTCTCGACTACTCGGGTTACGGCGAGTGAGCTCATTTTCGCCTTCCTTCAAGAGGGCCATGAAAGCGCAAGCTACATGAAGGAGCTTCACTCGCTAGGCGAACAGTACAAGTTTTCTTGGGACATCAACAGCAACGGGCACGACGCACGTAACCTGGATAATGGAGAGCTTGAAACTGATGGTTATCATCCAAGCAACATCGGAGTCTCTATGCAGGATCTTCACCCCATAGTGGATCTACAGATCCGGGGTAAGTAAAGTAAAACGATGTAAACTGTACTGTCTACAGTCAAGTTTGGTGCCACAGTCATCAGCTGTTTATTTATTTATTTTTAATCAACAATGAGCTGTGTGTGGCAGTTTTTGAGACAGTGTAATAAAATAAATGTTTTATAAACATGTCGAGTTAAGAGACCTGATCAAATATATAGTTTGACCCAGATGTTTGCAAATAGTACCATATTTTCTAAAAGTTATGCCACTAAATCACAATTGACTGAGTTGTTTCCAGTTAATAACAAAACAACTGAAAGTGAAACCAGGAAATGACCCTGACTCTGTTGTTTATGCTACAGAGCTGAAGTTAATTAGCAGTAGTCCAGAATGTTAAAATTGTCTTAATGGAAACTATAGAAACACGACTTCAGCCATAAATGTTAAACTTTACTCTGACTAATGCAATTGTATTTTTTTTGCTGCAGGAAATCATGAACAGGCTGCAGCTGTTCTTGAGGTTGCACGAGCATTGGGAGAAATCGCTGCTCAGTTTGAAGACAGAATTGTTACTGAAGCTACCAGGAACCTGAGCAACAACATATCAACCTCCCCTCTTCAAGTGAGTATGGGTTCAGCTAGAGGACTACTCAGTGCACAAACTAGGTGTAAACGAGAGCTAGTTTTAAATATGCCAGTGAAAAACTAATGTGGATATATTGAGATTACCCTAGTGATGCCACACCAGGTTGTTTTTATTTTGAGCCCAAGTGTATGGACTGATCTATTTGTTTCTGCTTTCCAGAAATGGAAGGATTACCTTGCCTTTGAGGTAGAGAGGGTGATGATGCGTTGGGTAGGTCCTGACCTACCCCGGGAGAGAGTCATCATAGCCCTTGCACTTACACTGGTGAAGAGGGTGTGTGTGCAGACCCCACAGAGGTTGAGAAACCTTTTCCACACCGCCCTGCAGTACATCAACACTGCATGGGCTCTGTGACCGAAGAAAAGCTGTCTCTAAGGAAATGACAGTTACATCTGAAACTGCAGTTTGCGTCTCATGATTAGCCAACTGTGAAAGGAGTTTGTTGATGTGCCAGTGCCGAACACTTCTGAAGATCAAAATGAAAGCGTTAAACATGACACTTGAATTTCATTATTCCTTTTGTTTACTATTGCTTAAGTGTTATTTGTCTTTATTACTTAAAATGTTTACTTTATGTTGCTTATAAGTAGCATGATTAAAGTTTTTTCCTTCAGTTTAATTTCATTGTGTATATACACAAAAACAATAAATCACAGCTGAAGTAGTTTAATCTCTTTATTGTTTTTTGCTTCAAACAATGTTCTGTAGGAAACTCGAGGTACAAAATGCCATGTTGGGTATTGTTTTTGACATCCATCCTGCTCTGGACTTGTAAAGTTTCCCTTTGAAAGTAGATGTTACACTCATCAACTTAAACTACATTTGCAGTACTGAAGGTGACATGAACATTCATACAAATTCCTATAATATCTTTAAACTCAAATGATTTTGCGTGATAGCAGCAGTGAGGGTGTGTTAAGGACCAGGCTAACAGATTACATGAGTTCCTCATAAATTTCCCAGCTGTTTTCCCTCTGAGGGAATCAAAGGGAGATTCCACACTATTTGTTTCCACTTCCTGTTCAGTATATTATTTTGGTTTCTTGTGCTCTGCTGGTTTACTAGAATGTTCAGTGATTTCTTTAATGTAGTGTGAACGCAAAATCCAAAATTACAGCTACGTAAGAGGTTGAGTTTATTGTTTGTTCTGAAGACTTTCCTACAAATCATATTTGAAATGGTTCCAAGTGGTTTTGATTGTCTTTTGGCAACCTGATTTTGCTTTCAATAACTCTCAGCATGCTACTGCTTTTCTTTCTACTTGGGGAGGGAAGTATTATGTTGTCACTGGGGCAGACACTTACAAATGAACCTTTGTGGAACTAGTCTGGTATTATGAGCAGTGCCGCAATAAGGGAAAAGGGGACAAGGCAAAGTACAGAGGACCAAATAAAGATGCTGGGGCGCAAAAGCACGAAAGCAAAGTAACTGAAATGAGGGTGAGAGTAACTGGGATAGGTGGGAATAGAGATCCAGTCAAATTCAACCCTAAAAAAAATGTCAAATAAATAAACTAGATTGATTCAATGTGCTGCATTCATGCCCTACTTTTCTGGAGTAATTATAGCTCACTTTTCACTGAAAGTAATCGGTGGTTCTTGTTTGGCTAATGCAACCAAATATAGTAGATTTAAAAAAAAAACCATCTGGTTTCTGAAACAATATGCATCAAGATTTTTTTAAATGTTTTAAAACCACACTATATTTAAATTTATGTACTGATATCACAAATTTATTGTGCAATATGGACACGTTAGATTCATTTTTGGTTTCAATCGAAAATATCAAAAATACCATTCACTTCTATAGAAGTCTGTTTATGAAAGTATCAGATTTACTCACAGGGAGAAAAATATAAATAACCCTTTGTTGCGTAGGAGGCGGAAGAGCAAGAAACCCATATGTCGCACAACATCACAACTTATACTTGAGGTTTATGTTTCCTGTGAGAGCACTGTCAATTTTCAATCCAGCGTCGCTGACTCCAATGAAAGAAACAATGCAAATAGCAAACCAAGAGACACGACAGAAGCTGAATCTAAGCGAAGAGGGATAAAAGTTCACACACGCTTTTGTACTCAGTAATAAGTACAAAAGATTGGAGGCAAAAAGAAATTGGAAACAAAATTGCAACTGACCCCCAAAAGAAAAACAGAGAAAATAAGAAGTAGAGTGGAGTGCACCGTTTTCACATTTCTGTGTTTGCACCTGGTTGAAAGAAGCAGCGAGGGACTCCCAGCACTAAGGTTGTGGATGACAAGACATTCTGGTTTTCTGGGGGACACTTTCACACATTTTATACCTGGAGGATTTTTAAAAACTACTTTTAAGGAGAGTCTCACCGTATGTATGCAAATACCTTTATTCTACCTTAGCATTCTACACTCCCCGCTGCTGAGGATAACACTTTTTTACGCTATTTCCTCTGAAAGCGTATGAGAACAAAGGCTATAACAGCTGCAAGGACTGCCAGAGCAGCCCCTCCATAAAGCAACACTGGGAGCTCTGATTCTGGCTCCGGCTGCACTGGGGCCTCCTCAGCTGGTGCTTTGACAGGGGCCTCCACAGCCTCTGGAACTGGAGGTGCAGCGACCGTATCGTCTAGCTCTGCCACAGTCTCTGGTTCTGGCTGCGATTCCTTTGGCTGGTGAAACACAGTGATGGACTCTGGGTTCAGCTCTGGTTCGGACGCTAGTTCTAATGTGTAATCAGGCTCTGCTGGTGTTGTCGGGATTTCCTTGGCTGGAGATGGGACTGCCATTTCAGCAGGCACTGGATCGGTCACTGGGGCAGTGACAGCAGCTGGTTCTGGCTCAGGCTCTGGTTCCACTGCAGGAACAGACAAAGGTACTGCAGGTTCAGCTTCAGTGGGAAGGGCTTCAGCAGGTTCAGAGGCAGAGGGAAGCAGCTCTGGTTCTGAGGAAATGAATGAAGGTTCTGCAGACAAGCTTGCAGGTGTTTCTATCACAACTGGCTCTTCTAATGAAATCAGGGAAGCTGGAGGTGTGGGGTCTGCCTCAGCTGTCACTGGTGCAGGTGCGGTCTGGACTCTTAATTCCTCCCTGAGCTCAGCTAGCTCACTGTCAGTGCCTAAAACACTCATCATGCTTTCTTCTATCACTCCGCCTTCACTGCCTTCCTCCAACAGCTCGGCTTCCTCGCGCTCCACATGGACGATGTCCGAGTTTGAGGAGTTGTTTTCACTACGCTCCTCGACCAGAGCAACACCCTCGTTGCTGTCCAGGCTCTTGATGTCTTCAGGGTCCATCGCACCAACCTGTGCCCACGACTCGTGGCCAGCCAGAGACACAGGTAAGCTTTCTGTCTGCCAGGAGCTCTGCTCGCTGCTGTTGTCTCCGGTGCACAGCAGTGACGAGGGAGGGCTGATCTGGTCGTGATCCTGGTCTCCTGAGAGGATGTAAATGTCGTTGCTGTCTTCGGCAATAGTCACACCTCGCTCTTCATCCAACACGAGGCTGAATACTTCACCCTGTGGCACACAGAAACAAACGTGACACTTACATTCAATTCATTAGTTGAATTTGTTACAATCTCTGTGTTTTGTTAAAGTTTAGTCTCTGGTTGCAACATCAGAGGCCACCTTCTCCCAAGAAAACCAGCTTAAGAAATATGAAATAAAAGAAATAAAACAACAATTTTAGCAACATGTAAAAGTTTCTCAGTAGTCATAAAATTATAACCAAGAATAAGTTATAAGGTTACATAATAGGAATTCAGAATAGGACTGCTATATGGGGGGGGGGGGGCTTTTGCAGACTAAATCCACACTTGTTTTATCTTCTACGCCACCTAGTGGTAAACAACAGAGGAAGGAAGCATCTGTAAGCTGAGGTCTTGATATGTAACATGCAAATATAACCATGTGAGTGAGAATAACACAGGGCTGAGTTTGCTGGAAGAAAATCCATTTAAATAAGTTTCATAAATCAATATATCGAAGCTTAATATATTAAAGTAAGTTTTATCATGCAAACATTTAGCAAAGAAAAAAAATTTTTTTTTAATATGAATGCACATCACTGCACTGACCATGCAGTGATGTGACGCTTAACTTACAATTTGTGGTTCAAAATAGGCAACTGACCAAGACAAGCAGTGAAATCAAACATCACAACAGTCCTGTAGCTCCAAGGCGTCAACTTTGGACTTTGCACATTAACATTTCTCTATCACAACAAAAATCACTCCCCATTGGATCTGTTGCAATAATATAAAACAGAACTTGCTACAGAAAATCGTGATTGCTACGGCTCCAACTCCAGTTTATGCAAGAGGAACATATATGCCAATACTATACTTTGTTAGTATTCATAAATGAAATCCAACCTCATGGCAACACAAGAGGGAAATCTAAGGAAATCACTAGAGTCAGTAGGACCGATCCTCTGGGAGTCATTTATTTCTAAAGCTTTTGGCAATCCAACCAACACAAGATGAAAAGATTTAGCTTAGAAAGTAATAGGCTGACTAACCAAAAGAGCAACATACAAACCACCTTGTTGCACAGCATGCCGAGCAGGTAGATCTTGCAAATGATGCGTGCAAAAAGAATAAATAAACACATAATGTGAAACGAAAAGTCTGGATGTTGGCTAAAACAATTAGAGATACTAAACTGTGCTTGACTGAGGAAGTTAAGCTTGTATCTGACATGGCCAGGCTTTTCTGCTGTGTTGCATGTCACATAGGTGTGACCTGAGCTGATGAGATTCAAACAGACAGTTCAGGCACGCAGTGTTAGTCAAACAGGGAGGGTGAGTGTTTGTGTGAGCATCAGATAGAGGGGTTCAGACAGCCGCCAGCAGCTTCATCTGAAATAAGCAGAATATGTCAGCATGTTCTTCATGGTGCCCCTGACCACACAGTTGGATCTGATCAACTCACACGTCAACGTCTGAACATGTAATTAAACATGTTTTGTTTTTTTAGAAAACCTACAAGCCGTGAAGGTCATTTTCCTTACAAAGAGACTCAGTGCTGTGCGCGGCAGCTGCATCCTGGGAAGCAGGACAGAGATTAAATCCAACAGCGTTTCATCGTTATCCAACATTTGCTTTCTGCATAAGCTGATTTGAATGTAGAAGAGCAGGAGTGTTTCACAAAATCCTCCCCTCTCAGGACACAGCCTGCACATCAGCTCGACACAGCAGGTTAATGTTGCCGTGTGGTAAAAAAATAAAAAATCCACAGCCAAAGAGACACTGGTATTCTTTAAAATTCTATTTAGTTTATGGTTTGTGTTTTCAGCAATAGCTATGACTGCACTGGAGACCACACCTATGAACTATAGTAATACAAAGACTATTACTGACCAACTATATGACCACATATTTTAAAGTTAGAGTACCAGTAATAAAGCTTGAATATAAAGCTTATAAAGTTTAGGATTAAACTAAGAAACACGATGAAAAACTTACATACAAACATACCTGAGAAGACATGCAAACTAAACTTTCTTCAATGCTTCAGGTTGTCCCTCAGAAACGCAGAGAGTGGGAAAACTCTAGGCTTTGTTGCTCTGTTCTCAGGCTCAGTTCTCCACCCTTGCCCTAAGACAAACTATATAAAACCACTGCACATTCTTGTTGCAGAGCCAAAGGTGTACAGCCTACCTGTTACTACTCTGCTTTTTAACTGGCTCTCTGCAACCCAAGGTTAAATAACATTGTAATTAAACACTGAAGCAGAAAGCTATCACTGAGGGTAAGAGTAAGAGTAACATAGCCACTGCCCTGGTGACTCATTTCTGCTGATAAATCAACATTAGTTACACTGGCATGGCCGTCGCATACAGTCAAAATCCTACAAATGCTGCAAATCCAAACATCAGATCTGACAGAGTTGTCACAAAAAGCAAACGCTCCACATCAACAAGTGAATTACTAATATTCAGTTTGGGGATTAGTCAGTGTAACGGTCACTGGTTAGTATGCACCCTTGGCATTTATATGAGCATTATGTAATCACTGGTCCTGCAAGGGGTCACACAGCTGATCGAGCTGAATAAAACAAAGTGCTGAGAAAGACAAGAAAAACCAGGAGCCAGCTTTAAAAAGGAAAACCTAAAGTTGAAATGTGTGACAACATTTACCAACGTCAGGGGCCATCGTTCATCTGCTATGTAACACCAGTTCTTTGCTGGGGATAAGATTTTAACACAGCACGGTTATTTATTTATTGTTTTACATTAAAGACTTCTTTGTTTTCACAAATGGGAAATAATTAACAGCAACAAAATAAGCAAACAGACACAAATTTCACCACAGGTCCCCACATCCCTATTTTTAAACTAACTTATCCCTCAGAACTGCTGTGGAGGCTTCTTTCGCATCGTTTCAGGCGACGCTTCCCTTTTCACAGAAGGAATGTTCATCACCATGAACGCATCCTCGCTTTTGGCCAACAACACACTATTTATCAGCTTCTCTTCTGCAACATCTTTATTACTGACAGAAAAACAGACACATTGCTATTATTTTACATTGTGTAATCCAGTTTTAGCATTTCACATTACCCTGGCTTTCATTAGCACACTTCATCCCCACCCCATAAATAATCCCTACAGATGCAGCATTGTGAAACTGACCACCACATGCAGGGTGTGACATGCTTGACTGTCTGAGATTTGAAAGTGTTTATGGAATCACACGTCTCCACACCACTTCTGGGGAAGCACCTTTTAAAAATAAAATAAAAATCTTATTGCAACAGAGTGTCTTGTTGTGTGCAGCTACACAATCTGCAATCAGTAAATATTGGGTTTTAGCCAAACATCGCTGACAGTGTTAGTGTTGTGGGTAGCTGGGGGAGCAGAAAAAAAATGAATGTCTGTCCTGCTTCATCACTGCCAATCAGCCAGTGTCCTGCTGCTTCAGCAGCTTTTTACAGCAAAGGACAAGCGGGTCAGTCAAGCACCTGGTGATGATGTTTTTAGGGGATTATTAGTTATTTTGGGGGCTTCCTCAGCCTGCGCAGACACTCTGTTGGTCCACATTCATGCTGATGCAGTGTCACAGTGATGCACATATTAAAGCCCAGAGCAGGCCAGAGGATGCTTACATAACACGGGAAGCACAGTTACACTGCACAGGGTGTAGCGTGATATGGCCTGACAGGACAAAGACTCGGGCCTTTAAAGCACCTCAGCCTTAAAATATCATCATTGTTTCTAAGCAGGGCAGCTTGTTCCAGTATACAAAACAGAGGACTATATATTTCTTTACTGCCTTTAAAGATATGGTGTTTTGAATATCAAATATGCAGCAATAAAGTAATGTATGTCTTTAATATATTTTTCTCCGAGTGTAGAGGTGCAATTATCTGTTTGGCACCTTCAAGTTTTGGGCTTCATGTTCCATTATACTCTCAAGGACGGCAATATGAATACTGAACACTCAGTTCTTATGCAGCATTTTTACTTTCAGATGGACAGCAGGACACCAACATCATGCGAGCACAACGACGACAAGCTTCAACAACATCTCAAGGTTTTTTTGTTTTTATCACCTCACCCATCGTCCCCCCGTGTGCCCCCCTGACTGTCTATTGTCTGACAGCTACTTTTGTCCTTGCCAAATGAAGTGTACGCCACATTAGGGCCATACAAATCCTTTGTGTATTCTGATGTAACTAACAAAGCCATTAATCGAGCAGCCCATACCTAACTTGCATTTCAGTGTCCTAAAGAGAACTCGGCAGACACAACAGAAACTTTTTCCAATATCCTGTAAAGTACAAAAACAACAAAGACCCTTTTTGTTGATTAATATACAACTTTGATAGATGCAATAAAAAAAACTTCATTTACTCTCCTCCTTGTTGTGGAAATTTACATCTCACGGCCTCATATGTCAAATGTTAACAACAGTAAGCAGAGTACTGGTAGGAAGTAAAGACCTTTTTAGCTTCTTAAAATCTGTCACTGCTGCACACAGCCACACATGCACGCATGCAGACAAGCACGCATCACAAGTAAACCATCTTACCTGAGCGTGAAAGTTGTGAAATGTAAGTGTGAACGCACAAAGCCCCAGAGAGTCAAAAAAGACGGTTTGAGATGGAGTGCAGGTAGAAAGCCAGCTGGAGCTGTGCATGCAGACAGCTGTCAAACTAATGGAGATTTCACTTTGCCCTGACTGCGCTCATCCCTCCCTCCTTCGTGCCCTCTCCTTTCCACAGCCTCTTCGTGCACTCCCTCTCTCTTTTCAGTTCATCACTCCATTGCCGATCGTGCCCGAGCCTATCATCCGTTCATCAACTATGACATAACACAGAGCAAGAATGTAGCTTTGTTTGAAGCCAGCGTACTGTGTTCACATAACGCTGTGTGAGACCAGCCAGAGCACGACAATGATGTAATGGCGACCAGAGCAGCAGTTAACATGTCAAGTCACGTGAACGTTCGTCAACGTGGCCTCGTTAATAGCAGAGCACCGCACAGACTCCCTAAATACAACGGCGAAGGGCTGCATTCTGGCAAATACTATCTCTGCAAAAATGTAAACCTAGAAACAAAGTTGCACAAGTTGCTTATCTATGATAATAAGAAGCCATGGAGAGAGTGAGCCTGCAGCCAAGCATCGTGACTTAGATGTGGAAGGACAACTTGCACGGCTAAAGGAGTATTTGCTAGACTTTCATTCATCAACAGCGACAGTTTACATGAACAGGGTTTATATTTAATATGAAAACACTCCACAGAACAGAAGTACTGTCCTATTTTTGCCTGACAATTTTCAGAGTTTATGGTTATTGGCCCAAAGAAACGTAGCAGTAAATACACTGTATACATAACAGTGTGGTTATTTATATAGAAGCAGAGAATTTATAGCCATGGGTATTATGATGCTCATTTTAATCTAGCAAACCAATGCATTTCTTGTAGCTCACTGATGCCCTCATCTGGCTATCAAGAGGTGTGTACATCTTTCTAGGCTGGTGCAATAAAGTTTTCCACTACGCAGCATCTTTTCTTCCTGTTTTATGTACGCATGCTCTGCACAGTCCTAATAATATTTACTCCTTAATAAAACTTAAGTCTCAGTAGGCTCTGTCCTTGATTATTCTAAAATTAGTCACCACACCTGCAATCTAAGATAGTTTTTAAGTATTTCTAAACTGGGAATATAGTTTTCTTAGTTTTTACTGGGGTAGCTCAGGTGGCAGAGCAGGTCAGCCACTAACCAGAAGGTCGGTGGTTCGATCCCAAATATCTTTGGGCAAGATACTAACCCCATGTTTGCCTACTGGTGGTGGTCAGAGGGCCCGGTGGCGCCTGTGTCCGGCAGCCTCGCCTCTGTCAGTGCGCCCCAGGGCAGCCGTGGCTACAATGTAGCTGCCATCACCAGTGTGTGAATGACTGAATGTAGTGTAAAGCGCTTTGGGGTCCTATACAAATGCAGGCCATCTTAAAATTGTATTAGATTGTTAGATTGGACTTTCAGGTAATTAGACTTATTTATAATGTATTTTCCCCTTTATTTAAAAACTCACCCATCCCCCAAGCTGAGTGATGTAGTCTGCCTCGTTCTCCTCTAGGAAGTGAAGCCCCAGGTCCAACAGAGTCATCACAGACTGGCCTTCACTTTGTAGAGCCTGGAGCAGCACTAACGGAACAAGCACCTGGTGGCAGTGGTGACGAGAGACAGAAAGCAGTTCATTCACAAGGATAAGAGACATAAATCTGACACCTCTCTCTTGTTACTAGGAGAAAATCTAACTGGAAACATTGCACCTTTTGCAAATTATGTCTCACTTCTAATCAGTGAAGCAGAACTCACGGCTCACTCACCTTGCTCCAGCCTCCCGGTGTGTGTGTTGAGAGCTCCAGTGTTGTGCATCTGAATCTCTGATAGTCCAGAGGTCTGAAAACACAGACATTACCATTAGTATTAAACACGTGATCTTCATGTTGAGGAGGTTAAAGGTTTTGTACTTTACCTACCACATGTAACTGTTTACCAGGACTACTTTTACCTTAGGTAAATTGATTACAACAACTGAGGAAGTAGCAGCAACACCAGTTATCAACCTAGATCACATTTTAGCACCAAATAACTATTATTATCTTATAGATATTTAATCTTCTTTGCTACAGTTTCATGTCATTATCTTTACTTATAGCCAGCTCCTGTAAGAACAAGGTGCTAATGCCTCTGCTGTCTGCGTGGGGAGGGGCTACACTGATTCATCATTAAAATAGCAGAAGAGTTTTTATTTCCGTTTTCTACTACAGGCAACCTCACAGGGGGAACAACAAGACAAACTATGGCGAAGACCACACAAACCTAACACGATAGAGTTTAAGCTGTTATTTAAAACATGAAGCATTACTAAATTACAACACTGCACAAAACTAAACTAGCTCTACCCTGGGGCAAGAGTAGAACAATGAGCTAATGTTAGGTCAAAAGTATGTTGGTTGTTTTACTTATGATGGCAGTTTAATGAATGTGCACTTGGATCAGCAGTCTTTATCAGTCAGCCACTGAACTCTACGACCTGAGCAGCTCGTAATTTTTTTATTTTCCTCGATAAAAGTTCTCTCATGAATCATTTCAGTAGGATTCATGAGATGTGCAGTGTTTTGGTTTCACTTTTATCATCAGTATACAGGCTAACCCTGGGAACATAAAAGCTCGTAGACATTTCCAGCATATCTGAGTTGATACTGAACGCTGTATGTGCTCCAGTGGCTTCAGGATTTTATGGTTTACTAGTTTAGGAAAGTACAGAAGTAACAATGTAATGCAAGTCAAAACCAAAAGATCTAAAAGAAAACTGTGTCCGTATGACACTGTTTTGTGTCCACTTAGTTCACACTACCTTTACTCTAAAAAAACCCCAAACATTCAGAATTAAAAGGACTGTCAATAAATGTTAAAGTTCAAAAGTGCATTACCTTGATAGCGAGCAAATACCTGCAGTGTATCAACAGTGACTGTGTCAGTCCTTCGAGATAATAACACTTTTCTCACACAGTAACAACTGCAGTAGAAACATGGCTGCTGTACTTAATGTAGATTACCGTACCTATACATCCATAATGGCAAAACGAATGGAAAAAATACTCCCTAACCTCAAACCCAGGATAACACACGACGCACTTTACACATAATGAACTATATACAACATACAGAGCAGGCTGTGATCCTCAGTCTTGAAGCTGAAAAGGCATTTGACTCTGTTTGTTGGCCTATGTATGTATACCTATATAGAGTCTTGCATAAATTTGGTTTTAATGAGCCGGTAACAAATAATGTAAAGGCATTATATGATAACCCGACTGCAAGGCTTAGGATTAATGGTCACCTAAGTCAACCTCTAACATTGGAGAGGGGAGTGAGACAAGGCTGTGCCTGCTCTCCTCTTGTCTTTGCCATATTTCTGGAGCCACTAGCCCAACATATAAGGCAAAACAGAAAAGTCGCAGGTGTTACACTAAATGATGTGGAACATAAAATAGCATGCTGCGCCGATGATGTACTTTTATTCCCAAAAACACCCGAGGAGTCTCTGCCAGAGGTAATGAACTGTCTTAAAAACATTGGCTCAATAACAGGATATAAACTGAATTTAAATAAAACTGAAGCCCTTCCCTACAATTATAGTCCTTCTGAAAAGCTCAGACAAGCACATCCACTGAAATGGAACACAGACTCAATTAAATACCTGGGTGTAAGACAGAAATTACAACCATTTATATCAAAGAGTCAAAGAGGACCTTACAAATTGGAATCATATCCCATGTCTGAGCATAAGCTCTAGAATAGAAACCATCAAAATTAATGTTTTACCGAGATTTTTATATTTGTTTCTGACCCTCCCACTCCAGATTAATCAAATGGATTTTACTGAATGAGTCAAAACGATCTCTAGATTCATATGGCAAGGCAGACGACCCAGAATACGATACAAAACATCACAACTGCCCAAAGAGAACGGCGGCTGGGGACTACCATGTTTAAAAAAAAACACTATACTTCAGCAATGATCAGGGCAGTGTTGCACTGGTGTGATCCCTCATATGTAGCAGCATGGAAAGAAATGGAATGCAAAACAATAACCATATGCATATACAGGCAGTTCTAGCAGATAAAAATCTACAGGACTACATTTCCAAATTAAGAAATCCTTGGGTAAAGGCCACAGTAGGGGTTTGGAAAGTGGTGGTAAAAGAAAAAAAAGCTGGAGAAGGATATAAAAATATTAAAATGGTGTGCATATGAGTCGGATATGAGCATATGAGCAAATCAAATAGACCCTAGTTTTAAAAACTGGAGAGATAAAGGAATCACGTCGATATGCGGTATTGTAAAGGAAGATGAAATTATGAGTTTCCAAACTTTAAAGCAAATGTTTCATTTAGAAAACCAAGACCACGATAGATACGTACAGTTAAGAAACGTTTATACTCGAAACATTAAAAACCAAATACCCACTACAGCGAGGCCATTTACCCAACTCTTTGTAAATGCTTATAAGTCAGAAATGAAGAAAGGTGTAATCTCACAAATATACAAAAGTCTTCATGATCTCAACAATTATTCAACAAAGTATATAAAAGAAAGATGGGAGAAAGAGGGAGGTCAGACAATCACAGAAGAGGAATGGCGATACATTTGTTCTTTTCATTGGAAAAGTAGAACATCACATATATGGAAGGAGTTCTGCTGGAAAAGCTTTTTCGTTTTTTCATTACCCCAGCTTTAAAGGCGCATTATGATGATGGAAGTTGTGAATGTTGGAGGAAATGAAACAGCACACCACTACCATATGTTTTGTGATTGTAAGAATATTAAGAACTACTGGAGAGAAGTCCATAAAGTGATGCACAACATATTTAGTACATATTTACCCTTTGATTTCAAATCCAGATTTTTAGGATACAAACCCTCAGACATAAGAGAGAAATACTTACTTTGTGTGCTGCTAGCTGCAACTGACCAAAAGGTGTCTGACACAGGATCCACCAACATTAAACAGCTGGACTGATGTAACTTTTGAGATTTATAAGATTAGTGAATTTTGAGTATGAGAAATTTGTAAAACACTGGGGAAAATGGCTCCGCTATGTGAGTTCTACAAGCCCGGATATCGCTGATATTCATCACTGAAGGAATGGTTGTTTACATTTTTGTCTGTTTTTTATAATAACATGTACTAATGCTATGTCACCATCTGCTACTGAGTGTGTTGGCTTTTCAATTGCCCTCTCTGGATGTATATAGTTACAAACGGTGTCTGTCTGTACATGTTTCTTTGTTTTGGTTTTTTCCCTTTTCTTTCTCTTTTTTCATACCTGCGTGAAGGAAAAGTATTTGAAGTGATGGCGGTCATCCAGACTACTGTACATATATGAGAACAAAGGAAGCCATCAAATACTGTACATTTTATTTTATGCATAACTTCAATAAACATAGCTGTCGGAGTTGTATGCAGTCCAGAGAAGCACCAATAAACTTAAAGCAAAAAAAAAAAAGCTGCTGATTTAGCTTCACTTTTGTCAAAAGGGTCTCCGTTACTTATTGACGCCAGTGTTACTATCGTGCAGGCTGCTTTTTGCAAACACACAGCCACAACTCTACTAGGGCTGCCACAAACGATTATTTTGATAGTCGACTAGTCACCGATTATTTTTGCGATTAGTCGACTAATCAGATCATCATCCATTGGACATACAGCATACAGCTTATTGCACCAGCAGCATCTGCTCTTATATAACTATCATTAGCTTACAGCTTGAAGTGTTTGTGCTAACTAAAAATAAAGACAAGATGGTAGTTTATTAATTTTTAATGAAATTTGCAGATTGTTTCGGTGAAGTTTAATAAACTCCTTGCTTTCTAAAATATAACAGGACACCGGAGTATATTCTCCAGCATCTCACACTTCTGATAATCAGCTGTCTGCTTGACAGTTTTAGCTGTGCAAAAACTATAACTTTAATCTCAGCCAAACCGATTTACTCAGGAACAAATAAAATACTAAAGAAAGCCAAACAATAACATTTTAAGTTATCTAAGTGACTCATATATATGTTTAACCTGACTAGCGAAAGACGGTGGTGGGTTTGAAAACGATTTGCCGGGAGTCCGGTGTTCTCACGGCTCTAGTTAGCCTTGCCCCCGCCTAGCTAACGAGCTAGTGGGTAACAGACGTCTACGAAAACGTCGGAGCGCTTTTGAAAATATGTGGTGTCCTGATAAACTGAGCAGATATTTGAGGTTTACACAGCTACATTCTCACCTGAAAATATGTTAAACGTTTATTTTGTGACCCAGAAAGAATA
Organism: Copadichromis virginalis; assembly: GCF_057382275.1. Lineage (NCBI taxonomy): Eukaryota > Metazoa > Chordata > Actinopteri > Cichliformes > Cichlidae > Copadichromis > Copadichromis virginalis. Next base: position 3,483,691 of record NC_140624.1, on the reverse strand, counting down.
ATAAGAGTAATATTAAAACTAACTAGCTGCCGCCATTGTTGGAAACTGCGCTGGGCTGCGCTATGAATTCTGGGACACAGCTGCTTCTTCTTCGGGGTTTAACGGCAGCTGGCATCCTTGTACATGCAGTGCTGCCATCTTCTGTTTCAGTCCGTTATTACACTCTTAAATCCTGCTACTTATTCCTGCGTCCTTTGTGATCTTACAAAGCTTCAAACGATGCGTCGACTATTAAATTAGTCGTCGACGATTTTAATAGTCGACATAATCGTGACTAGTCGACTAATCGTGGCAGCCCTAAACTCTACAAACTCACCCTGTGAGGAGTGTGTGTACGGCTGCTGACAGGTGTGTGTCGAGCTCTTGGGCCAGCCTGTCTCCCACTGCAGCCAGGCAGTCCTCAATGGAGTTCTCCGGGTTGGCTGGAGCGAACACCAGTGAATTGTGTCGGTCGAATCCCGTCCTGGAAAAGGCTGCAAGCAACACAGGTCACAGGACAGAGTGATATCGCTGACAGAAGTGCAGCTCGTTTAAAGGAGGTAGTCAAAGAAAGGGAAGAACACGAAACATAAAGAGTGTTTGTTTTAATTAGTGCGGCACTTCTGACTAACTTTTCTTTTTATTAAACCTCTAATAATAAGCAGTCCTACATATCATTAAACAAATATGTAAGACTGCTTTCTTCCATTTGTGCAACATCTCTAAAGTTAGAAATATCCTGTCTCAGAGTGACGCTGAAAAACTAGTTCATGCATTTATTACTTCCAGGCTGGACGACTGTAATTCATTATTATCAGGAAGTCCTAAAAACTCCCTGAAAAGCCTTCAGCTGATCCAAAATGCTGCAGCAAGAGTCCTGACAGGGACTAGAAAGAGAGAGCAGATTTCTCCTGTATTGGCTTCTCTTCATTGGCTTCCTGTTGAATCCAGAATTCAAAATCCTGCTCCTCACATACAAGGTCTTAAACAATCAGGCCCCATCTTATCTTAATGACCTTGTAGTACCATATCACCCTATTAGAGCGCTTCGCTCTCGCTCTGCAGGCCTACTTGTTGTTCCTAGAGTATTTAAAAGTAGAATGGGAGGCAGAGCCTTCAGTTTTCAGGCCCCTCTTCTGTGGAACCAGCTTCCAGTTTGGATTCAGGAGACAGACACTATCTCTGCTTTCAAGATTAGGCTTCAAACTTTCCTTTTTGCTAAAGCATATAGTTAGGGCTGGACCAGGTGACCCTGAATCCTCCCTTAGTTATGCTGCAATAGGCAGCTGGGGATTCCCATGATGCACTGGGTGTTTCTCCTTCACTCACTATGTATTAACAGACCTCTCTGCACTGAATCATATCTGTTATTAATCTCCGTCTCTCTTCCACAGCATGTCTTTATCCTGTCTTCCTTCTCTCACCCCAACAGCAGCAGATGGCCCCGCCCCTCCCTGAGCCTGGTTCTGTCGGAGGTTTCTTCCTGTTAAAAGGAAGTTTTTCCTTCCCACTGTCGCCAAAGTGCTGCTCATAGGGGGTCATATGATTGCTGATGACTGTATGTATGACTCCGTATATGGTCTGTATGTATTATTGTAACTGAACTAATGTCTGAGATCCTGTTAATGAGACTCATAAATCATATTTACTTAAGAATAACATTAAAGCATCTTAGACTAGTGAAACACGATGAAGCAACCACCCACGTGTGTGAGCTGTGAAAGAAAGACAAAAATCCTCATTTTTAAACCAGAGTGAGACAAAACAATCATTCACTTAAAATCAAAATCAGCTTTTCTGTGACCAACCACAGCGATCTGCAGCAATATTCATGCTTTTTGGAAAGAAACCAAAGAGCTTTAACTGTACATGTGTCATACTTGCACACTGAACTTAATTTTGATCAACTTCAGTTTAAAAACTTAAGACCAGACTAGTGATGGTGTTCAGTGCTTTTGAAGGCTAATCTCTGGAACTACAGTTAGGTCCATAAATATTTGGACAGAGACAACGTTTTTTAATTTTGGTTTTTACCACAATGAATTTTAAATTAAACAACTCAGATGTAGTTAAAGTGCAGACTTTTAGCTTTAATTAAGTGGTCTGAACAAAAGGATTGCATGAGAATGTCTAAAACTAAAGCATTTTTAACTCAATCCCTTCATTTCAGGGGCTCAAAAGTAAATGGGAAAATTAAATAACTGAAAATAAAATTGTCAATTCCTAATACTTTGTTGAAAACCCTTTGCTGGCAATGACAGCCTGAAGTCTTGAATTCATGAGCATCACCAGATGCTGGGTTTCCTCCTTTTTAATCCTCTGCCAGACCTTTACTGCAGCAGCTTTCAGTCGCTGTTTGTTTTTGGGCTTTTCTGTCCAAAGTTTAGTTTCCATCAAGTGAAATGCTCAACTGGGTTAAGATCGGGTGTCCGACTTGGCCATTCATGAATATTCCCCTTCTTTGCTTTAATAAACTCCTAGGTTGCTTTGGCTGTACGTTTTGGGTCATTGTCCGTTTGTATTATCAAACGCCGCCCAGTCAGTTTGACTGCATTTAGCTGGATGTGAGCAGGCAGTCTGTCTCTGAACACCTCAGAGGTCATTCAGCTCCTTCTGTCCTGTATATCACATCATCAATAAACACCAGCGTCCCAGAGCCACTGGCAGCCGTACACACCCAAGCCATCACACTCTCTCCACTATGTTTTACAGACGATGTGGATGCTTTCGATCGTGACCTGTTTCACGCCATCGCCACACTTTTTTTCTTGCCCTCATTCTGATAGAGGTTGATCTTGGTCTTTTTGTATTTCTGAGTTCACCGGTGCTTTCTTTCTTTCTCAGGATGTACCAAACTGTACATTTTGCCACTCTTAATATTGTAACAGTTTCTCAGATGTGTTTATTTTCTGTTTTCGCAGCTTAAGGATGGCTCGTTTCACCTTCCTGGAGAGCTCCTTTGACCGCATGTTGTCTGTTCACAGCAAAATCTTCCAAATACAAGCACCACACCTCAAAACAAATCCAGGCATTTTATCTGCTTTTTTGAAAACAACATAATGAAGGAATTGCCCACACCTGCCAATGAAATAGCCTTCAAGTCAATTGTCCAATTACTTTTTGTCCCTTTAAAAAGAGGCTGGCAAATGTTGAGGAGCTGAAACTCCTAAACCCTTCATCCAATTTGAGTGTAGATGCCCTCAAATGAAAGATGAAATTCTACACATTATCTCCATTATGTAACTAGTTTCAGTAAACAAATATATATGGACCTAACTGTAGCTGTGTATGTTTGTGATCACTTACAGGCGGCAATTTCGCCATCCAGTTCTCTCAGTCCTTCCTCTATTTGCTCCTTTATCACTCTGGATCTTGTTTTCTCAGCCTCTGCATCTCCTGAAAGAGATAAACAAACATGAAATATGAACCACTGTCGCTCCATCCTTCATTCTTTCTGGCTCTCTCCCATACAGTCGCCCTAGTTTTCATGCAAAACTTCCCCAAATGTCTTAAAACACGACTAAAGAAAAGCTGTTCTGGAAATTCTGAATTGCTTTGACTGCATTTTAATAGGATATTGTGGTTGGACGGTCATTTCAGTGTGTGCCAGCTGTTTTTGTTGCATTTGCATGGTCGCTTTTTAAAGCAGTCCTTCTTTCAGCGCCTCAATAATCATTTTAGGAACCATGAACATATTTCAGAAAAGGTCATTTACACTGATGTCAACAGCTATTTTGTTATTGTTTTATGCATGTGTTTAGTTTTCTTTATGTAACTATTCTAACAACTTATAATAAAGTTGGTCATGTGGCTTTTTCGAAAAGGTTCATTGTCTTTTTTTGATTCATAAGAGTTATGCACTCACTAGTTTGTGATATAATCTGATAAATTAATTAGAGGATCTGACAAAGAATGGGTTAAGTTGCTAACACAACAAATCATGAAATATTTAACAGGCTAGGATCAACATCAAAGTGGAAATTGGGCCAGATCTTGACTCCACTATAAGGATGAGCGGTTGATGCCGCGCACACCAACTTTCCTGGAGGAGAGAACCACCTTTGCAGGCAGCCGCTCCTCCTCAGCCTGACGAGCTTGAATTCAAAGCAAAAAACTGTTAATGGTTCTCAGTCATCGTGTGCACGAAGGCTATCAAGGCAGAGGTCAATTATTTACAGCACCGAGTCTACACTGCTCAGGGTGTAATGAACCACGCAACACAAAGGCGCCAAGTGGGGCTGCACTGAATTTACACAAAAATACAATAAACCCTCAAAAAAATCAACTTTTACATTTGACCTCCCACCCTGGAGAGATGCAGGGATCATTTTATAATGTTCATACATGCAACCCAGAGGCACTGGTTATTTCCAGTGTGACTGGACTCCATTGGTTCAGTTTTAGTAGCTGACTTTTCTCAGTTTATGAAATCAAATACTGACATTTTTTAACAAAAAGCAAGAAGACACTCTGACAACTGGGATCTTGTTCTCTCAGGTCCCTGCATGGGTGCCATGAGGACCAGTGTTGGCTTTTCCTGGCCTTGGTGCTGTGTCAGCATTTAGACAGACAGCTAGCCAGACAACTATTTTGCTTTGGTCCACTGGTGTGTGAGTAATGCTACAGTGATTGCACATGACAGGCTGTCAGAAATTGGACCGGGTCAAGCGGAAAGCAGGGATCAGCCACTCATCTGCCATCTCCGCCCATTCCAAGCATGCACACAACAATAAAATGGACAGGAAATAAAAAGAACTCCCCCCTCTCTCTCTCTCGTCTTCTTTTCCTTGCTCCAAATACATTTTTCAGATACCTCTGCTCCTTTACTTCCATGCATCATCCAAAGAGGCTCTCCAGCAGTCTTGTGCTCTCTTTAATCACTAAGATTTATTTCAGGATTAACGCTGTGAGGTCATAACTTGGTTTCACAAACTAAAAGAAACGAACAGCTGCTGGCATTTACCTTCACACATCCTTTCTCTAGTCTCACATAGCAGACACAGAAAATCATTACTATACTGTACATTTGTTCCACAACACCTCTTTTGGTATGCCGGGCATAAAAGGGAACAGGAAGAAAAATGTGAGCCAGCATGCCTGAAGCCATGTAACAGGGTTGTTGCAAAGACCTCTGTGAAGACACGACAGCTTTATGCACTCTGGTCACCATATTGGGTTATTGAAAGGATTCTAGCTGGGCTTTAGATGAGAATCCACTAAATCTATTGGTTTACAGACACTGGCTTCAGCTATCACGTTAAAGTGTCCATACAGGTCTTCTGAATGTGTTCTCCTGCTAAAGTCAGATTCCAGTCAGAGCCAAATTAAGCTGGCAAAACAGGTGGCTACGTGCCTACACACCCCAGATATTTTATGTTACAACCATGTGTGCATGTGAACGCCACTATTTGTGTGCTCTCTGAATGAAAGTGTGTGAGGGTTGTGTACGTGCACAGTGTGCAAAATGGGAAGAAAAAAAAACAACTGTTGCTCGTCTCATCAGCAATTTTTAATAAGAGGTTTGCCACAAATGCAAAGCATTTCCTCTCACCTTGAGCTGCAGCTGGTTGGTCTGATCTACCTGCAGGCACCATTCCTAGGTAGTTAAGCAAAATATATTTGGTTTCAAAATGGAAACCCTCAGGCACAGTGGCTGGGATTGAGGCAGAGGCGGTGGAGCCTGAGGTAGCCATCGAACAGATGTGTATCAGACTCTCAGGCACATTAATTCATACAGTCAAAGCTGGACGTCTCACCTAGGGAAAATAACAACCAGAGGAAGAATAATATCTCGTTAGAGGCACAATCGTTACAGCCTGAAGGATGGGCTGGCTGAGGCTGAGGCAGCCATTAATAAAAGCTAAGAAAATCTATATCTAAACTCTGGCATTGTATCATACAATATGTTATTTAATCTTTAAAAAAAAAGAAAAAAGAAAAAGCTGTTATATGAATGACATAAACAGATGCCGCCCTCAGGTTTACAGTGTCCTGCCCCCACTGCGTGCACTAAGGGGACAAATTGAGTGATTTTAGACTTATGTGACTGCATGGATCCCAACTGAGGACAGAAGAATGGGACAGGACATATTTGGGTACTTTTTTTGTGTCTAGATCATGATTTACACAACACATGTGGCAAACAGATGGTCGTTTTAAAAATCCCCCCAAAAACCCCAAAACAATTTTCAAATAAAATGATCACTGCACAAATATGAAACACGACTTTAACCCCCTGTAACTTCTAAGTTAATCGCCCCACATGGTCCTCCAGAGACGAGGTGACACCAAGCGGACCAAAAATTCCATTCATGTCAAGTCTGCCAAATTAAACAAAATACTTCCGGGTTTAACTATCAAAATAAAATAATGTGTATAACCGAGTAATTAAAAAGTTCAATCATCAAATAACAAAGCGGCTACGATAATTACAGTAAATTAAATAAACACAACTATCCTCAAAAGATTTCAGTATGTCTGCAAAAAATAATCTACCAAATAACATAACCATTCGCTTTACTAACCAGACATGTAGCTTTGCTAATTAATTACCTGACTAATTACATAAGAGTCCGCTGCACCCCTCGCTGGAACACCCAAACTCACATGCAAGCTACTGTTAGCTAGCTTGACGTTACACGTTTTACGTGCTGGAGACTCAAAACTTCATTTTAACTTAAGCTCAGCGGGTGTCCGTTTCTTACCGTCCTTGTCCAAAGGCAACCAGATGTGGACAGACGACAAGCTGAACAGAATTATGAAAACACACACACACACACACACACACTACTGTAGCAGAAGCCGGAGAGGGTAGCCCACCAATGGCAGGTAGCCGTTAGTACTCAGGGTGCTCTGGATGTTAGCGTACAAAACCGGCACCAGTCTTCCTGTCAGAGCCTTCATAATAATACTCACCTCTGCTACCGGACACCGTTCAACCTGTGGTCACAAGAGGAAACTTACGGAATTTACAAACACGTCGTGTCTGTTATTGGTGGAGATAATCCTTGGTTTTCTGTAGCTATAAGAATTTCGAGGGGAGAGCATCCAACCTTAGCACCCCGCCCTCGTTACAAATATTTAACTGGAACACGAAATGTTATTTTGAAAGTGCAGACCGGAAGTTCTATTTTACCTCCAGTGGTCAGCTCGACCACGAAAGCCAAACCGTGTGTTCACCCCAAACTGTTTGTGCTTCAGTGGACGGTAAAAGTGACGGAGACAGTTAGTTTGACAGACTCCAAAGAGACAATAAACATAACTGAGAAAAGCCATGGCGCTCACCGACGCTGACGTACAGAAACAGGTAAACTTTATGGACAAGTTAAAGCACGTCAATCCCACTGACGTTACGGTAAACATACATAATCTCAGTTAACGGGCCGATACGTGGACTGCAGCACTGTCCCGCTGTTAATCATTATTTCGCACTATGTTTAACATTTAAGGCAACGCCGCAATTCATTTAGTTCTGGTTGTCGGTGGCAGTTTACATTATGACGGGTGCAAAGTTAAAGTTAATGCCTAAATGCTAACATTGCCATTAATGCAAGTCAAGTTGGTCTCATTGCAGTAAATAATGAAATTTGGTCACTTTCTAATGCTAAACTATCAGTTTTAGTAAAACTGTAAAAGTGTGTGCGCATGTTTTTGTATCATTCAGAAAAAAACAGACAGACACATAAAGGACGCACATTGTCAGAGATCTAAACTTGAACCAGCTGCTTTTTGTGTTTCTTATGGCAGATTAAGCACATGATGGCCTTCATTGAGCAAGAGGCCAATGAGAAAGTTGAGGAAATTGATGCAAAGGTAACGGAAGCTCTTCTGCCTGTCAGTCTTGTGTTTTGTCATAGTGACCACTGATTTAATGAATCTTCTCTTACACAGGCGGAGGAAGAGTTCAACATTGAGAAAGGTCGTCTGGTGCAGACTCAGCGGCTGAAAATCATGGAGTACTATGAGAAGAAGGAAAAGCAAATTGAGCAGCATAAGAAGATGTGAGAAAGAGTGGTCACTCAAACTGCACAAATAGGAATGCATTCATCAAAAGAAAATTTAGTTAGCCTTTGGAAATGGTACACCACAGCACGCCTTACGTTCTTGTTTTTAGCTCCGCTGTCCCATCGGTTTGACTGTTTCTGTAAGATGCTTTTTGTCGCTGTTTATCCCACACTTCAAACACTTACAGATCTGACACTCTGCAATCTCACATCTCATGAGTAAACGCTGTCTTTCTGAGGCAGTGACTGATCTTCTGATAGCTTGTTAGGCATCCATTGAACTAACCAACGAGGAAGCAGCATAAACAGATTTAATCAATTCTGGGCCAACAACTCTGAAGAAGAGAAAATGACAACTCTAAAAAGTTCAAAATAAAATCATATTTGGTTCAGGCAGAAATTTTGCTTGAAGAATATCTCTGATAAAAGGAATTAATCGGTATAATCAACGCCCCCCACAGCCAGAGATCCAACATGATGAACCAAGCCAGGCTGAAGGTGCTGAAGGCCCGAGACGACATGATCACGGTGAGCGATGAATGCTCATTTCTGTGTCCACTGGAAACCTCCTCTATTCAAATTCATCATAACTTTAATGATGAATTTGAATTTGTTTCCATGATTAGCTTTCATTCTTGCACTAAATTGTTGTGCACATATTTACACATGGAAATAATGTGTAAATGTTGTGTCCTCTACTTGACCTTCACTACTCCAGTACAGTGAAAAAGACACGTTCCAGTTAAATATTTGTAAAAACTGCTCAGATGCAAGATAAATATGATTTTGCGTACCATAATTCATGAGTCATATATCAATTTCTAATGTATCCAGTTGCCTGTTTTTGTCGCAGGATCTGTTAAACGAGGCCCGTCGGAGACTTGCAGAGATTGCTAAGGACCCTGCTAAGTACTCCAGTCTGTTGGAGGGCCTAGTGCTTCAGGTATAATCTACCATTGTGATCTATGATTGCAAACCAACTGTTAATATATTATTCAGTTTTCTATATTTAAAAAGTGAGCTTTTTTTAATGTTTCAGGGATTCTACCGACTGCTGGAGCCTAAGGTTACCATTCGCTGCCGACCGCAGGATGTTGAATTTGTTCAGGTGAAGCTGTTCTGACTAGTTATTTAGAAAAGAAGGAACAGGCCATCTGCCTCTTTTGTCGAATGCACAATAAAACATAGAGTTGTTTTCTCTCTTTATTACCAAACAGGCTGCAGTCAATAAGAACATCCCGATCTACAAAGAGGCGGTGAAGAGTAATATAACTGTCAAAATCGACAAGGAACGTTTTCTTCCAGCTCAGATGTAAGATGATTCAGTTCTTCAGAAAGAAGGAGGTCATGTGATTGTTACCGATTATCTATTTTGTATTGTCAAGATTGAGATGCAGGAATTTTTGCATTTTTAATCAAATATGACAAACACACTGTAGTCACTGCTCAGCTTTAGTTTGACTTTGGGGGTTGGAACAACTTTGTCTTTGTGGAGTAGTCTCCACAAGGTGTTGGAACATTCCTCAGACTTTTTGGTCCACGTTGACATGATGTCGTCACATAGTTGTTGCAGATCATACGATGCAAACTTCCCGTTTAACCGTATTTCAGTGGATTATAATCTAGTGACTGTCGGAGCCATTTGAGTACCGTGGACACATTCTTAGAGGATATGAGCTTTTGTGACATCGCACAATGTCCTGCTGCGAGCAGCAGTTACTGTGGTCATAAAGGCATGGACATGCTCAGCAAAGATGCTCAGGCGTATACTGTGGCTCATTTATAGAAAATGTCCTCCACACCGTTGCACCACCAGCAGCCTGAAGCACTGATGCGTGGCCATGCTTTCATGTTGTTTTTACCGCACTGTGACCCTATCAAACCAGGCAACATTTCACAAACCTCTGTTATCTAATTTTGTGAGCCCACTCAAATTATAGCCTCAGTCTACTGTTCTTAGCTGACAGGAGGGGCCCTGGTGTGTAGACCATCTGCTTCAAGGTTTGACATGTTGTGTGTTTGGAGGTGCTCTTTTTGTTAACTAGTGGTTATTTGAGTTACTGTTGCCTTCCTATCACCTCAAATCAGTTCTCGTCCTACCTCTGGCATCAGCAACATACTATCACCCAGAGAACTGCTGCTCATTGGATCTATAAACCCTACAGATGGTTATGTGGAAAGATCCACATACTACTCAATTTCTGATCAGTAGATCAGACATTTGTGAAATGCTCAGTCCAGCATGCCTGGCACCACAACCACACCACATTCTGATGCTTGGTTTGAACTTTGAACCTTACACTAGACATCCCAAAAGGTTGATTCTGTTCATCTGGACGTTTTCAGTGGGAGAAACGTTTCGTCACTCATCCAGGTGACTTCTTCAGTCTCAGCTGACTGCAGGTTTCCCCAACCTTATAAACAGGACATTTGCACAATGACTGAAACTCGCACCACTGAATGAGCAATAGGCTGTGATGAACAGAACAGAATCAACCTTTTGGGATTTACTTACCTGGATGATTGAGCATGCATCAAGACTTAAACTAGACATTTCATTTTATCTTAACAGCTGTGGAGGAATCGAGGTGTATAATGAGAATGGGAAGATCAAGGTTTCCAACACGGTGGAGAACAGGCTAGAACTCATTGCACAACAGGTAAAGTAACTTCGATGATATACCTCACATCCAAATCTTCTGCTGCTCACTGCAGTAGCTGCTGTTTGCCTGTGGAGGGCAGCAGAGCCCAACTTGCTTTCCAGTGGATCTAATTCGCTGAAGGGTGGAGAGCTGACAGAGAAAAATCAATTTAATCATTAAGACTATACTGTCATGCTAACAACGGATTTACTATATTTAAACTTGCTTTGAGTATTCAATGTTGCCATCGTGTCAATAACGCAAAAACTGGTTCATTTTTTTTAGAGTAAAGCTGTGAAATCAAATGTGTAGTAATTACAGTCACTGCTGATTTATGTTCGTAAATTATTCAGCTTTGTTCAGGAGTAAGGTCTTTTGAGTATTTTCTGCAACAATTGTATTATTAATGTATAGGTATTAGAAAAATAATTTTAAGATTCTCTAAAGGCCCAAATGGTCTAGACCAGAAGCATCAAATGTAAGACCCGGAGAGCCGGAATCAGCCCATGGCTTTGGAGTTTTAAAAGCTGACCTCCCCTAACCTTTATTTAGTCCCTAAAATATCTCAATATATGTAGTTAAACTTCTTTAAAATCACAGAAAGGAGAATTTCACTGGTCTGACCCACTTAAGATCAAAGTGGGCTGTGGAATGAGACGTGGGTGGGCTAGAGCAGTCCTTTCTTTTCACAGAGATTCAGTACAAATGATCTTACACATCCAGGTGGAAAAAGCTTAAAGATAAACGGGATGTGCACTCGCACTTGTTGGCCTTGATCAGAACAGGAGCCACAGAAATGACATAGTTACATAGAAATTTGGGATGCTGTGTAAAATGTAAGCAATGACAGAGTGCATATTATTCCACTCTGTCATTGGATGTTTTTAGGAAACTACATGGATACTTAGAAATCTGGCATCCTGTGTAAAATATAAACAAAGAGTGCAATGAATGAATGTGCAATGATGTTTTTAAGAAATTACATAGTTACTTAGAAACTTGGGATGCTGTTTAAAATGCAAACAATGACAGAGTGCATTTATTTGCAGGTCATTTAAAGCCTTTTTGGTAGAAGAGCAACATATCAGGGATTGAAATAGGAAAAATTGATTGAATTCAAAATGAGTATATATGCCAGAAACGAGATTTAACATTTTTAGACAGTGGCAAAAAAATCAAATGACAAACTTTGTGTTCTTACAGCTGGAAAGGAATATCAAATACTGAACTGTAACAATTGTAACAATGTTTGAATGCTGTGGCCAAAAAAACATGGTTGTGATTTATATCCTTACTATCTTGATTCTACTCTTGACAGATGATGCCTGAAGTCAGAATGAATCTGTTTGGTGCCAACCCCAATCGCAAGTTCTTGGATTAACTGTGGACATGAAGAGGGCACAGGTGGAACGTTTATGGTGATGACAGAGCATCACCATAAAACCCAAGAGTCTCCAACCATCTGCTGTTACTGAGATCCAAAGGGAGTGTTTATATAGTTCTAAATACTAATGGACTAAATAACAATTCAGCAAGTGCTCTTACTTTGAAATGTCCTCTATTCATCTTCTCTTAAAAGGACTCAATGTTCTAATGACATTACAGATGTTTGTCTTCAGTCGTTTCAGTTTGAGTAAACTGAGCAAGCTGCATATTTAAACCAAAGATACAGGCGTGTGCGTGCGTGTGCGTGCGTACACAGAGTTGCTTAGCATTGTTCTCAAGGTAATAATATACCAAGGTATCAATTAAAGTGACATGAGAAAGGAACATGTATGAGATATCTTTATTTACAGCTTGTAAACATACACTTTACTCAGGCTATGTTCACTCTACAATGAGGAAAATGTAGGAACCTATATAGAGTATCCACATCAAAATGTGTCTTGCATTAAAAATGTAAAAAACAAAACCTTTTAGTGGCATCCAGTGGGATTCAGTAATGGCAAACTGTTGGCCAGACAAGTTGCCATACTCCCTCCATGGGTCTAACGATTACAGCTGTCTTTTGCTAAAATTGGACTCGAGTACCAAAACAATATTTCAACACAACCAGTTCCACTTATTTAAGACTTAAAGTTTTTATGCTTTCGAAACAACCAGCTGTCATAAGGCCTTAATTGCATTTTCTTTAGTTATTGTGCGTACACTGAAGCGTCTTATGTATAACTAACTAAGCGGTAAAAGGAATCCAAGGCGACAGCAAGGTTTTATTTAAACCGTTGCAAGCTGCGGAGAAGAGGACGTTAAGCCTGTGGAATCGTGGTTTTGCGGTTGCTGTCGAGCAGGAAGTGAGCAGTCTGTTAGTGTATATTGTATGCTAATGCGGCGATTAAAGCATTACCATCAGATTAAGTAATGACCTCAGAGACACTGGCAGGCAGCACCTTTAAGTCCAGTGAAAGATTCCAAGATTACTCGAGTACAAGGGATACTTAACAGTAGGAAGAAGGATATGGAGCCCCGTTTTAAGAGAAAAACATTGATGTCTGAGTGATTGGCAGTTTAGACTCTGACATCATATATCATTAAGACCCTGTTAAGACAGGTGCTGCTTTTCATCAGTCTGACCACATGATGCCTGATTAAGCATCCTAGTGGGTTATTCCTGAAAAGTTGTGGGATTTATTGCATTTTTATATTAATTTCAATAAAGCACAACTGCAAATACATGCTGTCACATTAAGAGTTTGTGAGTTCCTTAGTTCACTGGACAATGCCCTTTAAAACTGTTTTTTTAATTGATTTATTTTGTTTAAATTTTCTCCAATCAATGAAAAATCTCCGTCTCCAAGTGTGTGTGCAAGGGGCCCTGCTTTATGTCAAAACAAATGGTGAGAATATTCAAAAGTGTAATTAGACTTCCTTTAAGATAATACAGAAATTATGTACTCATTTCCCCTTCATCCATTTGTACGTACTGGGATGTACTACAGGATTTCTCTGCCATCTCTGTGAGTATGTGAACCCATGAGAAACATGACTATAAAACCATATGGTAATGCACTCTCTTTAAAAAAAAGAGTGAGGCCAGCGATGTTGTATATTCCATGTCTGTAAAGGGTTTTTAGATGAAGCTTGAAAGGAGACATTCTTAAAAAGTTGATGCACAGGCCAAAGAAACTGTTGGATTGGCTGGCATTTGAGTTAGCAGGCTCAAACAACATGCACCAATTGTCCCAGAAAAGAACAGATCTCTCTCAGGTGAAAGGACTAAGCCCAGGCATATTGGCAGGAACTACCCTGGGATAACCAGGCCAGCTTGGGACACAATCCTCACATTAATCATACACATACAAAGGACCTTGCTTAACCTACAGAATCCTGCTTACGGCAAGTGAAAACCTAGAGAAACATTAGTGTGAACCTGGTAGTCCACATATTAGTAAATGAAGCTTCTTTCATGCATATTCTGACTATTGCTCTTCCTTTGGTTAGTGGATTGTGGCTGTATTTCTCCTCTGTCTCTGTTTTCTCTGCTCACTGAGTAACAAAAGCAGCATATTATCTGCACAGAAACAACATGACTGCTGCCACTGGTACTTAGCATTGCTATCCCAACAACCCTAGTACTGTCTCCCCTACCCCAAGAAAGTAGACACCCTGGGCAATGCCAAAAAGAGGAGCAATGACTAAAGCACGACAGGTCGCACCCTTCAGGAATGCTGATGGACCCTCTCGCCTCATGATGCGCCTGCGAAGGGATCAGAGAGGAAAAGGCAAGAAATACAAGAAAGGCAGTGTTACTGGGCTGGTTACGCTTATAAAAACTCTATTGTGGAAGCAGATGTGGCATTATAAGCTTACGTTGTGCAGTCAAGAATTCCTCTGTATGT